>NC_087554.1:59968631-60608624 GCF_036250125.1 Pseudopipra pipra
ATCATGTAAACCCCAATAAAAATACACACAGACAGGCCACATGAAGTTTTAACAACTCCTACAGAACTGGCAGAACACTTCCAAAGTTAACAAATCCACTCTCCATTTAAAACCCACATTGCCTCATCCCTCCCCAGAAGGTAACCTGAAAGCTGAGGCTCTTCTAAATTAAGCCTTGCAGGTGAGATGTTGACCCGGGATCCTTCAAGGGCGTGAGTTCCCACCATGGATGCAAATACAAGCAGGCAGAAGTAAAACCACAATGTGGTCATGCAACAACCCCTTTGGAAATTATCCCCAGCCCATGGCATGAAGTGATCACCTGCAGAAACTGCAACAACAGAGTGTACTTGTCGTCCCTGCAACACTCCAGCCAATCATACTTCCACCAGAACTTCAGTTCTAAACCTGCAGGAAAGGAGGCCAAGTTTTTAAAATCTCACTATATCCAAAGAGAAAGCATCATTTACTTGTGGATAGAATGAACATGCCAGGCTTTTAGGTTTTTCCTGGAATTTCAATTCTCATTCAGAAAAAATTGAGTCAAATATGACCAATCTCTGCTTAGGAGTTGGAAGCTACCTGCTACTTCTCTCCCCACACCCTTAAGTGTGGTTAAAACCTGAAGAATTTAGAGTGTCTTGGTTAGGAAAAAAAATAATCTTAGTTTTAAAAGAAGGGACAGACACACACACAAAGACTGATGTAAGAAAGCCGTGCCTCCTTCCTACTAAAAATACTTTTTAGACTTGTTTTTGAGTACTTATCTACGGAAATATCTTTCACACACCAGTGTCTACCTAAATTACCAGTACAGTTTTTCATTCTTTGATGAGGTGCTTTGTGCACTACAGTGATTAAGTTGGAATGACACCTTTGGTTAAGCATTTAACTCTGTATGCAAATCTGATTAACCTATAGCAGTGCAAGTGCCCAAGTTACAGCATGACTTTGTTATGTAAAAACACTACAGAGACGTCAGACCCAGAACACACTGGGTGCACCATGTGCAATACATAAAGGAACAGATCCTGAACATGGCCTAACTCAGCCACTCTTTTTATTTCTTTAGTCATCTTTCTTAAGAGGAGTCCTCATTTTATGACCTTCATTCTCCAAATAATTCTACTACCCTTTCCCTTCTTAACCCAGCCACACATTTCTACAATCATGTTAGAAAACTGGTCTCACAGCAGGAGATAGAACCAGTCCTCTACTCTGGAAGCCTCAGCTTCTGGGATGCTTGAATAATTCACATGTGCTAAAGGAGAAGACATTTTCCTGCTCCTATTAATGGCAAAGTAAGAGAAAATGCACTTTAACCATAAAGTTTAGTGGCAAAGATACACCATCCACTTTTATTTTCTTAGAGAAGGACCATTCTGAACAGTACTATAAGGGTGGTGCCTCATAAAAAGATCAGAGGTGCAACATTTTCTTCAGAAATGGTAACTAACACATCTAGCACAGCAAATGCCACAACAATTAGCCAAGCAAACTTCGATTTTAATCTAACATGATTCTTTGTTTACCATCTTCATATCACGGACTTGCATTAGTTTTATGTCCTAAAAAAGAAGAGCTTTCTGCAGTCAAAGTTTCTGGATTTTGGCTCTGAAGAACAGAGAGGCTTCTGAGCAAAGCTAGAAGTGAAAATGGACCCCTGTGAACAGAAACAAATATGCAGGAGATGCATCTGTGAGTGCATTTAAACCCTGAGTTCTGAAACCCTGATTTTGTGGAGGTCAAACTGAAGGACAGCATCTACAACAAGTGCACGGAGAACTCAAGCTGCAGTTTGCAGACTGCAGGAAAAGCAAGAATACTGTACAGGGCCTATAAAAATCAACACAAGTAACAAGACCTTGGATAAAGCACAAGAGTGCCAAAATTCAAAGGACTGCAGCATTAGAAACAAAATTGGAATAATGAATGGAGCATGCCAAAGAGTCAGTAGCTAAAACTCCTTGAAAATAGACACAACTGGAGAACAGAGTGGCAAAGAAAAGGAGAGTAATTAGTATACCAGACCATGGACAACCAGGGACAACCACAGATACAACACTGGAATGCATGAAATCTCTTTGCCCCTTCATTTGTTCCTCAAATTGTGCTATCCAGGCAGCACAACTGTAATGCCCATTCTGATACACTGGAAAATAAATTTTACTGTTTTGGTATTTACTTATTGATTTGCTTGAAGGTTCAAGTGAAGGTAAGTCCTACATTGTTCACAAAGGACAGTTAATGTAACTCCACATACCTCTATAAAAATACAATTTATTTTTCCAAGGAATCTGGACAAGGATTTGATCGTTTCGTCCAAGAAAACTAACCACCCCCATCCGAAACTTCTACTTCAACAATATGTAAATTAATAATCCTCTTAAAACAATGTGCAACTTGTATTCCTTCCACTAGGATAAGCTGCTTATATGAACCACACTGAAGTCACAGGCACTTGTTCTAACTAAGCTGAGAAATACCCCCATACTCCAATTTCCTGGAACAATTCTCTCAGTGACATTACAACCCGTGTGTTGTAATGAGCACCATAAAGAAAGATTACAACCTTTACTTGAACTGCAGGACACAGAGCAAGTCACCAAATTATACAGACTGCTACTGAATAGAAAAAGGGCATTTGTTCAACTTCAACTCCAGCCTGATCCGCAGAATTTTCCCCTCTGCCTTAAGCAGGCTGGATGCAGTAGCCAGACAGCATGGAATTGTGCAAACGTGGAAACATTTTCAGGAGTTAGAGCCTGTTGAATGAAAAACTGACAGAATGTGCTGGATGCCCCAAATCAATTAATTTTAACAAACAACATGTCAGAGATCATCCCAGGGATCAGAAGAATGACTAAAATAAAGCAGAACACGCAGATGAGGAGACATAATTACACCACAGTCATGGGCTGAATGAAGTCATGAAAAAGCTTCTTGCCAATGAAACTATTTAAAAACTATTGGAGGCTATATGACTGAGTTCTGGCACTTACAGCTCAAAACAGCAGTAAAATACTAAAAAATTACAGCTGATGTTTCTGAATGTGTACTTTCAAATACAGGAATAAATGGCCAACTAGGAGACATGAATTTTCTATGAAAAAGATGTAAAAAAAAATAATAAATACAGAAGCAGGGCTATTTGAATAAACATGGACTAACACAGAATTTCCTCACCAGAACATTTGCTTCTTAGGGATGCAACTGTAGTCTGTGTTACACTGCAGTAAGACAACGGTGAAGGGAAGAACATAAGAAACTACCCATGCTTCTAATAACACCAACAATTTCTTGGTTTAGGAGAGATGTAGGAGCTGTGGCATGTGGCAGACAAAGGGAACAGGAAAAGGCAGACAGCTGGAAACATTAGTTTAAAGAAAGTAAAGAGAAATATCAAAACTCTCAGAAACAAGCCTTTGGACACGCAAGAACATCTACACATGGATGCAAGTGAAAGACAGGGCAGAAAAAAAAAACCAACCCAGAGTAAGCAAGTTAATGACTTTGTGTGTATGAGGGAAAGTATGAACTGCTCCAAACTTTCTCAACTTACCCTCCCTCTCTCCTGGTAATTAAAACGCAACAGTGACTGCAATTACAACTTCCCAGCACAGCAGAAAACACTAAATCCCTGCACCTCTGCTACCAACACCTCCGAGCTCTGACCATTTAATAGCTGGTCCAAGGCACGGCCATTTCACCAAGCTGGGCTGTTTTGCAAGTTCTTTTCTTTTTTTGAACATAACTTCTCTTCTGCTCAAAATCCCTTCTCCTTCCTAGGAGCTGACAGCCTTTCCAAATGCCTCCCTGTACTAAGCAGCAAAATATTTTATCCCACGTGGTGTGTATGGCAGGGCAGGTAGGATTTAGGAGAGGATTATTAAAGCCTTCTGGAACACAGAAGGTAACCATTCCTGAGTTAACACCCTCCCTCCAACAACATGTTTCAGCTTCTTCTTAAAACATCATTTTCTGCTCCTACCTACCCTTCCTGTAGACAACTAAACCTGTTCCAAGGTTAAACCAGAAGCTTCTCAGTATGAATGTGTTTTGGCTGAGGTTCAAACTCTCTCCAGCGGAGAGATGTGTAATCTGATTTCTGAAAAAGGAAGCCCTGGACATTGAAAAAGATAATTCGCCTCTAACAAATTGTTCCTGTAGAAATTTGGAAGACAGTGATGTAGTTTCAAGATTTCTTTATGGAGTTAATTTTGCAATATGGTCAGTTACTGAAGAAAATAATTTCTTTCCAGAATCAGTGAGACCACTGCTGGGAATGAAAAAAAAAAAATCACTACATTGATTCTGAGAGGAGTTACAACTTGCATCCACAAGCAGCAGTCACTTATCAGGATCCTAACATGACTGGCACCCTCAGAACACGACTAAGGGAGTATTTCTTGACCAAAATAGAATTTTTACTTCTTTCTAAATATTCATACTATAAATTACAAGTGGGAAAGCATAAAGAAAAAAAAACACACTAAGCAGCAGTACCAGAGCATGAGCAGCCCAATCACCATGAAAAACTATGTAGACAACCAAAATAGCACAAACAAGTACTATGAAAATCAATGAGGTAACTCTGCATAAATTCATATGCTGCTGTCTGAACAGTATGAGAATGAAAACACCAAGGTCCTTGCTTGAAAGCATTAATAAGCAAAAAACATGCCCATGCTGGTGGTTAGTTCAGCACCTTTCTGGTTATACTTCATTTTCCCAAGATTTCTTACTTAAAAGTGTAGGAAGATAAACAAAAGACACCCATTTTAGACAGTAAGCCTAGACAACCCCTTTGTTAATAGGACAGACACTCCTGCAGACTCCAGCCAAAATTCAAAGCCCCATTGAAGCAACTGCAAAAAAGAAGTGGAAGATCCAAGGAAGCTGCAGTCCCTGTAGACAGAAGTCAGGAGAAAGAAAGGCCTTGCTTCATTTTATACATCAATGAGATGCAGTAAGATTCAAATTTTTTGAAAGAGCAAGGCAAAGAAATAAATTGTAAGGGCTCCAACCGAACTGCTCATGTCAGGGCTACGCAGCCATTCCAACAGAACCACGCACAGCAACAGTTTCACCACAAAGAAAACACGGGTGAAAAGGAAACAAAAAGACAACCCAGAAGAATGGAGCCACAGAAATCACGAAAGTTGATTTACAATTTTTTCCAGTATTTGTAATACCACGAGTGCTCTGCCACTGTCATCTCTCATCATGACAGATCATTACCCCACTCCTGGACACTGCAGGCCTAATTGAAAATTCTTACTTGAGTACAAGCCACCTAAAGTCCAAGAATTTTAAACCTGACCATACCAAAAGCTTCAAATAATAGCTAAAACACTCCTATTCTTTAATTTCTTTTTTTGATCTCTCATTTACAGTCTCAGCATCTTTGTTCACTGTACTACCAATCACAAAATTCCTGCCATTTAAAAAAAAAAGTTTAAGATTCATAGAGGAATGCTTTATTTAGTGGAAGAATCACATCATTCCACTACTATTTCTGTGTCAGAAAGAAAAAAACAAACCCAACCAACCAAAAAGCATTTGCTTTTTTTTATCAAGTTCAGCTAAACCTATTTAGAAAAATCGAGACAGAATTGGAGTCAGAGCCTGTCCTGCCACTATCCCAAAAGAGGAAAGTGAAGATATTTGTTGAAAAGCCTCAAGACCAGGATGGCTTATTGGAATAGCCAGAACTGCTCAGGAGGTTCCAATGTGACTGAAGTCAAGCTGCTGCCAATTTGTCTTTGTGTTTTAGCTGAAGTGTTAAAATAACCAGGAAAAGGATGCTCCACGGAAAAAGGTCCCAATGGGATTATTCACTGAGACGCAAAAAACAAAAGGAGGCTCGAATAACTACAATTTAAAAAACAACAACACAGCAATTGCATTAACTGAACTATTCCTGAAATATGGAAACAAAAATTACTCACAGTCACTTTCAGTTCAGGAAACTGCCACGTTTTTTACAGCCGGTATTGTTGTCTGTAGTAATGTGTACAGGTTCTTATAAACCCCCTCCATCCGTCTGTCATACTGATTCACTGATAACCTCACCACAAATGATTTGAAAATTAAGTTAATACAGTCCTATATACTTCAAGAAAACTGAACACACGGACTCATCCCACAACCTGCTCTTTAATTTTTCCTCCCTGTGCCTCCAGTTTCTCACCAAGGTCACTGCTCCCTTTAAAAAAATAATTATTTAAAGCTTTCAAACTTCAGATCTTCCTAACTTCAACCACCTGTTTGTGATTTGTCTGATGAGCCATTTATTTATCAATATGGAAGAATGAGACCCAAGTGAAAAAAATAAAGTTTATACACATAGTGCCTGGGAATAAAATAAACTATTTAGAGAAAATGCCATCAGTATGTATGTGCCCAATGATTAGAAGATGATGTTTGTATGAAGGCCCCAAAATTTCCTGTTTAGTCAAGTACTCAGTATTATGAAATAATACACAAGCAATTTCCCAGTGCTTTCACTTTACATGAAAATATTAGTGGGGTTCTGATCTCAGCAATATTAACACTATTCTGGTGAGGCTACAGGAAAAGCAGCTACAGGAGAGACTTAAAACCTGATGACTACACAAGGGAATCAAATGGTAATAAAATAGGAAATGTTGCAAAGTGTACAGCTGTAACCTGGCTCTGCTTGCAAGGAAATGACATCAAAACCATGCCAGGAGCACATTAAGACCTGGAAGTCAAATCCTCAAAGCTTAGGAAAAGCTGGAATTTGTTCATTTGTACATATACAGAGCTTTGATTTATAAAGCTCTTTTGCCCTCACGTCCCCAGCATTCCTTTGTTCATTAAAGAACAAAGTTAAAGGATGACTGCTGCAATAAAGTAGATTTTCTCCCCAAGACTGCATAAAAATATAAAAATGACATACCAAGATAAAACAAAAAACCCCTATTGTTTTAGCCTTTTATGCAGACAGAACCTTTTAGGACAGGTTTTCCTCTGAGGGAAACAGCGATTACCAAGTTCACTTCTATCAGTGCAGAGATGATTTGCCCCTGATGAACAAGGCAGTAAAGGTGCTCTGCTCAGTCCAAGAGTTCATCACAGCTCTAAACACTCTGATCACTGAATGAGGCCATTGCCAATTCACTTGTTCTTCAAAATATAAGCAGTGCTAATTTCCAGACTGCCCAAGCTCACAGGCCTCACTCTGCAGCCTCAGAACGGTTCTTTACACAGAGAAGCAGCACAATATTCTTAAGAAGGGTCTGTCCAAATACTCACTAGAATTGACTGGGGGAACCAGAAAATTACTGATTGATAGAAACTGATTCATTCTTCATTAAATTTTCCTACAATTTAATGCTAAGTGCTTACCTGCCCACAGTTTTCCACATCCTGCACCCCTTTCAAAGACTGGGTTTTACTTAACAGCTGGAGAATTCCTTGAGCTCATCTCCAAACACAAAGAGCGTGGGCACAGTTTACATTTCTCGTGGCCATTGCCATTTTAGAGTAAAAAATTTCTAAGTAAAAAATACCACAGAATATTATGGACAAATTGCTCTGATATATGGTCAGGAATACAGGCCACCATTCAAATTCCAGAGCACAAGTACAGCTGGCAGTTAAAATGAACTGCACACATAGAGACAGAAAACCCTTCAAGTTACAGCTGAGGCCCAAACATGAGAACACATTTCATCCTCTAGGTCACAGTCCAGCAAGGCATTTAAGCATGAGAGCAACATCAGACATCTGAGTAGTCCCACATAATTCAGTTGCACGTGGAGTATCAGCACAAGCACACTGAAATGCTTTGATTTAAACTGCAGCTATCAAAATACAAGCCATGTTACATTTGAGTTTGTTGGGTTTGTAAACTATTATCTTCGAAGACTTTAGAGAGCTTTTTACCTACTAAAATAGTCTTACCTGAACTGAGAACTAATCTGTTTAGCAACAAAGAGGATAATGTACTTTTTCCCCTACGTGTAAACTGCTTTTCTCCACATTTCAATACTGAAACATGGTTAGCTAGTTTGGCTTTTTCCTTTGTATCACTCTTAAATGCTCCTTTGATATATATATACACATATATCCTGATACAAAGTTTACACTCTAAACAGTAGAAGTGTACTTCACTGGATGTGCCAATGAAGGAAGTTTTTATTCTGCTGTTTTAGTCACATCGAAACACTTTTTGAGAAGAGCTGTTAAAAAAAAATCTGAGTGGCTGTTTCACATATTTGTAAACACGCTCTGTTTTGCAGACTCCAGCAGCAAGCTGAAATACCCATCAGTGAATTTTACCAGTATATGTGTTTAAACACAAACAGAAATAGACAAATAAATAAGACAGAGACTTGACAGAAATCTGTAACTTAAATTTGTGGTTTAACACCAGTGGTTGCTACCTCTACTCAGGAACAAAAATCAGCCTGCTCACTCCCAAGGTATCACATTTGCTTTCTCCTCCTGCTCTGATTACAATTTTCTTGGTCTAAACATTCTTCCTCGTCTTAAGAGTCAAATGATTTACTCTGGCAATATTAAATCTTAATAAATGCTGAATTGTTCCTTCACAGACAGCAACATTACGAAGCTTCGAGTAGATAATTTTACCTCCACTGTGACCCACATCACGTCATGAATTCTCCTTAAACGTTATTTTTTAGCCTCTGGCTAATGGAATGTATCTAAAATGCCATAAAATGTAAATTTACCTGCATTCCCTGGACCTTCTAAATATCCCAAGAACACCGGCATTTTTTCAGGGATTACAAATTGTACACACATACTTGGTACTTTGCCATTCATTCAGTGAAGAGCACTAGAGTTAAGCATGTGAAATTTTACAGGGGTTTATTTCTTTTCCTAGTATTTTAAACTGAAACTTGGATCATGTGACTAAAACTACAGAGATCAGTGAGAATTCAGCAACAAAGTAGTATCCAAAAGGAGCTTAATTTTCAAAAAACCAAATGAGACTACAAGTTGCATCATTCAGAAAAAAAAAAGATAATAAGTCAATTTTTTTTTGAAGTAAAGTCAAGTATGATTAACGAGAAAAGAGGAGCAAAAATCACGAAGGGCCACATGCAGTAGCAAGAATAAATGCTGTTTGGCTCAGGTTTACCTATGATAAGCCACTACTGTCTTGACTTCAAACACTGCTACCAGTCAAGTCTTAAAAACGCCTCTGGTTTGCAGAGACAAAACGAATACAATTATTTTACAGTACTTTCCATTCCAAAACTTGCTTATTTAATAACACAACCTGCATCATTCCATCACTTGATTGCAATGCAGTTCTGCTTAGCCAATTATGTAAGTATTTTTTACATCAGAACAGACCTGAACACTTAAAAATTAAGTCAATAGCAACGTCAATATTTTTGTAAGAAATATGCCGTTCTTAAATGACTTTTATATTTAGGTCATCTTGTGAAAGAAGCTGCTTTATGTTCCATAGTTTCACTAAAAAGGAAAAGTGCAATAAGATCTCTTATTGACAGCTGCATTCAAAAACATACCAGTTACATAAGTTTGCAAATTATACTGTGACAGAGTTAAATTTCTAAGCATTTTAACGACAGTACTCAAAATGCTGTCTCAGCAAGAATGACTCAACTCCACCACATAAGCTGCACTCCAGATAAGAAGCAACTAGCTCGATTTTATAGAAAAAAAAATATTTAGTATTCTGCTTTAATTCAAATTGCCCTGAGTTGTGCTTGTTTAGACCTGCAAACTTCACCAGTCATTTGGCATTTCCATCTCTCCTCCTCTGTTTCAACAAAAGTAACTTAAGCTTACCTATAGACAGTTTAGGAAATACTTGGAACACAGGAATAGTTTTCGACTGTACCTCAAGGGGAGAGATTTGCCAGACAACCACCAACCAGAGGAATAAACCTGTAAATCAGAGCTAGGCCTTGCCTTTATACGACAAAAACATGGCTATGCCAAACAGTTAGAGAGGACAGAGCAGCTCTCTCCACATTTACCTGAGGCTTTTATCAGAGATCTCTGTGAGAAAAACATTAATAACTGGCATGATGCATCAGCAAGTCTTCTTACTCTTAGCCCAGTCTCATACACAAAAGGTAGACCCAGAAATGCCTGGAAGAGAAAACTTTAGGAGCAGCTGTCCCTACCCCAGGCAAAAATGCTGGTAACACCTACCAAAACTGTCCTTCAACACCTTCCTTGTGATTGATACTGTGATTGGACAGGTAAAGTGTAAAACTTCCCTGAGCCATGTTTCTTCCCCCATCCTGTGTCTCTGATGTCATTCATAGAAAAAACTATGAATAGTAACAGAAGGGAAGGTATCACAGAAGAAATGTGGGTAGAAATTGCACAATTCGTGGTCATTTGGCAACTCACGCAGGGTCCTGAGTAACAGCAGCCAACCAGCCTTAATTGCACTGGTACTTCACAAATCCTGCTTCAGCCACCTAACCACTGGAACAGCTCAGCAAAGTGCTACACGGGTTCACATTTGGGAAGTTATTTCCTAGAATCACAAGACTTAGAACTCCTACTTTATAAATTCATTCTGTTTACTCTGATGCTAAACATCCCAGTCTAAGGAAAACATATCACCTACCTTCCTTCTAGCTACTGCTCTCGGTGGTCTAAAATCACCTTCTGCTTAAAAAAAAAATAAACCCAAAAAATTCTTTTGGATGCCATACAGGACCTTAAACCTTAAGGTTACTAGACAGGCCCTCAATGAACAGCACTTTCTCATTTGACAGAAGGTACAGCTCTAAAAAAAAAAAATCTAGTTCTTCCCAAGTATTACTGTAGACTTAAACATTAGTTTTGCTACAACGAAAATTTTGCCATCCACATGGGCAACGCTGAAATATTTTAATCGTACTAAATAAATACAAATACGTATCGAACAGACGTCTGCAAAATCAATTCCCGTGAAAAACTATTAACCTCCAGCCGGTCTTAAAGCTGTATCACAGCCACTAGCACACAATCTAATGTAACAAAAAGCTTCAGACGTATGCTCAGAACCTCTGGCATTTCACACGCAAGCCCAATTAACCCAGCACAACTTTCTCATGCGGGGGGGGAGCGCTCGGTTCCACGGACTTTTACCACGCAGGCCGTGACAGATCACAGACCGTCACAGCGCAACCTTTGCTCAACGACATTGTTTTCAAAGGCACCGAAATCTCTCCCGAACTTTAAAACGCCCGAAAGGCGTTGGCGAGGGGAAGCCGCCCCGCTGCATCACTGTGTCACTATTCGGGGAGCGCTTGATGCTCCGACCCTCGCCAGGGTGGGGTGCTTTATAAATAGATGCGTGGTGGTTTTTTTTTTTTCCTCTCCTTCCCCAGTGCCGTGCCCCGAGCGTTTGGGTGGCGATGGGAGAGAGCAGGCTGTTTATAGCCTTTTATTTAATGAACTCCGGGCGAGGGAAGAAGGGGGGGGCAGGGAGAAAGGGAAAGCTGCTGGTTTTCTACCTGAGCCAGGCCCAGCCCGCGCTGCTCGCCCTCCTCTCCCGGTGCCCGGGGGGGGCTGCGGGGACACCCCCGCCCTCAGCCCCTCAGTAGGCGCTGCAATGCAGGGGCTGCTCGGGGGGATCCCGGCAGCGGCGTTATCCCAGCGGGATCGCACCCCCATCGCCGTTCCCATTCCGATTCCATCCCGGCTGTGCCGCCGGGGATGGCGCCGGGCTCCTCACGCCGCCCCCCCGCCCCCGCGCAGCCACCCCCGGTTGTTTACGGGCCCCGCCGCCCCCTCACGGCGCAGCGAACACTCACCGCCCCGGCCGCGGGGTCTGCGCCGGCTCCGCGGGCAGGGCCGCGCTCCCGCTCCCGGCGGTGAAGGACGGGGACAAGGAGGAGGAGGAGAAGGAGGAGGAGGAGGAGGGGGGCACCCGGCTGGCGGCCTCGCCTCAGCTCATTCACAGGGCGGCTCTGTGCCCAGGGGGAGCCCAGCGCTCATCTCGCCCCCACCGCCGCCGCCGCCGCCGGCCCCCCCCTCCGTCCCCGGGTCCCCCGTCCCCCCCCGGCCCGAGATGCCCCCGCGCCCACCCGCGCAGCGCCCCCGCGGAGCGCCGGCCGCGGACGGACGGACGGACACACGGACGGACACACGGACGCTCTCGCGCTGCGCCGCTGCCGCCGCCGCCGCCTCCGCCCCTCTGCGCAGGCGCGCGCGCCGCAGGGGAGGGAAGGGGGAAGGTGGGGAGGGGGGGGATGAGGAGAGACGGGAGCGCGCGCGCGCGCGCCCCAGCGCGTCCTTTCCCTCCTCGTTCTCACCCTCGTTAAAAACAAAAAACAAAAAAACAAACACGAAACACTTCCCCTCCCCTCCCCAAAAGAAAATAAATAAGCGTCAAACGGAGGTTTTTCGTGGGGTTAAAAAAAAAAAAAAAGGAGGGAGAGGAGGGGAAAAAAAACCCCCAGCGCACCACGGCGGGTACCCGGATGTGGGAGCGGGGCCGTTACGGGTATTACATCACCCTCCGCCCCGGGTCCCGCGCCGCGCCGCGCCTGCGCGGGACCGGCGCGAGGGGCGGTGACGTCATCGGCCCCACCCCTCTCCCTGAGGGATGAGAGCGACGCGAGGGTGGGAGGTGGCAGCTCCTGGTTGGGATCCTTGTCCCGATCTCGGTCCCGGGCCCGTGGCGGCAGTAGCTCAGCCCACCTGACGGCGATGGAGCGGGCGGGCGGTGGGTCCCGAGGCGCTGGGGGCATCAGCTTCGTCTCCCTGAATCACAAAATCAGTTAGGTTGGAAAAGACCTCTGAGATCATCTATGATCCAACACCACCATGTCAAACAGACCATGGCACCAAGTGCCACGGACAGTCTTTCCTTCAACACTTCCAAGGACCGAGACCCCGCCGCCTCCCTAGGCAGCCCATTCCAATGTCTAATCGCCCTTTCTGCGAGGAAATTCGTCTTGATGTCCAACCTAAACCTCCCCTGGCGCACTTTAAGACTGTGTATCCTGGTTCTGAGCGATATCCTCTTACCCGCCTGAACCGGAGCCCCGCAGATTTTCCCGCTGGAAGCACGACCGCTGGCAAAATCAGCAGCGGATTACCAGTAATGAACGCATAATGGGTTTAATAATCCCACGGTTTTCAGCCACCCTTTGATCAAGGCTGGCCTGTGGACAAAAGGGATGGCGGTGTGCTCAGGCTGTGGCAGAGACTCCCCCCGACAGCCTGCAGAGAACAAACTGAGAGGAAAAGCCTTTAAGACAGACCACTGTTTGGTCTCAAGAAAGGGGGGGGGATGCCTGAGGAGGCTGCGATGGGAGAGGGGTGGTTCGGGGGGGAAACTGCTAATTCCGGCAAGCCGTGGTTAAACCTTGTGGCTGGGGATTTCCGAGCTGGAGTGGGTGCCAGGAGGAGGGAGTGCTTCAAGGGGAGGATTAGGAATGCACCGGAGCTGCGAGGCTGTGAAGAAGGAATTGAATGCAAAGGGAGAGATGCTGAGGAGGACTGGGAAAGGTGAAGTGGGTGCTTAGCAAGCTTGTCTACTCTAGGTAGTTTCCATCTTAAACAGCGACGACAGCAAGCAGCCATACATGTAATGGCTTTACATCGAAAGAGAGTAGGTTTAGATTTGAAATTAGGATGAAATTCTTCACTGTGAGGGTGGTGAGGCCCTGGCACAGGTTGCCCAGAGAAGCTGTGGCTCTCCCACCCCTGGGAGCGTTCAAGGCCACCAGGCTGGATGGAGCTCTGACCAACCTGGTCTAGTGGAAGGTGTCCCTGCCCATGGCAGGGGGGTTGGAACGACATGGTCTTTTAAGGTCTCTTCCAACCCAAACCATTCTAAGATTCCCTAAGATGAATGTTTGGAAAGCCCTCCAATTGCTGGTTATGTTCCCATTGTAGATATCCATCGGTGCAACTTCATCAGGGACTGAGGGCAGTTTATCGAGGGCTTTTGCACAGATTAGACCAACAACATCAAAGCCCTACCCAGAGGTAGCTAAAAGAGCTGCGAAAAATCCAACAAAACCTCATAGTTGTGGGGCTTTCCTGTGATAGATAAACTGACCGTGTTTCGGCGCGATTACAAAATCTCCAGTTCCCGTTGCAGCCTGTGCCTGGATGGAATGTTTGGACCCAGACTCCCTGTATTCACCCCCATCGTGATCGTTATCACGATACTGAGCACCGCGGTATTGCTAATCGTTCTGTTAAAGTTTCAGGGCCTTTGATTTAGAAATTTCGGGCTTTTGTAGTTAAATGCAGTAAACTCTGTTAGTGGAAACAAACCTTTAGAGAGATTTAAATGCAAAATATACTGAAAATATGCAGCGTATTCCACAATGAAAGGGAGATTATGGAAGGTCGTGGAGTAATTCCCATAATCTCCATCAGTGCAATTTTGA
This sequence comes from Pseudopipra pipra, assembly GCF_036250125.1. NCBI lineage: Eukaryota > Metazoa > Chordata > Aves > Passeriformes > Pipridae > Pseudopipra > Pseudopipra pipra. The sequence goes on from NC_087554.1 coordinate 59,983,013, forward strand.
TTTTCTTTTTGGTATCCAAAGATAATTGACTACAATTTGAATGCAGTTCAGGCTTTTAAAGCTGCATTTCCCTTTCCCCTTGCCTTGCCTTGCTTGGCCTCGCTTTTCCTTGCCTTCCCTTCCTTTTTTTCCTTTCCCCCCCCCCACCAAATCTACAATATACAGACAAGGTAGAGGTTACACAGAATTCCTGCAGGCATGTGCCATGTTTCTTTAACCTCTACACTTAAACATAAATTTAATCTTTCACCCTCCTTTTCCACTTTAATAAATCTCTCCTAACACTTTGAATTATATACAATCATGGGTTTCATTTAGATTCCATGTTATCCACAGCTGTGTTTTGAGTGGTTTTTATTTTAAATAAAAGTGATTGAAAACATGGCTCTGCATATTGTTTTGTGATGTCCCAGTTTTAAGCTGCAGGAATGTAATGACAGCAGAGAGTTTGCTGCTGTCATTTTCTATTTATATGCTTTTTCAGGGGAAATTGGATGAAGTCAAATTACCACAATATTTTCTTAAAGTGTAACTTTTATTTAGTTTCCTAGTTTTGCTTGGCCTGTTGTACTGACAATGGTAATAAATATTTGCAAGAAGTTCAAACATCGCTTTTAATTAGGATAAAGCAGCTGTGTGTAACATACCCCTCTACTAAACTTATTTGTAGCTGATGAGACTACATCTCCCAGTGTACAACTCTTTATTTTCTCTTTAGCTGTTCATCAAGTTGTGATACAGATGGTTGGGACCTGTAGTCACTAGAGTCATTAGCACCACAGCAACAAGAACCATTGTGAAACTCAACACTGTATCATAAATCATTAATGAGTTATCGAGAAGAATCGTATTTCACTGTTTGGAACAAGAAAATTCTTTTAGCTTTATAGGGCACATTTAAAATGATGTGCTGCTCCACAATCTATTTTTAGAGAATATTATTTTTGGACAATGCTGTTTCCTGTCACAGCTTTAAAAAAGTCTTTAGATGGGTAGTAATTGCCAAGAGTATTTCTGAAAAAAAAAAATAAATCTAAGTATCTAAATAAACAGATATTTGCCACCTATACACATTTGGTTATTGCAGGCAGGAGGATGATTTTGTCCAATCTATTCATTAAAACTCAATTTAGAAAATTCCACACTTAGCCCAATGAAGCCGTTCCCAATGACATCATTTCCCATAAAAAGAGAAAATGGGACCGCAGTTGCTACTGGGATCACATGGCAATGTGCTTTTAGCTGCACTTTGGAATCAGTTTCCATCTGTAATGGCCATACTCTGGAGGAGCCTGCTGTAATCTGCCTGTTCTATTGCCCAACACTCCTGTTAACTCTTTCTGTTTTAATACCAGCGGGTTAAACTTCCTTTATTATAAGGTATATCATGAAGTATTGGAATTTTGTCTGTGTGTTCCTCAAACATGGGACATCCAGAACCAATATCACAGAGTCACAGAATAACTGGGGCTGACAATATAACCAAACTGGGACCTCTGGAGATCATCCAGTCCAACTCTCCTGTCAATGCAGGGTCAGCTGAGGCAGGTGACACAGGAACATGTCCGGGTGGGTTTGGAATGTCTCCAGAGAGGGAGACTCCACACCCTCCCTGGGCAGCTGTTCCAGTGCTCTGCCATCCTCAGTGTAAAGAAGTTCTTCCTCATATTGAAGTGGAACTTCTTGTGTTTTAGTTTATGGCCATTGCTCCTTGTCCTGTCACTGGGCACCACCAAAAAGAGCCTGGCACCATCCTCTCGGCACTTGCCTTGGAGATTTTTAAATGTATTAATGAGATCCCCACTCAGTCTTCTCCAGACTAAAGAGGGCCATCTCCCTCAGGCTCTCCTCATAAGAGAGATGCTCCAGACCCCACATCATCTTTGTGACCTCCACTGGACCCTCTCCAGTAGCTTCTTGTCTTTCTTGAGTGGTGGAGACCAGAATTGGGCACAAGTCTCCAAATATGGCCTCACTAGGGCAAAGCAGAGGGGGAGGATTACTGTTGTTACCATGAACTCTTGTATTGCACTGTTTACATTTCTTGACTCCTAAGTGAAAAAAAGCTACTTCTCTGAAACCTTGGTTTCAGGTTCCCTTACCTATTGTCCCTTTTTCTCCTCTCTTATATGGTCTGCCATGAATAGCTGACATAAGTGGGAAATAATACATTCGAAGTTACTTTGCAGCCTAAAAAGCTGTTAGACTGTGGGGTTTTGTTTTGTTTGGTACAGAATTTGTATCACCTAATAAATTCTCATCTAAATATCAGACATATAATCAAGCTGTTGTCCAGGCTGCCCTGGTGGAAGGAGAAGGAGACCTGCAGGTGATCATTATTCCCGTGCTTTCGCTGATGTCTGGAGCAGGTTGTGTGAGTTCTTTGGAGGTGACTTCTTTTGTCTCCTGTAGTTTCTGTGAGTAGAGAAGAAGCTGAGGTGACCACCTGGACTAGAACCTTCACTTTTAGATGGCTAAAATTAATAAATTATTTACCTGAGCTGCTTAGAAGTTATCTAATAGAAATCTTCATATTAATGATAAGTGTGGCCTGTAACAGTGTGATCTTGTCAAAACTTTATATTTGGCTTGGGAAGTACCGATGCCCTGCCCTATCCATTCTCCAGGGGGATGCTCCTATTTTTGGAATCTAAAAGCCAGCTGCATGACTGTGCTGCAGGCTTTACGTCTTCCCGGTGCTATTCCTGCAACATCCCGGTGTGATGACATCTGCAGGGATTTGCTCAGGCAGCTGTGCCACTGGGAACTCCATAAAATGCCAGTAGTGTAGCGATGATTAATAATCACACGATGTTTAAGTCATCCAAAGCACACACCTAGGGTGTATCCTGTATCCAAATGGAATTTATCTGAAGGATGTCACAAAGACTTCGGTCTTTTGAAGAACACCACATGCAAACGTCCTGCATTCTTGAAATGCAGCAGCTTTGATATAATTCACGTCCTGAAAAGTGCTTCCCAAACCGCCACACTTCGTCCCCTCTGAGAGGAGATCCATGCTCCCCTGATCTCTTTTAGAAACAACATTCAGAGCTATGGCATCAGTTAAAAACCAAATGCTGGTAATTTTCAGTCTACAAAATTAGGTACAAAGTCATTAGGGCATCACAATGTGGTTTTTCTTATTTTAGCCGTAAGAGAAAGCAAGCAATGCTCAGTCATGAGTTTTATTTTTCCAGGGAGAATTTGCTGATGGAAGTAACCTGCAATTCAGGAAAATCAGCAAAAGCAAAGTACAGTAAAGACCAAAATATCAATAGAGGCAAAATCCTTTTATGCTGAAAATTAATATAAACCATATTAAAAATAGAGGCATAATAACAATATAAGGCATGGAAAAAATAAGCATAATAAAACTACAAAGCATAAAAAGTATAAGCGCAATAAAAATATAAAGCATATAAAATATATTAATATAAATGAATATAAGATAGTAAAGACTAAAACTAAAATACTTAATATAAATTAGTATAGATTAATATTCTCAATATTCTATAATATTGTTATTTTTTTTGTCCTCCATTTTTCTCCAACTCTTTTCTCTATGTAATATGACAAAAGCATGGCATCTCCCGATTCCTTCAAAAGCCCAAAGTAAGATGACAAAAATCCAGACAGCTCCGGAAAAGAAATGCAGTTTGTTGAGGTATTCAGAGCTCATATGTGAATCACCTGCATTTTACGTGGTTCCCTCCATCTGCAGCAAAATGTCACTGAAGACCTGGTGGCCAGGAAAATTTGCTTTTCATGTGAAATGGGGAAATTAAAAAAGAATGTCAGTACAGTCTACAAACATTTTAAAGAAAATGAAAAATGGGGGGGGGGAAAAGAACCATTTAAATACTGATTTTCCCCCCTCCCTTTAGAATCTCAGCTGCCTCAGTAGTTGAAATGGAAAAGTCTTGGTAGAAAGGCTGTGTGTCCTGAACTTGGTGTGGAGAAAGGGACAAAACAGCCATGTTTGATGTCTGAAGAAGTGCTGGCACGACTTGCCAGGCTATGCCAACTCATTTTGGTGCCTGTCCCTGTTCCATCCACCAGCTTCATGGTGGTGGGATGCATATGGTCTCTTTGGGATCATCTGTGCTTCCCTTCAACACAGAAACCATCAATCAGCTTAAAGCCACATTAGGAGAAAACAGAAGTTGATTTGAAGTATTTCGAAGGCTGGGTCAGATTCTCACACAACTGGACTCCGGCAGGGATACCTTCCACAGTTGTTTCCAAACTGAAGGGGATACACTTCAGTTAATCTTCATCACTGAACACCAAGATGTGCCTGTGTCTTGGTGTTCAGTTTCTCACAGTTTATTTTTCTTGACAAGATCTTCTCTTGCTGTAAGGCAAGCTGTGAAGTAGAGAACACCCAGAATATTTTATCAGCCAGGCTTTCGCCTATTCCGTGCATTAGATGTTCTTCTCTTTCAAAAATGTGAAGGTGTATGGGAGTTGCTGGTTTCCTTTGCTGTCAGTAATCCGTGCAGGAAGGCCTGTGCCCTCCCTGCTGTCAGTGACAAAGCTCCCACTGACCTCAGCATTGGAGGATCAATCCCTCAGTCATTAGCACGTTGTAAAAACCACTGTTACCCAGCCAATTTTAATGGGCCTGCCCACAACTGTCAGTTGTTTAACCTAAAAATTAGCTTAGCAATCACAGCTGAAATTACAAGTCAGACTGTTGATGCATAAGAATACTTCATCCTGAGTCATCAAGAGTCTTATGATGTTCTTAAGAGTTTTATAATTATTAACATTCAGGCAAGAGATCCTAAAATTTGATAAAGACTGGAATTTCCAGATGTGAAGGAGATTAGTTCTGATGGGAGGATAAGATTTATATTCTGTAAACTCCCATTTTTTTGTCTTACCAGTCTTTTTGTTCTTTAAATAGCTGGGTCTACTCACGCTCTTTGCACAGCCAAACACAACTTAGGTTTTTCTACATTCCTTCATATATTTATGTCTCTTTTAACAAGCCTGTTAGCTCAGACACAGCTGAGGAGATGAATTTATTGTGTCAATTAAACAGTTAAATTAAGCTAAAAGCAACGTGTCAGAATCCAATAGCCAAGGCATGGAGATATTTGAAATCTAAAGATTAATTAGTATTTTGCAAAATAAGTTTTCCACAGTACCAAGGATTCTGGAGAGTCCCAGATTTAAAGGGTAGTCCTGTTCTGAAGCTGGATTTTGCCACTTATGCCTTTTTTTACTTGACAATATAACCAAAGTATAAATTTAGTTTCATTACATAGGTGCTGATGTGGTATGACTAAGAAGTAAAGACATTGTTTCATGTTTGCTGGCATAAGGGACATGGTAAAAATGGATATGAGATCACAAGCTGTATGTGATCATTTTCGTAGGAAAGCAAAACAATTTGTAATTTGTATTTTTAGCATTTTTATGACAACCCTCACCTCACCATGACGGTTTTGTGTTTCTTTGGCGATGGTACAGAACAAAATGTTAGCAAAGCAACAGGGGCCATTAAGAAAAGAAACTGCTTGTTGTGCAGATCAAGCTGAGAGTTTCAGGAGGAGGAACCTACCAAAGAAAGGAAAATCTCGTGTTGCAGGTCACATTAGCCTGTGTTCTTTTGTAGAGTGTTTAAGTGCAGCTTCATATCAGAGTATTACTCAAAACATGGGTGCTACTTGGAGGTAATTTGAGCCTCCACCCTCCTCAGGAAATTTCAGTTAATCCCATGGATTAGGAGGCCAACTACTTCTTGAGAGATTTGGGAATGTGATTTCTTTTAAGGATTTGAAATGTGCTACTTTCCTTGCTTTTTTTCTATCTTTGTGGTGTATCACTTATGTAGTTATTAAGACAAATCTATGTTTCCATCCTATTTGTGTGTGTAAAGGCATATACTATATTTTTACAAACTCACTGATTTAATTTTTTTACCTTTCTAGGAATAATCAAAATAATTGGCCAGTCCTTGACATTTATTTTGTCATAATTACTCCTTTGTGTTGTTTTACTCTGGTTTATGCTCAAGATAAATAATATGACCCCTTGTAAAAGACAAGTTAAGGAATAGGGAAAAAGCTTGTTTTACAAAGATGAGAAAAACAATGAGGTGAAAAAGGGAAAGCACTGGCCACATTAATTTACAGCAGCCTGCTGGAGACAGTATTGGAACCATTAGCTCACCCTACAGAGGTCACAAGATTGCCATTCTATGACAAAAATTTCAATTATTATAAAACAGTGTCTCAACACGAATATAGTGGTTGACCTGAGCTGAACCCACATTAGATGAGAGAGACTCATTACCAATAACACTTAGCAAACGGGAATTCTGCAAGTGTAAACTGAAAAGCAAAGTTACACCCCTTCAGAGCACTGAGCAAACCCCTCAGTCTGCTGGTGACTCTCTGGGAAGGATTTGTGAATGCTCAAAAGAGAGCAGTTCTCATTGAGCTGCAAAGGCAGCCTACTAGAAACCCACAGTAAAAAAAAAAAAAAAAGTAATATCTAGTGTCATCTACAAAAATAAAGTTTAGTATCTTTTCTGAACACTAATCCTAAAAGCATTGAAGTTGATTCAGTGCCCTTAAGTTAAATTCAAGATTCCCCCTGACTTCAGTGAGTCTGGCTTGGATTTAAATTTCTTATTTGCTTGGGGAAGCATTAGTACTGTCATAGTAACTTCCATCAGTTTAAGCTGGATTAATGATACAGTAGTCATTTATCATAAAATCATGGAATAATTTTGGTTGGAAGGTACTGCTGCAGGTCATCTAGTTCAGCTCCTGTCTCAAAGCAGGTCCAATGAGGAGTTGCTTAGGTCTTTGTCCAGCTGAGCCATACAATCATGGAATATCCTGAGTGGGAAGGGATCCACGAGGATCATCAAGTCCAGCTCCTGGCCCTGCACAGAACAACCCCAACAATCCCACCATGTGCCTGAGAGCGTTGTCCAAACGCTCCTTGAACTCTGTCAGGTTTGGTGCTGTGACCACTGCCCTGGGGAACTGTTCCAGTGCCCGACCACGCTGTGGGGGAAGAACCTTTGCCTAATACTCAACCTAAATATCTTTAAGAAGGGAAGTTCCACTTGTCTGGGCACCTGCTTTTGTGTTTCCCATCAGAATTTCCTGTGTTGCAATCTGTGTCTGTTGTCTCTTGCCTTATCACTACGTATCTCTGAAAAGAGTCTGTGGTTGAAAGCAGCAGTAAAATCTTCCTTTATCCTTCTCTCCTTACAGCTGAGCAAAGGATCTCTAAGTCTCTCTCCATCTGGGTAGCTCTCCACTGCACTTTCTCCAGTATGTTGAAGAACTTACCCAGGAAAGGTAACGGGAGGCTGCTTACAGAGCTTTGATTGAAATACCTGTGTCCAGTATCTTGCCTGTTGCTGTGACATATAAAGTGATTTTTATGTGTTTATGGAAAACAAACCATTACTGTCTTTTGTGACAGTCCTGAACCTCTCTGGGTTGACACCCGTGCTACCATACATTTCTGCCTGATTCTGGGCAGTGCAGGAAACGCTTTTAGGTATTAGTATTAGTTAGAGCAGTCTTAGAGCTCCTTTTTTTTTGGTTTTGGATAGCAGAAAGGAACTGCTGGAGTAGCAGGTGCACCAAACTCCCCCTCTCCCAATGCCAGCACGTCCTGTCCTTCACCTGATCAGGAAAGCATTGTGCTCCAGTTCATTTCTCTGACACCCAGGGACTTCCCCAGAAGAATAATTAGATCAGCTCTCTCTTTTATTGTGCTGCTGGAATGGAAGCTAATATTTAGCCACTGTATTTCCTTACCTTTTCATCTCCTTAAAATATGTACAGTCTGAGCAGGAACACTGCCTATGGCTTTTGTTAGCTGAGATACACAAAACCCCCCAATCTCCAGTGGCTTCTAGAGCTTACATAATATCTTCATTAAAATGCCAATCACAGGGTGATGCTAAGAGCCAGATCAGACTGGGATCAGCTTTTTGGGCCATACTCACTTTTGGACTTTTTGCCTGAGAAATTCCACAGGTTCACATGCTTGATTATGCAATTATTTTCTTGAATTAATTTAAAAATCTTCCCCCATGCTGAGTTCACAGCCCCAAAGCTGATCTTCCTTATGATTTATATTCTGATAGAAAAAGGTTTAGAAAGAGAAATCTGGATTTTTCTCTTAAAAATCTTGGTTGGTAATGAAAAATCTCTGGTATTTTGTGTTTTGCTTTGAGAAGACCAGCAGAGGGGGCCTGAGCCAGAGAGCAAACCCCGTCCCACATTTGTGCTGGAATTGTGAACAATAACAGTTTAAAACATGCAAAACAAAATCCACTTTAATTTAGTTCTCTGTTAAAACCAAAGAGGAAAACATTGATGAAAATGAAGGGAAAGTAGCTGTCTTAGGGAAACTGCACTATTAAGAGGCTGTCCAAAAAGTAGTACTAATTATTAAAGGGAAAAAAGATAATTTGGGGATTAGGAAAGGAATTTTAGTTATCTGATTCTGTCACTGGATAACAGTTACTAAAGGACTGGTTCCCTGAAGTATCTTTTCATGGGTTTTGGGAGACATTCCCTCTGTAAGTTACTCCATAAATTACCTCTGTATAAGGAGATGAAGGAAGAGAAAATATTTCAGGGCAGGATTCAGAGCAGGCTCCTAATTCATGTTCCTTGGCCACCCCCGCGGTGGAGTTTGTTTCTGCTGACAGGTGATCAGGGAGACAAAGCTCTGCAGTATCAGCCTCCGGGAAACCACCTTCCTTTCCTCCTCCTCTGTCTCACAATATCAAAAGCTGCAAGACAGAAAGTTTTCCCTGTTCCGTGTGAGCAGTCCTTTCAGTACTAGTGCACTGAGAGAGTCCACACAGGAAGAAACCCTTCTGGATTCATCACAACAGGTTGAAGTGGAATAAATATTGTATATATTTATACAGAGAAAGAGAGAATTCCAAATGTGGAAAGGGGATGCAAATCTTTCCATTGGATTTGGTGACCTTGAAAACCACCCTAAGATGATGGATGCAAAACAGGGATCTAAGAATCCGAATTTAAAGATCAATGATAATGTCTATCTCCTCTTCACCAGCAGAAGATTATCTGTTCTGTACCAAGAAAGCAAGAAAGCTGTTCTTTTAAAGCAAAATATAGAATCACGGAATGGTTTGGGTTGGAAGGGACATTAAAGGCCATGTAGTCTGTCAGGGACTAGATGCAGGGGCAAGGACACCCAGATCAGGTTGCTCAGAGCTCCACCCAGCCTGGCCTTGAACACTTCCAGGGATGGAACAGCCACAGCTGCTCTGGAAACCTGTGCCAGTGTCTCACCACCCTCACAGGGAAGAAGTTTTTCCTAATGTCTAATCTAGCCCTGCCCTCTGTCAGTGTGAAGCCATTCCCCCTTGTCCTGTCACTCCAGGCCCTTGTCCAAAGTCCCTCTCCATCCCTCCTGTAGCCCATTTAGGCACTGGAAGGGGCTCTAATGTCTTCCCAGAGCCTTCCCTTCTCTCTTCTCCAGGCTGAACAGCCCCAACTCTCTCAGCCTGTCTCCATAGCAGAGGTGCTCCAGCCCTCTGATGAAATATTGGCTTTCCCTCACTTCTCCAGATATGATTTATTCATATGGCACGGTACATTCAGGTATCTTCTACCCTTACCCATAGCCCTTCCTCTGAGGAAAATCCTTCATATATTTCTGTCTTGACTTCTTCTAATGTTTCATTCCAATAATCATGGGGAATTATGTAGAAATAATGTCACACAAACAAAGTGCCATTATTGTCAATTCACCTGACCACGTTCCATATTTCTGATATTTATATAAACACAGGTGATTTAGTCACACCTCTTAATGTAAACTAAAGAAAGTATATTATGAAAAGGAAATGGATAATATGACTCAAGGACTCTGGGTTCCATCACTGTCCCATCATAATAAACAAACCTTATCTTCATATAAAGAGAGGCCCATCTCCTGCAGAAAAAGTTGCTTTTTTTTTCCTGGATCTCTTGTTTTATTACTTCTCTGAGTAAAAGTGCTTTTAATGTCAATAAATAGAAAGAGAAGTCAAAGTAATGGGGTCTAGATGAACATGCAGAGCTCAGGCAGAGCTGAATAGAGTTGACCCTTATGTGAAGGACACATCTGGGTCTCTTAAGTCACATCTGAATATCCAGTTTGGCCGGGGAGAGAGACTTGATGTGCAGGAGCTCTTTGTCTGGAGGCAAATGTTGTCCTTTAAAAGCAGTGTGCCCCCTATTAAACAGATACAGTTAATGCAGGTGCCAGTGAAGGCTCACGGAGCACTTTGCAAACAAAAACCAAAGCCAAGCAGTTTATAATCAAATTGAAAAATCATGGATGTGAAATTGGGAAGAAGGGCAGGGCCAAGCGTAGCTGCAGGTGGCAGGGATCACTGCAGAGTTTTACAGCTCCAAACACAAGGGTCACCCCAGGTACAAAGTGGAAAATGGCTCTTGCTTCTTATTTTGAGGAAATCCTGTCTAGGGAATGCCACAAGAAGTCACCAACAACCAGGAATCATCTACTTCTGTGTCTGAAGATGCTCCTATTTTTGTTCTGGCTGTCTGAATAAGCCTTGTTTTGCCACTGTGTATTTTTATATTATTATTATGATTTTGTATTTTTCTATGATGCTCTGTTGTAATCAGATGTTTTCCTATATATATTTTTTTCTGAAGGAGGAAACAGTGAAGTGTAGGGAGGAGAGGAGGAGAGAGGAGGAGAGTTACATCACTTTAACTTATGGTTTGCATAACTAAACAGTCACAAAGGCTTGTATAACCATCTTTGCTACGCCTTTGCTAGTAAGTAAAATGATCTATGGACTTCCTAGTCCTGAGACCAACTGGACTGACCTGTCTTCTGTGTGTAGCTGATGTCCCTCAGACATACCCCACATTCCTTGGGCTGGTGTTTGTGTGCAAAGCCATACCATGAACCACGCTGACAGATCGAAAGCATGGATGATCAGATGCCAGTGTACGACTCCCTGCCTTGGCCCTGTTTGACTGACTGGTACAGATGCAGCTTATTCTAGCAAAAAAAGAGCAATTTCTCTGGCTTACCTTCTATTGCTTGGGAACAGGTTGTAGTAAACTGTAAAGCAGTGGCCAGGGAGCAGTGCTGACAGTTATATTTACTGCTGTAAAAATGGATAGAAGACACAGTAGTTCAGCTTGTTCTGTTTGTTCAAACTGGAGAAGGGAAGGCTTCAGAGAGGCCTTAGAGCACCTTCCAGTGCCTAAAGGGGCTACAAGAGAGCTGGAGAGGGACTTTGGACAAGGGCCTGGAGTGACAGGACAAGGAGGAATGGCTTTAAGCTGACAGAAGGCAGATTTAGATTAGGTCTTAGGAAGAAATTCTTTACTCTGAGGGTGGTGAGGCCCTGCCACAGGTTGTCCAGAGAAGCCATGGATGACCCATCCCTGGGAGTGTTCAAGGCCAGGCTGGATGTGGCTCTGAGAAACTTGGTCTAGTGGAAGGTGTCCCTGCCCATGGCAGGGGGGTTGGAACTGGGTGATTTTGAAAGTCCCTTCCAACCCAAACCATTGTGTGATTCTATGATAATTGGAATTAGACTTCGAGTTTTAACTTGATAGGAGCTCACACAGAAAAGTTTAACTAAACAAACTGAAATGAAATGGATGCAAGTCATAAGTAACAATAAAGAATGATTTGAAGGAAGAAAAGATGGGAGTTATTTCCTTCAAGTCTCTGAATTGCCTGAGAAAGGCAGCAGGCAGAAAGGGGCTATGTGTGAAACAACATGGAGATGGAACAACATACTAAAAGCAACAGGAACAATTTCAGTGACATAGTGTCAGCAGAATTGTACCTCAAATCAGTGTCAGATCACAATGATTGCCACATTTAAAAGGCACAAATGGATGTCCCTTAACTAAGATACACTTTTAGGTTTTCAGTAAATGCTATTACAGAAGAGACAACACTTCCTTAAATAAGAATTTGCAGTTAAACCAGGTATAAAATAAAAACTACAGAAAGAAGGTACATACCCACTGTCTGATCAGACAGATGGATGTAAGAAGTATTTTTGGCACTCTGTTACATTTACATGGGACTGTCTTTGCCTGGATGTGTGTTTATGTCTCCTCTTCTAGAAACACTAAACCATATGGCACAGGTAATGTTCTGAAGCTGAGAGCCTGGAGGCATGGCCTTACTTTAGTCATCATTCATTTTATGACAGATTCTCCCAAAAGTTTTGTTTTCATAAACTAAGCAAAGAGCTTTTCTCCTTATAAACTATTCTGTTGTGCTCACAGTGAAAGAGAAAATAGAGGAACAGGGAATACAGTGCTGCTTTACTTACTGCAATTCATTTTAGTGTTATTGTACCCTCATAAATAATTTAGTGAAGTAAGAGCATTTATCAAATCTATGTTTTACACAGACACTGAAATAATCTCAGATAATTGCACTGGAGCTTTATTTGCTCTAACATGGATCAAAGAAATTGCATCACAGTACTGTGGAAAGTACTTACACCCAATGCTCTCACAATACTGTTAGCAGGGCTGGCAGCAAGTCATGTGAGGCCCACTTTGTGAACATTCCAAGAGGAAGCACCTCACCCATAAATCTGTGAAAATTTACTAATTTTATAGAATCATAGGATCACAGAATGGTTTGGGTTGGATCTTAAAGATCATCTCATTCCAACCTCCCCTGCCATGGCCATCTACCTTTCACTAGACCAAGTTGATCCAAGCCCCGTCCAACCTGGCCTTGAACACTTCCAGGGATGGGGCAGCCACAGCTTCTCTGGGCAACCTGTGCCAGGGCCTCACCACCCTCACAGTCAAGAATTTCTTCCCAATATCTAATCTAAACCTGCCCTCTGTCAGTTTAATACTGTTGTCCTTTGTCCTGTCACTACTTGTCTTGTAACATGTCTGACTTCATGTTTCTTAAAAGCCCCTTTACATATTAAAAGACCACAATAAAGTCTCCCCGGAGCCTTCTCTTCTCCAGGCTGAACAACTGCAACTGTCTCAGCCTTTTGCCATAGCAGAGGTGCTCCAGCCCTCTGTTCATTTTCATGGCCCTCCTCTGAACTGCTCCAACAGTTCCACATCTTTTTTTCCCAGGAACTCTGTAGCTGGACACAGTACTTCAGGTGGGGTCTCAGTAGTGCAGAGTAGAGGGGGAGTGTGGGCTGCAAGCTCACATTGCCAGCTCATGCCCAATTTTTCATCCATCAGTATCCCCAAATCTTTCTCTGCAGGACAGCTCTCAGTCCTTCCATCCTCCAGTTCCTCTTCTGCACAAGGTCTTCTCAAGACCGCACAGCTGGAGTAAAATATACATACAGAGAAAGAGCAATCCAGTCAAATATTTATTTCTGCCATATTGCCTTAGAGACAGAAGGCAGCTTATCTTGCTTTTATTTACACTAATTGTGTCAATATAATTAGTGTAACTCTTGAGAATAAGGCATGTTATCATATTGTGTGCCGAGTTTAATTGTTCTGTTATCTGCTGCCACCGAGGAAACACGGGAACCTCAGCAAGGGTCACAGCAGGGTGTGGAGCAAGACTGTGACCTCCCACATTAGCAACTGTTCGTGATTTTGTTTTCAGAGCCTTGTACTTCAGCTTTGCATTGGCTCTTGCACTTCCCAACCGCGGTTAAGTACTTTGTGCAGATACTGGGATATGTTTGCTGAACTCCAAAGTGCTCTCTGCATCAGCCACAGGGCAAAGTGCAACAGAACCGTCATTCATTCTGCTGATGTTCAGGTTGACCTTGGTTGACTTTTAAAAACTGTTAGCAGCAATGGCCTCTTCAGAAAGTGAAAATTAACTTCTCATGTGGAAACTAAGTTCAGGCATTAAAAGGGGAAATATTTTTTGTTTTCCTTGGGAATTCAGACATTAGTCAAATCCAAGGGCTTTGTTATGATGTGATCCTTTAAGAGGTCATAGGATCATAGAATCGTTAAGGTTGGAAAAGACCTCCAAGATCTTCAAGTTGAACCTTTGACTGATCACCACCTTGTCAACTAAACCACGGCACTGAGTGCCATGTCCAGCTGTTTCCTGAACACTTCCAGGGATGGTGACTCCACCACTTCCCTGGGCACCAGCTCCCCTGGTGCAGTTGAGTCTGTGTCCTCTCGTCCTGTCACTTGTTATCTGGGAGAAGAGACTGACTCCCATCTGGCTACAACCTCCTATCTGGGAGTTGTAGAGGGTGATGAGGTCCCCCCTGAGCCTCCTTTTCTCCAGGCTAAATCCCCCAAGCTCTCTCAGCTGTCCTCATACAACTTACTCTCTAGACTCTTCTCCACTGTTGCCCTTCTCTGGATTTGCTCCAGCACCTCAATGTCTTTCTTGCAGTGAAGGGCCCAGAACTGGACACAGCACTTGAGGTGTGGCCTCACCAGCACAGTAAAAGGGGACAATCACTTCCCTGGTCCTGCTGGCTCCACTATTGCTGATAAAGGCCAGGATGCCATTGGCCTTCTTGGGCAGATGTTCCACTTTGCTTTGGTATTTCGTGAAACAGCTCTTCTCTAAGTAGTTACTGTCCCTGAAGCAACAAAAAGAGTTTATATTACTGTCCACACTCAATGCTGAACTTCAGCAAGGAAGGCCAGAGCACTGCTGGCCATAAAGGTTGGACTGGAAGTGGCAATCCTGGATGCCCATCAATCTTTTGCCAATTGCTTTGGGGTTAAGCAGAAATCTCTCAGTCTGGCACGATTTGCATGCCTTACAGCAGCCACGTGTAAAAGTTGCAGCCTGTGGTAACTTCACTGCTGGTGGGGATCTCAAAAGAAATCTTTTGAATAGACTTGAATAGATATTTCTTTCAGTATACTTATCTATCATTAAGATAATACTAATGAGAGGAGCACATTTGCTTTTTATAAGTTGGAAAACTGCAAAAATGGACATCACCTTGTAAAGGACATTGCAACTTTTCCCAGTGCTCTCCTTCCCAAGCTCAGGTTGACACTGAGCATGCTTTCATGCAATGAGCAGGAATTTCATGCCTGTCTTGGGGACAGGCAGTAAAATCCCCACTGATGGCAACTGCACAGGTCTACAAATGCACGAAAACTCCATAACTGAACCTTTTTTTTAAACAGGAGAAATCTGTTTTACTCATTTTGTTGTAAAAGGGTTGAAGTACAGAGTGAACAGGATAAATTCTCACCGCTCACCGATCACACGATGCTGAGACCTCGTGGGCTCCTCCTACTCATCCTTTCTGTGCTCAGCCTGAGCTGCTATATGCCTTGTCTTTGGGGATATCTGGGAAAACTGTCACTGGGAATATACTGTGCAGGTTCAATGTGCATCCTTTTCTGACTTTGTAGTGCCTATTTGGGTATGCTGTGGCACAAAGCTCCACATTTGTGTGTGCACCGCCTGCACTTAGCACAAGGAGGAAATAAGACCCAGAAAACACTTCAAATTACTTGCTATTTGTTTATAATATTTATGTTTTGTATGACATTAAGGTTCTATTATGATGTGCATTGCAGTAACACAAAATAAATAGTTCTCAACTCATAAAGCAGGAGAAAGCAGAGAAATATAAAGAATAACTGTAACCCCTAGCTGTGTAACTATGAACAGTCATAGTTCCTGTGACTTCCTTCCTAACCTCCAAAGGCCTGCTTCTATTCTAAAACACCACAACCATTTAATTTACCATTATTGGTTTGGAGATGGTTGAGGATTGGTATTATTTACAGAAAGAAAGTATGTTGGCAGTGTGTTTTTATTTTCTGTCACCTTTCCCTTGTCGTATGGATTAGGTTTGGACTGATTTGCTGAAGAGTCAGTCAGAACCTAAAGGTTCAAAGGAAGACAATGGCTGTGTTTTGCCTCAAAAAGCTGTAATGCAAATGTGTTAATTAAGGAGTTGATTCATGAAACCTTGGGTCATTGGTGGAACTGGAACAGATCAGGCAGCTGTGTGTTGTAAACACATCCTGTGCTAAGTCTTCTACAGGCCTTAACCTGCAAGATTTTGGGAACTGGCTGTGTGTCCTGTCCTACATAAGCTCTGCATGCATTTGTGTCAAGTGTCTGGCAAGAAGGCAGGAATTATTATGAGTTACCCTTTTCATAAAACCATGGAATCACAGAACGGTTTGGGTTAGAAGGGATCTTAAAGATCATCTCATTCCAAAACCCCTGGCATGGGCAGGGACACCTTCCACTAGACCAGGTTGCTCCATCCAACTTGGCCTTGAACACTTTCAGGGATGGGACATCCACAGCTCCTCTGGGCAACCTATGCCAGTGCCTCACTTACCCTCACAGGGAAGAATTTCATCCTAATACCTAATCTAAACCTACCTACTTTCATTTTAAGGCAATTCGTCTTGTCCTATCACTGGAAGCCCTTGCAAAAAGTCCCTGTCCAGCCTCCTTTTTGCATCTGTACCTCCTGTTATGAAAGACTTTGGTACATCAAAGCAGTAAGAATGGCGTTTTTCCCCTCTGCACACAAGCACCGGTAAGTGAAGAGCTGCAGATGAGTGATGTGATGTCCACACACGTCGCAGCCCATGTTTTTTAGCACTCGTGAGTATCCACCACCACGGATTTTTGAGCCTGGGGGTTAAATCCAAGGTGTGCAGTATTGGGTCCATGTGAGAACTAGGTTTGCGTTCACAGGTGGCAGAGCAGGAGGCACATCCAGGGGCGGCATTCCCGCAGGAACCTGGAAAGCCTGTGGTCTGTGACAGGGGCCAGGGGTGGCTGCAGGTGGGTTGGAAGCCCCCGTGGGGAGATTAATCGCCGGGTTCCTCAAGGGACAGCCACGGGGCTTTCCAGGAAAACGGCCAGTTTCTTTTATCTTCGAACATGGGTGTTTGAAACACCAGTGTCTGACCTCCGAGCACCAGTGTTTGATCTCCGAGCACCAGTGTCTGATGCCCGAACACCGGCGCCAAGCCCCGCAGGCCGCCCCGGGGGGCAGCGCTGTTTACCCCGGGGGAAGGCCGGGCAGCCCCCGCTCGCCTGGGGGCACGGCGGGGAGGGGAAAACAGAGCGCCCCGCTCCCAGAACCCGACCTTCACCCCGCGGCCACACGCGCGGGCTCTGCCCTGCAAACCCCGCGCTTATCGCCGCAGCCTTGACCGGCCGGCAGCGCCTCCCGCCTCTGAGGGAACGCAGCGACGGTGGAAGGGAGGGCTCGGCAGTGGAAGGCAGGCGGGAGGCGGGCAGGAGGCCGGCGCTGGCGGCGGGCGGCGGGGGCGGCTCCCGATAAAGGGGCGCCCCGGGCGGGCGGGCTGTGGCCGCGGCTGAGGCGATGGCGTGCACGCTGTGCCTGGTGCTGGCGGGCGGGGCCCTCCTGGCGCTGCTGCTGCAGCTGCTGCGCTGGCTGCGGGCCGACGGGGACCTCACGCTGCTGTGGGCCGAGTGGCGGGGGAAGAAGCCAGGTAATGCCGCCCCCGCCTGCAGCCTCCGGGGCGGGGGGGAGAGCGGGGCGGCCGCGCCGCGGTGTGGCCGGGGCCGGTCGGGCGGGCGGCGCTGCTGCTGCTCTGAGGTGGCGGCAGCGTGTGGGGAGTCCCCAGAGAGCCGCCGCTGCTCGGTGGCACCAACCCTCGCCGGCTGTCCCGTGGGCTTATCCAGAAAAATACCACAAATTTACCTGCCCCTATGCCTGGATAAGACCGCCCGTGGCGATAAAGCGGCTCCCTAAAAGCCGCGCCGCGGCGTCCGTGGGGTCCCCGCGCGTCCGTGGCGGGGGCTGGAGAGTTTGCCACAAAACTTGCTTGTTTTGGACAGTTTCTGGGCAGGTTCCCAGTCCTGGCACGGGCCCGCGGGGAGCCCGTGGAGAGGGGTGGTGTCGAGGGGAGGTTCGGGAAGGGGACGGGCGTGCCCGGGGCGTGCGGCGGCTTCGTCGTCTGTTTTAGCTTCTGCTTCGTCTTGTCCTGACATCTCCAAGCAAGCAGGTCTCGGTTTCGCAGGGGTGTTGAGAGTGTTTACTGCGAAGTAAACATGAAAATTAATGTTGGGTTTAAAGGGGTTTCCTCTTCCGAGGGTTGTTCCCTGAGCGGTGCCAGGGACCAGCCCCACGCGATGCTCTCGGGGGCTGGACACGTTTCTGTACGGTGCTGCCTTTGTCACCCGTGGGTACGAAAGTTCGATGAAATGCTGCCAAAACAGGCATTTTCAATTCTAGCTCTTGAGGAATTATGTTCTTCAAGTGTTGATCTTTCTAATCCGACTGCAATTCTTCCCACTTTGGGACAAAAATCTTCGGAAATCATAGGCTTTGTTTGCTTAATAGAGGCTTTTTTTCAGAAAAGCCATAAATTTCTGGATATCCCCCCTCAGCCTAGCCAGCAGTGGTGATTTGGGGCTGCTGTGAGCTGCTGGGTGCGGGTGGTTGAGGTGGAAGCAGGGAGTGGGGGCAGAAGCTGATCCGAAAGAAGGTGGGATGAGGGATGCTATAAGATGTCCCATGTGGAAGTTGAAACTGGTTGTTGGGTTGAGATAGGGAGATAGGACTGCATCAAATGAAGGTGGATCAGGAATGATGGAGTAAGGTTTGGCTTGGGACCGCGATTTGGTGGTGGGTGGTGGTGCAGGTGAAATTTGGCATTAGGAATGGCTTGAGAGAGGAGAAGGACAAACTCGTTGAGACATCCCTGTGTTTTGCTTTCAGTAGAAGGCTACTGCAAATGTGTATGCTTTTCTGTTCTCCATTATATGGACTAGCACAGGTAATAAAGCTCTAAAAATTACTAAATTTAAATCAGTGTGAACAATCTTGTGTAACTTTGGATATACATCCCAAGGTTTTATACTAACTCCATCAGGAAGATAGTTCCCTTGCTGTAAGAAAACTACAAAAAATCTTCATGTGTGGAGTTTGCCCTGAGCGTTTCCATGACCTTTACAGAGAAAAAAGATAAATCCTGACTAGTACAACCAGAATTGAAGCTCTGTCTTGAGGGATCTACGTGCAATGCACATCAAGGTGTAGGAGCTCTCAGGGAGACAGCATTACTGAATGTAGCCTTGAGAATTATTGGAAGCCTGGAAAGCTTTTAAGTAGTGTCTAAAAGTTACCATATAAAGAGGAATGTAGTCATTTTTTGATGGAGTTGTTTCAACATGTAATACAAGAAGAATCAGGCAGAAATTTGACTACGTAAGAGGTGAGCTGTGCTTTGGCACCCCACCCTACCCCCAGCCTCAGTGCTTGTAAGTAAGTAAAATACATAGCTGAAATGGTACCATTTGGGAAATCAGGTAGGAGAACAGAAGTGACAAACAGTGGAAAAGATGTTTATTTAAATAAATTTCTCTTACTCATCCCGATATTGTGCATGTAATGTAGTGTGTCTACATAAATTACATGTGGATCCCATAAAAAAACCCTTGACTTTTAGTTAAAGCTGTTGTTAGAGCTGTCACTCTTGCAGTCATTGTATTGTGTTATCACTTCTACAATATTATTATAGATGTTGAAGTTTTTGGACATGAAAATATTTGGGAGAAAGCAGACTGATCTCTTATATTTCTTGTGCTGTAAACTGTAATTACAGAGAAAGGCTTCAAGGTAGGTAGGACTGGTTCCATTTCAGCGATTCAATTCTATAGAGAAAATCGACTTCTGGATTTTTTTATTGGCAGATGCTGGATTGCTTCCCACCTTCTGAGTATGTTTGTGGTCAGGAGAGAAGGATTTCTGGGTACCTTTCCTTGTGTGTTGTGTTTCCTTAGCTGGACAACAGTCACTCTAAACCCTGTGCTTTTTACAGGCAGCCCTGTGTTATCAAGTTAAGGGGGATCCGTTTATGTATGAAAGCCTACTCCTAAATTTGGGGATAATGGTGTGGTTCTTTAGGTCTGTGGGGAGGATGTTCTGCTGTAAACTTCCCCACCTCAAATATTTTTCCTGAATGAAATGACATGGCAGCCTTGTGCTATAAGAGCCATACAATGTTTGAAAAAAACCCTCTAAATAGAGCTACAAACCCACCTTTTGGATTACTTGCAGTGTGACTCTGTCTGACCTTTCATTTGTTATGCCTGGTAACACAGTAGTTAATGGTTAGTAATAGTATAATCTGCTTTTATTTTTTAATTTCGCACGGTTAATTTTTAAACTTACTTCCAGTAACAGCAGGACACTTACTCTGGAGCAATCTGATGGTTTGATCCTTGTTCTGCACCAGGATTGGAGGTTTTCCATTATGGTAACTCTCAGTAGCTCAGTGCTGGGTAACTCAGCGCTGGGGAATCGGTGGAAAACTTGCCTTATCTCAGTTAATTATTCTGTTCACAGAACAAGATCCTGAATAACTGCTGTGAAGCTGCCCAGGACAGGTTGGGAACTGGGAAACTAAGGGGTAGGAGGAAGCGGATTTGTTTTCAGTAGCAAGAGGAATGAGTGTGGTAAGCAGGGCTGAAAGTATGTCCATGTGTTGTTTTGTTCATGTAGTGTTTGTCTACTTGTGTTTTCTTGTCATTAGTTCAATGAATTGGGAATATATTGGAATAAAACTGTAGTAAAAGGGTGTGAATAAGCTTTACAGGCAGCAGCCATTTGGTATAATGATGAATACAGTGGATATTCCTACAACTTCAGCAATATCTCTTTCCACCTCCCAAGCTCATAACCTTAGAATACATCTCTCCTTTGGGAAGTGACTGTTGTTGCTGTTGTTAGTGTTTTTAGAAACAAACAAAAAAAACCAAACCACAAAAACTTGTTTTTCCGAGGGATTTTTCTTTGGCTAAAATACAGTCAGCTTAAAAAAAGACAAATACCACTCACTGCCAGTCCCACAAAGTCAAGCTGAGCTCTGACAGTCAGTCTGGAGTGCTCTCTGCTCTTGTCAAAAGAGTAGAAGGTTTTGGTGCTGATGTCTTTGTGGGTTTTTTGTCATTAAGACTCCAGAAGTAGAAATTTGAAATGCAGTGTGGTGTAGAGAAAACCAGGAAATGAATCCCTGGAGTAAGCAGGAAGTAAGAGCAGTGCCAGCCACCAGCTGCAGTGAAAAAGAAGTACTTTTGCTAAATTAAATGATGGGTGAGTTTCAGCTTAAAAAGCTGAAAAATGCTACTGTGGCCCTTTTCAGAGTGGAACTGGCCTGAAGCCTCAGGAACTGCTTTTGGCTCTGCTGTTTGAATTATGCCATGACATCTTACTGGCTGGCAAGATGTTGAAATACTCCTCTTCATGAACTTGAGAAAGAGAAGGAGGAGCTCCTGTCAGCAGTGCTCTGAGACAGATCTTCCCCAAGACTACTATTCACTAAAACTGATCTTGGAGAACACAAGTGTCAGGCAATGGTACATTCTGGAAAGTGCTGTGATATTAGTGAGTGATCATTCATCCTTAAATCATGTTCTAGAATTAAATGGGTGATTTTCAGCCATGTGTTGTATTTGATGGTTTTGGATATATGTCTGGAAAGCTAAGCCTTTTCCCAGTACCCAGGTGTACCATGGAGTGGGAATGATTGTAAACAAGGGGGAACAGGCCTATCAGCAAAGGAGTAAGAGGAGTAAGATGTTCTTATTTTTACTGCAGGTTAAAAAAGCGTGTCAGGGCAGGAACTGTGACTACAGGGGGAATTCACACGTGAACTTACACCTTGGGAACTCTTCGTGGTGTGCTCTGGCCAGTGCAGGAATTAACCTGCATCAGATACAAAACAAAGTGAATTAACACTTTTGGGTTTTTATGATCTGCTGTCTTTGTTCAGAGGACTCTGTTCTGTCAGCGGTTACTTAGGAATGTTATTGGGATGAAACATTATTTGGAAGGGTTTGCTTAGGCTTTTCTTTGGATTTACAATACAGTAACTGTTTCCTGTCACTTCCAAGAATTCTCTTTTCCCTTTTCCTCTGAAGCTCTGTTTGATGAGGTTAGTGGAGCTGCTGTGTGTGGATGGCTTGCAGAAATGCAATCAAATTTCTTCCATCAGGTAAATAATCCATGTTTATTCAGATTACCCTTGGGACAAAGTTCAAATGGCAACAGGACAACTATGAACAATTTCACAACTTCA
This sequence comes from Pseudopipra pipra, assembly GCF_036250125.1. Lineage (NCBI taxonomy): Eukaryota > Metazoa > Chordata > Aves > Passeriformes > Pipridae > Pseudopipra > Pseudopipra pipra. The sequence continues at coordinate 60,005,044 of NC_087554.1, forward strand.
TGTGACTAAAAAATAAAGAAGTCAGGATTTTGTAATGCCCTCAAACTGGAGCATATATCTTAAAAACAGTATCAGAATTCTTAAAAACAGTATCAGATTGTACTCCTGCAGTGAGTTAGATGTTTATCCTGGCATTGGCAATGTGTAAACTGCTGTCTTGATTCCTTTGACAGAAAATGAGCTGCGTGGCAAAGTTGTCTGGGTGACAGGAGCTTCAAGTGGAATTGGAGAAGAACTGACTTACCAGCTGGCAAAGATAGGAGCCCTGCTTGCCATCTCTGCAAGAAGGGAGGATGAGCTGGAGAGAGTGAAAAAGAAATGCCTTGGTAAGTACAACTTACTACTTCATGCAAACAGCTCCACTCTTGCTGTGGTGGAATTGCCACAGAAACACTAACCCACATGTCACAGGAATAAATTTAATGGTGAAAGTCAGCTTTGTACAGAGCTTCACTGTACCTTTGAAGCTGGTATTTTCTTTTTTTGAGTGAGAAGCCTTTATGTGGACTTGCATTACAAGTTCCTTCATAAGCCTCTAAAAATCTCCTTATCAACTGCAAGTGGTCTTGTAAGATACTAGATTAAGAAATGCAATAAATACTGTGGGGAATGGAGGAAACAATCTCAGGGGTATCATCCTGTAAAGAACCAAACCATGTGGGTGCACCCTGCTGAGAAATCTTTCTTCAGGTTTGTGTGTGTTACAGGAGAGCAACGACTGAGTTTGCTCTTTAGAACAGGAACGAGTAGAAATGTTCAGTAGAAGTTGTTCTAAAAATGTGCAAGAAAAAGGATCTCCTGTAGATCAAAAGGGACAAATGTGAAGTGGAATGTTTTACTATTCCATTTATCTTTCATATGCCTGTGGAGTCAGTAGTCTGGTTTCATTTCTCCTGTTTCTCTTTTTCCCTCCTGTTTTCTGTTTTGGCAGCGAGAGGTATATACAGTTAATTCACGCTGACAGAGGTCTTGAACATGGTTAATGTTACACCTCTTTCAGGCTGTTTATCCTCTACAGCTCAGGATGGAGTGTTTTATAGGGAATCTGTTATCACACCAGCAGCTCCTTCCTAGTAATGTTGATAGAATGTCTACAGTCTGCTTGGAACGTGTGCTAGGGAACACTGAAATGTTTTTCTTGGGTTAGCACCTAAACATTTCTAGAAAGCTAAAAGCTGCAGCAGCCTACTCAGAAAATCTCTCAAGGAACTTTCAAAAATGCACAACTCCTTAGTTTTGTTTACTGATGGTTCCAAAAAGCAGCCACTTAGAGGTTTACATTTAAAAAGAAGCAGGGGACGTGCGATGACAGGGTGGCAGTCATGACAGAATGTCAGTGCTGTGTTTAGTGGTCAGGAGAAGTATGCAACTACATCTGCATCTGTGGCTGTTTGTTATCATTGCAAAACTGATAACACAAGATAGGCTGGCAGGAGCTCTAATCCTGGATAGGCATTTTCAGGAAATACTTGTATGAGAGGGTTATGTGTCAAGGGAATATTCAGAAATACTATTTCAATTCTCGTGCACCAAGAGCACAGACTTATCTGAGATGATTTCTGCTTCTGCCAACTTTTAAGTGACCCTGTGAATGTCTGAGCTGTGCTGTGTATGAGCTTTAAAGTCTTGTGTAGCCCTGTGCTTTGCAAGTATTTGCTGCTAAACTTTAACCTTTAACTAAAGGTCTGATTAGTAGGAATATTGGAAACTCTTCAGTAACACAAAAACAAAACAAGGGCATGAAGTGATAGAACAAGGGGGAATGGCTTTAATTTGACAGAGGACATGTTTAGATTAGATATTTGGAAGAAATTATTCCCTGGCACAGGTTGCCCAGAGAAGCTGTGGCTGCCCCATCCCTGGAAGTGTTCAAGGCCAGGTTGGGCAGGGCTTGGAGCAACCTGATCTGGTGGAAGGTGTCCCTGCCAGTGTCAGAGGATTGGAACTGGATGGTCTTTAAGGTCCCTTCCAACCCAAATCATTCTCTACAATTCTATGACAGTTACTTCATGTTTTCTATCTCCAACCTTCCAGTAGTGGAAGAGAGTAATTGAACACACTTCACTCTCATCCTTTGCTTCTCAAGGCCACATAAATCCAGCTACTACCCCTTTCCTTGACCATCTTAGTGGCCCTATTCAACACTATCTCCGGTGTATGTATATTTGTTTTGAACTAGGGGGGTCCAAAACTGGACACAGTGCTTCAGATACAGTCTAAGAATGCTGTGTAGAGGCTCTTAAAAATCACTTTCCCTCAGTCTGCTTTTGTTAGTGCAGCCCATTAGCATTTGTAATTGCCAGAACCAATTGCTGACTTACTCTCAGCTTGCTCAGGACCTCAGGTCTTGTTTGGGGAGCTGATCTGTAACCAGCTGGATGTTGGCCTGCAGTACTGCAGAGCATTGTGCTGACCCAGGTGGGAAGTTTGGCATTTGACTTTACTGAGCTTAATGAAGTTTGTCAGACTGTTCTTAGGGCTTGTAAGATGCCTCTCCATGGCAGTCCTGCTCTGCAGCAGAGCAACTGCTCCTGTGACCTTGATGTTAACTGAAAATTTTCTCAAAACCTGTGTTTTGTCCCATCATCTGGTTCATTAAGGAAGATACTAAAATATATTGATCAGGGAGAGATACCACAGATCACAAAAAGCAATTAAGTTGATCAGGCAGTATATGGCCATGCTAGATCCATGCACATTTTCCCACGTACCTACTTCTCCTTCATGTACTTGGAAATTGCTTTCAGGAGGAACTGCCACATAACTTTCCCAAGGGCTGAGGTTAGGCTGTGTGACACTTCATTTGCTCCAGTCACTGGGGAGTTACTGCACTTACCAAGGACCTTCCAAAGACGAGTGATATCAGTCAGCTCTTGTAAATCTCAGATGTATATATTGCCCTGCTTATATGTGCAGTTTGTCCCTAATTTGTCTTCCTCTGACTCTGTTAGTATTTATTTCCCCCAGAGTTTAGCCTCAGGAGTGTGGGAGACTTGAGAGGAGATCTTGCCAGAGAAGACTAAGGCAAAGAAGGCAATAAGTACCTGACATTTTTCTGTGCCCCTCCTCACTTCCCCCTCCCCATCCCTGCTCAGCAGTGAGCTCAGTGTCTTTGGTTTCCTTTCTGTTGCTGCTGTGCCTGTGAAGCCTTTGTTGCCTTTCACATTCCTCGACAGTTTCAACTCCACCTGGTTGTTGATCCTCCTGATTCCATCCCTGCATGCTTGGGCAGTGGCTCCATGTGCTTCCTGGGTGGCTTGTCCCTGCTTCCACCTGCGTGTTTTCTCTTTGCAGTTGAGTTTAAGACTGTTCTGCAAGGTTTGAGCAGCGTGGGGTGGATTATTCACATGTAACATCAACGTGAATTTGGCTGAATTATGGGGCATAATTGGAGCTAATGGGCTGTGACACGGCTGCTGGAGAGGCTGTACACAGCAGCAACTGAACTGGGTGTCAGAAACAAGCACATATGTCTTGTTCAAAATTTAGTGACACCACCCTGTGATACAGGTTTATGCATTCTACACTGCCTAAAAGCTGAGGGACAGAGAGAAGGAAAGCCCTGTAAGAGCCATGGTAATACCTGTTGAGTCATGCACATGCCAACTCAACACTTCATTGCACTTGTGCAGGAGGGAGAGAAAACAACTTGTATAACTTACAAGGCTCCTGCAACCACTCTCTGCAACATGAGCTGAATTTTATCAGAAATGTTGGAGGCTGCTTTCTCTCAAAAGCCCTAAAAAGAATACAAGTAACTGGGATGTTTCCTGGCTTGACAAAGCTCAAATGTGATTTAAATATGGATAGGCCAAATGGGTGACAGGCCATCTGTAAGTTCAAGAATTGTGCAGTAATGGAGGTTGGGGAATGGACCCCAGGAGATCACATGGATCAGCCTCTGCTAAAAGCTCAACTTCTGTCTAATGGCATCACACAAGGGAGAAATAAAAGAAGAGGAAATGCTGAAGAGCTGGAAAACACTACACTGAGCAATAGTGTTTATCATGTTATGAGAAACTGAGATCTGGGGTTCACATGTATGGAAAAGAGTCGTTGATCTGAAACCTGAACAATGAACTCTGAACTAAGGTCTCCCACTTGGGACCAAGTGTTTTTCTGGGTGTCATTATTGTTCCCTTAAACACATCAGTTTGGTAGCAGGCAAAAAAAGGCAGTGGAATGTTTGGGGTTATTAGTAAAAGCAATGAAGAACATCATTCTGGCAGTGTATAAACTGGGACGTGCCCGTGCCTTTGGCACTGGGCACAGTGCTGTGCCCAGCCAGAAAAAAAAATGGGATGAGTGTCTCTTCCTTTGCTCTTTTCTTTCTCCTCTGTGTAGTTTTTGTGGCTGGGTTGAGTGTGTGGCCTTGTTAATCCAAGGCAGAAACACTCCACACCCCGACAGGTTTCAGCCCTGCAAATCTGCTTGAGGCAGCATGAGGTGGAGATGTGTCTCTGAGAGGGCAGCTTAAACTACATGGATTTTACTGCTGTATTTCTGGAAGAAACTGAAGGGAAAACACACATGGAGGGGTTGGAGGGAGCAATAAATGGAAATACTTGTAACGTTAAACCAGACAGATGGTTTTGTTTTAACCAGTGGCTTAAGTGCTAATGACCTTTGAACAGAGGCAACTGGTGGATTTAAGTAACCTCTTTATTTCTTCATCACTTTTAAGACAAAGTCTAACCTTCCTTGTGTGTGCAAGAAGTAGTAAACAAAAAATCAAGGCCTGAGGCTCTCTGTAGAGTTCAGCTGCTTAAAGGGGAGCAGGTACACTTAGTTGTGGCTGGGAAATGATTTAGAAACAAAAATGGCACTATCAAACTAATATAAATAAAACAAAAAAATCGTGCTATGTGTAGTTAAAAAAGGCGGAAGTGACGAAGATTTTGTTTTTGTGAGTCATCTGTCCCGAAACCCCAGGGTAACAAATCAGTGCTCAGGAAATGCTTTCTATGGAAGAGGTCAGTTGTTCTGAAGAGACAGTGGTAGAAGCACTCAACATGAGGGCTGGAACTTGATGGCAGCTGACTTTTATTTCAGGAGATGGATATGTTAAACCTGCCAGTTAAACAAAACCCTCCTGCTTCCTCCAATAATGCCCCAATAATCCAGCTCCTCTAGGCTTTGCCTCATAGCTACTCAGGTATGCATGTTGTGTTTTGGCTCTAAATTGTACTAGTCCTGTTATCAGGAATAAACGTGCTTGACCTGTTAACATCCAAGCAGAATGTCAGGGCTGCCAAGGTGCTGTGCTTCTGATTGGCTCAGAGAAAAATCTGGATGCACATTACTCCCAACTGTTGCAATTTATTTGGAGAATTGATTTGTCTGTGTGGAGCTGCACAAGACTGTTTTGATAAAGTCCAAGCTTTTCATGTACAAAAGCATAATGATGAGAAAAGAAGGACCTGGTAGGAACAGGTTAAAAATGGATTCTTCGTGGAGATAAAAATGAAAATGAAGGAAGCATTTAGTTTCCAACTTGGTGTTACAGTTTCTTGGTGTCTTTTTCGTGAAAATGTGGTGTGTAAAAGCATGTTACATCTCCCACAGTTGTTACATTAGCAGTCTCTTACTGGTTCCCATTCACTCCATGGTTGTTTTTAGAGATCAGCAGCTTGAGTGAAAAAGATATCCTTGTTCTGCGTCTTGACCTGACTGACAGATCCTCTCATGAAGCTGCAACCAACAGTGTTCTTAAGCATTTTGGCAAGGTAAGGCATGCTTCTGGGGTTAAACTGCTTTTTCTTCTCTACCTCCTAGACCTGCATTTATGTTCTTATTCTACTTTTATTTTATTATATAATAAGTTCACTGGTGTCTACATCTTTATTCAGTATCAATGTTAAACTTGCCAAAAAGTCCTTGAATTTTTATCCCTTCTGTTGCTTGCTTCTGGGTTTCAGCAGCCTTTGCAGAGATGCAACAACAAACAAATAATCCCTGGGCATAACTAAAAACTAATTTGGTGTCACTGAGTTGGCTGAGGAAGCACAAGAACTAAAGGAAATAAGTTATATTAATTTATCTTTATCTTTCCCAAGATTGATGTTTTGGTCAACAATGGAGGACGCTCCCAGCGCTCCTTGTTTGTGGATACAAACCTGGATGTCTACAATGCCATCATAGAACTCAACTACCTAGGTACAATCTCTTTAACAAAGTATGTCCTGAATCACATGATCCAGAGGAAAAGAGGAAAGATTGTTACTGTGAGCAGTGTGATGGGTATCATGGGAGCTCCTCTTGCCACTGGGTACTGTGCCAGCAAGCATGCTCTGCAGGTAAGTTAAATTTTGGAAGTTAATTAAGTCTTGCTGTGTAATAGACCAGCATCAGTGCTATGGCAAAGGACTATTCTGTGCAGAAAACACAAATCTCCCAAGAAATTAAACACAGCATCCTCAGGTATTGAAAGTCCTGAAATTAATTTGCTCTGAAATGCAAAATAACTCTCAGTATAGATCTATTTTCTGACTAGAATTCAAGTGCCATCTTAGTTGGTTCTAACCACTACCTGGGTAAAATTCCACTGTGAAACACAAGACCTTGGCCCTCAGATGAGGGAATACCTAAAGAGGAGGATTACTCTGTGTAGAAGTTCTCAACTCAGTGAAGGAGGAAAAATCACTAGTGAGAGTTTTAAGACTACAGGAAATCTTTAGGACAGTAAAGTGAGAAGAGTGAGTGGTAAAGCAAACTACTCAGGGAAAGGAGAATTTTTGATCCATCTGGGAATATCTGAACAAATCTTCCCAACAGTTCTGAATGTTGTTCTGGTGTGAAGAACTGGCAGCTCACAGTGTCCTGGGAAGTTTCTTCTGCCTAACACTTAACTTTCAGTATTGCTTGGAAGGGGTTTTTGAAAGTAGCGTCACTTGAGTGGAAAAACATAAAAGAGGAGCTCAGAAGAGTATCTGCCTGTATAGCTGAGGAATCATTTGTTTAACTGGTAAATTTGTTTAGACATATTCGTCTTTCACCACTGTTTGTCTTCCTGCTAATGTACATTTTGGCCTCAGTAAAACAAACTTCAGCTGTGCTCAGTGGTGGTTTAAATAAGTGGCACCTTCGCCCTCCCTGCTGCATTTAAGCACGTCAACAGAGTAAATAACTGCTTAAGCTGGGGGATCAATATCTTTTTGATGATTTGCCTAACAACAACAAAAATGTAACAAGTGGCTGACACTGCAAAACCACCTGAAAGAATGAAGGTGTAGACAATGGTGACAGGTCTCTGCTGACAAAAAGTTTTCACTTAGTGGTGGGGAGGGATCTGCTGCTCTTCACTGGTGTAGCAGTGCTGAAATTGCCCATTAGAAACCAACTTTTGGGTTAAGTCTAGTAGATTTAAATTAGAAGAATGCAGTCATCAGAAGCCTGGATCCCCCTTCATGCTCCTTTATTTATGAAATGTTCTTTTGGTTGAATTCTCTCTGGGTGTGGTGCAGTAGGGCTAAGCATGGCTAATTAATTGCAGAGCACAAGGAATTCATGTGCTGCTTTAAAAATACTTGGAATTCTGAATCTCATGTTAAGATTGAGAGCGTGGACAGAGCTTTAAAGAGATAGATTTCTAAAATTAATTAAAATACGTTCTCTGAACTGCTTATATCTTCCTTAGCTTCTTCCTCTGCTCAATAACCCGGCCAGGCTTTAACCTCCATTCTTGTTTCTTTCACAGTAATTCTACAAATACCAATTGCAGGTGTTGAAACTTGTGATTTGCAGCATAGATTTCAAAAAGACACTGAGAGTCTCTCCTGGTCTGGAGCTAAGGCTAAGTGTGGGCAGGAAGCCCCCAAAAACTAGGAAAAGCTTTTTTTTTTTGAATATTGAACTTCACCAGTACAGTTCAGGTAAGGGAAGTCTGCAAGAGTGGCAGCCCTCTTCAGATAGCACTGTAGCCCATCTCTGATGGTGACCAAGAAGAAATCACAGATATCACAGAATATTCTGAGTTGGAAGGGACCCACAAAGCTGGAGAGAAGGGAGGGGAAAAATAAGACAAAGCTTAAAATGATGCTTTTCCTGTTGTGTTTTCCCAGAATGTATTTTAAGACCTTCTTGAAATGAAGGTTGCATTTTGGCCACCAGTTATTAAGTTTGTGAGCCTGTCTGACATGAATTCATCTGTTCTGGTTTATTGGTTTGGTTTTTTTAATTCATGCCTTGGAGTCCATCACAGCTGACACCCTTAATGCTGCAATCTTAATCATACTTTTTGTGGAAAAGTCCCTCCTTTTGCTGGGTTTGTTTTGTTTTTGTTTTTTTTTTTTAAATTCTTTTAAATGGCAGTTGGAGGAGGAAGGAAGGAAGGAATTCTGCTTAGAATTAGAATTTGTTCTTGAAACAATCACACTTTGATTCATGCCAACTGGAATTCTTCATAACAATGTTCTAGTGATGAAATTATCCTTTGTTTCAATGCTGTAAGAGTGTGAGTTGAGTCCATGGGAGTCTGCATCTGACTGAAGCAGTTTCTCTCTTGGTGAGATGATGCTCATGGAGATCCCGTGCCACTCATCCAGTTGTAATTTGTCTAATTGGTGGCACGTGGAGTGGATCAGAGTGGCCTTCAAAGTGTCCCTTCATCAGGAACTTGCCTAGTAAGTCCATGGACTGCACTGAGCAGCAAAAACTCCTCTTTTTGTTCAATTCTCTGGTCATTAGTGGAATTTGTAAATGTTTCTGTCATAGGAGTCATTTCAGCCTTGCCTTCTTCAGCATCTTCTGGGATTTGTTCACCAAGCTGGAAAGGCCCAGGGATGGCTGGGAGCAGTTCCTGTCCCACACACCCTGTGTGTGTGTGGCAGAGCTGGCTGCAGTCTGGGCTTGGTGGAGACACTCAGGTTCTTCCTCTTGCACTTGAGTTCCTTTACTGCTCCCAAATCCGGGTCTGTCCCTGCCTGAATTCAAAGAGGGCAACTGCTTTTCTTTCTTAGGAATTTAAAGCTTGTCTTCTGGGAGGAAGTGGAGGAATTTCTTACCAGCTATCTTTGGATATCAAAGATAAGTGTTGGAATTAGAGAGCATGTGCAAACTGTATATAGAGCCTCCAGAGGGGACTGAGTACATGTAAGATTCTGGTTTTCACAGCTGTGTTGGTGCCACATCTGAAGGTGCTCAGTGGGCTGGAGGAGGCTCCTCTCAGGGCAGGAGGTAATCCAAGGGAGGGCCTGGCTTTTTAATCCAAAAAATCTGGGTGGCTGGTAGATTCCTGTGGTCCAGCAGCAGATTTCTGGGCACATAAGTGTCTTTAACATTAGAACTTGGTCCTCTCCAGGCTTTGCTACCATGCTGTGAAGGAAGGTCTGACACCAGCTCTGGGGCCTGCAGGTACTTATGACTTTTAAATATGCTGTCAGGGTTTTTAGGGAACTGAACTGCAAAGCCTGTGTGCAATCCATAAACTGGAATTAGCCACCAGCAACTGGGAAATTGGAGCTCATGTTCTTGGTCAGAGTGTACAAGAGCTTCTGTGGCTTGTCCCAGCTGATGCTTCTGTGTCATCACAGCCTCGTATCTGGCTGGTTTTAGCCCTGTATTGCTACTCAGTGAGGAGCTCTGGGTTAGCCAGCCCTCTTCCCAAGCTGGAGGGGAGTACAAGTGATAACATTTTACTACAGTGGGAGTTTATCAGCCTGTGCTCACTCTCTGTCTCTCTTGTGACACAAAATTTCATGTTGGAATAAATACAGGGAACTGCTACTAAGCAGGCCAAAGATAAGACATGATGGGGTGTTGGCTAAATCATCATTACTTGACCAGTGCCTGACTAGTGCCCTCCAGAATTGCTCGTGTTTCCCATAACAGTTGCCATGTAAATGTGAAATGCTACCCAGATTCAGAAAACTTGTATCCTGTTAGCTTAAAGAAAAGAAGTACTTGCAGTTTTTTGTAATTACTGTTTAACTCGGATACACTGGTGTCATATTCCTGAGCTGAAATAAGATTTATGTCTGTGTGGATGCAGATTTCAAAGTTTGCAGTGAATTCAGTGGTGCAGAATTGCCCCCTCTGAATTTGTCAGGGTGCACCTTTGACTTGCTGTGCTGAAAAGTTTTCCTCCTCCTCTTACATAAAACCAGCCACTTACTCAGTAAAGCCACTTAACCGATAGAAACCATATAAAACCTTTAATCTCACCACAAAGAGCAAATCACCCAGAAAAGGTAATTTCCATGATATTGTAGTTCTTAGAATTGGTGGCATTTCCACTACTGAATAGCAAAGCTCGTCCTCAGTACAGGGACAGCAGAATCTGGATGTAGTTCAGCAAAATTGTCCTTGTCTTCCCAAATACACAATGCACTGCACACTGGTTTGTATGTCAATGTCTGTAATTGCTGATAAAATGTTAAATTAGCCATTGGTAGTGGAAAGTCAAAGAAAGTAGTAGGAATTTTAGTGGAATACTGTTAAATTTTTACAGCATGAATTAGTATGAAAAGATGTAGTCAGTTAAACCTTGCAAAAACATGGTAAAAGGAAGATTTCATTATATTCTTTTCTTCTAGGGATTTTTTAATTCCCTACGGACTGAGCTGACTGACTACCCTGAGATCAGCATCATCAACATCTGCCCAGGGCCTGTGCAGTCCAAGATTATCCAAAATGTCTTTACAGAGAATCTTGCAAAGGTAAGAACTCAGTTCTGTTGTTATAAATCCAACTTTTGCTGCAGGGCCAGTGATCCTCTCATGGTTTTCTTTTCTTTTTCTCCTCCCAGCAAACACTGACCTCATCTTTTTTACCAAGAAGTGCTTTGAGTGGTACAGAACTCTCAAGTCTGTATGATAAAAAAAAATTGAGTTTGATAATTGTTTTTATGCCTTCTCTCTTCCAACACATACAACCCAAGTCTGGTAAAATTTACTGTACAGCCACTGTGCTGCAGTTCTGGGGGAAAGTCCAGGCTTTTCTGGACACAGCTCTGCCTGCAGAACACTGTCCTTGGGCACAGGTAGGGTTTTGTTTGCCCCGGTCACGCTGTGCCCTGGTGGGTGACGCTGCTGCTGGCACAGCCCCAGCTCAGCTGACAGGAGCTGTGCATTCCTTTCCTGTTAGGGATTGTTCCAGGAGGAAAAGCAAAACCTTCCAACTGCACAATGGCTTTTAATAAAGGCTGTCCTAACAAAGCAGCTGGCAAAAAAATTGCCACTGTGATACATCAAACTGTAATCTGCCCTAAATTCAATCAATCTGAAGCTCAGGATAACCCACCAGTGAGAGGGAGGGGTTCTCCCATTGCTGAATCCAGTTCTGGAAGGATTTTTGGCTTGCAAAGCTTGATAATTGCGTGAAAGAAAAGATGTACTCTTTGAGCAATGGGGAAGGCTTGCAAAACACATTCCTCAGATTTCAGCGTGGCAGAAGACCAGGGAGGAAGAGCAAATCTAGACCAGAACTGCCTTTGTCCTGAGAAACAAGAACAGATTGCTAGAGCAGTGTGTTTGTGCTGCAGTGAAATTATGTGTAAGGTCACAGGGGTGGTTTATGTTCACTAAGTGATACTTGGGGACAAGACCTGGGGTAGACATCCCTGCTTCAAGGCAGCCTCCTGCTTTTCCCTTGGCTGAGATTGCCCATGGAGGGAGAGTTGGCAGGAATATTTAAGTTAATGGGGAATGTGTCCTCATCAACCAACTTGATTACTGAGTAACTTGTAGCATAGCAGGGGGCAGAAAGCTGGGAATGCTCCCATTTTCCACGGGGTGTTCCCATTTCCTGGAGCTGCAGGAATGGGGGTAACCTGTTCCAATATTGTGTCACCATCCAGTAGAAGCTGTGCTGAAGCAGGGCAGAACTTGGAGATCCATTTTTTTTTTTTTTAAACCTTTGACCCATCAATCAAGGCATTAATTAAAAGGGTGCTTTAATTAAGCCAAAGGAAGGTGGGAAGTGTTCCCACAGTGAAGACCAGCCCCAGCCTCTGCCGTCCTGGCTGGGGAGGCTGGGAGGAGTATGCCTGTCACACAGAGCTTGGCCTGTGTCATTCCCTGGGATCCAGCTCTAATCCCTGCTCGCCCTCTCTCCCGCCCAGTCCCTGGAGAGCAGCGGTGACCAGTCCCACAAGATGCCCACGGACCGCTGTGCGCGGCTCACCCTGGTGAGCACGGCCAACGACCTGAAGGAGGCCTGGATCAGCGACCACCCCTACCTGGCCGTGTGCTACCTGTGGCAGTACGCGCCCACCTGGGCCTGGTGGCTCATGAACAGGATGGGCAAGAGGAGGATACAGAACTTCAAGAGTGGAGTGGTAAGTGCTGACTGACTCTTTCGCCAAGGGAACGTTGGGATTGCGTTTTGGATCCGTTCCTGGTTGGTTTGTTTGTTGTTTTTTTTTCCTCCTCGCTTCCATAGCAGCTGATGCCCGGGCAGAGTCCATCCCTGCAGCCTGCTGGTGTTGAGTTACACGGTGTGGTCACAGCACAGCAAAGTCAGCACATCTTGTAGTGCCCCAGGCCTTGCTCTGATCTCCATCACATGGGCTGCAAGTTCAGGACTCACCATTAACGCAGAGTTACAAGTCACTGACGTTAATTGTTTAATGCAGCTTGGAATTAGGACTGTGGAAAAAATCTCCCTTGGTCGTGTCTAGTTTTTGTGTCAGGCACGTAACCTGAGCACCTCCCAGGAGGGTGTTACACAGTGCTATTGTCTGTCAGGGCTCTTCACCCACACTGGCAGCCCCAGGGTACAGATGTGCTGCCTTCTGTCCCTGCAGTGCTGCTTGGGAGATGCTATTTATTATTACTCTGTTTTTGTTGAACTGAGCACAAAAAAACCCCACATTAAAAGTACTCCAAAAGCAGGAAATGCAAAAATGAAACTTCCTACTTCCACAGTGTAACTGCCCCCTGTCACAAGCTCTTTCAAAGAAAAAAACATTGTGAGTGAAGAACTTTAACACAGTAGAAAGTGGGGGGTGAAATACTGATTTAATGTCTTCTCCCTTCAGGATGCTGATGCCTCTTACACAAGAAAGAAGAAATAAGGATGGGCCTGTACGACATTGTGCTGTTCTTGTGCTAAGGCTGAGAAACTTTTCATACTGTGTGACTGCAAGCAACAGCTTTTTTTTTTTTTTTATTACATCTTTATCATCCTGTATCTTGACAAATCTATCAAGCTGATGCCACACTTGACTAAATAAAAATCTCTTTCTAAACACACCAGTTTCATGTCAAAATTCCCACGGGCTGAATTTTTAAGCTTACAAGCATTGAGACACACGAGAGGCTGGGCTGCTGTGATGCTGTTTTTCTGCTGCTATGACATTGGCAAATACCTGGTGAGCAGCCTAAAAATTATATACCCCAGGATCCTGTTTCCCTCACTTTCATTCCTAATTCTTGTTGAGCAGAAAAACAAATGTCTAGTCTGTGCTTGTGACGTGTTCCTTGAGGAAAATGTGTATGGAGGGCTAAATCCCTGAAGTTCTGAAACAATGTTTAGAAGTTACTTAATCTTTGGGTCTTGGCACCCCTCCAGGGTCCACAGGCCTCAGTCCTGTGGCTTTTGGTGAAGACAAACAGTGGATGGGGCAGTGGGGAAGGGAGGGAGCAATGCTGTTCTTGCAACCCATTTTAGGCAGTGCTTAGCCCTGTGCTAAACCTGGCACTTGTTAAAACTACAGAGCAGCAGGAGAGAGGAGTGGGGAATGTTCCTGCAGCAGGACAGCCTCTGGCAATTACAGTGTGAAATAGAAGCTGGATTCTAGTTCCTGTACAGAGCAGAGGCCAATCTCAGCAGCACTGGTGGTGCATTGGGCAGTGGCAGCAGCCATGAGGAAGCAAGAACTGCACTTTTAAAATGTTTATCATGGCACTGACACCTAATTCAGCCCTTGGCTAAGTTACCACTCCTCTGCATTGGTTAACTCACCTGCTCTTATACCCTTGGTGACCTTGCTGTTGACAAACTCCTCAGTAATCTCTGGATGTACCTCTGGCCACACGCTATCCAGGTAAGAAAAATCCTTACTTCACTGAGTGATAATAAAAGACTAACAACCCATTTGTAAATTATGGGAAGTTTCCAACCAGAGCAAATCATGTTTATGCCATGACAAAGATGGAAAGCACTGTCTAGGAAGAAAAACCCAAACCAAAACCCCTAATCAAATGGCAAATGTCTTGAGTGGAGCGTCCACTCGACAACACACCAGCTCCCACCTCACAGGCTCAGAAAAGGGGATGAGAAGCCTCTACTAAGGATGTAAAACTGATGTCATTTAAATAAAGGTTCTCCAAAGCCACGATGAAGGTGTCTTACACTTACCTTTGTGTGCTGAACATCACAGCCTGTAAAGCAAGGAGGTGTTGGTAGGAGTTGAGTACAGCTGGTGCACACACGTGGTTACAAAGCAGAGCAGCTCTCAGGGGTCACAGGGGGAAGTGGTGGGGTGGTCTGTGCCAAGCCCAGGCCTGCATCCTGAGTGCAGTACAGTGGTAACCCCAACAGGAGCCTGTGCACACAGACTAGGGCCAGGCTGGAAGGTGCCCTGATTCCTGAATTCCTGGTAAATCAAAGAAATGCTCCAAACCAAACAGGACACGGTTCAAGAGCACGCAAACAAACCAACATGCTGAACAGGGGCAGTCAGCTGCACAGAACAAGAGGCTGTAACTTTTGTTTCTGCCCAAAAAGAATATAAAAGAGTGTAACAGGAAAGGGCATTGGGAACTGGGATCACACTGCAGCAAAAAACGCTGGGATGTGCCGATGGCTCCGTGCAGCACTGAGTGAGGGGCGTGGGACACGCTGCCTGTGATAGCAGGGGACAGGATGTTGCAGGGCATTATAGCCCAGCCCCACATTCCTGTGCACAAACAGGAATTCTGCCCATCACTAATTGTGCTCCTCCATCTGGTACCAATCAGGATCTCTGCTGGAACTCCGGGGCCGGTTACCAGCAACACTCCTCAAGAAGGCTGGGTACCATATGGAGAGAACCCGAGGAAACCAAGGGAAAAGCATCACAGCTCTCATTTTTCTTCTCAACTACTTTATTCAGTTTACAAAAGACAAAGAATGAGGGCAGAAATCACAGCTATCTCTGAATAAAAGACTGCTGCAAAAAAAAAAAAGGTCATTAAATTTTCTGTGACCGTATGGAAGACAAGTATTAAGAGGTTTACAATGAGGCAGGGAGGGTTAATTGGATTCAGGAAATAACTCCCAACTTTCCAATTGCTGCAAGAATAGCAGAGAACTGGAGTGAATGACTTGAGGGGTTCGTGACACTCCTGGTATTGGAAGTTTTACATCAGAGTAAACATTTGCCAGGGTAGTTCCTTCTGAGGGAGCTGAAATAGGTTCTCTCTACAAGCCCCTTCCAGATCTCTTCCATGACTCTGAATTTCCAGATGCAGCTCAGGGCCGAGCATGGCACCAAACAGGTGTCTCCTGACTGCTTTGGAATTCCACTACACCACGTGCATAGTTTTTAAAAATCATTTATAGTCACTGACCAGAAGAAACAGCCAGCACCCAAGTACACTGCTTTGTGACAATGAGGAGTAAAAGTAATAAACATGCTCCAAATCAGACTAGGCTGGGTGTTCTAAACCAGTTCTACTTCAGTTAAGGAGCAGGTCTCATTTAAATTCATTCTATAGGTTAAGGAAATATAATTACCTGCTCCCTGCTCAGCATTTGCCAGCAGTACCTACATTGTAACTACTGACCTACAGAGAAAGCACATTTATGTACTAAGTGGTGGTAGTGAACAGGATCAATGAGCCACTGGAGACTGGACCCAGACCTGCTTTCGAGGAGACTAATATTGCAAACCAGCTGCCAAAGTCTGTTCCAACCTGTGGTAAGGTTAAAAAAAATAAATTACTTCTGGCATAGACAGTTGGATTTCCACCTCCCCCCCTCCATCATCAAGCTCTCACTGTATTTGTGGAAGACTGGTTAGTGAGGTGGATATAGGTTGCAAATAACATAATATATATAATATATATCATACATATGGATACTGGAAGAAGGAGATGAAATTATTCCATTTGTACTCTCCTAATTATACACATTTACTTCTTTCATCAGTAGGTCACACAGGTTATCAGTGTGTCAGAGCACACACTGTTTTATATAAACTCTCTTTACCAAAACAAATACTTTTGTAAAAATTGTCCCTTGGAACTCACTTTTGTTAAAGCATGACTGAGAACTTAAAACAACTACAGAATATCAGTTTAAGTCATATAACAAGTGCTAGAACTGAACTCAGTCCAATAAAAAATGGCCAGAATAAAAAACCCCTCATATAAATAGTCCTATGTACACTTTGGTTGCCAACTCTGGGGTAGACAGTACTACAGGGAGCTGTAACCTGACTGGCAGTGCAAGTCACCTGTCCAAGAAAAAAAAAAAGTAAAAATGCACCAAAAATAGTTAATGATCAGAATCGTGCTGCTCCTCTCTAAACTGGAGAAGAGAATTTCAGCATCTGGCTTGTCGGCCACACAGGCAATGGTGTCTCACATTCCAGCAACAGGAAAACAATTCCAAGCTTCCTGCCTGCTGAAGGTTCTGGCCAGCACCATCTCTGTGCCAAGGACATGCACCGGCCTGGCACCGCCACCGAGAGAAAAACCTGATCTGTAGTGCACAAATGGAGCACGAGCATTTGATTCCCAACATGCAGCTGAAAAATACAAGATAAAAACAGTCATAATAAAAAAAGAGAAGGACATTCTAGAGCAGAGGGAGCTGCAGGAGCTCTGAGGAGTACACGGGGTAGCCCAGGGGCGGGTCGGCAGCCTGCACCGTCAGGTTGCGCAGCAGCACCGGGTGTGCCTGGATGCTGTACCGCTCCTCGTCGTCGTTGGTGGCATAGAGCAGCTCCCAGGACAGGTTGGCCCACTGACCTCGGACAGCCTCAGCATTCAGCTTTCCCACTTGCACCAGCAATTCCTGAAGAGTGAGGACCCGCCCGGTGTAAATTCCCTGTGAGAACAAACAGATCACGGTGTCCAGCGCGTTCTCCGAGACGAGACACGAGCAGTTTGGTTACAAAGCTCAATGAAACCTTGGGGCTACATGCCATGAATATCATCCCTTTAAACACAGTAAAGTATATAAACCAGTCTCCTGGTTTTGACTCTTCCATCTAGGGAGATAATCAGGAAATGCTGCTGCATCTGTGGTGTGATTTTCAACAACAGTAGCGTCAGTTCCTCTCTAGTACAAACATAAACTTTGCACAGCCATCAGGGAACACAATTACAAAGGGAAAAGAAAGAACAGTGGAAAGGAAAACCAAATTTAGACCTTGCTCACTAGTAATTCTTCTTCTTACCATGCTTGGGTCATGCCCCAGTGAGAAAAGGTATGGCTTTTCCTGCAGAACTGCCTGCTGCCACTCCAGGTCTGACACCAGCCCAATGTACCAGTCGCTGTCATATTCCTCCAGGTAATTCACCAGCTCTTCAAAGTTCTCCACCGGACCCAGGCTGGCTTTGTCCACCATAAGTTTAAAAGTGTATCTGAAAGGTGCAGAACACCACATGGTCACTTGTGCAGCAAAGACAGGAGGGAGAAAGACTCTTTAGGCCACAGAAGGTGGAAAAAGGCTCCACCAAACCCTGTCAGTTACTGCTTGTCAGCTGAGCCACGGCCAGTCGGTCTGGCTGTGCTTTTAGCCCACCCAGATCTAAAACACATCAGCTTAAGCTTCTCTCATTCCCCTCCAACACCGTTCCTGCTGCCTGATAATGGAAAATGCCAAAATCCAAATCCATCACAATTCTCTTAGATATGGGGACAATGAAAATGGGTTGTTTTTTCCCCACTTAACACAGCAGATTGGAGACAGCTGCTGTTGGGAAGGGAGGAAAGAAGAAAACTCCATACCACAGGCTTCACTGCCAGGGGTCACAGGCAATGGTTATGTAGGAAGAAGCTACAAATACATTTAAATGACACGGGTTAAACATAACTTCAGTGAAGTGGTATTCACTTCCAAAGCACAGGACTCTCTAATTTTTTCATATATATGAGGGAATGTTTTTCTTTTACCTGAATGCTTTTAATGCCAGCTGGAATAGCTCTGGTTTGCCTGTTAGCCAGTCCAAACCCACGGACCAGGGAATGCCCCCAGTGTAGGCCCTGAACACGTGGCTCGGGGCAGGCACAGCGTTATCCAGGCCAAACAGACCAAAGCAACACGACAGCACTCCCTGGATGTACAAGTCCTTCAAAGCTTTATCTTCCATGAGGTCTGCAAGTAAATTGGAAGGTTTTTCTTTCAGATGGAAAAAGTCCAGCTGACTCAGAACGAAGTGGTACCATTCCTCTGGAAACCTCTGCCTCATCTCACTGACTCTGGAAGGCGGTACCGGTGCTGTTCTCCATTCCTCAGGGATGCTCAACAGCTCTGAGTAAGAGCAACTGAATTCAACCCGAGGCAACACTTCTGGCTGTTTCCCTTTGTCTACAGCAGGCAGCCCAAGCACCACAGCCCTGTACAATTTATCTTCTGGTGACATTTCTTCTGTGAAGTCTTGGCTCTGTGTTTCCACAGACCCTGGAATGGACAGGTGCACTTTTGGTGTCAGTCCCAACTGCCCAGGTTCTTTTCTGTCTTTTGTTCTGCCACTGGGTTCAAAATCAAAAATGTCACTATCATCAGTCCAGTCCTCCACTGTATCCACACTAAAGCTGTCGTCTTCCCTTGGAGCCCTGGATCTTCCTCCTGCACCGCTGCGCTGATTTTCTGGAAATGATCCTTGTTTGTTCTTGTTGGCACTGCCTGGGCTTTCCCACATCTTTGATTTTTTATAACAATACTGGACAAGCATCCACACAAGCACTTTAATGAAATCATCTTTCAGGTGCTTTAAATTCTCATGAGAGTCAATGATCCCAGATAACACGTTCCTGGCATCGGAGTACAGCCGCACAGGTACCACAGTACAAGGAGTCAGGATGTGTCCAAAATGGGGATTGGGAGAGAGAATCTTCGTGCGCTCCTGATGTTCAAAAGCCATTTCAAAAATTTCGTCAACTCTGTGAGCTTCAGCAGCATGACAGGATGTTTCCTGCAGTTCTAGCCCCTAAAGCACACATGAAAACAACTTCCTCTTAGTCTTCACCAGGACATGTCTTTATATGCTAGCAAGCTGTTTGCTTCCAATAACATTTTTTCTGAACTAAAATATATGTTCCATTGTCAATACTTTCCACCACTGAACCTATAAATCTAACTGGAGAGAACAGCTAGATGAGCAGATGCAATAACAGAGCACTCACTGCAATACTAGACACAGATCAATGTCTTAAATGAATCTTTGCCCCATGCAGATCTTATCAGCCATTCTATGAAGATACTGTGTCACAAGCTGGATGATAAATTCCACATCTGCTACACATGACTGGCTAGTATAACCCTCATCTTAAAAAATTAACTATAGCATCAGGTAAATCAGTTACACTGATGAAATGCTACACAGCAGAATGTATTCATGATTTCCAAACATGAATATCTCAGTGCTCAGCATACAGTTACCTTAATGTTAACACCACAGTACGTGAAGCCTTTTTCCAGCACCAATATCCACATCAGCCTGTCCTGAAAGCGGCACAAGTAATGTGATCCAGGTAGAGAGAGACCTAGACAAGGGAAAAAAACCAACAAAAACTATGTATTACTTTGGTATCATAGTGATGAAGACCTTTTCTCCCTGCCAATGAAAGGATTCAACTGCAAACACAAAATATTTCTGCATCAACATCACAACCAGTTAAAACTGGCTAACTAGGACCTTAGAATCCTAAAGAAACCAGCTGCAAAGCTGGATCTTGAAACTGCAGTGTTAACTTTGAGAAAAGCTGTGGAAAACTGGGAAACCCTCACACAACTGCAGGCTACAATATTAATTCTGCACTAGGGTTAAGAATTCCCTTAATTCCCTTTGTAGAGATGATTTTCATGATTAAAGATCATCTTTGTCTCCGTTTCCAACCACTCGGTTCCCACTGATGTTCTCTGGAGACCTAAAATTCTTATGACTGAATGCATTAAAGAATCATGATACTGCACATGAGTACCCCAATGGCCCAATTTGCTGTGGAGTAAGAAGTTTATTTGTTATGGGAGAAATAAATACATAACTAATCAGGATTTGTTACCTACACCACCAGTTCCTAAACTGATTGTCTGTATTCCAGCATTATTAGGAAATCACAGAATCACAGAATGGTTTGGGTTGGAAGGGACCTTAAAGACCATCCAGTTCCAACCCCCTGCCATGGGCAGGGACACCTTCCACCAGACCAGGTTGCTCCAAGCCCCATCCAACCTGACCTTGAACACTTCCAGGGATGGGGCAACCAGAGCTTCTCTGGGCAACCTGTGCCAGGTTCTCACCACCCTCACAGGCGAGAATTTCTTCCTAATATCCTGAAGTATCTTCTACATTTCTTCCTAAAATATCCCCTACAATGTGAAATCCAGAGTGTAAATGATTCTGCCAAGTGTCAGCTCACCAGTGACACAACAACACACCCATTTTACCGACACATAAATAGAGACAGGGCAAGAGCACCTGCTCATCCTTAAATATTTGTGAACCAGCATCAGACACACTGAGCACAAACATCTGCAGTCAATCTGAAACACCTTTGTGTGTCTGTGCATAAATAAATCTGATCCCACGGTACTAAGCTTGACATCGCCAAAAATACAGCCACACAAAATAAACTGGAATTTGAAAATAGGGATCTGAATGACATTAAAGTAGTTAGTACTCAAAAATCCCACTGCAAAAATTAATGACACTCGTGTCCAAAAAAGCCACACAAAAGGTACCTTTTCTCTTTTCTACCTATTTCAATAAAAAGTGCAAGGCCAAACTTTCTAAGAACTGGTGGTTATACTGTATTTGAATTATAGCCTCATGTCAACTTCCCTAAAACAATGGTTCTATCCTTAAGCATGACTTTGCTGCCAGTTTATGACCTGCTTCTGCTGTCACTCATGTCCAGTGACCACTCACTTGCACAGAGAATTTTAGTTTTAGAACGCTGTAAGATGAAATGAGTGAAACCAACCATTAAGCTGTAGTTAAAATTTAAGTAACCTTTTCTATCCCACTGAGCTAATGAAGTGCATTTTCTTGCTAACATTTTGCAAAGATTTTAATTCCTTTCTTGCTAGCTGTTAAAGCTACTAAAACTCCTTTACACAGAGAAAAAGTACGGGTTTAAATTAGTGACACACAAAGTGGTACTGCTTCATTTTGAACTCATCTGAGAACACCACATTTTTTCTTGCTTGAAGACATTCATTCACAGATTTTCCCATTAAAGAAGAGACTTTTTCTCCCCCCTCAAGACTAGTCTTTTAAATTATTTATTCTGAGGCAGACATGCCATCACAGTCATTATGGCAAAGGGGAAAAAAAACCTATAAAAATACGTATAGACATAACACAGAAGAGAGATATAAATATATATATATTATATAAATATATATATTGTATATATAAAACACAGATGGGCTGATGCTGTAGGCAAACTGAAGTATCTCTCTCTAGAGGAAAAACACTTCCTAGTTTAATACCTCCCTCTAATCAGTACTAACAGTGCAGCAAATGTAAAAGTAAAGCACTTGGTCATATTCTTCAAAAAAGCATGATTAAGGCTAACTTCCACTGCCTTCAAATATTAGTCCATTTTGTCTAATCATAAGCCATTTTCTAAGAGGCTTATGTAAATACTTGCCTCTTGTCTAAGGGCAGCAATCTTCTGATTATTTAGGTTACACAAAGGCTGTTCCTCGAGACAACGAGCTTGCAATTTTAACAGTTATCCTGTCTCCAGCTGGGAAAAAGACCAGGCATTTCTTCACCTCTGTTTCTGTAATTCTGTGAAATCCCCCTCACAATGCCTTTCACAGGCTGTAAACCCACAAGTGCTGTTACAATCCTGCCCCGACTGCCTGCACAAGATATGACATTAAGTCTTATCAACTGGTTCTGTTCTCAACTGAATACTTCTAGTTGTGCTATATCATGTATTTTATAAACATCCAGTCCATATTCACCATAACCAAGTAACAGAACCAAATCAGCAAAGCCAGCTTCTGGATCCTGAGCAATGGGATCGATGCAGAGGACACAGCCACAGAGAGCAGTTTGACACACATCCTTCTCTGTGCTGTCTGGCAAGAGAACTCAATTTATTGCCTCCAGTTAGGTGGGATGAACGCATTCCATCCTTTTTGTTCAGTATAAAAACATTAGGATTGAGACTGTTTCATCACCATTTAATTTCTCCTTAAAGGGAACAAACCACGGTTATTTTTTTTATGGGAATGTAACAAGTAGAGGTCATAGAACCATTAGGGTTGGAAGAGACCTCCAAGATCATCAGAGGCCAACCTCTGGCTGAACACCACTATGTCCACTAAAACCAGGGCACCAAGTGCCACATCTACTCATTTTCTGAACGCCCCCAGGGATGGTGACTCCACCACTTCCCTGGGCAGCCTGTTCCAATGCTTGACAATCTTTACAGTGAACAAATTTTTCCTAATATCCAACTTAAACCTCCCCTGGTGCAACCTCAGGCCATTTCCCTTCATCCTATCGCTGGCTGACTGTACAAGAAGGATCAAAGTACCCACTTTTTCCTCAACTGAACAATCTCTGAGCATCAGATTTAACCCACGCCGTGAAACGCGGTTTAAACCACGGTTCTCCCACTCTCCAGCAAAATCACCTTTCCTAAGGTATTTAGCTTCATCAGTGTTGCTGTGCACCTACCCAGGCTCCCAGTGGCCAGTGCAGACTGCAGGGCCACTGCCAGGCTGGGCACCAGCTGCTGGTAGTACACGGTGTCGGGGCACACACAGGCCGTGGCACCCACAGGTCCCGGCCAGCTCCGGACAGGCCTGGGAAAGCCGACCAGGAAGACGGGCAGCGTGAAGAGCGGCAGCAACGGGGAGGAAAGGAGGGCGGAGATGGCGATGAGGGTCAGCAGGATGGGGAAGAAAACCACGTTGAGGGTGATCAAGGTGGCGGTGGATTTCCGGCGCTGTTTCTTCTCTGTCCACGACGTCAGGAGAATGGCCAAGGCAAACTGCAGCTTGGACACAAACTGGAGCAGGCGATCCCGGAGGAGACCAACCTGTGGGATGCAGACAAAAAGCATGGCATTTGTAGCCCGTGTCATATTCAGCACTGCCAGAGCTGCCTTGGCTACAGTGATGTTATGAAAATTAAGCATGGCTATCATTGATGGGTGTTACTATTTATCTTAGTACACAGTTCTGGACTCAGTAATTCTCTAACAGGAGAAAGCAAGGAAATAAGGACTTTCTTATTCTCAAGAAAATAAGTGACAACTACCTGCTTAAATTTACATTATGACAATTACCAGCAAGAGTCTGATTCCTGTATCAAGGCTTCTGTTCCACCAGAGGTCTGGATTAAACACCAACATTTGTGCTACTGACACAATCACAATGTCCAGTAAGGCATTTTCTGTATTCTGCCAGACCTAAAACAGAGATATGTTAGACACACATTTAAAAATGTATCTATTTATCTCTGCTTTCATGACCTGGAACGTTTCTTCCAAGCCACCTTAATACTTAAATCACGCAGAAGAGCATTTCTTAGGCTAACAGATTTAAAATTCAAATTACCATCCTAAATATTCTCGTGAATCCAATGCAAACAGACACAGAATGAAGGTTTTGTAGCGAACGGTCTAGTGACAGGAACGCTATCATAGCAAACGGAGACACTGGAATTGAAATAAAACAATCATTGATTTCCTTTCAAAAACATAATAAAAGTCTACAGAGGTAAGCAGTCTTATTGCAGAATGGAAATCTTAATAAAAAAAACTCTTCCCTTCATTATCAAACTCCTCTTTGTGTTACACTCCCAGGATATCGAACAGCTTGTTTGCACTAATGGCCCAGGACAGCAAACATTTACATCAGTGCTCAGTTGTTACTTGCTATTATGGTTTTTCTGGCCTTTATTTGTTTCTCCAAGAGAATGGGAATACTCAAATAAGTAAAAATAAACATGGAATAGCAGTCATCAATCCACTTTCCCAAATTAATGCTTCTTTATGAAATAGTTTAAATCAAATTTTTATTCCCTCAAACCAGATGCATTTCTCCCTGACCTACCACAAAGGAGGTTCCCTTTCCTAGCAAGTTGTAAGAACCAAATATTTAGTCATTTGAAAACTCTTAGATCACTTTGTTGTGAGAACCTTTTAAAAAATCTGCAAGTGCCATTTTTTTCAAAAGTGAGTACTTAAGTCATAACTGAAATCCTTTAAAAGGCCTTGCTTTCTGAGCTGGGCTTTTAAAAAGCTGAACTTTTTAGGTTCACCCCTAAAAAAAAAATAAATAAAATCACTTTCAAATATTCTGGACCAGTAACTTTGACCTCAGTGCACAATTTACCAAGACATCAACAAGTATTTCAAGCTATTTGGTTTTTTAGTTCATTTATAGAATCTTGCACATACAGCAGTTCTAGTGTTGTTTCAATCTCCCTACAAGCATCATCTAACAAACAACAGACAGTGTGTATTCCTACCTAGTGTTAGTAAAATCCTCCTGACAACACCAACTTTCATTAGCCTTCTTTGCTTCTCCATGAACACAGTCACAGTCCTGACATCCTTTGGGTAAAAGGGGTTTCGGAAGACTCCAAACAAGTACACTCTCTGAATCTCTCTAAGAATCCACATAATTACAAGTAATAGGATCAGAATGTAACTTGCTATGGCCTGAGGACTGGCCTGGGAGAATGATGAAGAGCCTGCGAATCGGTGCAGCAGACTCGCTTCCGTGAGGGCAAATGTCAGCACAGTCAAATAGAAAATAAATTCCCTCCACCCAAATTGCATCCTAAGACCTCTGTGCATATTTTTAGGTTTGCTGGAGGCTAAATGGCTGATCATGGTGTGATTGAAGGCAAAACCAATCTCGCTTAGGTTAAGACTCAGTATGAACCCAAATCCAGTCATGAAGAGGATCACACCGAGAGTGCTGGGAATGAAATACGATGCTATTGCTGTTCCAGCAGAAATGAGAAACATTACTAACAACCTGTGAAGGAGAAAATAAAAAAGATTTGCTTGAAAAGAAAAAGGTTATGAACAATACTGATATATTTTACAATCATATAAACATTTACTTTGTGTTACTTGACATAGGTGAACCTCCTAGTCCAAACTCCAACAGTTGTTCCATTCCCCACAGAAAAAGTGCGTCAAGCGGGGGCAGAATTCCCATTGCCCACAAGAATGGCAGGAAAAGAAATAGGATGTGCAAAATCTGGTTTGTCTGTTCTAGAATGGGTGCGTTGACAGCAAACCTGGATAAAAGAAGAAATGGATTTGACTTCTGTGAAGGAAAGGGTAACTTATGTGTGGGATTTTCGTTTAAATACACAGCAAATCCCAAAGTAAAACCATTACGTATTCAACCTACAAACCCTCAATTACGATGTTTTAAAAGGAAAAATAAGGACATACATTAATGCTTGGGGCAGTAACACATTAATTAGAACATCAGAACACAGCCCAATTTTCCATTTAAGAGATCTGAAGTCTTTGGATTATGCAGATGAATCCAGTCATGCAATTATCCCAGTTGTTTTGATACTGCTGTGATAATACACTGAAGAAATACTTGGGCAAAAAGAAAGGTCCACAGGCTCCAAAACCTCAATAGTTTAACAAAAAAAATGCAAAATATTTTTTTCAGAATCACAAAAGCAAAACTTTATGCCAGTCCAAGACCCAAGAGGTAAGTCCTAACACTGGAAGAACTGGCATGTTGCCTGCACACCTGAATTCTCTTTAGGAATATAAAATATTATTTTCTATATAAAAGTGTCAAAATTGTCCTGTAAAAATACAAAGATCAGTGTCAGAAATCTGCATAAATTCTATGTCATATGTAGTTCACCAGCTAGCTAATTCAGTTAAAGGTGGGCTGCCAAGATATTTGGTTTCTCTCTACTTTTTAATAAATAAGCAAGTAAGCCTCAAAGGAATTTTATCAGGAATTCAGACAATGTCTGAATTTTCTCCTCAGGAAATTAAAAGAAGAATTTGGAGTATAATTCTCCTGACTTAACTGAAGTGGAAATGAGGGTAAATCTTTAACACAGACATCTCCAAGTGCAAAACTAGTAAAATCAAACATGCTTTTTTTTTTTTTAATGCATCTGAAGTACCCCAACCATAAAATATGTACATGTGACAAAGTGATATAAATATCACTCGACAGGGAGAATGAATGCATAAAGTAAATCTAAAAGCATCTTGCTTTAAGAGATTCTGCAAATACTTGTTAAGAAAAACCCATCTGAAAAACAGAAATATAGAAGTCTCCTATTTGTAGCTCTTTTGTATTACAAGAGCATTTAAAAATTCAAGTTCAAAATCCATACAATCAAGATATAGCAATGCTCACATTTGCTTATCCACTCATTAAAACCAAATTTAGAGTCCTTTTTTTTTTGCCTGTTGTTTAAAACACTCTGCAATTGTTTTGCAGAGATTAAATGAGAATATATTCCAGGATGAAATCTGGACATAAATCCAGTATTCCTGAAGTCTGCAGTGTTTAGATCTACAATTCCAGGTGAGGAACATGTGTTTTCAAAACACACTTTTTAAAAGTGATGGAAATGCTCTGGTACAAAAATACTAAAAATTACATGGTAGAAGACAATTTTATCTGTATCATATGTACAAAATGCTTTAACTGTTCTTCCTAATTTACATGGAATGCTATAAAAATTTAGGAAACTTTTATACACAGCACAGAGCCTCAATTTTCACCATACACATATCTGGTTTCTTTCTTTGAAGTTCCTACAGTTGATTAAAGTCCCAAAATAAATTTTCCTCAGAAGAATAATTTCATCTCTCTCATCAAAAATACACAGAATAACCACTACTTAAATTAGCTAAATGCATTATTAGGTTTACCTGTGTGCAAGATCCACTGCAATAAAGACAAAAATGTAGAAAGGTCTCATCAGAGCAGTGATTTCGTAAGTATCCAGTGCTTGGAAAGTGGCTGTTTCAGTAGCTGTGTTTATGATTAATGAATACTCTCCTATACATATGGTCACCCATCCAAATACAAAGATCACAACAGTTCCTCCAATGTTGCTATATAACAAGGTTATTCTGTTTGGCAGCAAATACCAAGTTCCCAGCCCACACAATACCCCTGCCAGAAGGGAATGAAATACAGTGTTGATTATATACTTCTTGCCAGGAATAATAAATTTTACTGTCTCTGAACCTACACAGCTGGAAAATTCAAACTCATCTTCATCTGTCAGGGTATTCTGAATTTGCATTCTCTCTACTGTCACTGTTTTCTGCTTTGCATGTAGATTTGTCATCTGGAGAGCAAGTGCAGTGACAAACATCAGTCCTCCTGACAGTGCTGCAGTGCAATAGTCCTTCATGACTCCCAGCTGGTACAAGAGTGTTCCTACTCCTCCCCAAACCCATGGTGTCAGAAAGAGAATGATCTGGTTCACATATATGTAGGGAGGGGCACAATAGCCTAATTTGAGCCGGGGACCTCCCAGCACAGTCTGAGGAAAGCGCTTCAAGAAGAACTCCTGTTTGTAATCGTTGAGCAGAGGTACATCTGGCCCCATCCTTGTGACTCAGGAATGCTGGCTGAGTGCCATCTTTCCTGTGAGAGAACAGAAAGGAAAATACGGAAACATTACTGATTCTGCAGCTCAGGACCCAGGGGATTCTCGTGTCTAATTTTTATTTACCGAGTTACAGTGGAATTCCGACACGTCAGGGGTAGAATCTGCCAGAATACAACTACTAAGCAAACACCTATTTTAAAACGTGAACATATTCTTTAATCTGAAGCTTTAGGCACCGAATAAAACAAATAACCTGTTCTTGGGAGATGATAAAACCAGCTCATTTCCACACCAGAACACCTTCCTAAAAGTGACACTCTTCCCCACCTGGTCTAATACCAATTGCATCTTGCCACAGAGCTCTAATTCCAAATAATCCTGTTAAGGATCTCCTTATACAAACAGAAGAGTCAGGGATTTCAGTGAGTAGCCACATAAGTGCAAGGCTACAGGCACTATAGGTCCCTGTAAAAATCAAAGCCTTATATAATAAACTCAATGTAGGAAAATATTAGTAGAAGCATTAAAAATTACTTTCCACATCAGCATTGTTAGTGTCCTCCCTACACAGCCCAGTTGCAGAACAGGATCTCGCTGTACTCAGCAGTACAATGAACTAAAGAGTTCGCTTTCTGCTTCCTAAAACACATAAAATTAAAAAAATAAATACAGTACTTGTGGTTTGTAGCAGAGTCAGCATATATTCTTCTGTATGTCAGTGGAGAAAGCTGGAAAAAAGGAAACAAAAGATAACCTGTAAACACTTACAGTGACCCATCAAACTGGAATCGGGTACAAATACTCATTTAGAGGGGATCAGGCAGTGTAAAAATAATGAATGTAAGGTGGTACCAATGATATTAAAATATAATTCTGTGCTACTAGTCATGAAAGCAAGAGTCTATGAATGACAGGTAGAAATACTCAAGCTAAGAAATAGGGCGAAAAAACCAGCACAGAAATGCAGTGCCAAAGCACTTCATTAATAATAATTCTAAAAAAGAGATGTTGGTGTGCATTAGGAGATGTGCAAGTTCTGAAATTCTGACTTTCTTCCGCTGGACCTGTACAGTCTGATGAACACTTATTGCCATCATGGCACTAAAAATTAAACACCCTGCTGCCATGGAGTTGCCAAACTGCTGTGATCCCTTCTTTCTGAAATACCAAATGCTTCTGGGCTCTTCTAAGAACAATTTACCCCTTTCATTTAAACAGGTATCAATCATTTGACTGTAGGTAGATGTTGGTCATCACGGAATGAAGTCAGAAACAGCACAACTGAGAGATTAAAGGTCATTCACGGGCATTACCACAACTGGAAATTTGCATTCAGGGTCCACTAATTCAATACACTCCACCATGAAAAGCAGGACCCCACGGGCTCTGTAACTACTCTCCATGTAGGATGTGGAATTTATTTTTTTTTAAATATAAAATATTTAAAACACAGGGATTTTTTGGTCACAGTATTTCAAGCCACTGAAAGTTTCTTAAAGTAAGGAGAAGGCAGCAAGTCCTAATGGAAAAGACACATGTTGACAATGGAGAGGGGAATTCATCCCAGTCAGCTCAGGAATTTGAAAATGTAACAGTGACACACCCAACTAAAAACAAATTTCAAATGTAATTTAAAAAAAAAAATCACAATTCAGCCAATCTTCTTTAGAAAAATAAGCATTGTTTAGAGGGTACATGGGTATGAGACTAAGCTGCTGTGAAGGTTACAGGCAACTGAAGTTTTATAGGCACATAAATGACAGAACCTGAGTTTTAAAACAAACATGGAGCCAATAGGTGCATAGTTTTCCTTGAAAAACAGTTTTCAGGCAGCTGTGTTTTTCTGTTCCAAGAAGGGCTATTTTTGTTTTGATTTCTGGTCTGCGCTTGTGTTTGTCAGTTTATATTGCTAACTAAATGTTAACAAAACATTCCTCTTACAGTTTCTGGGTAAACAATAGGCATCTTTGTGTGAGACACAAAAATCTACACACATAAACAATATAGTTCTGCTTGGCTCCACTCCAAAACGAGCCATGGAAAGACGTGAATTTATTTATAAATGAAAATCCTGAGACTGAAGCTCACAAACTACGGAAACTCTATCCGCCACCATCCTCCTGGCTTCCAAATAGTCAGGTAGCACATGAGCACTTCAAAGAGGGACTCATATGTGTCTCTTAATTCCAGTGCAAAGCCCTAGCAACAAGACTCCATAGATCACTGAGTGTTTACAGGACCTGGCTTCAATACACATTCCTGACATACAGGCCTGGTCCCACTTTGACAACTTGCCTGGTTACCCAAACAATTCACACAACAGCCTGTCATCACCAGCGGGGATCCATGCGACTTGGATACTGCCACAACAAGGATGGCAAAAGGGCTTCAACACCATACAGTCACTTAACCAGTTCTCCCCTGCAATATCCTCTCTTTGTTCCCGTTACAGAAGGAAACAAAGCAAATCTTGCCTCAAATTTAGGTAGAAATTCACAGGAGGGCACAAATTTTGGTCTCAATGAACATCATCCTTCATATACGCTGGTGGTGGGTCAGTTCAGTTTAGTTTGGGTTTATTTCCAGCAGGTTATAGAATATGTGTACAGCTGACTGCCGCCTAAGCAGCTGAAACACGTAAGTCTTAAAAATACTTACCTCGGTGGTCTTCCAGGTGTTTTCACGTGAGGGTAAGTGAGGACTACAAACCCCCTGCTAGCACAGGAGGGTGGACGGTGGTGGAAGATAAAGAAGAGTTTGTGGCATCCCCTGTCCAGGCAAACCCAGACGTACCTTGTGCCTACCTGTGTGCCTGGACAACCTGCACCCCCGGTCAGAGATTCCACTGGTTAGACATCCCTGGTTAACGATTCCACAGGCCAACTTCCAGCCAGGAGCCAGCCAGAGCAGGCTGGGGCCCTCTGCTCAGCAGCGCTGATGCCACCCCCCACTGAGGCTGGGGACGCAGCATATTGGGACAACATTCCCCATCCAGCTTTGGGATGAGCATCTCAGGACCACCTTCGGGAAAGGTCACAGGCCACCTCCTCCCGAAGCACCTCTGCCCCTGACCAGGCGGGCTCCCACCGGAGCCGCCACTCTTCCCACCAACCCACCTCGGTCTCACCTCATCTGAGGATGGCACATAAATTAAAAGACCCAACCAAGCGACCGCAAAAAACACCTCTGTGATCTCAGCTCCGGAGAGGATGGGTCGCCGGGCAGCACGGCCGGGGGGGGGGCAAACCCGCGACAAAGAGCCTCAGCGAGGCGGGCACCTACCTGTGGCCGGGGCTCGGAGCGGGGCAGGGGGAGCAGGGACCGGGCCGAGCCGGCGGCGGGAGGAGGAGGATGAGGAGGAGGATGGCGAAGCGCGGCCGTGCTCTCCCCGCCCCTTCTCCCTCCCCTCAGCTGCCGCCGCCATTTTGCCCGCCTGAGGCACCCTGCGCGGACCCGCTGCCTGCGGGAAATGGCTCCGGTTCGCGGGGCCATCGGGGCTGCCCCGGGCGGCTCCTCGGCGGGGTGGGCCCGGGGGCGGTGAGGGGCGATCGCCTTTCTGCCCTCTCACAGCGGGCTGTGCCCCGAGCCCGCGTCCCGTGGCGGCATCACAGAATTAATTAGGTTGGAAAAGACCACTGAGATCATGCAGTCCAACCTGTGACCCAACACCACCGTGCCAACCAGACCATGGCACTGAGTGCCACATCCAGTCTCTCCTTAAACACCTCCAGGGACCGCGGCTCCGCCACCTCCCGTTCAAGTGTCCGATCGCCCTTTTTTGAAAAAATTTCTCCTAATGTCCAACCTAAACCTCCACTAGCTCAGCTTAAGACGATGTCCTCTGGTCCTGTCACTGTTCCCTGGGAGCAGAGCCCGACCCGCACCTGGCTACAACCTCCTGTCAGGGAGCTGCAGAGAGCGACGAGGTCCCCCCCGAGCCTCCTTTTCTCCAGGCTGAGCCCCCCCGGCTCCCTCAGCCGCTCCTCACAGAATTTGCGCTCCAGCCCCTCCAGGTGGGGCGTTCGCAGCTCGGCTTCCACACACAACCATCGTCCTTGTGCTGTAAAATGCGGCGAGAGGCGTCTCTGTAGCTGTGCCGGAGCAGCAGCTCCCGGAGTGGAGAGAAGGGCGAGGGAACCCCCTCAGTGAATAATTTGTCACCCGGGCAGCTTGGGTTTCCTCAGGTGTCTTTCCGACCCGCTGAAAGTTGGTGTGGGAGTGTTGGAGCCTTTACTTTTCATCGCCTTTTTGATCCTATTCATAATCTTCCCACATTAATAAAAGTGCAAACCCAACCACATTAGTTTTTTCTTTAATTATTGCAACATTTAACATTAAGATCCAATACGCAGCATTCTAATATGATACTAAAACATTAATCACAAATACTCAATCCACAGCATTCTGACATAAAACCAAAATACTTAACAGTTCCCTTAATCTTGGCTATTAACGACGTTCCTTTATGTCTAACTGGTTCAAGATAAGGACACTGGTTTTAGCCTCAGGTAGAACAAAATGCATTCTCAGTTTTCTTCTAGGTTAATTAAAACGTGAGCATTCTCTGGGAAATTGAAATATAAATCCCAATACTGCAATGCTACTTACTACTTCAAATTATGCCTATTAAACATTGGGAATATTTAATGGAGTCATCATGCTTAATATAATTTACATCCAATAATACTAAAATGTATAACTCGCTGTACTCATTAGAACACCAGGGCATTCATGTCTACCTTAATACCTGTTAAAAAAATCACCATATAAATTGTTATAAAAGTTATATCCATTTTAATGTGAATCCCTAATTCAATACACAGGCATGTGCTTGGCATTTTAGATAGATGAAGGATTCACTGCAATCAGGTCTTATCAGAAGCATCATGACCTTTTTGTAGGTCTGTATGTCTTTGTTCTTCAGAGATAATAAAAAGGCAGTTAGATTGGGATGTTCAGTGTAAGACCTTGGAAACACCACAAAAGGAAAATGCTCATTTGTCTCTACTGAATTTCTTTTAAATGAAGTTCAGTGATACCAATGACTCCTTTTGGAAGACAAATAAAGGTATCTGAAAAAAATGCAAGTTTTTTCAGTATTTTTGATCTAATATTTATTCACCCTGTCTTTCAAATGTATCTGTTGCTATCCTATTAAAATTATTTGTACATCTCACAGGTATTCCAAGCATTAAATAGCATCTCTGTGCGATTCCCTAAAGGCTGGTAGCAGGTATTTACTTTTTGGTTGGCAAGTTTCATCCTGTCCCAGTTTCCCAATTCAGTTACAGTTTTGTAAAGATGATGATTCCTTTCTGGAATACGTAAAGCCTAAATAACAGTTGCAGCAGGGAGAGGCAGACATTGTATTGGTTTCTTTGCCAGTTCTGTCACTTGTGCTTCAGAATTCAGAGAAAGCTTCTTCAAAACTCTTGAGAAATCATTTTCTGTGATTTCGCTCTTGCTCAAAAGAATAAATCGGAATTTCAGTCAGTGCAAACTCCAAGATATTTACTGGAGAATGGAGCACAGTAATTTATTTCTCTTAAGACTTCCAAGAATTTTCTTGGTCATAGAAAATAAGATAAAACCTGCTAAAACAGAGTAAACTCTTTTAGGTGAATTTTGCCAACCTCCAGCTGTCCTTTGCTGCTTATGACGCAATTATTTCCGGATTTGGGACTTTGTTTTTGGCTTGCTTATTTTTAGTTTGTGAAAAAGCTATTAGTCCTGACTCCCCAAATAATAATAATATGCACATTTCTATATTTTTAATGTTTACTTTGTTGAGAGTGATGAGTGCAGGTGGAAATATTTTTCTTGCTGACCTCTCTTCTCTTTAAAGGTAAACAGAAAAAATTATTTCTGTTTGGAATGCATGTTTTTGTGCAGCTATAGGGGTAAGAGAAACAGATGCTTTCTTGCTTTTATTGATTATTAAGGAAGAGAGAGCTTGTAGGAAATTATTTTTTAAAGATAATTAGTGCTAGGTAAAAAAAAAAGTTTACTTTCAAATTATATCATGGAATTGTTTATTCTCTTTTTCCTGATGCCCAAAGTTAATTATTGTTATACTGCAATCTGTAGGCTGGCATTCCCAAACAGGAGATGTCAGAGTGAAGTCTGACTCAGTGTTTTACTCAATCTATTTGTCCTGGATCCTACAGGGATGTATCTGTCTGTGTAGCTGTGGAAAGCTGCATGTGCTGGATGTATGTTATCCATGACTACTTTCCTGTGGCTCCCTTGGAAGTAATGCCTTTTGACACATGGCCTTAGGCTGGCAGAAAAACATGCAAAGGAGCTCGCTTCTTTCTGGGTGACTTTATCCCTTTAAAATAAACTTTATGGAAAGGTACTCCTTTCCTACACGTGGAAGATACCTGTGTTTTCCCAAAGGCAAAGGCTTTTGATGACTTTCAAGAAGTGACCACTAAGAGTTCAAGAGGAACATCCATGTAATGAGTTTCGTCCACTGAAGTGTCAGCTCCCATTCAGCTGCCCTCCCTGTCTGGCAGCTAAGCATATGCTTCAAGTCATTTCAGACTTGCTATCTAGCTATTTTTTTCAATATTAAAACATGAATGTGTTTCTTATAAATTTAATTTTGTGTATAACGTGGTTTGGATTTTATGAGAACTGTATTCTTCCCGGGGAAGGATAAAGCAGTCTGAGTTTGCAGATTTCCTTTCAGTTTGTGTAGGATATTCTTAAAATCAGGATCTGGGAGTGGAATTCTTTTTGTTGTTTAACACGGCAAGGTTTTCCTTTTTTTCCCCTCTTTGCATCTAGTGCCGAAAACATCTCGATTCTGGAAGCAATCTAGTTAAATATTTTATGTTTTGGGAAAGACTCGCTTCCCGTGGAAGTCTCTTTCAATTGCTGTGTTTTGAGAATCTGTCACTGATCTGAGGAGAAAGGGACAGAGAGAGAATTACAAATTGCAGATTTGTGGTACTGCTGGAATCGTAAGTGACAGCCCAGGATTGACTATGGGATATTCTGCATCTTTAGTTTGACAGGGTGCAACAGTCCTGTGGCCATGCAGCCTTCACAGTTGTCATTTACACCACAGTCCGTGGCCACACGGATGTTGTGGTTATAAACGGAGACAGATCGTGTGTGAGACACTCCGCCCCAGCGACACACGACCCTTTACTGCTGGAGCTCCAGGACAGTTTGTAGCTTCCATTGCAGTAGGAATGTTTGTATCACCTATGAGGCAGCGTGTCCTGTGTCCTTGAGCACTTCACCCAATTAAAAATGGTCATACACACACGTGCTACTTGTTAAAGACCAGGTTTGGGTCACCACCGTAAGGCATCCAACTTCACAACAACTTAAAAATATTCTTGACCAAGAAAATTCAGAGATCTCAGTAAGACATTTGGGCTTTGTGCAGTGTTGGGAATGGAGTGAAGGAGGTGTCTCTGGAGGGAGCTGGATGCCCACTGAGTGGAGAGCTGCCATGTGGGTCACTAGGGAACATCTCTGCAGGAACAGGTCTGAGCTGCTGTCTTTGTGCAGCTGGTTTGTGATGGTGCATAAAGTGCCTTGATCCACTCAGAGCAGGGATGCCCCTGGTAGGGCTGGTACCTGCTTAACAAATATTAAAAAGCAGTGGTGTGGTGCCAGGAACTGCTTTGTGTGAGGGGGGCTGCTGTCTGCCCACCCCAAGAGGAAGGAGGCCAAGGACCTTCTTAGCTCACTGTGCTGTTCCTGAAAGATGTCCTAACCATGAAGCTACAGATGAGACTATGGAAGAGCCATTATCTCCTATTCTAGTCAATCAAACTAGAGAAGGAGTCTGATCCCATCAACCAAGGACAAGCATTTCCCTTGTGTGCCTGACTTAAAGTATTAATTAGTCCTTACCTGTTGCTTCTAATTATGTCTTCAAGAAAGCAGGGCAGCAAGGGAAGATCTCAGTGTGAGGATTCTCAGGTGAAATTCCCACAATATCAAGGAGTTCAGCCCTGATGCCTTGGCATACACCAGGATCATCTCTTGTCCCTACGGCATTACAGACTCTTAGGATCCACATGGAGAAAGGATTCACTGCCAACCATCCCAGTACTTCCCAGGAGCAGAACTGGCCCTTCACAGTTCTCTCAGGTGGCGGTATTGTACAGTATGCTTAGACAGGAGAGCAACATTTTGGGTGAACTGGTTGCTCTTGAGAAGAGCTCAGCCTCTGATAAAGGCTATCCAGGTCTGTCCTAAGTAGTAAAACAATATACAGAGAGACAAGTGGTAAAGTCCTGTGCCGTGCTGGTGCTTAGCACACTGCAATACTGTTAATTAAGCTTCGTTAGTTTGATGTCCAGTTTTTCTGACATGGGGTTTTGATCTAATCTTGCAGAATTCTAAAACTCTGCCTTTTTTCTTTTTTATGTACAAGTACATCTAGAAAAGATTTTCATAATTTCTTTGTGTCCAGCTTCTCTAATAAGGTTGGACAGATTCTCACAGTTTCTGTTGCTAATATGATTCCTGGCAAATAGAGCAGAAGGTTCAGGAGAACAAAAGAAGTGATCTAATTTTAGTAATGGTACAGACTGAGTCTGTCATTTTTCTCTCTCTTTTATCCTCCTACCCTTTCTGAATGTCAGAACCTCTTCCAGCACTGCCTCTTTTCAGTTTGAATTGAATTCTTGTTCCTCGTCAAGGACTGGGCATGATGAGTTTTAAGATACTCCTCTGAACAGACACTGAATATTTGAGAGGTTGATCAGTGAAATCCTGACTTGTCACAGGTAATTTGCTGAGAACAAACCACTTCCAGTGAAGCTTTTTGCAGATTAGAAACCCTTATATCTGAAATTTCACTTAACATGTATGTCATATTTCTATTCTCCACTTCAAAACTTAAATTGGAGTTTGAGTCTATTACAACGTAAAGACAATAAAGGAATTTAATTTCTGTGCAAGTAGGTCTGCTCAGTTTGTGAGGTGCTCAGACCTCAATCCACTGAAGGTCTTTAAGCCTGTGCCTAATTCAAGTCTGAGAATTTCTACAGAGAAGCCTTAACAAAAAACATATTCTTTCAAAGGCAATGGAAATACTAACATGTTTTAAATTAAATATATGCTTACAAACTTTGCTAGGTTTGCATCTCGGTGGATTGTTCTAGTGAACAACAATTATAGTTGTGTTAGTCAGCCTTTATTCTTGTGCTTCTGTTTTGGATGTGAGAAATAAACAGGCTGTGTTTGCAATTTTTGGGGGATGGCAATTATAGACATCTGATGTGCAGAACTGGACAAGAAAGCAAAGAGTAAAGAATAACATGGTTTGAAGTGAAAATTGCTTGAGCAGCAAGAAAATGCAGAGGACGTGCTTTGTTGGATGTTTATCGTGTGCACTACAAAAACACCACCGTGGTTAGAAATAAATTATAGTTCAACATTTAGAGACATAGTATATTACAAAATGAAAAATAAAGCCAGCCTTAAAATTAATTTTGTTCCTGAACAAGTCCACTTAACTAACCATGGCAAACATGATTAAAAATGTGCAATCATTTTTCAAAACAAATAATGCCTTAGTATCTATCTCCAGTTTGTTTCATTTCACGTCATCATTATAGAAGGGGGCAGACAAGCATTGCAATTGAATCTATGGAACCTACAGCCAATATGATGATTGATGTAACAGACCACACTATTAGACCTAAAATTGGACTTTGGAATACACTCCACGTACTTTAGAATAGTATTTTCATCTGTCTTTGCAGATGAAATAATTAGGTAGACCTCCTCCCCTAACTTACATGATGGATTTAAAAGCTAGGCTGAACGATTTTGAGATGTGAAGAGTTTTGCTTCTCAGCTCTGTGTCTTTAGGAATTATATTTAGATTGCTTTTTCTGAAATCATTAGGCCTGAAAAAAAATAGAAGCTTAAATGTATTCCAGGAACTGCAGCTTTAAAAAGCCCTCTGCCAAACAAGTAAAGCTGGCAACAGAATCTCCCTTATTGTGACCAAACAGCTCATCATTTAACCAGGAAATGGAAGGGAGGGACCGTTCTTTCTCCATTCCTGTTTTCCATCTGTGAAGAGGTTTGGATGGTTCCACCCTGACGGTGGTGGGAATGGCTGCACCACAGTGTGGATGTCCCCAGGACGCTGTCCCCCACGCCCATGGCACCACGTGGTGCTAACAAGAGCCAACTCTTCATCCTCTCCCTCTCCTGCCACAGCAAATATACGTGTGACTGCCAGCCCACCCCTTCTAGAACTGTTCAGTCTTGCTTATCCCTCTTCCTGCTCTGGTGCCTGGCCATTGCTCCCACTCCACCGACAGTCACAGAATAGCAGGATATTTCTGCTGAAATGAATGGTCATGAAATGCTTCTCATCCAGGGGCTGGGTGGAAGACTAGAAATGAACAGGAGGGTCTGGGGGCT
The DNA here is from genome assembly GCF_036250125.1 of Pseudopipra pipra. Taxonomy (NCBI): domain Eukaryota; kingdom Metazoa; phylum Chordata; class Aves; order Passeriformes; family Pipridae; genus Pseudopipra; species Pseudopipra pipra. The sequence goes on from NC_087554.1 coordinate 60,043,149, forward strand.
GCTGGCACTTTTCCCCAGAGTACAAGAAGGCCAGCTCTGCCAGGTGTCTCTGTTGGGTGCTCTGGAACCATCTCCGTAGTTCTTTCCTGTGTCTGGCACTTGTTTGCCACGGGGTGATTTTCTGGCTGGGCTGAGGCATCTGTACCCCTTTTGGTGCAGGAGAGCTGGTGGCATGGGCTCAATCCCCATTTCAGCCTCTCCCATTGCTATCCCATGCAGCTCTTATCAGGGAGCTGATACTGTGACTCACAATGTCGATGTTCAGGAGACACATCAAGAAATCTGGCATACAGCCCACGGCTACAGCTCGGATTCTGCAACAATAATGTTTATGTTGGCAGGCCATGGAACAGAAACTTGCGTTCTCTCCAGCTGACTGGTGTGATTCTAGCAATTAATTCAGCTTTTCCAGGCGCAAAAGTTTGTTTATACAGCTTGTGGCTCTTCCTATTTCAAAACACATCAATAACTTGGGAAAAAAAACTGGCTAGGCAGTCACAGAATCACAGAACTCTTGAGGCTGGAAGGGACCTTCGAAGGTTGTCTAGTCCAAGTACTGCTCAGAGCAGAGTCAACTACAGCAGGTTTCTCAGGGCTGTGTCCAGTCAGATTTTGAGTATCATCAAGGAGGGAGACTCCACAGCCTCTCTGGGCAACCTTTTCCAGTGTTTGACTTCCCTCTCAGGATAAACTTCTCATATTTAAATGGAGTTTCCTCTATTGCAATGGGTGTCCATTGCATTTCCATTGTCCTCTCACTGGGCACCACAGAGGAGAGTTTGTCTCTTCTTGCTCCTTCACATCATGTGTTTATATACATCGATATGATTCTCTTGTCTTTCTCCAGACCAAGCAGTCCCAGCTCCTTCAGTCTCTCCTTATATAACAGATTCTCCAGTCCCTTAACCATCATCATGGCCCTTTGCTGGACTCATTCCAGTATGTCTATGTATCTTTTGTACTGGAAAGCTCAGGACTGGACCCAGCTCTGGAGATGTGACCCCCACTAGTGTTGGGGAGAGGAGAAGGATCACTTCCCTTGACCTGCTGTAGGTATTTTTCCTAATGCTGCCTTGGAGGCTGTTGTCCCTCTTTTCTGCCAGGTCACATTGCTGGCTCGTGGGCAGCTTGTTGAACACCAGGATCCCCAGAGCCTTCTTTGCAAAGCTCCTTTTCAACTAGTTGGCCTCATCCTCTACTGGTACTTGGGGTTATTAATCTCTGTGTGCAGGACTTTGCAATTCTCTGAGTTGCCCTTGATGAGATTGCTGTTTGCCATTTGGAAATCTTTATAAAGAACTACTTGGGACAGAGGTGGAGGGATGGAGGTTGAAGTATCTGAGGTCCCCATAAAATGCACACATCATTAGTTGTCTAGTTTTTTAACTTCATGACCCTCACATCTGTAAGACCATATCATCATCCAGAGCTCTGGAGGATGTCAGAAATCTGAAACGAGGACAAAAGCAATACATACAAGTATTACCTGTGTAAATCTATACAGAAATGAGCAACTGCAGTTATTTAATTCTCTGTGTTGTAACTTGAGTCTTAAAATGTGGTATTTATAGCACTTCTGTTTCAATCACAGTAATTCTGCCCCAAAAGAAACATGTGTGAATGGAATCCTCGTGGTTATGAATGAACCACTTATTTTCTCTTTATTTATATGACTGAAATCCACGGTTTCCTCTGTATCCTGATTTTTTTCTGCATGGTTGTTCTTTCCAACAACAAGGCCTCACTGCCTCTGCCCTCAGCTCCCCAATGGTGAGAAGTAGTGTCCATGTGGTGCCCTGAGTACAAAGGATACAGCAAAATCCTGGCTGTGAAATCTCACCAACTGGAATCGCCATCAGATTGCCAAATGTCCTAAATATGTCCAATTTTTTTCTTTGTCTTTATCCTGTTGCATGTTATTTTGGGGATAGAAGGGGCCTGGAGCCTAATGGAGCTGTCTGAGAACTCCTATTTTTTTCCTTTACTTTTGCCATTCTCACGGGACAGTCATTGATTCACGACAGGGATTTACACCCAAGTGTGAAATTTGTTACTTTGGGCTTTACCTTGAATCCAAACTTTCCAGTCTATATTGGATGTCTCAGACAATGAACTAAGGACATTAAGAGAACAATCCTGGTTTCTTGGAAGTGAGTAAGGAAAATGCCTTTGTGTTGGAGGCAGCCTTTATTTTCAAATGTTTGGAGATAGGAGAATCCAGGCTTGTTCTTTCATCCACACGGAGAAATTTAAGCACATGCAAAACCTTCTAGCTACCTTTCTTTACCCAGACTCACAGAGTAATTAACCCAGTTTACTTACTTTATTTAATTTACTTCCTTTGGTTTGAAATTTCTTTGTTTTCTTTCAGGTTTTATGCTGCAAATTCATCAATAGCACCAAAAATTTGATTTGTCCAGAGGGTGTACAACTAGAATAACTTTATAAAGAGATGTAGCAAAGAAAAAGTAGAAATGTTGCTGAAATTCATTTAGGGTATTTACAATATGCTCACTCCTAACTTCACTGTTGAAGCAAATCAGGGCAGAAAGTCTTCATGGTATGGTAGTATGACTCACTTTGGGTTCATGGAGATCTGGGCTGCAGATTTGAACCCCTCAGCTCCATTCCTTGTGTGTCTGGACACAGCCCAGCCTTGCCTGGGGCTGCCTTTCTGTCTTTATTCCCTGCAAGTTCCTGCACCTCCCCATCGGGACATTTTGATTTGGAGGATGGAAGAATGCCCTTGAGTTTAAGATGCTGGATTGAGACGCGCCCAGGCTAAAAAAGTCAAAAATTCCTTTCTTTAAACATATGTGGTTTCATGTGACCTTCAGTGAATCTGCCAAAACTTCAGCTTTCCCCCTGCAAATTAGGTACTGTCCAGCTGAGTTGGTTGGATACCAGGTGGTAGGAAGGAAAACACAAAATTATTTATAAAAAAAACCCAAATCCTGCTTCACAGACAGAGCTCATCTCTTGTAAGTGGGTCAGAGTCGTTGCAGAAAGAGTTGCCGCAATCACACGGTGTGTTTGAAAGGTCTTGTTAATGTTCAACACTTTTCCCCCTTTTAAAGCTTCCATTTTGAAGTCAGATGATTCTTAATACGTTTTTCTTTTTTCCCATTTGCAGTTAACACACTGACCCGGCATCTTGGCAGCAGCACTGGGAAGCTGCGTTGGTGAATCCAGGTCCTCCGGTTTTCTTTCCTTCCTTCCTCCCTTCCTTCTGAAGGAAGCCCCCATGAACGGGTCCCTGGGATTAAGGGGGAAGCGGAGGTTTTAATGAAGCAGGGGTGAAGGGAGGTAAGGGAAGATCCTGTTGCTTATGTGATTATTGCTAATTACTGTAATTGAACATCCTCATGACAGGAATATTTGGTGCCTGAGGTAAAGCTTGTTTGCTTCCATTCCTTTTTTCAACTGTCTCGTGGTGCCCTCTCGAGGTAGGAGAGCAGCCCCTTTTATTCCCTGTTTTACAGCAGCTGGAACACAAGCTGGAAGCACAGACCTCGGTGAAGAAGCTGAGAAATTGCTATTTGCTTTGAAAAAAAAATTAAATTTGCTAAAAATCCTTGCAAAATAAGTGGGATTTTTTTGATTCCCATTTAAAAAAGCACACCAGTCTTTTTGTTTCCATCTTTTCAGTGAGATCAAGCACTCAAAAGGACGCAAAAAGCACAGGGGATGCTTCTTCACAGTGCCCTGAGGCCACAAAGGTGCATTTCCTTGGAGCATGAACAAGGTTAAAGGCTGTTTCCATGAAGGAAGGGAGCACATTTCCCACAACATGCTCTTGTGCCCTTGAAGCAAAGCACAAAATGCATCAGGAAATGCTGACGTGTTTGGATATTAAAGTGGATTAGGAAACCTTGACACATGAGAAAGGCTGACCTTAGGGCTCGAGTCAAACAGAGGGTATTGTGCTTGTGAGGGAGGTCTGAATGCCTTGGATGTCATCACCACCTCACTGTGAAGGACTGCAAACTGCAAGATTCTCTGTAAAAGTGACTGTTAGATGCTCAGTCTTGAAATATCTCTTGCCAGGTGACAGCAGATTATCCTTCCAAAAATGCCTCATCTTAAATCCAGCAAGGAGCAAGGACTGGCAATATAGTGGGCCCTCAAGAGGCAGTGAATTAATCAGTTTGGGTTTGGACTGGGATAGGGTTGATGCTCAGAGTCTGGGGCAAGGACATCCAGTTTTAGAGAAGAGCACGCTATGGGTACACGGTGATTTATTTAAAAATACAGATTTTAAAAAAAAATCTCTGTTTCTCATAGATAACTTTTGAAGGGGATAGATGTAAGCAAATGCTGAACAACATGCCGATTCTGAAGGCACAAATCCCCTCCACAGAACTGCAAATTGAAGACTCAAGGCTCCTGTTTTGTTGAAGAGAGACTTTTGAGCCCAACAAGGGGTAAGATGTTAATAAAACCTTTGTTCACTGTTACAAAAGGGAACAGCTAAGTGTGGGTTGGGGTTTCTGCCAAGTTAACCCTGACTTCTTCCCATTGCCACCAATACTGCTAAGAAACACCTTAACATGTTATTTAAGACAAAGAACAAAAACCAGTTAATACTTTTCATTTTGAATGCTGTATTTAAAGCAAAAGCTTTCATTTTAAACACATCTTTATTCGCTTTCCTTGTTGCTAGACTAGGGGCTTTAAAGAAAATTCACATTTTATGTGGCATTAACTTTCTTTTTGTGGGGAAAAAACAAAGTTAGCTTAAGTGATCTGAAACTGGCACTGTCTTTAATACTAATGGAGTTTTATTTTCTTTAAGGTGAAAGTGCAGGTGTTCTGAGTCTCCCCAAACACGTGCTAACCAGGTTTATTTTATTATTTCCTCCCCTGTGGTCTGCTGGGCTTTGCCCATCTGTAGTTGTTGTCAGCTCCTTCAGAGCCACGATCGGACAGAATTGCTGTGGTAGTTGGAATAATAATAACAAAAAGCCATGGAAAAATAAGGCGACATTGAATCACCATTTCCACTTTTTAATTCTCCAGCAAAGAAGGACAAAAAGGAGATGGCTTCTGTCTGCAATGTTGCCTTTCATTTGCAACTGTGCTGTTATGGGATCAGAGGCTACTTAATACATGGTTTTGAAAACCCTTTGGATTAGTATGAGGTGGTAGGAGTTGCTGGATAAGATGCATCTCCATGAGATGCTGACGGTGGTGTGATGACATTGTAGTATTATCTGAGAGCAAGGGAAGAAGTGAAGGAGGGAGGTGGCAGGTGTGCCTGGGTACTCTCTGGTCAGGATTTGAGCATCAGGGTCACAGAGGTCCTGTGGTGTCATGTTTAAAAGCAGGCTGGCAGAATATGTTGGGATGACAGCCACATTTCCTCCAGCCCTCATACCCTCCTCTGCTCTCCTTTGTGCCACCCCCTCATCTAAGGAAAGGTGGCATCTTTATTCTGGTAGAATTAACTAATCAAAGTATGCTGTTGGTGATTTCAATTATAAATGTTTCCTCCCATTCTTAAAATGTTTTCACTTGTTTTCTTGGCAGGACCTTGAGGAGCTCTCCTGAGAGTCCCTTTCACATAGATATGCACAGAATGAATAGTTTATCTCCAGCTCCTGCTGACTTTCATGAATAATTTGATGTAAAAAGCTAAGTTGCATTTCTGCTGTGTCGGTTAACTTGGAAGTACCAGCTTCTAATATTCCAGCCACAGACTGAAACAGACTTTCCAGTTTTAGAGGCCAAAGTGGCCTCTCTGGCTTCCACTCACTGTGAATACCTTACCTTTTTTCCTCCTTTAACTACCTGGCTGCTTCAGGCTCCCCAGAACATGAAAGAGGCTCTAGAGCTTCCAGCTGACAGAACATCTCTTGTGAATGAAAGCTCTTTACTTAAACACAGAAGATTTGGTGGGACATACAACTGTGATTTTTACTGTTTCTCGTTTTCATTCCCAGGTGTACGCCAGAAAATCCTGTGGTCAGCCCTGAAGGTAAGCAGCTCATTTTACAGAGTGTATTCATCTGCCCACTCTCATTGAAGGCAAACAGAATTGCTTATCTGAGTAATGTCACACGTGTGCCTAAATGATTGCAAGAGACTGAAAGGAGCTGGGAGTAGAAATAATAGCACTACTTCATCTCTCACAGAGCGGAGCCAACAAAATAATGAAGCCGTGTGAATAAAGAACCAACATAATAATCAAGGTCTAACCATTTTGGGAAAATTAGCACTTCTTCCATAACAGTAACAGGCTGCTGGGAAAATGGTACAAAGTATTAACTGTCAGGTTAAGCACACCTTAATCAACATGTGCCAAGTCCCACTGATGTGTCCTCAAACCTGTTACTTAAGTACTTGTTAAGGCCAATTAAATAAACAAAATTTTAAAGCCTAATAGCATAAACCACACAAATAACATAAAAGAGGCATAATGGTTGAATGGGTGGGCGTTTAGCCCTTCTTGATTTAAAACAGTGAAGTGAAAAATGTTGGAGCCCTTGAAGGTGATTTTGAAGATGAGGAAGTGACTGTGCTACACAAACAGCAATCAGAGACAATTAAGAGAACTGGGACAAGGGCCTCATTCTCCCAGCAGACTGCATGGGAAATTGCACTTTACATTTCAGTCTCATTGCATTTTCAAATAAGGCCCCCAGCTATGTCATTTTTTCAAGTCCAACTCAAATCAAAAGATATTGCTTAAAATCTTCCTATTACTCCAGAAGTGAAAGGAATGATTGTCTATGCTGATGAGCCTGGAAGATTGTCTTGGAAAGAATTTGACAGTTTTGTCTCCGGGTCCCATTATAACGTTATTACTGCCCCTGAAGGAGACTGACAGAGCCTGAATGCCGGCGTGAGGACGAGGGTGGTTGAGGATGGCTCTGTGCCGCTGCAGATTTTGTGTTGTTTCTCTACAGAAACAGCAGAGAAACTGTGAGCTACGCTGTGCATGTGTTTTCTCTTAAAGCTTAATCTGATGAAGAGTCTCAGCGAGACCCTGTGCTAACAAAAGAACAGAGCATACAAGCAAGCTAAAAATAAAAACAAAGACATAAAAATGGAAAGAATGAAAATAGGGAAATTTGGAAATAGTTATCCAGGTCTAATTATACCCCGTCCCTCTGCAGAAAGCACAGCTCACCAGTGATACTTTTTAAAGAACTTTCTGTTAGGCTCGGGAAGGTTTCAGTACATGACTCAGAAATTTCCTGAAGTGCTGAAGTGGTTTCACTTTTGTAGCCTTCTTCCCACAGACAGGAGTACAGTGAGCTTGCAGAGCTCTTGTAGCTGGTTTGGTTTGCCAGAGTAAGTAATGGTGCCTGGGAATGAGCCCTGCCCTTATCTCTGGCTCCTGCCAGGATAGAGAACACTGGCCCAGCTGCTGCTGTTCCCCAGCACAGGTTGGAGTGCAGAGGGACACAGGGGGACCCTGCACTCCATCTGACTGCCCGTGTGGTGCCCAACAAACCTTCCCTGAACCAGCCCTGGCTCCTCTGCTCGGTGTCATGAAAGCTGTAAGATGGGGGGGCTGTGGTACATCCACAGAAGTGATGCAAGCCTTCCCTGACAGCAATTTTCCCATGGAATTGTCTTATCTTACTGTTTTCTTTCCATGGGGCACTTTTTCCTTTTAAAGATTTTTATTTTAATGAAAAAGGCTCTGAATGTAAATGTTCAATTATAATGCTAATTGATAGAAAGTTAGTGTAAGATCTCTCCACTCAGATACAATTAACTCTGCATAAACCAGGTCGTCATAGCAAACAAGGACCTAAATCAATTATTTTCAGATTAAAGATTTAAACTTCTATGTTTCACTGTATAACAATTGTCTGAGAGATAAATTATGGTTACAGTGACAATCTGGTACATGCTCTCCTTAACCCAAGTCATAAAATGCTCAGATCTCAGACAAAAAAAGCAGTGCCTTTTTGCTTTGTGAGGGTTGCAGAGCAAATATGCCCACTGAAATTAAGAGGAATTTGTAAAGAAAACAAGCTGCTTCTGAGCCAGGGATTTTAGAAGTTATTTATAAATTGTGATGGTCCCAACAAGAAGCCTTTTGCAACTCCAACAAGATCATTCACGTATTGAACTATACAGAAGAAAGAAAAATACTGCAAAACCACTCACTGCACTCAGAACCTTAACCCGGTTCCCAGAACCACAATGGATAATGTCTCTATTAGAAATTAATTTATTTTGCTGGGACTTCCTTGGAGCGTGGTACTACTCAACTAATGACTGCAAATTTGGGTCCTAACCTGCTTGATTTAAAACAGCTTCAGCAAAATTACCCTTAGGGGCAAATTCTTGTCGCAATAAGACTGATGGGAGTTTTGTGACTGAGTTTTGATATTATATAACAATTGAATTTTCTTACGTGTCTGTGTACCTCAAATACGTAACTCCTAAATGTAAGAAACACATTTATATATGTAAAAATGATGCATATAAAAATGCAGGGTCTATTATTTTATATTCACTAGTAGCTCTATGGCTCTGCATCCACATCTCTCTGCCGTTTTCTGAAACAGAGCAGAAAGGCCAACGGGAGCGAAATACCAACCTGAGATAGCAGTCTAGCAAGGAAGGCAGTGCTGTCACTGCAGAGGGACTTTGAGCACAAGAAGTGACACTTGCAGTTACTGAGGCTGTCAGTCCAAATCCGTGTTGCTTTGGTACCCTGGATAAAGATCGGGCCAACTTAAGAGCTGGCGACACGCCACGCAGACAGATGGACAGATGGGTGAGCAACACAGAGACCGTGCTGGAGCATCAAGTGTGGGTTCTGAAGGCAGCATTCCTAGCTGGGAGACTCCAAACAGCTGGCCAGCCTGAATTTTTTAAAAACAATTTATGTTTTAGGAAATGCCGCAGTTTGTTTGGTTCTGGTAACGTACTGAAAAAACCAGTGATGGGAAGGGGGTATTGTTATTTATTCTTGGTAAATATGGCTTGAGCTGCACAAAAGGAAGGAAGTGAGGAAGGGGCATTCCCTCTGAGCTCTGGAGAGAGTGAGGATGAGAAATGATGATAGAATTTCCCTGTGTTTTTCTGTGTCAGGGCAAAACAGATCTCTGCTGAGCAGAGCAGCAGAGGGAGTGTCAAAGCTGCGTGTTGGAGATGGGGAAGAAAAATCTCACCTTGGATTCAGGAGCTGGAATTCATCCTAAACTCACACTTCAGCCTTCTTCTCCCAGGAGGATCAGCATCGGGGTAGAGGCGCTATGGGACAACTCCTTTCCTGGGACAAGGGTAGACACAGGAGAACCTGAACTTTTATTACAAGCTGGAAAACTGAAACCCAAATGTGGAAATCTGATACCAGTGCATTTCTTTTTTTTTTTTTTTTAATAAAATAGTTTAAATGAGCTTATCTGAATTTAAATATCTAGATTTAAGCAGTTTATTTCCTTGCACAACAAACTAAACAGATGATTCAAGTGCATGTAAAAATTCAGCTGCTCTGTTGGAATTTGGATGGTTTGTCCTCACATGCATCAGCATCCCTTTGACTTATAATATTTCTTGCCTTCTGTTTGCAAAATGAGTAGAGTTTTCCCAGGCAGATACTTTGTCTGGACTGCACCATATTCGGTCTTCGAATAATCAGTTCAAACTGCAAGTCAAACACCTCTTCTACTCCATTCTCTGTAATTGATTCATTATTTCTTTCAAATTCCTTGGCTGCCTCATGTCTTTTTGCCAGTGCATATTGAGCAATCAGGTCATTCCAGGTTGCTTTTGTTTGTGTTACTCCTATGAATTCAGTTTATATTTAACCCTGGGAATAACAGACATAAAAAGCCAACACGAAAAAAAGAAGGGAGGATGCATCTGGTGCAGTCAATATCATGTCCAGTCACAGAGTTAGGAGGGGACAGGATGATTGAAGGGAATGATAAAGGGCACAAGCTTCTAGTTTTTGGAATTGGTTTAGGTTTGATAAATCAGAAAACTGTTACCAAGTAAGAGCACTGAAGGGACAATGTTTCTAGTGCCATCTCAGGTCAAGACTTCAGGATATTCTTCCGTATTCCCTGGGCCCTACAGTTCCCACATAAAGGCAAGATGAGGGTCATGTTGTATTCAGCATGTTTGGATCATCAGAGGCCCAAGGCCACAGCACCCAGTATAGTCATTATCTAACTGTTGGCCCTATCTTGGCTTACAAAGATCAAGCACAGAACATTGTTCACCACCAGCAGAGAGGACAAAGCCACCACCATGACCCCAGCCCTAAGTCAGTGATGGTACAAAGGGGTGAACTGAGATTTAAGTCTGCCTTGGCTTTTTTAAGGTCACTGATTCCCTTTAAAGAAACAAAACAACACAGAGACTTGTGTGTGCACAAACACACACACACACAATAATTAAAAGAATTAACATGGGAATTAGTTTGTGTTGCAAACCAAGGCTGTTGTTAGGTGGAAATTTGCCATATGCTCTCCAACACTAGACACAAAGAAGGACCATTTTACCACTTAAACCTCCGTTTTGCTGTAGGATTGGAAAGCCCAGTGCTGTCGATTGGCTCCTTTAATTTAAAGCAAATTAATTGTGGGAGCCGGATATCAAGATTACTCAGAAGTTCTTGGAAGCTCTTTCTTTCGGGCTGCTGAGCTTTTATTTTGAGGAGAAGGTAACACAAATAATAAAATACAGAGATGCATGGGCTTAGTGTAAAGAAGACTTGGAGGTTTATATGTCTTCCTTCTTTTTTTTTTTTAAACAGTCCAATTATGTACCACGTAGCAGCAACTGGGCTAACACCAGCCATATGATGGAATAGCTTGTAATCCGGTTGTGTCTAACTCCATGAGACAGACTCCAAGTAGATGAGTTTTAAATCTCCTTAGAATTAAGAAGGGTTTGGCAACCAAATTAATTGTTTTGGAAAAATCCCGCTTTATGGATCATGAAGAGGATAAAAAGGGAAAAAACATGTCATCTGTAGTGGTTAGTCAGATGTTCTTTTGGAGTTACAACGATTTCCTCTCTAATTCCTCTCCTTGTTGACATTCCCGTTAAAAGAATAATGAGTACGATGTTCGTTGCCTCAGCGCTGCTCATCCCTGTGTACATTACGAAATCTTTGCATTAAGCCACCCAAATGGATTGGATCCTACGGCGAGGCAGACACTGAAAACAACTGCACTCAGCTGTGAGATGCATAAAAGCCACGTATAACCCGATACGCTGTGCTACAAGGGGCGATAATCGCCGGGACCCTGTACGGGAGTTTGTTTGAAAGCAGTGGTGGGGCCCAGACAGAGTGCATCACTCTGGTTTAGCAGGGCTGAATTATTTCAGCCTCTGGATTTTTAATATTTATGTAGTTACCCTTTTACCGGTGCGGTTGTGATGCTTTGGAGAAAATATGTTCTATGTATTATTAATGGCATGTTTAAATAATGAGAGACAATTAAATGATCGCTGGGTGATAGTTTCCCAGGTGTATTTCTGTTTTATGTGTTTTGTAGATCTGTACTGTATTCTCACAGAGGCTACGTTACTTAATTACCCCGTGCTTTTACAGAATTTTGGTAAAAATAAGTGTGCAAAAAAAGATATTATTATTTTACAGGTGTCATAAAAGCAGCTTCATTAGGGAGCCTGGTACTAATAGTCCTTTAATACAGAAAGCCAGAAGATGGTTCTTCACATGGTACATTAAACAGTGAAATATGCCAATTTTGACTTGATTTCTAACGTTGCTAAACTACCCCACATTCATTTGCTTCAGCTTTAAGCCCTTTCATTCTCATATTCTCCAGCCCTGCTAACAGAATTGCAGCTTGCTTTTCACCTATCTCCTAACAGTTTAACATGGATGTCTGGGTCCAGCCCATTGTTCCAATTGTATATAGTTTAAAAAGCTCTGCAGTATTTTACTCTTTCCATTATATCTTGGCTTCCCCGAGCGCTCTGCTTGCTGCATTTTGCTTGTACTGGCTCTGTTTTCTAAACCCATTTATGGCTTTTTCTTCTGTACACACTTGTTCATTGGGGAGCTTAAATTGACTTCTCTCCATTCTGTTTCCTTAACTAAAAACGCACCATTAAGGTTGATTGAAGTCTTTTGAAAACACTTCATAAAAAATGAAAGGCCATAAGAAATTAGGCTACCAGTGTTTGCAAATACCTGTTTTCAGCCAAATTGATGGGAGGGAATAAGAATTGAAATTTAAAAATGCTACTGATATGTATTTTGTTGCGAGTTGTTTTTATAAGAATAGAAAAAGCGTGTGTAAAACATTTTGAGGAATAAAATGTTGAGACGTTAACAAGATGTGCTGTGCAGTGGCTTGTTGTTGCAGAAAGCCTTTTCTCCAAAAAAAACCATCAGGCACAGTTCTGAAGAGAGAAAATTGCAGAATGAACAGAAGTATCTGGATCAGTTATTTTTCATGATTTTCTGTTGTAAAAAATATTTTTTACTCTCAATTATTTCTCTTCAAAGAATACTGTAAAGTCTTTCTTTAAGAGTAACATTTGAACCATGGAATAGCATATTCATCAGGAATAGGAGGAGTTCGTAATACATTGCTCTACAAATTGGAAAAAAAAAGCTTAATTAAGTCGGTGAAACTTTGAGTGCCTTTCAGAACAAAAACATCTGTGCAGTGGTCAAGGATATAAAGTATGTTTTGCATTATGTACACATATCCTTAATGAACAAAGCAGCCTCATTTCACGAATCCCCCACCAGGACTCAGGGAAGTCATTCTGAACACTGGGCTGAATTGTCAGGGAAACTTTTATGGACATATGGAAATGCATCTGCTTTAAAAAGAGGAATATCAAGAGGGATTTGCACAAAGTTAAAAGCAAAGCAAGTGCTTTAGAATCAAAAGTGATTACACTGAAAATGGCAGCTTGCCTGTCAGAGCAGCTGAGGCGGCTCCTCACCAAACAAAATACTAATAGTTCCAGCTGTTTCCAGGCTCTCCTAATACTGCTGCTGATCATTAAAAAGTACAGACTTTATAGAAATGTGGAAAGCTCTAAAAGAAAAATTATTTGATTTTAGTTTATTTCTAGATATCTTTTTCAGACAGCTGCCAAACATGTTTTATTTACAAGATGTATTACTTCTGTGGCTTTTTCTCTTTTCAGAAATTTAGATATTCATTCTGACAATCATCTCACTAAGTGGAGACATCTAAAATGCAGAAGACTTTCAGTAAAAGACTTATGTTGCAGAATAGGAGCAAAAAAATCTGCATAGGGTGAGTTTTACGGTTTTAAAGGACTGTTTAAAAAAACCCCAAATCTTAATATTGAAAAGCCACACCTACTGAGCCCTGAAATCAAACTCAGATTTGAATTCAGAATAAAAAAAAAAAAAGTTGTAAATAACAACTGTTTCCAGGCTTTGCCTTTAATAATATGATGAATTTAAGATTTTTGTTCCTTTTTATTTTATAAAAGCAATAGAATAAATGCTCCAGACCTCGGCTGCGGCAGCGTTTGATGGTGTACGTGAGCACAGACTGTAGCAGACTGTATCACTTGCTTTAAGAATTCTCCTGTTAATGGAGGGAAAGAGCAGTGAGATCAACAAGCAAAGTAGCTGAGTACAAGGAGGTCATGCAGCAGCGCTGAGTTCTGTGGCAGAGCTACAAGGAAACCCTGTCAGCTTCCATCCCATTAAACGAGCCATGAGCTATGTGTTGGACTCACTGGGATTACCAGCAAACCCCTACCAAGCTGTCTGCTGGCTCTTGCTCACATCCTCTATCAATTATTCAGTTCCTTTTATGCAAATAATGTTTCATGGAAGCAATGGAGATCCATAATGGGAAGAAGAGTAACGTCCATTTAGGAGAATTAAATGGTAGATGAAAAGCGTGACACTTTGCAGGCAAAAGCTATTGAAGTGGTGCAGTACCAGGACTCTCTAAATGTCTGTGTGCATGCACAGATGGGGAGAGTCAAAGTTTTGTTAGCTTTTTTTTGACAATCAACTTTATACAGAATTAAAGAAGGTGGCAATAGACACAGACTCCAGCATTTCCAGTTCTGCCCAGGGGACAGTTGAGAAGCAAGGCCTCTGTAGCAGATCTGTCTGTGCTCTGCAGGCTCTGAGCTCTCATTTTGTATCTTACAGGGAGTGTATTAAGCAAGCCTGGATGCCAATGTGTTTGTACTAAAGAGAGACTTTGCTGCTCTTTGGAGTCAGGAGTCACAGAAAAACCGAGGGCCACTCTTGCATTCTTTTATCAAAGCATTATGTTGGTTTCAATGCATATATGGGATCAAAACTCTGCTGTAGTCCCAGTACAGTTCATGGGCCCAAACTCTACTGCTGTGTGCAGAGGCACTTCCATTCCCAGCAGGAAGTAAGCTCTGAGTGAAGTTCAACAATGATGCTCTGAGAACATTTTGTTTCTTCTGAGATTCTTCCCTCAGAAGAGATTGATGAGCAAACGCAGACAATCCTGGCTGAACCCAGCCAAAGAACTGATCATGTCCCTGTTGCGAGCCTTTAAATCCTTGTCTGGGATTTTACTTGAAGGTTTATCCCTTTTCTTGTCAGTCAGCTAATGATAGTTTGCCTGCTGAACTGTCTGCAGGCTGTTTGGCCACTAATGTCTGGGTCTGCACTGTCAGCTTCAGAGGTGGTGGTACCCCACTAATGCTCTGCACTGCAGAGGCTGTGGTGGAGCTGCTTTTATTGAACTCAAGCAGGTTAGCTGGGGTGAGAAAACCTCCATCGTCCTGTGTGCTCCAACATCAGTTACAGAATCTTATAATAACGTTGGATTTTATACCTGTTTAATAAAGCAGAAGCACAGAAATAGGACCAAAGCCTCAAGGCTTCTGTCTGTGTCCTGTTGCAACCCCTCTGCCACACTGCTACTCTTTGTGTGCAAGGAGTGTGAATCAAAAACAAACAAAATGTTATTAAAACATAGAATCATTTAGGGTGAAAAGACCTTTAAGGACATTGAGTACCACCACTAACCCATCACTGCCAAGCCCACCATGTCCCTTCTTTCAGTCTTTCAACTTAATTTGGGAGACAACAGCCAAGAGCTAAGAAACTTCTCACATCTTGAATCTATATTTCCTGGAACTCACATACCAGATCCAATGTTGTAACTTTGTCTTCTAGACATACAGACGTCTCTTCTAAAAGCTTTATAATGTGAGTACCCTGTATATTTATGGTGCTTCTGCATTTAACTGGTTTTTTTGATGACACTGTTATTTGCAAAGGAAATTTTCTTTTGCTAAACCAGGAGAGACTGAAAGTGTGTTTAAATGGAGTGCAGTTAGCTCTCCCAACAGAAATAGCTTCCATTATAAAATTCTGCACTTAAAGAAGCCCTGGCAATAGGCAGAGATGGAAAATTGAAAGAGTATTTTGCAGCATAAATCAGTTCAAGAGAATTAAAGCATAGCTAAGTTCAGAGAAATAAAAAGAAGCCAAGCTATAGGGGGTACAGGAGTATTTGAGATGTCATGTTTACCACACTGTGCTTTTGCAGCCTACAGAGATGAGAGCTCTTCACCTGTAACAGGCTGGCAGAGCAGTGGAAGCAGCAGGCTCCAAGCTCCAAGACCTTTAGGAAACTTTGGCTTCTTTAAGGCACAGAATAGTTCTACTGAGGATTATACAAGGGGCTTTCTGTAGGGGTCAGAATGACACAAACAGCACAAGAGCAAAGAGCTGCTCCAAGCAATCTCTGCAGAGAACTATCTGAGCTCACTCAACCCTTTCCTCTCCCCTTATCCCACCTAAGGCCGGTTGTTACGTCTTGCCTTAAAATCCCATTGTTACCTGAGGGGGCTGGGACTGACCTTGTGCAGAGATCAGTAACACAAGGCCATGGATGCCACATGCTGCATGAGCAGTTCTACTCTTCTTTTTCCTCCTCTTTGTATTTTTACGACCAGTTCACTACAAGGGACTGTCTTCTGATTTGTGTTGTTCCTCTGCTTCAGCTACACTTGTGATTCTCCCTCCTTTTGGCTCACCTTAGAGGTACAAACTGTTTTCCCTGACACTACTGTGTCCTTTTTTGGGTCCTTGTGGCTTAGTGAACACACCTAAAGGTTCACAGGAGTGACCAATGTGGTTCAAGTTGTCTGTACCAAAAAAAACCCAAAATTGCAAGAATGGCGTCCAAATATAGGATTTATTCCGGTGCAAATCTGCCATAACCTTGCTGAAGTGAGGGGAGAGTCCTCGTTCCCCAGTGCGCTCTTAGCGTGTGTCGGTATCCCTGATGTAGAAATTCAGTGGTGCAACAAAGACACCTCGTGGCTGCCCTGCAAACCACACACAAGACAAAGAACTCGCCAGCCAGAAAGGGGAATGTCTGCTCTGGTAGCAATCTTCACACTTCCTGCCTACAGCTACTTGTAAGTAGAATTAATACTAACCCCTGGTTCAAATCACTTAGGAGAAACAAAACTTAATGCGTATAAATTGAGCATGTTATCTGAGTTGTAAAAATTAAATAATATAATCCAAAGAAATTTGATGATGGCTTCCAAATTAGCATGGGAACTCAAATTATTAAATTAAAAAACCCTCTCAATAATTCTAGTAGTAATTTAATTTGACCTGATATGCGAAGGGAATGCTATGAAATATTCATCACATCTAGAAGTAAGCTTTTATTTTAGAGATAGTCCTCTAAAGTCTTCTAAGAACTAAGAACTTCTAGGAACTTTATACCAAGATAAGTTATCAACGTTTGCTTTTAAACTACTTATAATTTTATTAGAAATCAGCAGATACACACTTACAGCTTTGTATACCAGTATATTTGTTAACCCCACATATAATCCTATACACTGCACCCCAAACACTATATTTAAAAAAAAATATAATATGAAAAGTGAAATCTATTTTTTTTAAATAGTGGAATAATAAAGTCCATAATAATAACAAAGTCCATTCAGATGCAGTTTTATTGCCATTCCTTCCGTCAGTTCACACACACATATATCTGAGAAAGGCTCTATGGATATGGTAAGAATCATCTAGTGTAACAAAGTGGCAATTTTTGTGATTAAACTGTTTCTGAACAGCAAAAGAAAATCTTGCACAGTGAATGTACCAGCCCAATACCTTGAGCTGGTGTGTAGCAATGTTTTTCTTTCTTCCTCACCTTTGCATGAAAATTCACATGGTATTTTCCCAGTTCAGTAAATATGAGAAATTAAGATCATGAAGCTCTTGGAAAATAGACCAACTCACTATGTAGTAAAATTGGGGGGATCAAATTTTGCCTTCCAGTTTTTACAGTGCAACTCAGAGGAAATAATTTTAATTTAGACTTACTGTAAACTAAATTCTGAGACTTTATTGCTGATTTATACCAGGGTGAGTGAAAACAGAACAAACCAAAGGGATCTCCGAGTCCCACAGGTATTCTCTGTATGCATAAATGGTTGCTTCACTGAATTAAATAATTTCATTACATAATTGATATTTCTTATTCATTATACATTCACAATCACTGTATTAAAATGAAAGTACAAATGCCCAAATTCTCCCTTTGGTAACACCACTTAAGTCTGTGGAGCAATCATCAGGAAGATTTTTTTTCCTCCAGAATTTCTCTAATTTTTGCAGTTCTTTTGGCTCTCAGGGTTGATTTAGGTGGAGATGCTGGAAACAATTCCACATCAAACCACAGAGACTTTGTTTTTAAAAAAATCCATGAATTTAGAGAAGCAATAATCATAATAATATGTATTTAATACATTAGTAACATGACATTCAGTCCTATCATGTACCCCCATGACAATAACTTTATAATGTTCCCTTCACGGATGAAATCAGGACTTTGCTTAATTAACTTGGAGCTCTACTGCTAATGCAGACAAGCCAAGGTTTCACCATCTAGTTCAGTACATCCCTCTACAAGTATTTTTAGAACTTTTTTTGTTTTATAAAGAAGAGATTGTTTACAAAGAAGATGAAATTTTCAGTACCTAAAGGGGCTACAAGAAGTTTGGAGAGGAGCTGTTTACAAGGGCATGTAGTAAACAGACGAGGGGGAATGGCCTTAAGGTGAAGGAGGGCAGGGTTGGATTAGATATTAGGAAGCAATTAATGAGTGTGAGAGTGCTGAGGCCCTGGCACAGGTTGCCCAGAGAAGCTGTGGATGCCCCATCCCTGGAAGTGTTCAAGGCCAGGCTGGATGGGGCTCTGAGCAACCTGATCCAGTGGAAAGTGTCCCTGCCCATGGCAGCAGGGTTGGAACCTTCCAACCCAAACCATTCTGTGATTCTACAATTCTGTGAAATACTGAATTCCCCTAGGATCACATTTATAAACATACCCAGGTGTTGCTCTGATAGCCCTTCAAGGCCTCAATATCTTACTAGTTCTAATTCCACTGAAAATCAACCATCATATTCCCCACAGGAACAGGTCATTCCACAAATAACAAGCAGAGAAATGTGCCATTAGTGGTCCATAAACATCCCGTTGCATCTTTTAACTGCACTCTAACGTTTTGATTTCTCTGGGTAAAGAGAAAGCTTTTAACCCTGTTCCAGTTGTGTTAACATGAAACCAGCACTGACCTGATGCTAGAGCACATGTGTCCCAGAAGGTGACCTGGAAGAACTTGTCAGATAATAACATATTATCTCATGTTCACTCTCATCTACAAGCAGCAGGTGGGTGGAATGACTTACTCCAAGCCTACTGCTTGGTACCATTGAAGGATAAAACCCCAACACTTTAAAACACAGGTGTTTCCATTTGAGTCCAAATTATCCTTTTAAAATAAAATCTCTTTTTGCTAGAATTTGCCTTCTTTTGAAATATACTTCACAACTAAAATATTTAAAACTGAACAAAACAAAGCCTGGAAGGTCTTAATATTCAGAAAGGCGGACATGTGATGTTCTCTTTTAAGCAGGGAAGGCTCCAGTGGTAAAACAAAGTTGTTTTCCGTATTGAGCAAGGATCCAGACTCCTTCTTTTGTACATTAAACAGTGCATGTCTCTGTGCATTAAACAGCTCGTTTTCATCTCTCTAATACAATGAGAAAATTCAAGCAAATCCATTTGTTACTTTTTGAAGTACAACGAGCTTTGCCTTCCCATGTGAGTTGTTTCTTCTCCTGATCATAGCAAAGGAAAAATACACACACTTCAAACTTTCAAGGGAAACCTATGTATTATACATAGAATGCACTTGTATAAATTAGTCTACAGTAAATTTAAGTTACTAATTCAAATAATACACGTGTGTTATGGTTAATTAGGTCACACATAAACCTAGGATAAAAATTCAGTAAACTCCAAAGGGTGACTTTCTTTGGATGCATCCATCAACCACTCCTGCTGTGGCTTCCACTGCTAATTTTCATGTGATATTTCCAAGTGTTTTATGCTTGGTAGCATAAAGTTGTTAATTGGATACTTCCTGTCCTAGGAAACCTCACGGCTGCATGGTACTTTGAGTATCAATGGAGCAAAGGACACTGAATTGACTTTGGGAACTGGAAGAGAGTGGGCAAAAGACCAGAAGCAACCTGAAAATTTTTGGACTCAGAAAACTGGGATCTCCCTCCCTACAGAGAATACAGAGTCAAAGTTGAACTTGCATTACCATGCAAAATAACTCTGTGACTACCAAAGAATAAAAGAGAAATGCATGAGTTTGTATGTTTTCTAGGGATGGAATGAAACTATAAATTTAGCTTAAATGATTACTGTAGTCTTCCTACTTTGATGTATCAGGAGTACAAAAAGTAAGTACTGCTTAAAGACAGATCCTGTAAATAGAAATTATGAAAAGTATTACATAACAACATTCTTGTTTGATTTTTACTTTAGGGTTGTGTGCAAGATTTACCATTATTAAAAAAAACTCCAAAGTTAAAATAGAAATTAATAAGTAAACATCAGGAGCAACTGTAAAATGCTGAAAGATGCTACAAATATAATTTCAGTTAAGAAGTGTAGGGAACACAGTACTTCAAATAAATTTAACCACAGCAAGGTAAGAATTAGGCTGTTAAGACACCTGTATAGGTTTATCTCTGCCTGAAGACATGCCATGAGGGGAAAAGTTAAAAAAGGTCTGAATTGTCCTGAAACATCACTTTACCTGATGTGACTAGTGTTGCTTAATCAAAGGCAAACATTTCTGGTGGGGTTTTTTGGTGGTTTTTTTTTACTCTCTAGGTGCCTTTGTGGTGTTCTCCTAATTTTAGCATGCTGGATTTAATAAAAAGCACAGTTAAACTGGAAACACCCAGACACTGAGCACAGTGTTGTAATGTTACAGCAGGCTGAGAGATATGGGAGAAGATCAAAGAGCACATGTGCCATGTGAGGAAATGCAAACAAAGCTACCACTGATAGAGGATGGTTACTACATCAGCTCATCTACTTTACTTCAAAATCCATATGTTGGTTGTTTTTAATGTGTGAATATCAATTTACAACATAGGGAAAAAGTCCTACAGAACTTTAAGCCTGAAAAGCCCACATTTTAAATACTTGAGAGAAGTACCTGTACCAGGATCCTGGAGAGTGTGAAGGAAAGATGGAACCCAGCCCTGTGAAGAGACCAGCTGAGGTCAAGGCTGTGGGGAATTGAGTTCTGTACAAACTGGTCACGCTGAGTAATGTCGCTTCCTCTGACCACTGCTTTCTCATCTGCCACATCTGAGTCAGCACAGCACTGCTTTGTTTAAATAAAGGTTTATTTAAAGTGTTTCCTCTCTAGAGGTTTGGTGGTACCAGTCACCAGAAATACGTGTTCCTTTGGAAACTGCTCCCATCACCACTATGCTTGTGTAAATAAATGCTGTCTGAAGATGGTTGTGGGGAAATACCTTTGGGAACAAGCCCTTAATTAGCACTTTTTCGTTGGCAAATATGACCTACAGCTTTTAAACATCTTTCTAGCAAGGAAAATTCACAGCTTATACCATGGTGTATAGATGGAATAATGTATGAAATATGCCTGAGAAAAATCGCTTTTTTGAGATTAATCTTACACAAAAAGCAACTATGCAGACTGATTCCAGAATCACCTCACTGGCTTACACAGCTGATTTTGAGGGAATCTCTTTAGGAAGTAAATATTAATAATCAAGATGGAAATGTAAAAGTCCAAGTTCCAGGTTTGTTCACTTCCCTGTTGTGGAGAAGTATTTGGTGTGTTAAGAAGTTGGTGTAACATTCAGTCACACACTGTCTCATTGCAGCTGTTGACAGTCAGTAATAGCACGATATTCCTGTTTATATCATAATTATTAGATATATTTAATGACAGTAACAGCTTTACCCTTGCATTTCTGCTTCCATATTTAATATTTTTAATTACTAAGCAAAACCAAACTTCGTGCAAGAGAAAACAAACAAACAAATGAAGCAAAGTCTTGAGTTAGGGATAGAACAGGATTAAGTGTGGATTTGGAAGATACGAGCTTATTTCAGTTAAACAGCTGGTTCCATTTCATAGTACAGTCATCATTTTAATTTCAAAATTTTAAATTGTCATCTGAATATTTTCTTAAACTCATTTCAAGTTTTATCAGAAGAAAGAGACTAAACACATCTTTGGCGGATCTGGAAACTGAGATAAAGAAAGCAGAGAAAGAAAAGTAATGTTTGAAGAGAAGTGCTTTGCCTGTAGCCCCTACCCACCAAAAAAACCCCCAAATGGAAAGAAGCCAGAGTGTTTTGGGCTGGAAGGAGCCTCACCTGCCTGGATTTTCTGTGTGGCCCTGGTGCAGTTGGCTGGTTCGAGCAGCAGCAGCACTGTGATGCACCAAATGGTTTAGAAGATTAGTTGCTGCTCCTTTGGCTTGCCCAAGAGCTCTTTCTGCATGGGTGCTTCAAAGATTATTTGTTGTAATTCCCGTGTTCTTAGGCTTATCTGTAACACAAAGTGCACATGGATATTATCCCTGCACGGCCTCCCCAGCTGCCAGTCACCAAGTACTGCACTCGTTCTTTTCTTCTTAATTTTCTTCTCCAGAACAATGTTACATCATTTCTTTTCAGTTCCTAGCGCAGTTAAAACTTTAATTTACGGCCTGAAATTGATTAATAAATTAAGAAAAAACCCAAACAACAACAACAACAACAAAAACCAACAAAAAGCCAAAGCTTTTGGAAGCACTGAAACGCTAATTCTTTTGTCAATGGTTCATACTGAATCTGAAGATCTATCCAAAGTGAAGAACTGACAAAGATATGTATTCCTCCAGTAAAACATTTGCCAGCTCTCGGGAGGTTGTGTGAAAGCTACGGATTTGCAAGATATCCAGGAAAGATAAAGATGTCCCTGTTAAAAATGCTCTATATGACCATGTAATATGCAGCATGAAGGAGTGTAAATATGTTAAGTGTCAGGAATATCATAGAATCCTAGAATGGTCTGGGTTTGAAGGGACCTTAAAAACCATCCAGTTCCAACTCCCTGCCATGGGTAGGGACACCTTCCACTAGCCCAGGTTGCTCCAAGCCCCATTCAGTCTGGCCTGGAACACTTCCAGGGATGGGGATGGGTAATGAAGGAGCATAGCATGAAGGACTGTAACTGTGTCAGGTATTCAGGAATCTGTAATCCCATTTGTTTATGTTCACTTTCATTTGACTTATTCGGTAGAGGCTCTCCAAATTCATGGCCAAATATAAGATCAGAGCCCAATAAATACTTACTGTTTTCATTCAGCTTCCCATGTGTTCTTCTGAGAGGGTTATGTCTTGTAAAGTTTGCTGTCAGTTCAGGAAATCCAGAGTCCTCTGGAGAGTTTGCAACTGGAAAACACTTCATAAGACAAGAAAAAAAAAAAAAAATAAAGAGTTTATATCTTAGTCTTCATGATAGAAATGTCTGTTTGGTTTTGCAGTAATATAAAGAGTAACGATCAACTTCTTGTGAGAAAAGAACTGTAAATCATCTCAAATTTAGCAGTGACAACATTAAAAGAGATTTAATCAATAGCATGAAACAAGAAAATATTATTATGTACAGAGTGTTCTGGTGTCTACCTAAATCAGTACTGAATAAAGTGCCAGCCTACTTAATGCTGGGAAAATCTCTTTTGAAGTTTCGGATCAAAAGCACTTTTTAAGCTTAAGCAACACCATACGGTTTCAATTCTTGCTTTCGAACAAGCACTTTAAAAAGCACAACTAAAATGCAACTGACAAACTTGAAAAATCTTTTGTGTTGTTCCACTTGGATGATCTAATGAGAAAATGGCTCAGTTCTGTCGTAGCTAATGAGGTATAACATCTTCACTGAACCTGAATATAAACCAGATATTTCTCTGAAGATATAGTCTTGACATGCTTCTGTTTCCTTACTCATTTATTCTGCCGTGTTTTTATTTAAGTGATGTCCAATGAATAAAAGCACAGGTCAGTTTTGAAATAGAGCATTTACACGTGAATTGACTCAATCCAAAAGTGCTTTGAACTCTGTATACAGGCATTGTGGTTTCAAGTGGGAAAATGTGTCTCACCAACTCATGAAGGCCCCGAGTTTGTGAACAGACATATTAATGTAGCCAGACAGAGATCTGTGATAACACGTTTTTGACAGATGAAGTTCTGAAACAGAACCTGAGCGTACATGAATTTTAACCTACCTGGTTTCAGCAGCCACCTGCTGTCAATGTGAACACTGAGATTTGCCAAAGCAGTGAAGATAGTATCGAATGATAGCATTTATTCTGGTAGGACCTGGAAGCTAGTATCCTGCTTAAGGGCTTTATTTAGATAGTAAAATATTTATGCCAGGAAATTTACACAGGGATTCAATAAGGACATAAACCCATAGGCGTGAGAAGTATAAGATATTAGCAAAAGAGTTAGGTTCAGTGCTGCAAGTAGTGTTTGCAGCTCAGCAACAGTTTAGATGTGATTGGGCATGATGACAGCATCCTGGCTGTAAAAAATTTAAGGAGACAATTGGAGTACAATATCTTTGTGATGCAGGTGTCTGCTGGTAGAGTTTCTTACCACAGAATCATAGAATCCAAGAATGGCTTTGGTTGGAAGGGACCTTAAAGACCATCTAGTTGTAACCCCCTGCCATGGGCAGGGACACCTTCCACTAGCCCAGGTTGCTCCAAGCCCCATCCAACCTGGCCTTGAACACTTCCAGGGAAGGGGCATCTGCAGCTTCTCTGGACAACCTGTTACAGTGCTTCAGCACCCTCACAGGGAAGATTTTCTTCCTAATATCCAACCTAAACCTACCCTCTTTCAGCTCGTATTTATATCTGTAGATACAGATATATCTTATATTGGCATCAGCTTTATCTATAAAGCAAAGAGGTGTGAGGAGAAGCTGAAGAGGTTGATGAGGATGTGAGAATAAAATTGATTATACTGGTTCTTCTCGTCATCCTTAGTACTTGTGTTTCAGATGTGTAAAAGAACTGTTTCTGTGCTTCGTAAATGTGAAACTGAGACGTAAGGAGAGAACTGGCCTGCAGAACACAGAGTGGCAACAGACTCTAGATGTCCTTGTTACTCTGTTTCCTCTCCTGTGGAAATCGATGGTTAAAACGAATACCGCTGGCTTTTGAGCTGGGAGGAGGGAATTCAGTTTATCAAACAAATCTCCAGAGAAGTTTCATGCTGTGATACAGAACTCACAGGTCTGCAGTGGGACAATAAACTCTTTCATTCAGTGAGGTCTTAATGATAAACGGGGCTACAGAGACAATGACCCTTCTGTTCATAGGAGACACGTGCTGGGCTGGCCTCCTCTCTGACTCCTTGCTGTTGTTGTTATTCTTGTGTTTAGGAAACCTAACAGTGAATCCTACTAAAAATCTCCGTTCCAGTGAATTTGTACTGTAAAATGAGATGAGAGACACCCAGTGAATGCAGACAGACTGACAGATGGGTGAGCACAAGAAAATGAGCAATGAAATTGGTCAGTGTGACAGACAGTGATCACAGCAGATGCCCAACTGTTGGGAAGCTTTCTTTTGGTTTCACTGTCAGTGAGGATTTCAGGGCGAGGTCTGGAGCAGAACAACAAGGTAGCTTGTCCAGGGGGGCCCCTTCTCAACAGGAGTGGCAAAGGTAGAAATATGGCAAAAAGGATGCTGATGACCAGTAGCTCAAGGCACACAATTGCATCTCAAGACATAGGTAAGACACGACCTCTCAGCAAGAAGGATGGGGATAGGCAGGACTGAACCACAAGTACTTTGATGAGGAAGGACAGTGAGAGCTAACACAAACCAGCAATAAAAGCAATAAATGAAGACTGTTACCTGTTGAAAGTATTTCCAGTGGATACAGATGGGATGAGATAATATCTTTAGTATCTTTAGATAGACAAGACAATATGTTCTTGCATTATCAAATTACAGCTGAAAATAATTATGTAGGTGACTATCGTAAAGAAGATAAATTGGAGACCCATTTAATGATAGTTGGACAGAGAATTTTTAACAGCATTGCACCTTGAAATTACAGTTTCAAACATTGACACAGCACTGCTGGATACCTGTATTATGTAGTAACATTAAGAGGTAAGAGAATTAGGTTCCTCTGAAACTTGTATGAAAAAATATCTGACAAAAATATTTAATTATGAAGAGTACATAGGTATGACTGCAACATCACCAATCACTGGAGCAGGTTTCACGAGAATTAAACCTGTATATGATAAAAGAAATGTGTTGAAAAATGAAACAAATCTATTACTTGGAGGTGGAAACGCTACATATATACCCTTCCACTCTGTTGAAACTGGGTTGAATTTTTGGGATCCAGACAATGAAAACCAAGCAAACAAATAAACCCACTCCTCTGCTCACAGAAGTCAGAGGACATGAAGAGAAAACGTCTTTAAACTGTTGTTTAATTTAGTAAAATACTTACCATGGACTCATGGAATAGTTTGGGTTGGAAGGGACCGATAAGGTGACCTTTGTGTGTGTTCTCACAACACTTGAATGACAGTAGGGCAGAATAAATCCACATGCATTCTTCACTTAATCTGCTTGTCAAAACTTCCTTTCTGTTATGCCTGACCTGTAATCA
The DNA here is from genome assembly GCF_036250125.1 of Pseudopipra pipra. Taxonomy (NCBI): domain Eukaryota; kingdom Metazoa; phylum Chordata; class Aves; order Passeriformes; family Pipridae; genus Pseudopipra; species Pseudopipra pipra. Next base: position 60,069,160 of record NC_087554.1, read on the forward strand.
GGTAGCATGGATGGATAGATTAATAATAAAGAGAAGGAAAAACAAAAGCCCTCATTTTAACTTTGCTTCTTCCTTAAGTCCCAGCTAATGAAACAATGGCCTTGGCAACCTCAGTTTCCAGAAAACCCTTAAATATTGGTGACTGCTGAGCAGGTAGTGGACAAGAATTGATTACATTCATACATTGCAAACAAAACAATATCCAAACTGTATGTTAATATGCAATATTAATTTGTGTTAAGATGTGTAAATATGTGCTATGCATACTTTATGCTTTATGCAGGCTTATCTCACAAAGCTGCAAAAATTAAGAACTAATTCAATTTCTGGAGACAGTGTCAAGAGGATCTGGAGTGTGCTTAAGAACATTTTTGTTCCTAGAATATCTCACAACTGAGGAGGAAGTCAACAGTCGTTAAGAAGACAGTACCCACTTAGTAGGAAATTGAAAAATAAAGAAGTGAGCAAAAAGAATGGACAATAAGAAGCAAAAGCTTCCAAAAACTGATGAAAAGAGCCAATGCAGAAAAGGGGACAGTGAGAAACAGTTTGAAAGTATATCAATGACAGAAGCAATCTTGATGATGTTACTGCATCATTACTAACTGAAGATGGTAGAAGTACCAAAAGACCTGAAATGAAGCATAATTGTTTGCTAAATACTTTTGTGCTGCATTTTGGGGTAAAAAACCCCAGTCTTATTCAGATCACATAGTAATAATAAAATAATTTCCATTTCAGTGTTGACTTTTAGGTTGTTAAGTAGCAGCTACTGAGCAAGAATCTGACATGTTCTAATCAGTGAGTCTGAGTAGGTCACATTCAAAATAGCAGTCTGAGAAACATCATGGAATATTTATGTTGACTTACACTAATGTTTGGGATCATCAGCCAAGTTTCAGGGGCATTCAGGAAAGGTAGAATTTCTCATTATTTAAAAAAGAAAAGGGGACGAAGCTGGAAGGCATTGGAGTAAAAAAAAATCCCTCCCATGATCAAGAGGGGCATTACTCAAGTAATTTCTGAGCCCCCAATCTGTGCAAAGAATGTTCATGTCCCATGAGGAAGCAGATAAGCAAAATGAGCACAGAAATTTATGACATTATGATGAATTCACAGACATCCCTTTTCTATGTGTTCTTCTGCCAATGTCCCTTTCCCCCAGGAAATCTGAAAACAAATTCATGTTTTTCCCACGCTCCAGGTGCTGAACATGTGCAAAGAATGAAAGCAAGAAGAGGTGGGTGAAGTCTTGAGAAGGATGCACATGATAACAAGGTTCTGAGGGATTCTCTCATGCTCTGTCTCTGTTGTTTCTACAAAACTTGACCAATGTATAGAGGGAATTCAACGTATAGAGGGAATTCTTGCATGGTGACTTTGCAAGACTTGTCTGAGAAGATAAAACTGAATTTGACAATGGATGTTGCCTTATATATGCAGAAATGAGTAAATGAGTCCTGACAGGTCCCAGAAGTTTCAGTCCTGAAAAAGTGCACAGATGAGAAATGCAGACTGAAAGGTGATTTGAAAATGCTTTTTAGGACACAGGCTGATCTAATGTTGATGGCAAAAAGAAGAAGAAAGGAGTACAACTGTCTTCTTCAGAGGATGATGAAAAGAATATCACTTATGAAATGAGCAAAGGAAAGGAGGTTTAATGGCAGGATGAATGATTGCTCAGACTACACACAACGCTGCAGAAGAACTCTGGATGAATATAGAAAAGCCTTCTTTATGCTCATAAAAGGTGCAGTAATCTGAACCGACTGAACTCAATGATTGTAACAAGGGGTTGTGACAGCCATCAGAACATTATACAGTGTAAGACAGCTGAATTTTCACAGGTCAGGCTCAAGGGACTGAAATACTATCTCAATATATTTCTCACTGTCTGAGTATATTCCTAAAATTTTGTTGTGTAACGCTGTACAAATTAAAGGATGAAAACAGAATATCAATGATCAAGCTGATCAGAGATACATGTACACACTCTCTCAGATCAAACCAGCAGAGAGAGGCAAGCGGTTCCCTTGCTCAGAATTAAATTCTTTGTAGGAAGGTGAAAACATTTCCGTGTAGCCTGACCACCAATAAGGTCCAAAGAGCAGATGGCAGCAGCCTGGCATAGTTGCTTTGATGAAGAACTGGCCTAACAAGTTGCTCACAAAGAACTCAGCTAAGAAAAGCCAACAAGATGATGCCAAACATACCACATGTATGCAAAACAAACAACCAAACAAACAGGAACACCAGTGTACTGGGTTTCTTCAACTGGGAGGAGGTAAAAAAGGGAGATCCAAAGCTGCTGACACCGAAGGCACCTCCTTCCTACTCAGTGGAGTACAGGAGAAATAAAAGTGTGTTTTAAAAGCTTCCTTTGGCACACCCTTGCTGTCTGTAGCCACAAGGCCACCTCTCAGTACAGCTGCTGCCTCTTTGTTCCCTGGTTTGGGAGCTTTTGTCCAGGCAGTATTGATTCAATCTGACTGTAGCTCAGCCATAATACATGTAAAGAGGAAACACAATTAATCAAACAGAGTGTTCCTCTGCTAACACATTAGCAAAACTGCCAATTGCATTTTTCTGATTCGGGAGATTGATCTTTAGACAGATGATTGGGCAGTTTAAAAAAGTTTGGTGCAATTCACTGATTTTGGATCAGATTACTGCAACACTACCGTAAAATGGAAACCGTGGCTGCAATCAGCTTGGTGCTGATTGATTGCTCTTGTTACAAAAACCCACAAACAACAGGGTATTAAGGGAGATTAAAGACCATTTTCCATCAAAGAAAATTAGTTTATCATTAGTATTATTACAAAAAAAAAAATAGAAGACTGTGTCACAAACCCCCCTTGGCATTAGGAAGAAGATTAAATCACTGAAAGACAGGAGATTGTTGTTCTGTAAATTCATGCTGCAGACATCTCTAAACTGGTCTGCTAATATCAGATCCAGAGCTCTGAATTAAGCAAAAAAAGACAAATATGAGCAGAAACAAATAAATGTCAATACCAAACATATATTTTGCTGTCCTTGCTGTGAAATGTGTCTCTTAGAAAGGCTCTGACTTGCTTCCTGCAAGGGCTGTCAGGGATCCTGTCTATAATCTGTATGACTACGACTCTCCATTTTCCATAATACTGTGGTGTGTTAGCAATCATTGTAGAGCTGAGAAAAGATCAGAGTCCCAATCAAAACATTAAAATTGTATTGTAGGGACCCAAATCCAGTATTGTATCTAGGTTGTCTCTACAGAAATCACTTAAATAATCAGTACCATTAGGTTGGCTTTGGTGATAACTGAAGAGCATTTTCTGGCTGTATTATTTTATTTTCCCGAAGTGTTTATTGTACCCTTTATGAATCCCTTCTCTCTGATGTCACAAAACATTTATGACATATGCTAAAGCATTAATTTTCCTGGCAATTTTTCTAAACATGAATTCCCTAATGCACACAGAATGGAAATGCTACAGTTATCAGCAGAAATGTGTTTTCCTCTAGCTATGCTATATTCCAATAACAAATTGAACTGACAGAGGAGCTTTTAACCTTTCATACTGGGCAGATTAACATGATTTCAGCTGATGGATCAGAACAGGTTAGGATGACCTTGGATCTTCCTCCACTGAGTCTTGTGGCCTTTTGCTAGGTCCCTTTCCTAAGGAAACAAGGCTAATGGGATTGTGCTGTCTCTGTATCCCTCTGCTAGCCTTACCACTGATTTTTAAACCTATTGATGGGTTTTGGCCCAGTTTTTCAGACCAGTTTTTCAGCACTCCCTGACTTCACACAAATTCTATGAAAGTGAGCAGCTGAATTAGAGTTTTAAACCGATGATCCCAGTGAAGGAACAGCTGCAGTATTGGCTCAGCTACAATGCCCGACACTTGAGGATCCAGAAGAGACCTGTCCTGATTGATCCGAGAAACTCTGAGAGTTCACACCTAATTAAGCACTGCATAACCCAAAGACAAGGCTCTTCCCTAAGACAAACCAATTTCCCTCATCCTGCTACTCATCACTGACTACTTAATTACTTCATGATTTTAGGTGGTCTTTCAAGGTGAGAGATAATGCTCAAAGGGTTGTACTCAAAGTTTGGTGGCTTGAAATCAGACCTACTGGCTCTCTTCTTGCAATCTGTTTTTCATATGGGTATTTAGTAGAACTCTGTGAAATTTTAATCCTGCCTGATCACAAGAAATGGATTAGTGTAGAGAGTTTAATATGCACAAAGCTCATTTGGCTTTAGACATGCAATATGCCTAAGCCTCTAAATTTTAGGGCAGGGTATATTTGAAGGGTTGGTATTAGAAAACTGTGTTGCTGAATTTATGTTTATAAATTTACTGGAAGAATTAATGTTTCAACATGTTTCAACGTTATACTTTTGTGACATCTGGAAAAATGTCGCGTTCTGACTTGGCAGAGTAAATAAAGTAAGCATAGCCACTGAATTTTCTAATGAAAAATTCACAGGGCCAATCTTTACTGATCACAGGGAGAATGCAAAGTAGCTGGCTGCAATTTCCTGACTCACTCTGGTTCTGTCACTACCCTTGCCACCAACATCCTTGGTCTTTAAAAAATTGCTCAACATTCTTGAAGCTTCACTTCCAGAACATTTAGAATTCCTGGAATCCTTAAATGAAGCAAGTAGATTTAGGACTTGGTCTTGCCTTTGAAAGAACAAGCAGGTCTATTTCATAAGCAAGTGCATTGCATAGCCTTGGTGTCTTAAAAGGAAATTTTTCGTGTGCTGAAAGCAGGCATGAGCAAAATGAGCGACACAAAAACTTGATCAAAAAAATGGGAAGGCTATTTAGGAGATGTTTAAAGACACAGAAAGTTAAGCACTAAATGCTTTGTCGATACACAATGTTTCATTTACACTAAAAAACATTTTCACCCCTTTAAGTTTACAGATTAAAGCAAGTATTTGTGAGTGCTACTCCGTGGCCCTTTTATTCCACTACAGAAGAAGCAAATGAAAAATAGGAAAAATGATAGCGTTGAGAATTAAACAGTTGTTAGAAACACAGATTTCTGAAAATGAAAGCTAAAAATGTCAGCGGAAATTTGATGGCTAATACAGATCACAGTCAGGACCCAAGGAAATTCAAGCAATGCGATAGGCTTGATCCTGTCTAAGGATTTTAAAATGGTCAGTCAAAACACAGAAGAGAAAGAGAGTTCCAATGCATGTTTTTCTCTGCCTTTGGGAAGAACCATGACTAGATGCTTAAAATTTACATGGATAAGAAAACACTTTGTATTTCATTAATAAATAAAAAGAATCTAAGACTAGAACTACTCATGATAGCATTTTTAAAGCATGCATTTTTCAGTTCAGGATATTAATGAACCAATTGAAGAACTTCCAGTTCATTTTGTACAAGTGGTAGTAAGCTTGGGAGGTTGTAGAAGATTATGAACAAACTGAAGTTACAATTGTATTGAGGATAAATGTCTTTGAAAGAGAATATTAGGAGGAAATTCTGCCCTGGCACAGGTTGCCCAGAGAAGCTGTGGCTGCCCCATCCCTGGAAGTGTTCAAGGCCAGGTTGGATGGGGCTTTGAGCAACCTGGTCTAGTGGAAGGTGTCCCTGCCCATGGCAGGGGTGTGGAATGAGATGATCTTTAGTGTTCCTTCCAACCCAAACCTTTCCATGATTCTATGATTTTCCTCCCCATTTTTTTTCTATTCGACAACATAGTTATTTTCTTCCGTTCTGAATTCAGCAAGAACTTGAACTAAACTGTTTTCAAGATCATGCTAGAATATAATTTTTGATACCAGCAAAGATCTTTTTAAGATCGTTTATTATATAATTTCTGAGCTACTGCCAGAGGCAAGGACAAAACTTCTATCTTCACAAAAAACAGAAAACAAAATGTTCTTTATAAAAAACGGCTGCAAAATTATTCCTGGAGTTTTCCTTTTCCATAGCACTTGGGATAAGTTACAAAAAACAATAACAACCCTCATTCATCTTTGATCCTGTGATATATTGTGATGCTTCTGCAACTTCATTAGAAATAAGGACTCCATTTGAGTCGGTGAGAGCCTTTAACTGGCTGGTGACACTCAGCTGAAAGGAGGCTGGCTTGAAGAATGATTTTTTTTTTTAATTGCCAACATAATTTACATACAAGAAAGAGACTTGCATTTCCTTTCTGTTTGGTGTGCTGTCACCTTGTGGATGTCAAGAACTAGAGCTTTGCTATGATCTTTGACAGAGCCACTGTGTCATCCCCGCCTGAGCTGTTTGCCTGAAACACGTGAGACAAGGAACCTTTGGGGCCGTTTTGATTGTCTGGATTTTATGTGACATTGATGGTAATAAACTGCCCTGGAGTCACATGGGCTAACTCAGAAGTTTATTAATCTTACAAAGCTCACTGATGTATAAATATTTGTTTTTAAAATCCAAGAGTTTCATTTTTGACCTATAAATATTAACAAAGAAACCCCAAAATCAAACACCACTCACAGAAACAAACAAACAAACAAACAGCAAAACAAACCAAACAAAGCATCATAGAACACTTGAGGAATGTTTAAAGGATTTAGAGGTGAGACCGAAACTTCAAGAAATCACCACAAGCCTACCCTATACACACAGAATATGTTGGACTGCCCACTAGTTTAGTGTATAATACATGAAATATACACTCACATAATGACTAAAAATGTCTCTGTTTGTGAATGGAATTTTAACAACCAAACAAGCCAAATGCAATCATAGAATCATTGAGTGGTTTGGGTTGGAAGGGACCTTAAAGATCATTTAGTTCCAATCCCCCAATCACTTCTGAGGTTAGTGATGTGTAATACTCAGGATCTGTTGCCATACAAAGAACACAGTAAAATTAAAAGTTTAATCTGAGAAACACCTAAGCAATAACAACAAAGAACCAGAGACTGGAACTGGTGGCTCTTTTTATTTCTTTTATATATTCGATATATATACTGTCTCTCTCTGTCTCTCTCAATCTCTCCCAATCTCTCTCTCTCTCTCTCTCTTCTATATATATTCTCTTATTATTTCTTTTTATATCTATATCTAGGTATCTATATCTAATGCAGAGGTTCATTGAAGTTTAATTGACAAGCCACATAGACAAGACAGCATCTTTTTAGATGCTTCCTGGGTGCCCCAAATGGATTCTGTTTCCTGTGTTAGCTTATTACTTAAATTCTTTGAGAGTTATTCTATTCCGATAGTATTCTGTTGGCCTGGCTTTGACTTGTACAAAATATTAAATTTAGTCTTAAATGATCATTAAACCCCCCCACTTTTTAAAGAGTCTCTTGATGCCTCAAATTTTTAATGTTTAAACCTGCTGATTCTGACTGAGCCATTTATATAATGTTAAAATGTACCAATTCAACGGGGATAGAGCACGGAGAGAAGCATTTATTCCAGAAGCTGTTTGGGCAACAGGAATGAATGAGAGTCAATAAAAGGGCTGAGTATTGGCTGTGTTGTGGAAGCTCCAGGAAGCACAGCTGTGCTGCTGAAGGCAGATCCAGGCAGGAACAGGGACTAACGGTGTGTGGGCACCTCCCAGGGCTGGGAATGCTTCTGCTCCCACCCCTTCTTCAGGGCAGCCGAGACAGCAAAATTAAAGTCAGGGCTTGGTTTTGATATCCAGCACAGACCACCATGTATTTAATTCCTAAGGGAAGCAAAAAGTAAGGAATTATGCCTCAGAGGTGCCTGAGGCCAAAAAGGCCACCAGGTTTATTCATTTGGTTGGATTGGGATCATAAAAAGAAGTGAAGGCCCTGTGAGAACAAAGATGCCATAACGTTACCATAGGGCCTCTTACACTGCAAGGGGCCTTAGAAATATTAGGATGGAGGACCAGATTTTAGGCCTTTATAACTGTTGGAATGCTTTCCCAGGAATTTCAAGGGATGGCACGTACCTTATGCCATGGGTTGTGTGTGATGTCAGGACTGAGTGTGTTGGGAGTGTGTTTTTGTAAAGTATTTATGTCTTCTCTGGACTTCTTCAGCTGATTCCCTCTCAGGTTGGAGAACTGCACTTTATTTAAGCTTTTTATGCCCTCAAAAGTGATCACGTGGTTATGATTCACATCAAAATATCTGATTAAAGTAATCAGATACATTTAATCTTTAAATAGACCTAACTGGATCCAGAGCCTGGCACTCCCTTTGTTCAGTATTGGGCCCATTGAGGGAGGCCTAGTGTGCTCCAGAATTGTTTCTCTATTTGTTCATATGAAACTACCATCATACAGGTCAAATGGGTGATAAAGTGATACCACTGTAGCATTGTGATTCAAATTGGAGATAATATCAACAGGCACCAGAACTGTGGGCTGCTAATGATATCCCAGTATTTATGATCCAAGTCTAGCCCCCTATTCTGTTCCTCTCTGCATCCCAGCCCAATCCTGTCTTGTGAGCACAAAGGAAGAATATTTATGCTATTAAATCTTCCTTATAAAAAAAGGATTAGAGCTTAATTTCTCACCAGGACATAAATATTATTTAATGAAATAAATTCAAGAAAGCTGATGATAGGCTTTAGAAGTGTTTTTAAATCTAGAGCTGTCCTGCAGCGTGCTCAGGCTGTTCCCATTCAAACTCAAAACCTAGGCCAAACATAGATCAGAAACAACAATTTTGCCAGACCTGTAGCCAAATTCTATAATACTCCATGGCTGCCCTTAAAATGAGAAAGCTTCAATTGATGGTGTGCCAATACAAATACAATCCTACTGCTAAACCATAAAAATACCATAAAATATGAGTAAAAACTAACATGAAATAATGAAAAGACAATATATAGGCTATGATGACTCTTTTTCAGTTATTTAAAACTATTCGTTCTCTAACTTCTCCCTGAAATAAAAGCGATGGGGAGTCAGAGAGGAGGGAACAGATGCTACTGGCACTAAGAAACTGGCAATTCTTCCATTATGAAAGAGCAACAAAGGAAGAGTGGAGCTGAGCAAAGACAGGGAGCAGACCCTTAGGAAAAGGAAAAGAGAGGGAAGAATTGTTAGTATCTCAGTGTAAACAGAGATCACTGAAAAGATGGAACTTTGGTAAAATAGGAAGAGAAATGTTATCCTCCTCTTTCTCCTCTTTCTTAACATTGCCTCTAAAATTGCTGATTTTTTTTCCCCTAGCCTTCATCCCAATAATTATAATTCACATTGCATCATAACTGATAGGCAGAGGAACACCATATCTAGTGGTGTTAAATCAATGTAAGTAGCATCAGAATCAAACCCAAGCGGAAACTTTAATTTTTAACTTTTGCGTTTGGTTTAGGTCATGAGCCAAACTGAATAACAAAGTAACAATTACATAATACATTCATTTTACTGGAAATTTGACATAACTATCTCACTTGTACCTGAATAAATATTGGCCTTAAACACTGCAAATACTGTGGGCTTTTTTCATTGAAGCAGTCTGAGGCCTGACCTTTACTGTCAGTTCCATGTTCAAAACACCATCACGTTACAAATCATGAGACAGAATAAATCTTTCTGTGTTTCTCTTTCCCTCTTTCACTATTATATTGCACATAGAAAACAGACACTGTTTTTTGAGCTATATAAAATAAAAGGAATTTGAAATTTGTAAACGTTCTAATTTTTAAATAAATAATGAATTTAATCCTGAGGGTAAAATGAGAGATATTCGATTAGGAAATGAATAGCAATCAAGTCAGAAAAACATCTTTCTATAACACCAATCTGCTAGAAACTGGGTTTAATTGCCTCATAATCAAAGTGTAGCAAGTAGCAGAGTAACACACTCAAATCCAGCAATGTATTCTGTCAGGACCAGTTCTTGGTCAAACACAAACCTGTCACAATGCCAGGGGCTGCAGTCACAATTCCTCCATTCCAAGGAAGCCCACATTTCTACTGGACAAAACAGGGTAAATATATTGCTTTTTTTAGCTAAATTTGACAGTAATTTCAGAATGTTGAGTCAAAGGTATCTTCTTCCATGAAGATCTATCAGTTTAATCCTGTTCTACCACTGGACTTCTTTGACATACAGATTCACACAGGCTAATGAAGGAGTTTACCTTGACTCTCTAATACCCTGTGCAGAATAAACAACTGTCAGATTCCACCATGAAGATCTCAGCCTGTCAAAGCCTATCTTAGATCCTGAAAGCATGGACAGCTCTCCAGCAGTGCTTCCCTTCCTGCACTGTCCAAAACTACTCCGTATTATGGTGCGATCACCTTCCAAATTACCTTTTATTCCCTTCCTTCTAAGAAACCAGAAACAATCCCAGTTCCTTTATAAAGAGACAGATGTTGTTCCCTGTTAGCATTTCAAAGTTTGGACGGTATATCAGAGTGAACAGGTAAAATTATTACTCAAATCCCACTCTGTTCTCTTGCAAAAAATGGGGTAAAGCAGAATCTATTGCTCAGAGGATACACATGATATGGTGATTTAATCTGTTTGGTTACAACTCTATTTCTTGATTTTATTTGCTTAAAGAAAGAGTCTGTGGGGTTTAGGGGTGAAGATTTCCCCTGTGGTATGTGTATATTGCCCTTTGCAACGCTCAGTCCCGCTGTGTGAAGAGTAGGTGTGAACCTGCATGAAGTGAGCTGTTTTTAGTGTGGACTCCTGCCTAAATAGCAGCGTGGCACTGCTCATGTTCTCCCTGTCAACAAAACAAGCACGAATCTTTAAGAGAATATTCAGAGAAGAATCTTCTTATTTGTTACTGTCTTGAAAAAAAATGCACTTTAGCTGAGCAGAGACTGTGTCCCGAGGAATGAAACTTCTGACGCAACCCATAGTCAAAGATGAATTTAGAATACAACTGTTAATTCATCCTTAACTTTTTGCTGACAAAGTGCTTACAAATACACACCATTGCCAGAAGTAGATGCATCACTTTCTTGGCATTTCCATGGCCTGAACACTGAATTAGCTCCTGGGTAGTTGACTTGATAGATGGGATTCATTGCACAAGCTGGAGAACTGTGGCCAAGGAACACTTTTGCAATTATCACTTTCCCTAAGGGAGGGAGAAAAGACACTTAGTGCCTTTAATTGTAGCATGGGGGTGCAGAGAGGATAATACAATTGTGATGCTTAATGTAGTAAAAGGCAGGCTACTTCTTGGTCTGGCAAATGAATGCTCTAATAACTATGTAATACATAGTAATAAAAAGAGTATTTTATATGTGTTATGATTCTGGTTTTATTGGTTTTTTTAATGAAACAAATTGGAAAAAAATTACACTATGAGATCTGACATTTGTAGGTGGCTAATATTGAAAATAATCAAAATCCAGAATGGAAGTAATGTCATAAAGAGTGGAGCCTGTGAGGCCAGGTATTGTTTGGATTTGTGTCATAAACACTTCATTACCTTAAAAGCTTCCATACTTTTTTTCAAAAAGTGACTGGTGTCACGAAAAGATCGGGCATATCTAGTTATTTCTCTCTCTTCAAACTCCTGTCTGGGAATTACTCCCAGCAGCCAAAGCCCTTAGTGGAAATTCCTAATACTCTGAAATGCCACTGGGACAGATTTCAGCAATATTTCAGAGCTCCTTTCAAGGCTGCATGTGCCACCTCATGGCCATCTACAGTATCTACAAACTGTCCTTTCTGTAACAGCAATTATTCAGGCCACACAGCACATATTCTACAAGATCTCTCCAAACTTTGAATTACCATGCTTGAACAACTTCTTAGGACCCCTGCTGGTTTTGCCTTCTGTCTTAGCTTACTATTTCAGAAACTCTGTTTGGGGACATGCACATAAGCTGAGACTATTACAGAGAAGAGAAGGTTTTTTTATGTCAGACTACTGCAAAGATTAAAGCAAAGGCCAGGTGTCTTTATTTGACTGAGACCATCCCTTAAAAATGTAAACAAATTTAAGCAGCATGAAAATATAACTGTGAAGTATGGTAAGGTGTGGCAGGCAGGGAAAGCAAAGAACAATGAATAAGAAAATAATTTATGGTGTCATTATTCCAACAAAATGAGAGATACATACAAGAAAATCAACCTGTTAGCTCTGTGTGTTCATACAGCATTTAACATCAGATAAAGGGACCTCAGGGGGCTTTGCAAACTGGCATATCAGAGAATCATAGAATGGCCTGAATTGGAAGGGACCCTAAAGATCTTCCAGTTTCAACTCCCTGCCGTGGGCAGGGACACCTTCCACTAGACCAGGTTGCTCGAAGCCCCATCCAGCCTGGCCTTGAACACTTCCAGGGATGGAGCATCCACAGCTTCTCTGGGCAACCTGTGCCAAGGCATAGTCAAGAATTTCTTCCTGATATCTAATCTAAATCTACTCTCTTTCAGTCTGAAGCCATTCCCCCTCATCCTATCACTCCAGGCTCTCATAAATAGTCTCTCTCCATCTTTCCTGTCGGCTCCCTTCAGGTATTGGAAGGCCAGAGTTAGGTCACCCCAAAGCTTCTTTTCTCCAGACTGAACAAGCCCAATTTCCTTATAGGAGAGGTGTTATATAAGCAGTAATAAAGTAAACCATGACAATAGATGCTGCATTTGAAAATACATGCTTGCAAACCAGAAATCCGATATCAGAGCAAGAAGAGAAAGGCAGACGTGTGAAAGGTTGGAAAGAAGAAAAGGAGAGCAATGGGGACTAGAGAAGAGTTGTCCTAATTGATTTTCCTACTTGCTGTGCCAGAATGATCCTACATTTAGGGCCAAGCACCTGGAAATACCAGAGAAAAATAGACTGAGATTAAATTTAAGATTAAGGACAAAGGAGGCAGTGACTTAGAGTTTAGGACAAGGCTTGCAAGCCAGGACTCGAGTGTTCCATGACTGGAACTGAGACTGCAAGAACTGAAAACCCATGCAGTGCTCTGTGTAGCACTGGTAGGAAGAGCACAATATTAGTGAAATGACATTGTGTTCAAACAACTGCAAATGAAAATTATAAAATAAATGGCTGAAGAAACCACCGAGCAAATCTGTTCCACAGGCAGTAAATGCAGAGGCTGCAGGTGTTACTGTGGAGACCTCCAAACTAGTCCTGCACCAGTTCTCACAAACTCTAGTGGGGGGCACTGGTGAGAAAGGAATGTGAAGAGACAATTTGCAACAATAGGAGAAAGGGCAAGGAAAGGACAAGAAGATAATGAGAAAAACTGTAAAGCGTTAATCGTGCCTTTGCCACAGATCGCATAAAGATGTGAAGAACGAAGAAGAGGTAACACCAAGAAATATAATGAGAACAGAGGAAGAAAACATCAGAAAGATGACTAGAAAAATGATGAGAGGAAAGAGAAAAAGGGGAGCAGCAATTTTCTGCCTGCAGTGTTCTGTGTTATCCTTTACTAAACAACAGCATTCTTCTGTCCATGATGCAGCACAACACACGTACTTCCAGACCCTGGAAACTATCCACCAGCATTTGAGGCAGCTGCTTTTCCTTAACTGGCAATTCAGGGTTGCATACACAAGAGAGAAATTCCATCTTTTCTTATTAATAACCTACAAACAGAAGAAATAGGGAAAGACTCCAGGTATTCATTATGCTGTTACAAGAGCAGGCAAAAGACAAGAATAGACATTCTGACCATTTAAAGTTTGCACATAGAACAACATTTACTAAGGACAACAGACTAGGATTGACACAAATTCCATGATACTGATTTTCAGAGTCACCATGAGATCACTTGTAAGACTTTTTCCTCCCCCTTGCCTCTTTATAATCAGTAAGAGTAGTCTCTATGTTTGGTATTACGAAAAAAAACATCCCCAAAACCCAACCAAGTTATTCACCTCTGTAGCCACAAGTCTTGTCTTTGCTGAAGATCCCAACCAGGGAGGTAGCAATAATATAAGAAGAAAGAGAATAGTACAATAAATGTTGGCAGCAGATCCCAAACCACATACAAATACCACAACACTGTTGATGGCTTATTTTCTTCTTAAAATTCTTTTTCATAAGGTTGATATTTCTGATGATTTACAACACTGCAGTTTGAGCATCTGCGTGTTAGTGTGATGATCTGGTTAATTATTGCTGAACTTGTCTGCTAAAATAAAAGGAAGACCATGAGATTTCAACTTAACAATGTGGGCCTGATAGTTGCTTCTCAGGAAAGACATAAATTCCTGTCACCACCTGGAATGGAGTCTAATAGAAGAGTCATAACATCCTAGAGTGGTTTGGGTTGGAAGGAACCTTAAAGACCATCTAGTTCCAACTCCCCTGCCATGGGCAGGAACACCTTCCACAAGACCAGGTTAAAGCCCCATCCAACCTGGCCTTGAACACTTCCAGGGATGGAGCATCCACAGCTTCTCTAGGCAGCCTATGCCAGGGCCTCACCACCACAAATGCACAATTAAACAAAAAGAAAACCTGTCAAATAATTCTCCAGCCTGTTATACCATTAGCTGAAACACTGCATCTCAGAATGGGCACACTCTGAATCCCAGGAAATTTGTTTTGATCTTGGCAGCTAAAATATTCTGAGCTCAGAGGGCACCTGCTATCCCTCAGGGAGAAAAGGTTTTGCTTGCAAGATTGAAAAGGTCTTCTAGCTCCCTTCAGGCTCTTGGCTTACATATAAAATAAACTTTCACATACTTAGAGTAAATGCACTTGAAAAGATGGAAAGCACTGCATTAACTGTACTAAAATTGTGAAAATACCATCACAAATATCAAGGATGCAAAGAAAGGGATTCATCAGTTCTGTCTCAGAGCTACAAGTTGGCAGCTGGGTGTCCTAAGACCATTGCTCCACTGGGGACACAGCTCTACAAGCTGCTCAGGGCAGATGTTCCCCAGTGCTTATGACAGAGATCTTGGCTCCGTTACGGGTCTCAAACTGATTCCTGTAAGGCAGTGAAGTAAATAAGTGCAGTAATGAAAATTTCAAAGTTGAGACTTACCCAGAAAATCTTGGGACTTACCTGCATGGATACAAATCCACCCTGTGACTGTCCTGACATGCACGTGCTCTCCTGTGATGCAATGAGACACAGATGCAGGTGTGTCTGGGTGGGATTTGATTTGTCTCTGAAGTCCAAGAGCCAGTCACAGAAACACCAAGTACAGGGACTTTGGGGAGCTTCAAGCCACCTCTGTCTGGGTAAAGTTTCTTAACAATCCTAAATTACTTAATGCTTTGCAAAATGTTTCTGTTCTTGTAAGTCCAGAGTTAACCAGGACAATGCTACATTAAATATCTTCTACAATTTAGGCACTTCGCTACACTGAAAACTTCTTCTTACAGAAATTTTTGAAACTTCTCCTTAAATTTCAGCCTCAGAATTTGATTGGACACTCTAAATATGCATTTATTTCCATTCTCATGATACTGTATGTTCTGAAGTCCCAAGTACAGAATGGTTACTTGGTGCAGAAATACATACAGAGAAGCAGTTAACAGTATTTTTTCTTGTTTTGCACTGACGTTTTTCAGTTCTTTTACATGATCTTCTTCTGTTTCCTATTTAGAAGAATCACAAGAGGTACCTCTAGCCTGTTTCATTTCATTATTTGCTCTCACAAGCAGAGACAAATAAATTTACCTTTTATTATTCAAGGCCTGCATTCAAAATGAAGCACCAAATATCAATATCCAATCATACACGATTCACTGTGTTCCTTTTGTCTCTTTGCACTGTCATATTTTAAATCTGTTTAAATCCTTCTAAAGCAATCATAGTTTGCAAGTACCTACAACAGTATCTATAGTCAGACTTGAGAAAGAGGAGGCAGTCCATACAAACCTGGGGGAAGAACTCACCTATTCTCTGTGGTACACAAGTCAAATAGCTTGAAAATACTTAGCCATTTTCTCTATGTTTGACTATGAAGACAATAAACTCTCATATTCCATCTGGTGCTACAAGATTTCTTAAAGATTATGGGGTAAGCAATCACCTTAAAATGAGAACCATCCTAGAAATGAGGTAGGTTCCCCAGTTTTTCAGTCAATGGGAAGTTTTCTTAAAAAAGAATAATATATAACAGCCAAAATCAGTACTACAACTATTAAAACTATTGTTCTCTCTCTCTCAAAAAGAAAAGATTCTGTGCTAAGATTGCTCATCCAAAAACCTTTGGTTTGGCTTTCATCCCTACAGGAGTGATTTATTAATTTCTCCTTGCCAGAACAAAAAGATCCTTGGCTTGAGAAAGTGGCATTAGAAGTAAAGAGAATTCTATTTATAAACAACCTCAAATGCAAACTGTAAGCACAGGAGTACTTGCAGCTCTAACAAGCATCCCTGAACACAGAGAAAAGGCTTACCTGAGGTGGACAAGCTTGGAGTATTCAAGCAGAAAACAGTCCTTGAAATACTGCCAGTCTAAATTTGAATCTCCCCTCAACTGAGCATCAAGGTTATTCATACAAAGGTTATGTAAGTGCCTTCTAATGCTTCTTTGCAAGTAAAGATGTGTAGGAACTTAGAATAATCACATTGCCGTTGTTATAAAGCAGTTGGATAGCTTGCTTATTCTTTTACCCTCCTTTTTTAAGATCAAGACCTTCATATATAGGTAAAATAAAATAAAGACAGCAAAAAAATTGGTCTTTGTGGGCTCAAAACTTCAGCCCAGTACACCACCAAGAGAAGGAGAGGAGAGGGAGTGTTTTCTTTCTTGACAGCTGTCTTCAAGTGGAGCACTGATACTTCAAAATACTCCAGATCTTTGTAATAAATCTGTTTTGTTAAAAGCTATCAACTTGGAATCATAAGAGACAGGTAATTGAAGTACCTTTAAAGTTTACCATGGATTGTTTGATAAACCTTCATCAAAGGGAATGTTTTCCACTGTTTCCAATTACATTAACAAGAATTGTACTACCAAACTAAAACTTTTCCTAATTTCCACTTGGAAATATTTTAAAATTCTGCCTGGAACAACGATAACAAAAAGGGCAAATTGACATAATTTTGATTTTTTTGTAAATAACGAATTTAGAGAGATGAATGATTACAGAAAAGTTTGTTTGTTTGGGGTCTTTTGGGGATTTATTTTTTATAAATCTGAAGGTGATAGATGATGCCAGACTACAAATGTGGTTACAGTGATCCTAATACATGGATATACTGATCCTATATTGATCCATAACACCAAGCTTCATTCTGATGCATGAGCTTCAGGGCTATGCTGGCACCCAACACTAGGTCTGTGGCATCACTGACATCCTCCACGTGCCCTTTCAGGAAGGATTCTC
Source organism: Pseudopipra pipra (assembly GCF_036250125.1). Lineage (NCBI taxonomy): Eukaryota > Metazoa > Chordata > Aves > Passeriformes > Pipridae > Pseudopipra > Pseudopipra pipra. The sequence goes on from NC_087554.1 coordinate 60,086,397, forward strand.
TGTGTGTAGACTTTGTGCTGGCCATTGATTTTAGATGAATTTGACTCATGAACTCCTAAGAGAGAATTGAGAATGACAAGAAAAAGAGGTCATTAAGATCACACTGGAATTACAGGCAACTCTCCCACTCCAAAAAGCAAACAAACAAAAACCCCCCAGCTCTTTGCTGGATCTCTGCTGTTTAAAGGCCCAGAAAACTTTTCCAGGTGTGGGTTCAATATAACTATTTATCCCAGCTATTTTTGTTCAATCATTTTCCTGTTTTCTGACATCATGAGTAATGGGAATGGCAGCATCTAGGAGCCTACTAGAAGCTGGCTTGGATCCACATAAGATCAGACCACATAATATCTGCCACTTTACTGATATTTGCAATACTCCTAGTTTGGACCTTATGAAAACCAAATGCAAGACAGGCTTGAAGTCCTGTCGTTGATCTCCCAACCACAAGGCACCATCACACCCAACTCTGGGGAGACTTTGGAGTTCCCTCCAGTACCTAAAGGGCTCCAAGAGAGCTGGAGATGGACTTTGGACAAGGGCCTGAAGTGACAGGATGAGGGGGAATGGCTTCAAACTGAAGGAGGGCAGGGTTAGATTGGCTATTAGGAAGAAATTCTTGACTGTGAGGGTAATAAGGCCCTGGCACAGGTTTCCCAGAGAAACTGTGGCTAACCCATCCTTGGAAGTGTTCAAGGCCAGGCTGGATGGGGCTTGGAGAACCTGGTCTAGTGGAAGGTGTCCCTGCCCTTGGCAGGGGCCTTGGAACTGGTAATCAATTTCTGTTTTAATAAAATTGCAATTGTAGATTCTAATTGACATTAGCAGAGAATAAGGACATGCATTTTGTTGTTGCTTAGTGACACATTTAAGGGGCCCAGGTTTCCATTCCTACTTCCTTGCTGCCTTCTTTTTATCTAGAACAGAGTTCCCTCTCTGCTTTTTTCTGAGTCTGGAGTTGTTGTGATGGGTTCTAAAAAGACACCGTTTTATGCTGAAGTAACAGACCAGATTAGAACCAGGGGAGGAGGTGGCCAGCTTGAGGAAGGAGAGCTGATTGACGCTGTAGAAATACTTTTAGAAGACTCTGTGAAGTTTGCTTATGATGAGACTTTCCCGAAGACCATGGGTGTCATCTTCAGCTTCACGTGGTTCCAAAAAAACCCAGCACCCCAACTACCAGAAAGGTAAAGCACTGGGATTTTAAGAAAAGCTTTTTTGCTGGTTCTGTGGGTAAGGAAAACTGCAAATCTGCCTGCCTTGATCAACTCAACTTCTCACAGACCATATCTTTCTTGAAATAAATTTGGAAGTAAAATCTGAATTAGAATCCTGGCCCAATTTCCATTATTAGCAAAACACTGGCATCACTGGGGCCAGGATTTGCCTTTGAGAGGCAAATGTTGATTCTTGTGCAAAGGTTAAGTAAATGTGTCAGTTCTCCTCTTTCATGGCACTATTTTGAAGAGCTGCTCAGGCCCTCAGTGCAGCTGCCACGGGAGCTTGTCACTGTGAACTGTGCATACTGGCAACTGTGTATTCACTGCAGGTTTTGATATTTTTTGGAGGGAAGCAGCAAACCTTAATAGTCATAGATGCCCTGACTATGTTCCTCAGCTCAGCACAGCTTTCAGGGAGCAGCTCTCTGTGGAGTGTAGCTCCTGTGCAGAGGAGGTGTTTGCTTTTCTGAACATGTAAACCTTTATTTCATAAGCAAACGTGTCTGTAAATCCTTCTGCTAATGTGTTAACAATAGAGCAGCTGTAAGATTATGTGCTTCTGTTTGTTCCCACTACAATACTGGGCAGCAGTGATGGTGTTAGAGGAGTCAAGTGTGGGGGCTTCCACATGCTCCTTTGTTTGCTTTATGGGTAATACATGATTAATTAGATCAAACTTTGTCCTCTAGAGTGGAATTACAGAGGCCAAATTCTTTTAATTTAACTCAGAGGTGTCAAATACATGATTTCTCTGAGGTTTTCTGTGGTCTCAGATTCTTTATCACCTACAAGGGAAGAATGAGACTTACTCCTCAGATAACACTTGGAATCTAATGATTGGAAGTGCTTTACTGTGATTTTATCATGACTTGTGCAGTTTACATGGAAGCCTGTGCAACCTGTACAGGTGTACTGAGCAGTACAGCTTGACTTAATAAAGTGGCCTAATTAGAAGATGTATTACTTGTTCTATCAGCGTAGTTTAGATGTGGACTATTTGTCATGTGAAACTGTTATGAGCATGAATGAAAGAGAATCAAATCTGGCAATTTAATTATCCACTGGTTTATGTTATTCACTGACTTAGTCAACATGCCTATATTATATCTGCCTCCAGGAGTACTGAGGTGCTAAGTCTGTTCAGAAGATAAATACTGCAAATATGCAAACTTGAACTTAGCAGCTGGACTAAACGCAGCACAGGTGCCTGCTGGTGTCCAGTGGCTGATTTTATACCCCTGCATATCTAAATAGGTGTATAAATAAATCATGCTTTTTAAAAAAAAACGCTTTTATAATTGCAACATGCTGCTTCTCCTACTGAAAGGGGGGAAAGTTCCTTGGAAAGCCACTGAAGAAGGAGCAGCCTTCGTCTGTGAAGTCAGACACATTTTGTGAAAGTTCTGACACAGCTGTGTTGAGCTGGGCTTGGTCTGAGGTGAATCAAAGGCTGAGTTATTGTGAGAAGCAAGTAACTTCTGTCTGTCTGATGTATTTACACTGGAAGGTGCTTTAAGGTGGGCTCTCCAATGCTCTGTCTAGTACAGTGTGTCCTGATTGCTGCTGAGGCCTTTATGTACTACTACAGCCAAGATCACATTCAAGGTTTGTGCTTAGTCGTGGAAGTGCCTCAGAAACCCCCATTTGCTGGAGTGAGCAACCTCTCCCTCTGACACTTTTGTCCAATATTTCTGCAATATCTGTTAAGAGCAGGGAGGGGTTTTCAATGGCTCCCAGGGCAAAACAATGGAGCAGTGTAAGGTCAATGTCAGGTGTGTATGAAAATTGCAAAGCCTCGTGCTGGCCCTCTAAAGCAGCCTCGACCCTTTGCATCCCTGACCCGCTGATTTTGTGGGGGTGTAGACTGTCCCATCTGCAGCAGCAGCATCACACCAAGCAGCTTCTGGGCAGCACTCACCTGGAGCAATGTGCAGGAGACAGCCAAGGCAGGCACCAGCTTTGTACCCAATGTTCTTATTTGCTGCATCTTCCCGATTGTGCTGCCAGCTTCATCTTTCCAAAAGGCTTTCTTTTACCTCTAATGTCTTTGATCAGGGTATTTGCTTCCTTCTGGTTTTATTTCCTTTTATTGCTCTTCCATGCAATCTCATCCCAGCCTCTCAGAGGAGCACAGGCAAAATCACACCAATACATCACAGTAATCAGATCTGATTCCTGGGGCTCTCTCGTAGCCAAGGCACTGAGTGAAGGGTAATGGGCTTATTGATCACAGCAGAGCAACAGCTCTCTCTAGCACAGATTTGACTCCTACATGGACTCTAATATGTAGATTCGTTTTTTCTCACTGGCAAAAGCGATGTGTAAGTATTCTGCAATTGATGATACAGGTCTGGTTGAGTTTGATTAAAGTGGAAACTATAAGGTTGAACCGAAGTTCTTGCCTTCTAAAGCCGCATGACTGATCTTAATGCCCTGTCCTTTTTCTGTCAATCAAGGCTGATTGGCAAAGCTTTTTAATTCAAGTTGCTAAGCAGGATGATCAGCATTTACTTAGCTAGTGTTGATTTCCACTTGACCAGGATGCTCTGAAGTAAGATATGATCTTAAAGGGCAAACCCTCTTATAAGGGATAAAGAAACTGAGACCTCCTTGATCCTCCTTGTTACCTCCTCAATCCTAACAATCAACCTGAGCAGCTTTTGGATTGGGTCAGGGGGTTCCACAGCAGCTGGGCAGGCACCCAGAGAGGAGTGTGGCTCTGAGGGAAGTGGGAAGAGCTCCCAGGGCTGTTTTTGCCTCACTGACTTCATAAAGCACATGCAGAACGTGCACACAGCAGGGCAGAATTAACACAGAGAGTTTACTCATGATACAAAAACAAGGAACTTTTTTCCTTGGGTACTATATTTAGATCTCTTATGTGGAATAAGAATTTGTTTGTGTTTTTTTCAAGAAAAATAGAGATTGCTGAGCCCCTGGGAGCAGGCAGGTCTGGGAGGGGAATATGGAGCTAAGCAGGACCACTCTTAATGTTTCATGGGGCTCAGGACCCACCTCTAGCCAAGACTCCCACAGCCTCTAATGCTTGGGAAGAGCCCACGAGGCTGTCAGGGCAGTAATCTGGTGCCTTGTGTAACATGCCTGACTGCTACAGCCTTCCTCCAGCTGCAAGTATCCATCCTATTCCTTGTACAGAACAAAAGCTAAGTACTTGTCTACAGGACAGCAATCAAAAGCAGCTTGGGCCATTTGACACCCCTTCTCATTCTGACAGCAAAGCAGCACAAGCTCTGCCGTGTGACACCAGGCTGAGCCATTGGGATGAGACAGGTGAGTTAACAGGAGCCATCTGTGCAGGTTGGGAACTATTTCCTTCCCTTTAACAAGTTTTGGGCCAGCTGGATCACAAGGAAGTGTGCCTGCCCCTTTGTGCCACCTGAAGATGTTAGATCTCTTGAAACAGCATCCAATATGGAGCTATTATCCGATATGGAGCGACTCAACAGCATTCCAGGTCATTAAACTGATGCAATGCTCAGCCCACTCACCAGCCATTTGTGTACAGATCATGGATGCTCTAGATCAAATGAATTCTTCTAAAATTTCTGTAATTTCCAGCATTTGTGTACATAAGTCCAACAAGTGAAAAACAGACAGTGAAAAACCAGGACTTCAGGAACTGTATTGCAGGCTGGGATCCCATTTTCCTCCTTGATTCATCCATATATGCTCTGCCATGGGATCTGTGTTTGAGCACTGAGTTATTGAAAGTGCTTGCTCACCACCTCCTTTCCAAATGACACCATTCAGCTGTTGCTATTTAGTGTGACAGTGTATTCACATACAACAAAGATTGTGCATCTCAGCTTATAATACGCTGTCTTAGCTTACAATAGTTTGGTATTACCATTTAAAGAAAAGCAAATGCCAAACAATAACAGTATTAGACTATTCTTCTAAGCCTGTGTGTACACTGATATTCCTGTTAGGCTACAAGACACATTATTAAGCACAGAAAGACTATTGCACTAATGCCCCTTATAAAACCAGCCTGAGTTTGAGTACTCAGAAAGCTGCTTATCTGTTCCTTTGGAGTAAGAAGACTCAATGCCTTTCAATCATTAAAGGGGCTGAAATACGTCCCAGTCTAAACTTGCAAGTCAGAGAAGCCACAGACCTCTCCAAGACCTCTGAAAGAAGTAAAGCCCTTTAAAGCCCAGCTGAGCTTTCCAGAAAGAGCATTCGACTCCAGGAGAGATGCCTCATTTGTTTGTTTTCAACCAAGCTTATTTTCATGCAATTTGAATTAATTCCCTTTATGACCTTGGGCTTTCCAGAGCTTCTGTCTCTGCTATAACCCCACTCCATTTCCCTGCAGCAGCTGTGGCTTTGGTGCTTTGTTTTTTGCACATACCAACACAACCCCACTGGATATTAAATCCTATGTCAGGTCTGAGATTTTAAAAATATGTATCAGTGTGCACCCTTTCTGAAAGTCTGTTTGCACCAGCAAAGCCCCTGGTGTTGTACTAGTATTTGAGGCAACTAATGCTTGCCAGAGTGGCAAAGGTGAATATCAGATGTGCAAACATTGCATGCAGGAGTGCAGCTGAGAGCAGTGTTTACTTTTAGGAGCTAAGTGGCCACCTTGTCCCCTTGGCTGCAGAGGTTGCTCTGTGATGGGAGGGGAAAGCAAAACACAGGTGACCCCTGTCCCAAATGTCAAGTTCTTTCTCCTTGCACAGCGTCCCCACTGAAGTCAGCCTCCACGGGCTCTTCAGCTGCATCAGCTCTGAGTGCCCAGAGTCTGCTTTGGCTGTGAAGGGAAGGGGCAGCAGCAAATCCTACTGCCAAGAGAGCAGCCTGTTCTCTGTAGCCAGGGTGCCCACTTGTGTGGCACCGGCTCCCTGGGGAGCGTATAGGGTGTCTGATGCATTCAAGGTATAGAAGTTTAGCAGGAAAGAAAGCCCTTGGAGTTCTAGCTGGTCCTCAGACATGAGTAGGGCTGGGTGCAACTGGGCTTGATTTCTGATTCAAACCAACTCAGCACTATAGGTCTGGTCGAGTACAGTAAGAACATGCCAATGCAGATTTTGAAAGAGTAAGTTTTATTGAAACAATATGTTTGATGGAAATTACAGGACATCAGGTTGAAGATTCCTGGGGAAAAATCCCCTAACTACCCATTAATGACTTCTCCATTTTCTGGGGATAAATATCATCATCATCATGGCTGGGCTTCGCGAACGAAGATTTGGGAAGGACTCTACCCATGTTTGTTGCAAGCGCATTGGTGGCTGAGGAGGCTAATAAGTGATAGGCATGGTGGTTGCAAAAGGCACAGCAGAAAGACTCCTTAGATGGTATAATCTGCAAGGCACGATTCTTTCTGTGTTGCCTTTTCTCCTCAAGGGTGATCCTGCGTGCTTTCTCAAAAGCATCAGCAGCGCTATAGATGGTGTGTCTCCAGGTCTCCCGATTGGAGGCCAGAGTAGGCCAGTTATGATGATCAATGTGGCCAAGGCTGAGATGTTGTTTCAAGGAGTCCTTGTATCTTTTCTTCGGGGCTCCTCTCTTGCGGCAGCCGGAGGCAAGTTCACCGTAAAGCAGGATCTTAGGGAGGCGGTGGTCCTTCATCCTGGAGATGTGCTCTGCCCAAAGCAGCTGAGTTCTCAGCAACATGGCCTCAATGCTAGTGACTGCTGCTTGTTCTAGAACAGATGTATTGGTCACATAATCTGACCAGTGGATGTTTAGGATTGTATGGAGACAGCATTGATGGAAGCGTTCTAGGAGTCACAGGTGCTGGCGGTAGATGACCCATGATTCAGATCTGTTTAAGAGAGTAGACAGCACTATGGCTTTGTAAACACTGATCTTTGTACTTTTCTTCAGGTGTTTGTTTCGCCAGCCTCTTTTATGAAGCTCTCTGAAAGCACTCTATGCCTTTGCTAACCTGTTGTCTATCTCCCCTTCAATCTTACCATCCGAGGAGATGAGGCTACCTAGGTAATTAAACTGCTGGAGGGGATAAATATACTAACTACATAATGCCTACTTAAAGATTTGGTGGGAACAAGTGCCCCAACTATGTATTAATTGCTTATCTATTTTCTGGGGAAAAATATAATATATAATATATATATATATATAATGGCCAGTCTTCGCGAGCGAAGATTTTGGGAAAGGTCATTAACCCTTCCAGCCTGCGCAGTGGATTTTTTTAGGTGAGACACAGCGTGCGCTGAACTGAGCCCACCCTTTAGTCCTGAGGTTCATCTGCCGGGGCCGAGCAAAGCTTGGACAGTGGCAGTGAGGTCCCCAGGATGTAGGTTTGTTTAGAGTGACCTTCTCTTAGGTGGATTGCCTACCAAGGCTGATGAGCTCCACCTGCCCAGGGGGCCGGGAATTGAACCCGGGTCGCAGCGGTGAGAGTCAGGCACTCTAACCACTAGACCACCAGAGGCCCTGGGGAAATATATACTTATTGCAAAATAGCTACTAATAGATTTTTTGGGAACAAGTGCCCCAACTATGTATTAATTACTTCTCTATTTTCTGGGGAAAAATAAACTACTGCATAAGAGCTACTTCTATATTTTCTGGGAACAAGTGCCCCAACTACGTAATAATGACTTATCTATTTTCTGGGGAAAAATATACTACTGCATAATAGCTACTTATAGATTTTCTGGGAACAAGTGCCCCAACTATGTATTAATTACTAATCTATTTTATGAGGAAAAATATACTACTTGCATTATAGGTACTTATACACTTTCTGGGAACAAGTGCCCCAACTATGTATTAATTGCTTATCTGTTTTTTGGGGAAATATATACTAATTGCATAATAGCTAGTTCTATATTTTCTGGGAACAATTACCCCAACTATGTATTAAATATTTATCTATTTTCTGGGGAAAAATATACTACTCGCATAATAGCTACTAATAGATTTTTTGGGAACAAGTGCCCCAACTACGTATTAATTACTTTTCTATTTTCTGGGGAAAAATAGACTACATACAATTAATTACTTAGATATTAAATACTGCTAATCCGAGCTCTTCCTTTATGCGATGTGAGCCCCCCCAGCAGAGCTGGCTTCTCCGTCAATGGCCCTGAGCAGTTGTTTGAGCCGATAGCGGAGGAAAAAGAAGTCTTGCCAGGCCTCTCTGTGGGTGTCTGGATCCTGTGCCAGGTGCCAGAAAAAGTTGGGTGGCTGAAGCGTTTGGAAGTGCGGAGGCAAGTCGATCTGCGGTGGGATGCTGTGGTTGCCTATGACAAAGCAGTCCAGGCGTTTCTTCTGCAGGGAGCAGCGCAGGTAATCCAAGCTCTCCAGCAGCCACTGGCGGCAATGCCTCCTGCACCACTGGGCCATGGGGATGGTGTTGAGGAGGTGCATCATGATAGTCTTGAGGGTATAATTGGAAAAGGCTCTGCCCCCCCCAGCACGGGCCAGGAGCTGCAGGCATCTGAGGTGGCAGCTGTCAGGTGGAGCCTGCCTGGAAATGTGGCTGAAGAACTTCATCTCTGCCACGCCGTAGGTCTCCGGCCACACTGTGCTTGGGGTGAAGAGGGCCTCTCTAGACTGGCTGCTCACATAGATGTCTGAATTTCCTTGCTGCACCCCAAACAACACCTCAACGCAGAAGCTTTCTCCGCCTTTGGTCAGCCGGAGTGTACAGGAGCGTCTGGAGGGCAGCACCCTTAAACGCCAGTGGTTGGACTGAGGCAAACGCGACCAACTTGCTCTCACCATCAGACGGAACCATAGGGTAGTTTTCTCCACATCGAGGTAGGAACGAGTACAGAGGTTGTAGAGGAGGATGGACTTCTTATTCCTCCTCAGCTTTTCCTCCGGGATGTGGACCTGCTCCACACGGACGCAGAAGTTCTTTCCTGGCATGCCTGCGGCAGTGTTCGGCTCCAGGTGGAAGGTGTGCCCCGGGGGAGGACTGAGGGGTACGAGGACACGGTACACAACATCCTCCTTGCGGGGACTCCAACCTTCAAAGGCACTGCCCATGCCGATGGCTTGCTGTGGCACTGGGTAGAAACGATTTGACAAGTGGTGTCCAAAGGCACGTGTCAAATCATCTATCAGGTCAGTTATCACGCAACCTCTGTCCAGAACAGGCCAGCGAATGTACTCCTCTATAAACCTGCCAAGCTTACTGTCGGGATCTTGCTCTTGGTCTCCATTTGCACCGTACTTCCTTTCTTCTCTTCCAGCAGCATTGTTTTCTTCCACATTTGCACGGCCATTAACTTGATCTTCCTGCGCCTCCAAGTTGCTGCTGGCATTCTCCTGTGGTGCACTGCCGTGTGGCTCACGGCTCCTTTTCCTGAGGCTAAAGGCCAGTGCCAAGAGAAGGCCCAGGACTCCAAGAAGAGCCCAGAAGTGCCACTGCTCCAAGGTAGCCCAGAGCAGGGCTCCCCAGGCCCCGACACCGGGCTCCAGGCTGCTCTGCTCCAGCTCCTGCAGCAGCCGAGTCATTTCCTGGTTGAGATACTTCTCCCGCATCTCCATGCGCAAACGGCTGGCCTCATCCAGCCCATCACCCACCACGTGTGGGTACTGGATGAAGGTTTGCAGGAGAAGGACAAGGACTATTAAGGCCTCCATGGCCTGCAGGATTAGGGAGACAAGGGGTTAAGTGGGACTGAAAGAGAAGGAAGGGGGGGTTGTTTAGGGGGTGGGGTGGGGGAGGAATGGGCAGGGTGGGAGGGGTGGATGGGAGCTGCAGGAAAGTTGGGGCAGGAAGGAGAGGGCCCAGGCAGTTGGCAAGTAGCAAGGCCCGTCCCACTGCCCCTGCAGCAGCACCGTTCCACACCCAAGATACTCCTGTGAAAGGTCGCTCCTGAAATCCAAGTGAGAACCACTCGCTCAGGTGCAGCTTCCCGCCTGTGCGCACTCGTCGCTCGCCCAGGCTGGACTGGGGCAGCGTTACCTGCCGGGGCCGCTTGCAGCTGCCCCCATTGTGACATGAGCCCTGTGATGTCACAGGGACCAGAGCACATCACAGCCAGGCCAGCCCCGCCCCTTGTCCCCACCCCGGCTCAGGGACTCAAAATGGCCCCCGCACAACCCAAGGCCCCACACCCCCAAAATGCAGGCCCACCTCTCTGCAATGGGTCTCGGAGACCCGCTTTCCAAAGCAGGCCGAAGCCCCCAAAGCCTTGTCAAACATCCAATTGGGTGGTGTGACTCATGGATGCTTTGCTCCCTGAGATCCCCTCCTGTGAGTTGGGATGGCTTCCTTTGGTGCTGAGCTCTGTTCTTGTGGGGGCCTCTTTGATACAAGGCCGCACGTTTTGTACGAGTGCTGTTTGCACCAGCAAAGCCCCTGGTGCTGTATTCCAGGGATATTGGAGGGGTAAACAGTAATAATAACCAATAAATCTCCAATCAACCTATTTAGGAGAACCACTGGTCTGTGGGTAGTCACTGCAGGCAGGGCCCCCTGTGACAACATCCCCCCCATCCTGCCCCCTCCCAGCCTGTGCTGGTGGCTGTCGCACTACCTGCATTTGGGACCCAAGTGCCAATTGTGGGCCAAAAATGGCAGAGTGCAGCATCAAAAAGAGGATGTGATTTGGCCCTGCAGATGTATTTCGACAACTCATCTCTAGCCTAAGCATCTGTTGGATCCTTTCAGAGCTGTGATTGTTTACTGGTGACCGGCTGACACTGACACTGCAGGGATTTGAGAAGAACAGTTTTTCTGTGGATCTGTGGATCCATTCTGGGGATCTGTGGATGGTTAAAAGAGCTCTATTGAAACACCACGGCAAAGGGAATAAATTTTTCAGTGAATGGTTTTCTTACTCCTTGTAGGATCACTTCCTTTGTGATCTCTAGGCTTCTGTTGGCTGTTCAGAGATTCCTTTGAATTTGACTCTTCTGCTCAGTTGACTCTGTCGAAGCTGCTGAAACTGTCACATCCAAATGCCAGAGTCAATTAATTCTGACTGGGGAGTGGCAACTCTGTCCAGGGAGTCCATGGTTTCTGCACTGTCAGTTCCTGTGCAAGGTACATCAGACAAAGGCCAGGGAGGGATTTTTAAATTCTAGAATTGTGGTTTAGTGCAAGAAAAAGGAGGGAGAGCGAGGGAGAGAAGCAGAGTGGATGGGCAGTTTCCACGATCGGAGATCAATCTGGGCAGAAGTTCCATCAAGGCAACAACTTGACTAAAAGGGGAGGCATCTCCCTTAAATTCAAGGCTTTTGTCCTTCCCTACTAAAACAAAACGCCTGCGAGCTGGCCAGAGCACAGCTCCTCCAGTTGCTCTTCTGCTTCCAATGGGATAATTTTTAGCTTCTTGTCAAGAGAAAGAACACCAATTGGTTTGCTGGGAAGGCTGGAAGAGATGAGTTTTGTCCGAAGTCTGGGTGACTTTTGGAAGCAGGAGGCAGCTGCTTCTCAAAAGTCTCTGGCATTGTCTCCAGCGTGACATGAAGCTGCGCATGAGGTCCAGCTGCCTGGTCTTGGAAATGCCATCTCAGTGTATGCAAGGGTCTGATTTGAATGTGGGTCACCCAAAGCTTTGTGCAAGGGCCTTTGCTGAATTCTCTCTTGCTCCTGTCCCACTGGCAAGGGACACCTTTCCCCAAAAAGGATGGCTGCCAAAGTGCCCGGGAAAGAGCAGCCCTGTGCCTCGAGGGCTCTGATGGTTTTGAGGTCCTGCTAGGCTCTTCCCAGGGCAGTCATGGAATAGTCCCTTAAGTCCCCTGTAAATGGGAGCGATGATGCTTTCCCTCCTCACAATCTGCACGGGACACACGCTCTGGAACTATTTAGGAGTTGAGGCAACTAATGCTTGCCAGAGTGGCAAAGGTGAATATCGGATGTGCAAACATTGCATGCAGGAGTGCAGCTGAGAGCAGTGTTTACTTTTAGGAGCTAAGTGGCCACCTTGTCCCCTGGGCTGCAGAGGTTGCTCTGTGATGGGAGGGGAAAGCAAAACACAGGTGACCACTGTCCCAAATGTCAAGTTCTTTCTCCTTGCACAGCGCCGCCACTGAAGTCAGCCTCCACGGGCTCTTCAGCTGCATCAGCTCTGAGTGCCCAGAGTCTGCTTTGGCTGTGAAGGGAAGGGGCAGCAGCAAATCCTACTGCCAAGAGAGCAGCCTGTTCTCTGTAGCCAGGGTGCCCACTTGTGTGGCACCGGCTCCCTGGGGAGCGCATCGGGTGTCTGATACATTGGAGGCATAGACATTTAGCAGGAAAGAAAGCCCCGGGAGTTCCAGCTGGTCCTCAGACATGAGTAGGGCTGGGTGCAACTGGGTTTGATTTCTGATTCAAACCAACTCAGCACTATAGGTCTGGTCGAGTACAGTGAGAACATGCCAATGCAGATTTCGAAAGAGTAAGTTTTATTGAAACAATATGTTTGATGGAAATAAAAGGACATCAGGTTGAAGATTCCTGGGGAAAAATCCCTTAACTACCTATTAATGACTTCTCTATTTTCTGGGAAAAAATATACTAACTGCATAGGAGCTACTTGTAGATTTGCTGGCAAAAAGTGCCCCAACTACGTAATAATTAGTTCTGTGTTTTCTGGGGAAAAAGTATACTAATTGCATAATAGCCACTAATAGATTTTCTGGGGAAAAGTGCCCCAACTATGTATTAATTATTTATCTATTTCCTGGGGAAAAATATACTAGTCGCATAATAGCTCCTTATAGATTTCTGGGAACAAGTGCCTCAACTATGTATTAATTACTTCTCTATTTTCTGGGGAAAAGTAGACTATCTACAATTAACTACTTAGATATTAGCTACTGCTAATCCGAGCTCTTCCTTTATGCGATGTGAGCCCCCCCAGCAGAGCTGGCTTCTCCGTCAATGGCCCTGAGCAGTTGTTTGAGCCGATAGCGGAGGAAAAAGAAGTCTTGCCAGGCCTCTCTGTGGGCATCTGGATCCTGTGCCAGGTGCCAGAAAAGGTTGGGTGGCTGAAGCGTTTGGAAGTGCGGAGGCAAGTCGATCTGCGCTGGGATGCTCTGGTTGCCTATGACAAAGCAGTCCAGGCATTTCTTCTGCAGGGAGCAGCGCAGGTAATCCAAGCTCTCCAGCAGCCGCTGGCGGCAATGCCTCCTGCACCACTGGGCCATGGGGATGGTGTTGAGGAGGTGCATCATGATGGTCTTGAGGGTATAATTGGAAAAGGCTCTGCCCCCCCCAGCACGGACCAAGAGCTGCAGGCATCTGAGGTGGCAGCTGTCAGGTGGAGCCTGCCGGGCAATGTGGCTGAAGAACTTCATCTCTGCCACGCCGTAGGTCTCCGGCCACACTGTGCTTGGGGTGAAGAGGGCCTCTCTAGACTGGCTGCTCACATAGATGTCTGAGTTTCCTTGCTGCACCCCAAACAGCACCTCAACGCAGAAGCTTTCTCCGCCTTTGGTCAGCCGGAGTGTACAGGAGCGCCTGGAGGGCAGCACCCTTAAACGCCAGTGTTTGGACTGAGGCAAACGCGACCAACTTGCTCTCACCATCAGACGGAACCATAGGGTAGTTTTCTCCACATCGAGGTAGGAACGAGTACAGAGGTTGTAGAGGAGGATGGACTTCTTATTCCTCCACAGCTTTTCCTCCGGGATGTGGACCTGCTCCACACGGATGCAGAAGTTCTTTCCTGGCATGCCTGCGGCAGTGTTCGGCTCCAGGTGGAAGGTGTGCCCCGGGGGAGGACTGAGGGGTACGAGGACACGGTACACAACATCCTCCTTGCGGGGACTCCAACCTTCAAAGGCACTGCCCATGCCGATGGCTTGCTGTGGCACTGGGTAGAAACGATTTGACAAGTGGTGTCCAAAGGCACGTGTCAAATCATCTATCAGGCCAGTTATCACGCAACCTCTGTCCAGAACAGGCCAGCGAATGTACTCCTCTATAAACCTGCCAAGCTTACTGTCGGGATCTTGCTCTTGGTCTCCATTTGCACCGTACTTCCTTTCTTCTCTTCCAGCAGCATTGTTTTCTTCCACATTTGCACGGCCATTAACTTGATCTTCCTGCGCCTCCAAGTTGCTGCTGGCATTCTCCTGTGGTGCACTGCCGTGTGGCTCACGGCTCCTTTTCCTGAGGCTAAAGGCCAGTGCCAAGAGAAGGCCCAGGACTCCAAGAAGAGCCCAGAAGTGCCACTGCTCCAAGGTAGCCCAGAGCAGGGCTCCCCAGGCCCCGACACTGGGCTCCAGGCTGCTCTGCTCCAGCTCCTGCAGCAGCCGAGTCATTTCCTGGTTGAGATACTTCTCCCGCATCTCCATGCGCAAACGGCTGGCCTCATCCAGCCCATCACCCACCACGTGTGGGTACTGGATGAAGGTTTGCAGGAGAAGGACAAGGACTATTAAGGCCTCCATGGCCTGCAGGATTAGGGAGACAAGGGGTTAAGTGGGACTGAAAGAGAAGGAAGGGGGGGTTGTTTAGGGGGTGGGGTGGGGGAGGAATGGGCAGGGTGGGAGGGGTGGATGGGAGCTGCAGGAAAGTTGGGGCAGGAAGGAGAGGGCCCAGGCAGTTGGCAAGTAGCAAGGCCCGTCCCACTGCCCCTGCAGCAGCACCGTTCCACACCCAAGATACTCCTGTGAAAGGTCGCTCCTGAAATCCAAGTGAGAACCACTCGCTCAGGTGCAGCTTCCCGCCTGTGCGCACTCGTCGTTCGCCCAGGCTGGACTGGGGCAGCGTTACCTGCCGGGGCCGCTTGCAGTTGCCCCCATTGTGACATGAGCCCTGTGATGTCACAGGGACCAGAGCACATCACAGCCAGGCCAGCCCCACCCCTTGTCCCCACCCCGGCTCAGGGACTCAAAATGGCCCCCGCACAACCAAAGGCCCGACACCCCCAAAATGCAGGCCCACCTCTCTGCAGTGGGTCTCGGGGACCCCCTTTCCAAAGCAGGCAGAAGCCCCCAAAGCCTTGTCAAACATGAAGTTGGGTGGTGTGACTCATGGATGCTTTGCTCCCTGAGATCCCCTCCTGTGAGTTGGGATGGCTTCCTTTGGTGCTGAGCTCTGTTCTTGTGGGGGCCTCTTTGATACAAGGCCGCACGTTTGGTACGAGTGCTGTTTGCACCAGCAAAGCCCCTGGTGCTGTATTCCAGGGATATTGGAGGGGTAAACAGTAATAATAACCAATAAATCTCCAATCAACCTATTTAGGAGAACCACTGGTCTGTGGGTGGTCACTGCAGGCAGGGCCCCCTGTGACAACATCCCCCCCATCCTGCCCCCTCCCAACCTGTGCTGGTGGCTGTCGCACTACCTGCATTTGGGACCCAAGTGCCAATTGTGGGCCAAAAATGGCAGAGTGCAGCATCAAAAAGAGGATGTGATTTGGCCCTGCAGATGTATTTCGACAACTCATCTCTAGCCTAAGCATCTGTTGGATCCTTTCAGAGCTGTGATTGTTTACTGGTGACCGGCTGACACTGACACTGCAGGGATTTGAGAAGAACAGTTTTTCTGTGGATCTGTGGATCCATTCTGCGGATCTGTGGATGGCTAAAAGAGCTCTGTTGAAACACCACGGCAAAGGGAATAAATTTTTCAGTGAATGGTTTTCTTACTCCTTGTAGGATCACTTCCTTTGTGATCTCTAGGCTTCTGTTGGCTGTTCAGAGATTCCTTTGAATTTGACTCTTCTGCTCAGTTGACTCTGTCGAAGCTGCTGAAATTGTCACGTCCAAATGCCAGAGTCAATTAATTCTGACTGGGGAGTGGCAACTCTGTCCAGTGAGTCCATGGTTTCTGCACTGTCAGTTCCTGTGCAAGGCACATCAGACAAAGGACAGGGAGGGATTTTTAAATTCTAGAATTGTGCTTTATTGCAAGAAAAAGGAGGGAGAGCGAGGGAGAGAAGCAGAGTGGATGGGCAGTTTCCACGATCGGAGATCAATCTGGGCAGAAGTTCCATCAAGGCAACAACTTGACTAAAAGGGGAGGCATCTCCCTTAAATTCAAGGGTTCTGTCCTCCCCTGCTCAAGCAAAACGCCTGCTAGCTGGCCAGAGCACAGCTCCTCCAGCTGCTCTTCTGCTTCCAATGGGATAATTTTTAGCTTCTTGTCAAGAGAAAGAACACCAATTGGTTTGCTGGGAAGGCTGGAAGAGATGAGTTTTGTCCGAAGTCTGGGTGACTTTTGGAAGGAGGAGGCAGCTGCTTCTCTAAAGTCTCTGGCATTGTCTCCAGCATGACATGAAGCTGCGCATGAGGTCCAGCTGCCTGGTCTTGGAAATGCCATCTCAGTGTATGCAAGGGTCTGATTTGAATGTGGGTCACCCAAAGCTTTGTCCAAGGGCCTTTGCTGAATTCTCTCTTGCTCCTGTCCCACTGGCAAGGGACACCTTTCCCCAAAAAGGATGGCTGCCAAAGTGCCCGGGAAAGAGCAGCCCTGTGCCTCGAGGGCTCTGATGGTTTTGAGGTCCTGCTAGGCTCTTCCCAGGGCAGTCATGGAATAGTCCCTTAAGTCCCCTGTAAATGGGAGCGATGATGCTTTCCCTCCTCACAATCTGCACGGGACACACGCTCTGGAACTATTTAGGAGTTGAGGCAACTAATGCTTGCCAGAGTGGCAAAGGTGAATATCGGATGTGCAAACATTGCATGCAGGAGTGCAGCTGAGAGCAGTGTTTACTTTTAGGAGCTAAGTGGCCACCTTGTCCCCTGGGCTGCAGAGGTTGCTCTGTGATGGGAGGGGAAAGCAAAACACAGGTGACCACTGTCCCAAATGTCAAGTTCTTTCTCCTTGCACAGCGCCGCCACTGAAGTCAGCCTCCACGGGCTCTTCAGCTGCATCAGCTCTGAGTGCCCAGAGTCTGCTTTGGCTGTGAAGGGAAGGGGCAGCAGCAAATCCTACTGCCAAGAGAGCAGCCTGTTCTCTGTAGCCAGGGTGCCCACTTGTGTGGCACCGGCTCCCTGGGGAGCGCATCGGGTGTCTGATACATTGGAGGCATAGACATTTAGCAGGAAAGAAAGCCCCGGGAGTTCCAGCTGGTCCTCAGACATGAGTAGGGCTGGGTGCAACTGGGTTTGATTTCTGATTCAAACCAACTCAGCACTATAGGTCTGGTCGAGTACAGTGAGAACATGCCAATGCAGATTTCGAAAGAGTAAGTTTTATTGAAACAATATGTTTGATGGAAATAAAAGGACATCAGGTTGAAGATTCCTGGGGAAAAATCCCTTAACTACCTATTAATGACTTCTCTATTTTCTGGGAAAAAATATACTAACTGCATAGGAGCTACTTGTAGATTTGCTGGCAAAAAGTGCCCCAACTACGTAATAATTAGTTCTGTGTTTTCTGGGGAAAAAGTATACTAATTGCATAATAGCCACTAATAGATTTTCTGGGGAAAAGTGCCCCAACTATGTATTAATTATTTATCTATTTCCTGGGGAAAAATATACTAGTCGCATAATAGCTCCTTATAGATTTCTGGGAACAAGTGCCTCAACTATGTATTAATTACTTCTCTATTTTCTGGGGAAAAGTAGACTATCTACAATTAACTACTTAGATATTAGCTACTGCTAATCCGAGCTCTTCCTTTATGCGATGTGAGCCCCCCCAGCAGAGCTGGCTTCTCCGTCAATGGCCCTGAGCAGTTGTTTGAGCCGATAGCGGAGGAAAAAGAAGTCTTGCCAGGCCTCTCTGTGGGCATCTGGATCCTGTGCCAGGTGCCAGAAAAGGTTGGGTGGCTGAAGCGTTTGGAAGTGCGGAGGCAAGTCGATCTGCGCTGGGATGCTCTGGTTGCCTATGACAAAGCAGTCCAGGCATTTCTTCTGCAGGGAGCAGCGCAGGTAATCCAAGCTCTCCAGCAGCCACTGGCGGCAATGCCTCCTGCACCACTGGGCCATGGGGATGGTGTTGAGGAGGTGCATCATGATGGTCTTGAGGGTATAATTGGAAAAGGCTCTGCCCCCCCCAGCACGGACCAAGAGCTGCAGGCATCTGAGGTGGCAGCTGTCAGGTGGAGCCTGCCGGGCAATGTGGCTGAAGAACTTCATCTCTGCCACGCCGTAGGTCTCCGGCCACACTGTGCTTGGGGTGAAGAGGGCCTCTCTAGACTGGCTGCTCACATAGATGTCTGAGTTTCCTTGCTGCACCCCAAACAGCACCTCAACGCAGAAGCTTTCTCCGCCTTTGGTCAGCCGGAGTGTACAGGAGCGCCTGGAGGGCAGCACCCTTAAACGCCAGTGTTTGGACTGAGGCAAACGCGACCAACTTGCTCTCACCATCAGACGGAACCATAGGGTAGTTTTCTCCACATCGAGGTAGGAACGAGTACAGAGGTTGTAGAGGAGGATGGACTTCTTATTCCTCCTCAGCTTTTCCTCCGGGATGTGGACCTGCTCCACACGGATGCAGAAGTTCTTTCCTGGCATGCCTGCGGCAGTGTTCGGCTCCAGGTGGAAGGTGTGCCCCGGGGGAGGACTGAGGGGTACGAGGACACGGTACACAACATCCTCCTTGCGGGGACTCCAACCTTCAAAGGCACTGCCCATGCCGATGGCTTGCTGTGGCACTGGGTAGAAACGATTTGACAAGTGGTGTCCAAAGGCACGTGTCAAATCATCTATCAGGCCAGTTATCACGCAACCTCTGTCCAGAACAGGCCAGCGAATGTACTCCTCTATAAACCTGCCAAGCTTACTGTCGGGATCTTGCTCTTGGTCTCCATTTGCACCGTACTTCCTTTCTTCTCTTCCAGCAGCATTGTTTTCTTCCACATTTGCACGGCCATTAACTTGATCTTCCTGCGCCTCCAAGTTGCTGCTGGCATTCTCCTGTGGTGCACTGCCGTGTGGCTCACGGCTCCTTTTCCTGAGGCTAAAGGCCAGTGCCAAGAGAAGGCCCAGGACTCCAAGAAGAGCCCAGAAGTGCCACTGCTCCAAGGTAGCCCAGAGCAGGGCTCCCCAGGCCCCGACACTGGGCTCCAGGCTGCTCTGCTCCAGCTCCTGCAGCAGCCGAGTCATTTCCTGGTTGAGATACTTCTCCCGCATCTCCATGCGCAAACGGCTGGCCTCATCCAGCCCATCACCCACCACGTGTGGGTACTGGATGAAGGTTTGCAGGAGAAGGACAAGGACTATTAAGGCCTCCATGGCCTGCAGGATTAGGGAGACAAGGGGTTAAGTGGGACTGAAAGAGAAGGAAGGGGGGGTTGTTTAGGGGGTGGGGTGGGGGAGGAATGGGCAGGGTGGGAGGGGTGGATGGGAGCTGCAGGAAAGTTGGGGCAGGAAGGAGAGGGCCCAGGCAGTTGGCAAGTAGCAAGGCCCGTCCCACTGCCCCTGCAGCAGCACCGTTCCACACCCAAGATACTCCTGTGAAAGGTCGCTCCTGAAATCCAAGTGAGAACCACTCGCTCAGGTGCAGCTTCCCGCCTGTGCGCACTCGTCGCTCGCCCAGGCTGGACTGGGGCAGCGTTACCTGCCGGGGCCGCTTGCAGTTGCCCCCATTGTGACATGAGCCCTGTGATGTCACAGGGACCAGAGCACATCACAGCCAGGCCAGCCCCGCCCCTTGTCCCCACCCCGGCTCAGGGACTCAAAATGGCCCCCGCACAACCAAAGGCCCGACACCCCCAAAATGCAGGCCCACCTCTCTGCAGTGGGTCTCGGGGACCCCCTTTCCAAAGCAGGCAGAAGCCCCCAAAGCCTTGTCAAACATGAAGTTGGGTGGTGTGACTCATGGATGCTTTGCTCCCTGAGATCCCCTCCTGTGAGTTGGGATGGCTTCCTTTGGTGCTGAGCTCTGTTCTTGTGGGGGCCTCTTTGATACAAGGCCGCACGTTTGGTACGAGTGCTGTTTGCACCAGCAAAGCCCCTGGTGCTGTATTCCAGGGATATTGGAGGGGTAAACAGTAATAATAACCAATAAATCTCCAATCAACCTATTTAGGAGAACCACTGGTCTGTGGGTAGTCACTGCAGGCAGGGCCCCCTGTGACAACATCCCCCCCATCCTGCCCCCTCCCAGCCTGTGCTGGTGGCTGTCGCACTACCTGCATTTGGGACCCAAGTGCCAATTGTGGGCCAAAAATGGCAGAGTGCAGCATCAAAAAGAGGATGTGATTTGGCCCTGCAGATGTATTTCGACAACTCATCTCTAGCCTAAGCATCTGTTGGATCCTTTCAGAGCTGTGATTGTTTACTGGTGACCGGCTGACACTGACACTGCAGGGATTTGAGAAGAACAGTTTTTCTGTGGATCTGTGGATCCATTCTGCGGATCTGTGGATGGCTAAAAGAGCTCTGTTGAAACACCACGGCAAAGGGAATAAATTTTTCAGTGAATGGTTTTCTTACTCTTTGTAGGATCACTTCCTTTGTGATCTCTAGGCTTCTGTTGGCTGTTCAGAGATTCCTTTGAATTTGACTCTTCTGCTCAGTTGACTCTGTCGAAGCTGCTGAAATTGTCACGTCCAAATGCCAGAGTCAATTAATTCTGACTGGGGAGTGGCAACTCTGTCCAGTGAGTCCATGGTTTCTGCACTGTCAGTTCCTGTGCAAGGCACATCAGACAAAGGACAGGGAGGGATTTTTAAATTCTAGAACTGTGGTTTAGTGCAAGAAAAAGGAGGGAGAGCGAGGGAGAGAAGCAGAGTGGATGGGCAGTTTCCACGATCGGAGATCAATCTGGGCAGAAGTTCCATCAAGGCAACAACTTGACTAAAAGGGGAGGCATCTCCCTTAAATTCAAGGGTTCTGTCCTCCCCTGCTCAAGCAAAACGCCTGCTAGCTGGCCAGAGCACAGCTCCTCCAGCTGCTCTTCTGCTTCCAATGGGATAATTTTTAGCTTCTTGTCAAGAGAAAGAACACCAATTGGTTTGCTGGGAAGGCTGGAAGAGATGAGTTTTGTCCGAAGTCTGGGTGACTTTTGGAAGGAGGAGGCAGCTGCTTCTCTAAAGTCTCTGGCATTGTCTCCAGCATGACATGAAGCTGCGCATGAGGTCCAGCTGCCTGGTCTTGGAAATGCCATCTCAGTGTATGCAAGGGTCTGATTTGAATGTGGGTCACCCAAAGCTTTGTCCAAGGGCCTTTGCTGAATTCTCTCTTGCTCCTGTCCCACTGGCAAGGGACACCTTTCCCCAAAAAGGATGGCTGCCAAAGTGCCCGGGAAAGAGCAGCCCTGTGCCTCGAGGGCTCTGATGGATTTGAGGTCCTGCTAGGGTCTTCCCAGGGCAGTCATGGATTAGTCCCTTAAGTCCCCTGTAAATGGGAGCGATGATGCTTTCCCTCCTCACAATCTGCACGGGACACACGCTCTGGAACTATTTAGGAGCTGAGGCAACTAATGCTTTCCAGAGTGGCAAAGGTGAATATCAGATGTGCAAACATTGCATGCAGGAGTGCAGCTGAGAGCAGTGTTTACTTTTAGGAGCTAAGTGGCCACCTTGTCCCCTGGGCTGCAGAGGTTGCTCTGTGATGGGAGGGGAAAGCAAAACACAGGTGACCACTGTCCCAAATGTCAAGTTCTTTCTCCTTGCACAGCGTCCCCACTGAAGTCAGCCTCCACGGGCTCTTCAGCTGCATCAGCTCTGAGTGCCCAGAGTCTGCTTTGGCTGTGAAGGGAAGGGGCAGCAGCAAATCCTACTGCCAAGAGAGCAGCCTGTTCTCTGTAGCCAGGGTGCCCACTTGTGTGGCACCGGCTCCCTGGGGAGCGTATAGGGTGTCTGATGCATTCAAGGTATAGAAGTTTAGCAGGAAAGAAAGCCCCGGGAGTTCCAGCTGGTCCTCAGACATGAGTAGGGCTGGGTGCAACTGGGCTTGATTTCTGATTCAAACCAACTCAGCACGATAGGTCTGGTCGAGTACAGTAGGAACATGCCAGTCCAGA
Source organism: Pseudopipra pipra (assembly GCF_036250125.1). NCBI lineage: Eukaryota > Metazoa > Chordata > Aves > Passeriformes > Pipridae > Pseudopipra > Pseudopipra pipra. Next base: position 60,108,429 of record NC_087554.1, read on the forward strand.
TTTCGAAAGAGTAAGTTTTATTGAAACAATATGTTTGATGGAAATAAAAGGACATCAGTTTGAAGATTCCTGGGGAAAAATCCCTTAACTACCCATTAATGACTTCTCTATTTTCTGGGGAAAAATATACTAACTGCATAGGAGCTACTTCTAGATTTACTGGCAACAAGTGCCCCAACTATGTTTTAATTAGTTCTGTGTTTTCTGGGGAAAAAATATACTAATTGCATAATAGCCACTAATAGATTTTCTGGGGAAAAGTGCCCCAACTATGTATTAAATATTTATCTATTTTCTGGGGAAAAATATACTAGTCGCATAATAGCTCCTTATAGATTTCTGGGAACAAGTGCCTCAACTATGTATTAATTACTTCTCTATTTTCAGGGGAAAAGTAGACTATCTACAATTAACTACTTAGATGTTAGCTACTGCTAATCCGAGCTCTTCCTTTATGCGATGTGAGCCCCCCCAGCAGAGCTGGCTTCTCCGTCAATGGCCCTGAACAGTTGTTTGAGCCGATAGCGGAGGAAAAAGAAGTCTTGCCAGGCCTCTCTGTGGGCATCTGGATCCTGTGCCAGGTGCCAGAAAAGGTTGGGTGGCTGAAGCGTTTGGAAGTGCGGAGGCAAGTCGATCTGCGGTGGGATGCTGTGGTTGCCTATGACAAAGCAGTCCAGGCGTTTCTTCTGCAGGGAGCAGCGCAGGTAATCCAAGCTCTCCAGCAGCCGCTGGCGGCAATGCCTCCTGCACCACTGGGCCATGGGGATGGTGTTGAGGAGGTGCATCATGATGGTCTTGAGGGTATATTTGGAAAAGGCTCTGCCCCCCCCAGCACGGGCCAAGAGCTGCAGGCATCTGAGGTGGCAGCTGTCAGGTGGAGCCTGCCGGGCAATGTGGCTGAAGAACTTCATCTCTGCCACGCCGTAGGTCTCCGGCCACACTGTGCTTGGGGTGAAGAGGGCCTCTCTAGACTGGCTGCTCACATAGATGTCTGAGTTTCCTTGCTGCACCCCAAACAACACCTCAACGCAGAAGCTTTCTCCGCCTTTGGTCAGCCGGAGTGTACAGGAGCGCCTGGAGGGCAGCACCCTTAAACGCCAGTGTTTGGACTGAGGCAAACGCGACCAACTTGCTCTCACCATCAGACGGAACCATAGGGTAGTTTTCTCCACATCGAGGTAGGAACGAGTACAGAGGTTGTAGAGGAGGATGGACTTCTTATTCCTCCTCAGCTTTTCCTCCGGGATGTGGACCTGCTCCACACGGACGCAGAAGTTCTTTCCTGGCATGCCTGCGGCAGTGTTCGGCTCCAGGTGGAAGGTGTGCCCCGGGGGAGGACTGAGGGGTACGAGGACACGGTACACAACATCCTCCTTGCGGGGACTCCAACCTTCAAAGGCACTGCCCATGCCGATGGCTTGCTGTGGCACTGGGTAGAAACGATTTGACAAGTGGTGTCCAAAGGCACGTGTCAAATCATCTATCAGGCCAGTTATCATGCAACCTCTGTCCAGAACAGGCCAGCGAATGTACTCCTCTATAAACCTGCCAAGCTTACTGTCGGGATCTTGCTCTTGGTCTCCATTTGCACCGTACTTCCTTTCTTCTCTTCCAGCAGCATTGTTTTCTTCCACATTTGCACGGCCATTAACTTGATCTTCCTGCGCCTCCAAGTTGCTGCTGGCATTCTCCTGTGGTGCACTGCCGTGTGGCTCACAACTCCTTTTCCTGAGGCTAAAGGCCAGTGCCAAGAGAAGGCCCAGGACTCCAAGAAGAGCCCAGAAGTGCCACTGCTCCAAGGTAGCCCAGAGCAGGGCTCCCCAGGCCCTGACACCGGGCTCCAGGCTGCTCTGCTCCAGCTCCTGCAGCAGCCGAGTCATTTCCTGGTTGAGATACTTCTCCCGCATCTCCATGCGCAAACGGCTGACCTCATCCAGCCCATCACCCACCACGTGTGGGTACTGGATGAAGGTTTGCAGGAGAAGGACAAGGACTATTAAGGCCTCCATGGCCTGCAGGATTAGGGAGACAAGGGGTTAAGTGGGACTGAAAGAGAAGGAAGGGGGGGTTGTTTAGGGGTTGGGGTGGGGGAGGAATGGGCAGGGTGGGAGGGGTGGATGGGAGCTGCAGGAAAGTTGGGGCAGGAAGGAGAGGGCCCAGGCAGTTGGCAAGTAGCAAGGCCCGTCCCACTGCCCCTGCAGCAGCACCGTTCCACACCCAAGATACTCCCGTGAAAGGTCGCTCCTGAAATCCAAGTGAGAACCACTCGCTCAGGTGCAGCTTCCCGCCTGTGCGCACTCGTCGCTCGCCCAGGCTGGACTGGGGCAGCGTTACCTGCCGGGGCCGCTTGCAGCTGCCCCCATTGTGACATGAGCCCTGTGATGTCACAGGGACCAGAGCACATCACAGCCAGGCCAGCCCCGCCCCTTGTCCCCACCCCGGCTCAGGGACTCAAAATGGCCCCCGCACAACCCAAGGCCCGACACCCCCAAAATGCAGGCCCACCTCTCTGCAGTGGGTCTCGGAGACCCGCTTTCCAAAGCAGACAGAAGCCCCCAAAGCCTTGTCAAACATCCAATTGGGTGGTGTGACTCATGGATGCTTTGCTCCCTGAGATCCCCTCCTGTGAGTTGGGATGGCTTCCTTTGGTGCTGAGCTCTGTTCTTGTGGGGGCCTCTTTGATACAAGGCCGCACGTTTGGTACGAGTGCTGTTTGCACCAGCAAAGCCCCTGGTGCTGTATTCCAGGGATATTGGAGAGGTAAACAGTAATAATAACCAATAAATCTCCCATCAACCTATTTAGGAGAACCACTGCTCTGTGGGTGGTCACTGCAGGCAGGGCCCCCTGTGACAACATCCCCCCCGTCCTGCCCCCTCCCAGCCTGTGCTGGTGGCTGTCGCACTACCTGCATTTGGGACCCAAGTGCCAATTGTGGGCCAAAAATGGCAGAGTGCAGCATCAAAAAGAGGATGTGATTTGGCCCTGCAGATGTATTTCAGACTACTCATCTCTAGCCTAAGCATCTGTTGGATCCTTTCAGAGCTGTGATTGTTTACTGGTGACCGGTTGACACTGACACTGCAGGGATTTGAGAAGAACAGTTTTTCTGTGGATCTGTGGATCCATTCTGCGGATCTGTGGATGGCTAAAAGAGCTCTGTTGAAACACCACGGCAAAGGGAATAAATTTTTCAGTGAATGGTTTTCTTACTCCTTGTAGGATCACTTCCTTTGTGATCTCTAGGCTTCTGTTGGCTGTTCAGAGATTCCTTTGAATTTGACTCTTCTGCTCAGTTGACTCTGTCGAAGCTGCTGAAATTGTCACGTCCAAATGCCAGAGTCAATTAATTCTGACTGGGGAGTGGCAACTCTGTCCAGGGAGTCCATGGTTTCTGCACTGTCAGTTCCTGTGCAAGGCACATCAGACAAAGGACAGGGAGGGCTTTTTAAATTCTAGAACTGTGGTTTAGTGCAAGAAAAAGGAGGGAGAGCGAGGGAGAGAAGCAGAGTGGATGGGCAGTTTCCACGATCGGAGATCAATCTGGGCAGAAGTTCCATCAAGGCAACAACCTGGCTAAAAGGGGAGGCATCTCCCTTAAATTCAAGGGTTCTGTCCTTCCCTGCTAAAACAAAATGCCTGCTAGCTGGTCAGAGCACAGCTCCTCCAGTTGCCCTTCTGCTTCCAATGGGATAATTTTTAGCTTCTTGTCAAGAGAAAGAACACCAATTGGTTTGCTGGGAAGGCTGGAAGAGATGAGTTTTGTCCGAAGTCTGGGTGACTTTTGGAAGGAGGAGGCAGCTGCTTCTCTAAAGTCTCTGGCATTGTCTCCAGCGTGACATGAAGCTGCGCATGAGGTCCAGCTGCCTGGTCTTGGAAATGCCATCTCAGTGTATGCAAGGGTCAGATTTGAATGTGGGCCACCAAAGCTTTGTCCAAGGGCCTTTACTGAATTCTCTCTTGCTCCTGTCCCACTGGCAAGGGACACCTTTCCCCAAAAAGGATGGCTGCCAAAGAGCCAGGGAAAGAGCAGCCCTGTGCCTCGAGGGCTCTGATGGATTTGAGGTCCTGCTAGGCTCTTCCCAGGGCAGTCATGGAATAGTCCCTTAAGTCCCCTGTAAATGGGAGTGATGGTGCTTTCCCTCCTCACAATCTGCACGGGACACACGCTCTGGAACTCTTTAGGAGTTGAGGCAACTAACGCTTGCCAGAGTGGCAAAGGTGAATATCGGATGTGCAAACATTGCATGCAGGAGTGCAGCTGAGAGCAGTGTTTACTTTTAGGAGCTAAGTGGCCACCTTCTCCCCTTGGCTGCAGAGGTTGCTCTGTGATGGGAGGGGAAAGCAAAACACAGGTGACCACTGTCCCAAATGTCAAGTTCTTTCTCCTTGCACAGCGTCCCCACTGAAGTCAGCCTCCACGGGCTCTTCAGCTGCATCAGCTCTGAGTGCCCAGAGTCTGCTTTGGCTGTGAAGGGAAGGGGCAGCAGCAAATCCTACTGCCAAGAGAGCAGCCTGTTCTCTGTAGCCAGGGTGCCCACTTGTGTGGCACCGGCTCCCTGGGGAGCGTATAGGGTGTCTGATGCATTCAAGGTATAGAAGTTTAGCAGGAAAGAAAGCCCCGGGAGTTCCAGCTGGTCCTCAGACATGAGTAGGGCTGGGTGCAACTGGGCTTGATTTCTGATTCAAACCAACTCAGCACTATAGGTCTGGTCGAGTACAGTAGGAACATGCCAGTCCAGATTTTGAAAGAGTAAGTTTTATTGAAACAATATGTTTGATGGAAATTACAGGACATCAGGTTGAAGATTCCTGGGGGAAAATCCCCTAACTACCCATTAATGACTTCTCCATTTTCTGGGGATAAATATCATCATCATCATGGCTGGGCTTCGCGAACGAAGATTTGGGAAGGACTCTACCCACGTTTGTTGCAAGCGCATTGGTGGCTGAGGAGGCTAATAAGTGATAGGCATGGTGGTTGCAAAAGGCACAGCGGAAAGACTCCAGAAGTGCCTCAACTACGTATTAATTACTTCTCTATTTTCTGGGGAAAAATAGACTAACTACAATTAATTACTTAGATATTATCTACTGCTAATCCGAGCTCTTCCTTTATGCGATGTGAGCCCCCGGAGCAGAGCTGGCTTCTCCGTCAATGGCCCTGAGCAGTTGTTTGAGCCGATAGCGGAGGAAAAAGAAGTCTTGCCAGGCCTCTCTGTGGGCATCTGGATCCTGTGCCAGGTGCCAGAAAAGGTTGGGTGGCTGAAGCGTTTGGAAGTGCGGAGGCAAGTCGATCTGCGCTGGGATGCTCTGGTTGCCTATGACAAAGCAGTCCAGGCGTTTCTTCTGCAGGGAGCAGCGCAGGTAATCCAAGCTCTCCAGCAGCCGCTGGCGGCAATGCCTCCTGCACCACTGGGCCATGGGGATGGTGTTGAGGAGGTGCATCATGATAGTCTTGAGGGTATAATTGGAAAAGGCTCTGCCCCCCCCAGCACGGGCCAGGAGCTGCAGGCATCTGAGGTGGCAGCTGTCAGGTGGAGCCTGCCGGGCAATGTGGCTGAAGAACTTCATCTCTGCCACGCCGTAGGTCTCCGGCCACACTGTGCTTGGGGTGAAGAGGGCCTCTCTAGACTGGCTGCTCACATAGATGTCTGAGTTTCCTTGCTGCACCCCAAACAGCACCTCAACGCAGAAGCTTTCTCCGCCTTTGGTCAGCCGGAGTGTACAGGAGCGTCTGGAGGGCAGCACCCTTAAACGCCAGTGGTTGGACTGAGGCAAACGCGACCAACTTGCTCTCACCATCAGACGGAACCATAGGGTAGTTTTCTCCACATCGAGGTAGGAACGAGTACAGAGGTTGTAGAGGAGGATGGACTTCTTATTCCTCCTCAGCTTTTCCTCCGGGATGTGGACCTGCTCCACACGGACGCAGAAGTTCTTTCCTGGCATGCCTGCAGCAGTGTTCGGCTCCAGGTGGAAGGTGTGCCCCGGGGGAGGACTGAGGGGTACGAGGACACGGTACACAACATCCTCCTTGCGGGGACTCCAACCTTCAAAGGCACTGCCCATGCCGATGGCTTGCTGTGGCACTGGGTAGAAACGATTTGACAAGTGGTGTCCAAAGGCACGTGTCAAATCATCTATCAGGTCAGTTATCACGCAACCTCTGTCCAGAACAGGCCAGCGAATGTACTCCTCTATAAACCTGCCAAGCTTACTGTCAGGATCTTGCTCTTGGTCTCCATTTGCACCGTATTTCCTTTCTTCTCTTCCAGCAGCATTGTTTTCTTCCACATTTGCACGGCCATTAACTTGATCTTCCTGCGCCTCCAAGTTGCTGCTGGCATTCTCCTGTGGTGCACTGCCGTGTGGCTCACGGCTCCTTTTCCTGAGGCTAAAGGCCAGTGCCAAGAGAAGGCCCAGGACTCCAAGAAGAGCCCAGAAGTGCCACTGCTCCAAGGTAGCCCAGAGCAGGGCTCCCCAGGCCCCGACACCGGGCTCCAGGCTGCTCTGCTCCAGCTCCTGCAGCAGCCGAGTCATTTCCTGGTTGAGACACTTCTCCCGCATCTCCATGCGCAAACAGCTGGCCTCATCCAGCCCATCACCCACCACGTGGGGGTACTGGATGAAGGTTTGCAGGAGAAGGACAAGGACTATTAAGGCCTCCATGGCCTGCAGGATTAGGGAGACAAGGGGTTAAGTGGGACTGGAAGGGGAGGGGTTGTTTAGGGGGTGGGGTGGGGGAGGAATGGGTAGGGTGGGAGGGGTGGATGGGAGCTGCAGGAAAGTTGGGGCAGGAAGGAGAGGGCCCAGGCAGTTGGCAAGTAGCAAGGCCCGTCCCACTGCCCCTGCAGCAGCACCGTTCCACACCCAAGATACTCCTGTGAAAGGTCGCTCCTGAAATCCAAGTGAGAACCACTCGCTCAGGTGCAGCTTCCCGCCTGTGCGCACTCGTCGCTCGCCCAGGCTGGACTGGGGCAGCGTTACCTGCCGGGGCCGCTTGCAGCTGCCCCCATTGTGACATGAGCCCTGTGATGTCACAGGGACCAGAGCACATCACAGCCAGGCCAGCCCCGCCCCTTGTCCCCACCCCGGCTCAGGGACTCAAAATGGCCCCCGCACAACCCAAGGCCCCACACCCCCAAAATGCAGGCCCACCTCTCTGCAGTGGGTCTTGGAGACCCCCTTTCCAAAGCAGGCAGAAGCCCCCAAAGCCTTGTCAAACATCCAATTGGGTGGTGTGACTCATGGATGCTTTGCTCCCTGAGATCCCCTCCTGTGAGTTGGGATGGCTTCCTTTGGTGCTGAGCTCTGTTCTTGTGGGGGCCTCTTTGATACAAGGCCGCACGTTTGGTACGAGTGCTGTTTGCACCAGCAAAGCCCCTGGTGCTGTATTCCAGGGATATTGGAGGGGTAAACAGTAATAATAACCAATAAATCTCCAATCAACCTATTTAGGAGAACCACTGGTCTGTGGGTGGTCACTGCAGGCAGGGCCCCCTGTGACAACATCCCCCCCATCCTGCCCCCTCCCAGCCTGTGCTGGTGGCTGTCGCACTACCTGCATTTGGGACCCAAGTGCCAATTGTGGGCCAAAAATGGCAGAGTGCAGCATCAAAAAGAGGATGTGATTTGGCCCTGCAGATGTATTTCGACAACTCATCTCTAGCCTAAGCATCTGTTGGATCCTTTCAGAGCTGTGATTGTTTACTGGTGACCGGCTGACACTGACACTGCAGGGATTTGAGAAGAACAGTTTTTCTGTGGATCTGTGGATCCATTCTGGGGATCTGTGGATGGCTAAAAGAGCTCTGTTGAAACACCACGGCAAAGGGAATAAATTTTTCAGTGAATGGTTTTCTTACTCCTTGTAGGATCACTTCCTTTGTGATCTCTAGGCTTCTGTTGGCTGTTCAGAGATTCCTTTGAATTTGACTCTTCTGCTCAGTTGACTCTGTCGAAGCTGCTGAAATTGTCACGTCCAAATGCCAGAGTCAATTAATTCTGACTGGGGAGTGGCAACTCTGTCCAGGGAGTCCATGGTTTCTGCACTGTCAGTTCCTGTGCAAGGCACATCAGACAAAGGACAGGGAGGGCTTTTTAAATTCTAGAACTGTGGTTTAGTGCAAGAAAAAGGAGGGAGAGCGAGGGAGAGAAGCAGAGTGGATGGGCAGTTTCCACGATCGGAGATCAATCTGGGCAGAAGTTCCATCAAGGCAACAACCTGGCTAAAAGGGGAGGCATCTCCCTTAAATTCAAGGGTTCTGTCCTTCCCTGCTAAAACAAAATGCCTGCTAGCTGGTCAGAGCACAGCTCCTCCAGTTGCCCTTCTGCTTCCAATGGGATAATTTTTAGCTTCTTGTCAAGAGAAAGAACACCAATTGGTTTGCTGGGAAGGCTGGAAGAGATGAGTTTTGTCCGAAGTCTGGGTGACTTTTGGAAGGAGGAGGCAGCTGCTTCTCTAAAGTCTCTGGCATTGTCTCCAGCGTGACATGAAGCTGCGCATGAGGTCCAGCTGCCTGGTCTTGGAAATGCCATCTCAGTGTATGCAAGGGTCAGATTTGAATGTGGGCCACCAAAGCTTTGTCCAAGGGCCTTTACTGAATTCTCTCTTGCTCCTGTCCCACTGGCAAGGGACACCTTTCCCCAAAAAGGATGGCTGCCAAAGAGCCAGGGAAAGAGCAGCCCTGTGCCTCGAGGGCTCTGATGGATTTGAGGTCCTGCTAGGCTCTTCCCAGGGCAGTCATGGAATAGTCCCTTAAGTCCCCTGTAAATGGGAGTGATGGTGCTTTCCCTCCTCACAATCTGCACGGGACACACGCTCTGGAACTCTTTAGGAGTTGAGGCAACTAACGCTTGCCAGAGTGGCAAAGGTGAATATCGGATGTGCAAACATTGCATGCAGGAGTGCAGCTGAGAGCAGTGTTTACTTTTAGGAGCTAAGTGGCCACCTTCTCCCCTTGGCTGCAGAGGTTGCTCTGTGATGGGAGGGGAAAGCAAAACACAGGTGACCACTGTCCCAAATGTCAAGTTCTTTCTCCTTGCACAGCGTCCCCACTGAAGTCAGCCTCCACGGGCTCTTCAGCTGCATCAGCTCTGAGTGCCCAGAGTCTGCTTTGGCTGTGAAGGGAAGGGGCAGCAGCAAATCCTACTGCCAAGAGAGCAGCCTGTTCTCTGTAGCCAGGGTGCCCACTTGTGTGGCACCGGCTCCCTGGGGAGCGTATAGGGTGTCTGATGCATTCAAGGTATAGAAGTTTAGCAGGAAAGAAAGCCCCGGGAGTTCCAGCTGGTCCTCAGACATGAGTAGGGCTGGGTGCAACTGGGCTTGATTTCTGATTCAAACCAACTCAGCACTATAGGTCTGGTCGAGTACAGTAGGAACATGCCAGTCCAGATTTTGAAAGAGTAAGTTTTATTGAAACAATATGTTTGATGGAAATTACAGGACATCAGGTTGAAGATTCCTGGGGGAAAATCCCCTAACTACCCATTAATGACTTCTCCATTTTCTGGGGATAAATATCATCATCATCATGGCTGGGCTTCGCGAACGAAGATTTGGGAAGGACTCTACCCACGTTTGTTGCAAGCGCATTGGTGGCTGAGGAGGCTAATAAGTGATAGGCATGGTGGTTGCAAAAGGCACAGCAGAAAGACTCCAGAAGTGCCTCAACTACGTATTAATTACTTCTCTATTTTCTGGGGAAAAATAGACTAACTACAATTAATTACTTAGATATTATCTACTGCTAATCCGAGCTCTTCCTTTATGCGATGTGAGCCCCCCCAGCAGAGCTGGCTTCTCCGTCAATGGCCCTGAGCAGTTGTTTGAGCCGATAGCGGAGGAAAAAGAAGTCTTGCCAGGCCTCTCTGTGGGCATCTGGATCCTGTGCCAGGTGCCAGAAAAGGTTGGGTGGCTGAAGCGTTTGGAAGTGCGGAGGCAAGTCGATCTGCGCTGGGATGCTCTGGTTGCCTATGACAAAGCAGTCCAGGCGTTTCTTCTGCAGGGAGCAGCGCAGGTAATCCAAGCTCTCCAGCAGCCGCTGGCGGCAATGCCTCCTGCACCACTGGGCCATGGGGATGGTGTTGAGGAGGTGCATCATGATAGTCTTGAGGGTATAATTGGAAAAGGCTCTGCCCCCCCCAGCACGGGCCAGGAGCTGCAGGCATCTGAGGTGGCAGCTGTCAGGTGGAGCCTGCCGGGCAATGTGGCTGAAGAACTTCATCTCTGCCACGCCGTAGGTCTCCGGCCACACTGTGCTTGGGGTGAAGAGGGCCTCTCTAGACTGGCTGCTCACATAGATGTCTGAGTTTCCTTGCTGCACCCCAAACAGCACCTCAACGCAGAAGCTTTCTCCGCCTTTGGTCAATCGGAGTGTACAGGAGCGTCTGGAGGGCAGCACCCTTAAACGCCAGTGGTTGGACTGAGGCAAACGCGACCAACTTGCTCTCACCATCAGACGGAACCATAGGGTAGTTTTCTCCACATCGAGGTAGGAACGAGTACAGAGGTTGTAGAGGAGGATGGACTTCTTATTCCTCCTCAGCTTTTCCTCCGGGATGTGGACCTGCTCCACACGGACGCAGAAGTTCTTTCCTGGCATGCCTGCGGCAGTGTTCGGCTCCAGGTGGAAGGTGTGCCCCGGGGGAGGACTGAGGGGTACGAGGACACGGTACACAACATCCTCCTTGCGGGGACTCCAACCTTCAAAGGCACTGCCCATGCCGATGGCTTGCTGTGGCACTGGGTAGAAACGATTTGACAAGTGGTGTCCAAAGGCACGTGTCAAATCATCTATCAGGTCAGTTATCACGCAACCTCTGTCCAGAACAGGCCAGCGAATGTACTCCTCTATAAACCTGCCAAGCTTACTGTCAGGATCTTGCTCTTGGTCTCCATTTGCACCGTATTTCCTTTCTTCTCTTCCAGCAGCATTGTTTTCTTCCACATTTGCACGGCCATTAACTTGATCTTCCTGCGCCTCCAAGTTGCTGCTGGCATTCTCCTGTGGTGCACTGCCGTGTGGCTCACGGCTCCTTTTCCTGAGGCTAAAGGCCAGTGCCAAGAGAAGGCCCAGGACACCAAGAAGAGCCCAGAAGTGCCACTGCTCCAAGGTAGCCCAGAGCAGGGCTCCCCAGGCCCTGACACCGGGCTCCAGGCTGCTCTGCTCCAGCTCCTGCAGCAGCCGAGTCATTTCCTGGTTGAGATACTTCTCCCACATCTCCATGTGCAAACGGCTGGCCTCATCCAGCCCATCACCCACCACGTGTGGGTACTGGATGAAGGTTTGCACGAGAAGGACAAGGACTATTAAGGCCTCCATGGCCTGCAGGATTAGGGAGACAAGGGGTTAAGTGGGACTGAAAGAGAAGGAAGGGGGGGTTGTTTAGGGGTTGGGGTGGGGGAGGAATGGGCAGGGTGGGAGGGGTGGATGGGAGCTGCAGGAAAGTTGGGGCAGGAAGGAGAGGGCCCAGGCAGTTGGCAAGTAGCAAGGCCCGTCCCACTGCCCCTGCAGCAGCACCGTTCCACACCCAAGATACTCCTGTGAAAGGTCGCTCCTGAAATCCAAGTGAGAACCACTCGCTCAGGTGCAGCTTCCCGCCTGTGCGCACTCGTCGCTCGCCCAGGCTGGACTGGGGCAGCGTTACCTGCCGGGGCCACTTGCAGCTGCCCCCATTGTGACATGAGCCCTGTGATGTCACAGGGACCAGAGCACATCACAGCCAGGCCAGCCCCGCCCCTTGTCCCCACCCCGGCTCAGGGACTCAAAATGGCCCCCGCACAACCCAAGGCCCGACACCCCCAAAATGCAGGCCCACCTCTCTGCAGTGGGTCTCGGAGACCCCCTTTCCAAAGCAGGCAGAGGCCCCCAAAGCCTTGTCAAACATCCAATTGGGTGGTGTGACTCATGGATGCTTTGCTCCCTGAGATCCCCGCCTGTGAGTTGGGATGGCTTCCTTTGGTGCTGAGCTCTGTTCTTGTGGGGGCCTCTTTGATACAAGGCTGCACGTTTGGTACAAATCACAGGGAGGCCTCTCTCTGATGTCTGACTCAAAGAAATGCAACTCTTTCCCTTGACTTCCTTCCCTCTTGATCTTTCGATATGTACAAAACAAGGTCTGGCTCTGGTGCCCATGGCGTTTCTTGGGGCTTGGTGAACTGTGCCCACAGGCCTGAGGCTACCAGGTTACTTTACTCTCAGGTCATTCTGGACCTGAAATGTCCAAACAAGTGCTCCAATGATTATTTCAGTGCAGCATCTTGCGAGTTTGGCTGCTCCTGTCACTCCCTTGAGAAAGACTGACTCGGTGAGGAGGCCCAGTTCATTTGTCAGTGGTGTTAGAGCTTCAGTTAAGCCCAGTTCTCATCCCCACTGTGCAGCTGACCAGCTTGTTCAAAGGCCTTCCCTGATCATGTTGCCTGCTCCATGTACTCAGTACTGTAAAAAGTGATTTCTGAAGCATGGATGCATTGCGGAAATGATGAGACAGTTTCTCCATGGAAAATGGCTTGATTTCTTATGCCAGAATCCCCCTTGTGCACTGCAAACCTGTTTCTTCCACATCACAACAGAAAATTATTTTAATAAATTCAAACTTTTGGTTGTCAATAGAAAAAGCTGAATTTCTTTGCTAAAGGGACAGCTCTGCTTTGAGCTACTGCATGTACTCCTCTGTTGTAGGCTGGCTTCTATCCCATTCCTTTTCCTATCAATTATACCATAGAATCACAGAATCCCAGAATATGCTGAGCTGGAAGGGACCCACAAGGATCATCAAGTCCATCTCCTGGCTCTGCACAGGACCATCCCCAAGAGTTCACACCATGTGCCTGAGAGCATTTTCCAAATGCTTCTTGAGCTCTGGCAGCCTTGGTGCTGTGACCACTGTCCTGGGGAGCCTGTTCCAGCATCCAGCCACGCTCTGGGTGAAGAACCTTTTCCTAATGTCCAACTCAAACCTCCCCTGGCACAACTTCAGGCTATTGTTTCACCCAGGCAGGACTGACCCCTCAACATGACTTCATTCCAACGCAGGTCTCAGCGACAAGAGTTAGAGGCTACAGCTAAAATGGAAGTGCAGCTTTTCTTCAGACACCTGAGGCCAGTGATCACTTCTCTCCACATGTTTGATCACTGGGTGGCATAATAATGACTCCCTGCTTTGTGAAAGCAAAACTCCTTTTGCATTCTATTTTAAGAGGTAAATCTTTAGGATCTATCAAACTGCTATACAGCTAAGATAAGGTAAAGCAAGAGCATAAACCACTCACTGCCTCTGAATAACTATCAAGGATTTGACTCTCAAGTATAAAAATTCCATAAAACTCTTCTTAAGACAACTTAGTGCACTCTGCCTATACACCTCAATGAGATTATTATTTAAATGAGATTATTATTTAAAATATTCATATATGCAGTAGCTATAGGCACTTCTGAGAGAGATGAGGTGACTGAAGCTCATGTCTGCTTCCAAGATGACCTGATCTACATATGGCAACCAAAGGAGGAAGATATGACCATAATGGCAGGATCCTGCAGCAATAGAGTCCTTGGTCTGTGCACACTCAGTCAAAAGAATCTGTTGACTCTCAATCAAAGTACTTTTAAGGGGTCCGATTTATGTAATCAGTAAGATTTTCCAGTTACAGATATAGGTGCAAGGAGTTCACTCAGAATACATTAAAGACTACTAGGAATGTTTAAAAACTGCTGTACAGGAAGTCAGTAACAGATCTTTTAATCTTAGAATAACTGTGGTTGCACTGAGGCAAATAGAGTCTGACTCTGATTTGTTATGTTACTTGTATTGTTCTTAAAAGAGGAGACACAGATTGATCAGCTGGAAATCAGAAAAAAACCCCATAAACTCACCCATTAGCTTGAGAGTTGGGTGAGAAAGACATTTCTAATATCCAAAACATTTGAGAAATGTTTGTGGTACCAACCAATAACCATAATAATTGGGAAACTCTGTAGGAGGGTCTTCTGCAAACCCCTTTACTGGGTGGCTAATTGAAATCCAGTTTACCACATTAAGTATGTTACCTAGTCCACAGTTCTGGACTGGATCTCTTCAGGCTTCTTTTTTGATGCAGTTCCATTTAAGAGCCCACTGGTCAAAGCTCTTACCTAAGGCTTGAGGTATTAAATTTAAATAAGTAGAATCTGGCAGAACTGAAACTGAAAGGGGATGCTCTGCAACACAATAAGTGTTCTAGAGAGTTTGTTGTTGATAATGCTAAAGAATAACAAACAATGGAATCACAAATGTAATAATAATCATTAACTGTTTTCTATTTCCACTCAAAATGAAGGGATAGATTTGGAAGATTTTTTTTTTATTACAGATAAAGATAAACAAAGAAAAATTAATAATTATCTACTATATGCTTAGAAATGTAGTCATTATTTCCATTTACATTTACAACCAAACAGTCTTGATTTAGATTTAATTTAAAAGCCCTTTATACTAAAGGCAGTGAAAAATAAGAATAAATTTATGCACAAATCCCACCGATATGTATTTTCTGTCCTTCATCAATGGAAAGGATTTTGGACTAAACAGATACAAGCCCTAGGGAGTTTTGACACAGACTTTATAGTGATCAGTGTTTTTTGGATATGACTCTGAACCATGCAAGTTGGTAGGGAAGTTTTATTAGGATCAGGGAAAGATGAAACCATGTACTTGGCAGTAATGAGAATGATGATAGGCTGGTATCACCTTCCTATTTTTCCTAAGTTCCCAGTGAGTTTGACCTCTTGCAAATTCTGCAGAGTATGTAAGCCCTGTGAATGTTTTAAACAATACAGTTTTAATCTAATATAACACTGCAAATGCTGAAGAGCCTGTAGGCTAAGAGGCAGATCATTCAAATGTAAAAACAAATTTGACTGGAGTCTAAACAATGTTGGCCTCTGCTGCAAACTATAGCTTTCTTTTGACATGGAAAGAGAGAATGCATTTTGCCAAAAGGGAATTAGCTTGGAAAGCCTCTGTAAATGATACTGTGATGAAAATAAACAGTCCCCTAGCCTTAGTTTCACAGTTGTGCAGGAGAAACCTAACAGATCATGCCTCATGTCATGAGTGCTCATTAGCTTTTGGCTGCAGCCCATGTCTTGGCCTGGGGGATCTCATGAGAACTAAATCACTGATGTCAATCATTGCTCTCCATGATGACACCGCAGTTCTTTGCAGTGAGATGCCCCTGGTGTTTGTAGCATCCTTGTTAGTAAATAATCATTTCTGGAAACGCTCGCTTGCCTTTACACTTGTACTTTGTCGCCTGTCATTTCTCAGCCTTCCCTTTCCTTACCTGTCATCATGCTTCAATTTCTCTCTCCTCTTTTTTTATGGGTTTGAAGGTTCACAGTGATTTGGTCTCATTCATCCTTATCAGCACCTCCCTCTGCTCTAACTGCTTTTGTTTTGGCATCAGTATCTCCCTTTTTTTCATGTGCTCTCCCAAGGGAAAATGGACTGAGCTGCAGCAATTCCATCTCCCTGTGGGGGTGCGAAGAGTCAGGGAATTGAGAAAGCTACATGGTTTTTTTGGTAGAAATGGGCATTTAGACATTTCTCCTTCTCCCTTTATGTGCCAAACTGCTAATTGCAGGGCTCTCACTGGTTCTGGACCACCCTCCAATTCGAAGGTTGGCATAGGGGGAAATTAATTTTTCATAGGAGCTAATTTGATATATAAAAGCATTGGAAGAAGCCAGGATAAAAATTCCTCCTGATAAGGAGTTAATGTCTCCAAACATTAAAAAAACCACCAAAGCCCCCAAAGCAAAACCACAACAAAAAAACTCCCATAAAAAATTACATGGCAATCCTTTTATATAATAGTGAAATTGAGAAAAAAAATCTACAGTTATAAGAAAACTGAAAGAAATCTTATTGACTCCAAGAACCTCAGAGGTCTTTTAGTGAAAACCTTGACAGATGAGTAGTTCCAAATAATGTTTCACCCTTAATTTTCATAAATTGAAGTTAAAATTTTTTCTTTCTGTTGTTCAATAATTCTAAAAATTCCCCACTTATTAGACATATTTATGTATCATACTGTTAAAATACCATACATTAGACCAGTTAGAAGAGAAGAAATCATAAGAAGGACACCAGACTCACCTCTATGTTCTTCATCAGTTATTTTTCAACCAAAGTAGACTAAAATTTGTTAGGGCTTTCAGATTTTCAATCCTGGAAATTTTACTGCAATAAAGATAAAACTTTTGCAAATTTGCACATTTTTGAAGACCATCTATTTTCTCAGATGAGGTATTATTTTGGAGCACTGAACAACAAAATGCCACTCTTTTTTGTCAAGGTGCTAATAACTTGCATAGAAAATTGTTAGGTAATTCCAAATAGTTTGAGACCCCCACCTTCTGTGCAGAATTCTGCTGACTGAGAAAGCTTTTCAATTATGTCAACGAAGAGAAAGTAGTACCAGCTACAACGATTCATGATAAATTGTTATGTTTATTATTGTCATTAACATATCTGCTTTCTAACCAGTTTTCTGGTAATGGTTTCAATGTAATTATTCTATTTTTAAGAAATGTTGTTTCAAATGAGAAAGAAAAAAATTCCAGAAGTAGGTTCTAAATTACAGAAAACTGTAATAAACAATTTGATACATATCTAAAAATGGGATTTGTTTTGATACCTCAGTAAGAAGTTCCAGATGGTGACTCCTTAATTATTTCTTCAAGATTCTGGTTCTAGTTATCACTTGCATCTTCTCTTGAGTTCTCTGTAGTGACTATTATTTTCTAGTATTAGGAAAAGCATAGTAATATTATCAGATGTGTAGCCACTCACACAGAGTAAAAGTCACTGGATTTCCAAGGAATTTGGAAAGAAGATATAAATTCCTAAAGATTGCATTCCAGAATCTGTATTTCTAGTGGAATCACAAGGATTACAATAGAAGAAATGTGAAATTGCTTGGAATACTTAATTGCTTTTTAAAGCAATTTAAGCAACCTTTTTTTTTGTATTCTAAAAGTCCAGAAAATAATAACAAGCTATTCTGACCACCTTATAAGGAAGGGTGAGGAATTGTACCCCCTTATCCCTGAGCTCAGTAAATTGTATTTGCACAAAGCATAAAGATACAGTAAAAACAAACCAGTCAGAGCTCATAATCCACCAAAAACCTGAACAAAATCCCCTCCATAGGTATGAAAAAATGTGTCAGAATATAACTAAGAGTATAAAAACCCCTGTCACAATATTTTTAAGTAGTCACACAGCTGCTACTGTTAATCTTCAGAATTACTAAACACTTACTAATAATGAGCTGGACTGTTGCAGCAGGTTTGATTTTTTTCCTTTTGAAAGCACTTACATGATGTATTAACCACACACTATGTAAACCACACCCTGAATATGCTTCCCACTGGACCAGGTTGCTCCAAGCCCCATCCGACCTGGCCTGGAACACTCCAAGGGATATGACATTCACAGCTCCTCTTGGCAAACTGTGCCAGTGCCTCAGCACTCTCAGAGCCAAGGATTTCTTCCTAATATCCAATCTAACCCTACTCTCTGCTAGTGTGAAGCCATTCCCCCCTGTTGTATCCCTGCATGCCCTTATAAAAGTACCTCTCCAGCTCTCTTGTAGCCCCTTTAGACACTGGAAGGTCCTCCAAGGTCTTGCTGGATTTAGGTATGATGGTGGCAGGTGGTTTGGAGGTTCTATCCATCCAGAAAGTAGGGGAGTATAAGCTATTCTGACCACCTTCATAAGGAAGGCTGAGGATTGCACCCACTTATCCTTGTATTGGACTCAGTAAGTAACAGAATAAATAACTCAGAGGTAACAGGACTTGAAGCTTGGCTTATATTTCAAGACATGCATTTTGTGTATCTTCATTGTCATGAACTGAATTTTCACTTTCCAAATGCTACCACCTCACAGATTTCTTACTTCATGTTTTATCCAACATTTGCAGATTGGCCAATTCACGTTGTGCTCCCTGGAGCCTTCTCTTCTCCAGGTTGAACAACCCCAGCTCTCTCAGCCTGTCTCTGTAGGATTAGTGCTCCAGTCCTAACGGGACAGTGGAAACTGGATGCTTGTGCTCCTCAGCTGTGCTTGGCCAACAGTCTGACAGCAACACATTGGACAGCTTCCCTATCCCTTCACCAGGCACCTGACCCAGTGCTGGTGGTTAATTCAAGCTGCAATGACTTTTCCTCTTGCTCTTTTCATGTGCAGGGTAGTGGAGTAGGGGTGATAAGCTGTTTTGTGAAGTGTCAGAAAAAGAGGATTAGCGAGTTTTACTCTGGATTGTGCAACGGGAGGGTGTCATTCCTGTACAGTAGATTATCTTGGGGCAGTGGAGATTAACCGTGCCAAAGTGCAGCACAGGACCTTACTGTGGATTAACTGAAATCAATTGCAAATGTCAGCATCAGTTAAAATGGGCCATTCTCAAGGAGAAAAAAAATGCTCACCGAGCCATTTGCACTGGATGAATTTTATCAAATGAAGAGTAATTATGATTAAATCGCTATGTGGGTTTGTTTTTTTTTTTCTTTTCATTTTGTTGCAGTCAGACCTGCTGAACGCTTCCCAGCGGTAGAAAATTGGATCCTCACTGAAACAAATGCCATCAAAGACGTCTGATTTGTGAGTATGGAGGTTAAACGTATTGAAAATAGGAAAGACTTTTGTTAAAGTCTTCTTGTTAATGTTTTTTTGACATTTCTAGTGAAGAGGGAGAAAACCGGTCAAGCAGCTTCTGCAGTTCTGTCGAAGCGGGCCTGTCTGTAGCTCGTTACTTGCGCTGCTTTTTTACGACACAAGATGTCACTACAAGTCCACTTAAGGCAAAACCGTCCGTTTATTTCTACCTTGAAAAAGATATTTTGGCTTAGTCTCAGACTTCCCTATTCATGGGTGCTGTATTTCACTTACCCAAAGACATTATATATATATATGTATATACACATATGCACACACACACATTTAGATATTTACACATCCATACGTACACACATTTATATATATACATATGTAAATGTACCATTTCTTTTAGCAGAAGTCTGTAACAAATTAAGTCCATGAATCCAAATAGGCTTTTCTGAATTAACATATCATAAAAAGTACATAATAGTACAATTTGAAATTAATGCTCTGAAAACTGCACACTTTCTAATTCAAGGAGAAAAAAACCCCCAAACCCCTGAAACATCTACTGTGAGCCTTCTCCAGAGAAATTTTTATGTAATTTTGCTTAAGTATTCTGTTCCTTTTACATCAGATCCTGCAAGAAAGAGGATCTTGTCTAGCAAATTACCTGGTTTTTCTTTCCTTTTTCCTTGAAAAAGAATCTCAGTAAATTAGTTTAGGCAGCAAGGCCAACTGATACCATTTTGTGATCTGTTTAATATTTTTAAACAGTAATTGAATGAACAAGCATTAAAACTGAACATTGCATCCAAATTCAGATATGCATTGGTACTGTCAGTAGCAACTGGTTTTGTTTCTGAGTGTCTAAGGGGGTGACTCAGTACTGGCAGTGAGGAAAGCCAAATGATCTAATTTGGGTATAGGGATTTCTGTTTGAATGGAAAGCACTGTTATCTCACCAGAAGGGAATTATTGTAAAAATCAACCCTTTTGTCCCTTCCTAGGTAACTAAATCATCTCACAGAGACCTGCTCTGGCAGGCTAAAATCTGTGTGCATATTCCTGAGCTCTTTAACTGCAGCAAACATGCAGGGCAGCATTACTGTATTAATCATTAACTCAGCTCATTAAGAACTTGTTAATGTTACTGCTACATAATCTTGTGGTGGTTTATAAAGCCATTAAAATGTATATTTGCATGTACAGTATTTTAAAAATGTCTGGCAGCAGTTGCTAGGTTTCTCTTTTAATGTAAAGGATTTTCAAACCTATCTCAGACTGGATTAATCATTCTGAGTGCGTTATCTTTCACCTTCTGCTGTGGCACATTCTGCTCTGATTCTGCTAATGCCTTTTAGTATAATTTAAAATAATTTAATAGCATAGCGAAAGCAACTGTTTAAGTGCTGATGGTGCTTTACTGCTGGGTATTTACTTTAGGAATTGTCCTTGTATGTTTGCTGACTGTCATGGAAACTTTTGAAACTGATGTTCTTCACGATCTCATGGATCACTGTGTGTCATAGACATGTGTTTCTGTCTCTGCCTTCTGCTGATGTCGATATTTGATGGTTTCACAAGCATTGCTAAGCAGTCATTATTGTATTTGTCTCTAGAAAAATCTCAGTCCTTTAAAAAATAGTGTTTGTAATCTATCTGCAGCTTTTTGTCTGCTTCTGCTTTGTGTCACTGGGATATTTCTGACTTTCACTGTGTCATTTTTTAATCCAAGTGCTTCTGGAATCATCTCTGCAAACCAGTGCATATTTAGATGAAATGTCAGATGAAATAGCAAGAATCTGTCATGGTAGACCTTGTGTAAATGTTTAAGAGAGATTACATTTTGGAAACTAATCTCTCTATGCCTCAGCATTAATAGAACTGTTATCACTTCAGCTTTTAGTATCAGGTAAGATATATGACATAGCTTTTGCTTTTTTTTTTCCTAATAATTTTATCAGTAGAAACATTTTGATGTGAAACACCTTTTAAGTGTTTAAAATGACAGATTTCCCATTAAGCAACTGGAAAATGTCACCCCTTCAGCTGTTATTGGAGGCAGTTGTGAAGGAAGACTGAGTTATCTCAGATGATTGTTTGAGGATAGCGGTTGAAAGTCTGCAAGGAGATTAAAAAAAAAACAAAACATAAACCAATAAAACTTCATTAGTACTTCTAAAAACAATAGGTAAGGCATTACTTATAAAATGTTTTATTGTTGCAGTGACTTCTTCAGCCAGCTCTGGACCGGATATTGTGTTAACAGACAGAAATGAGCTCAGCATTGATCTATAAATTAGCAGTTGCCTAGTGACTCATGGTCTTGGCTCACTCACTTTATGCAAACAAAAAATAGCACTATGCAGTAATGGATATATGCCAATTTTTTGTTAGGGTCACTGTCCCAGAGCTGACAGAAATTTTTGACATAAATTTTGACAGGGAGAGTAACTTGAAATTGAAAATGTCAGTGAAAGCAGGGAATTGTTGACAAACCATCAGCTAGGTACCTACAGAGGAATGTTGCTGTAAAAACACTGCAAGGTAAAAAAACCACACACACACACACACAAATTATCAACAAAAATATATGAAAATAAGCAACGTAGAATAAAATAGAATTTGCAGAGTACATATTAACTGGGTTATAAAATGGTTTAAAAGCGGGTCTCAAAATGGGAAAAATAATTTCAGGTATTATTGACCAATTTAATGAAACTGTAATCATTTTATTGGGCATCTAAATGGCAGCATAGGTCTCTTCCAGTTACATCTGCGAATGGCACAGGCTTGTTGAACAGTAAGTAATAAAGTCACACCTACAAATTTATTTGAATCACCTAATTAAAAGGTGATAGTCCAGCAACGTGCACTTCAGTGCAGCTAAATGTGGTCTGACACCTACAGCTACACGATGAAAAATTCCACCTTGAAATGCTTTGGCTCAGGGAAGGGATATAGGGTCATCCATAGCAAACTGCTTCAGCCTGAGCTCCTACTGTAGAGCTTTACTTAAATTAACCAACGTGATCTATGTGTTTATCAAGTAGATGAAGACGGAGAAAAAGCCAAAGAAGGGATTTTTCTTTGGCACGCAGCACTCATAAAACAGCTCCTGGAACAATGTGTTCATTTAATGCGCCTGAGATCCAGAAAAGAGGGTCACAAACTTAGCTATGAACCAGAAACCAAACTTGCTGATGCACTGCTAACAGATCCTCAGTGATGAAGGCTGAGACTGAACTGAATAGTTACAGCTGATAGCACAGGGCTAGATAGAGGAAAGTGCAACAATATCCAGTCACTGATGTTTTAAGTTGATCAATGTGCTGTAACAGGCATATAAAGTATTGTGAGCATCAGTGGAGGTAGTGTTGTGTTAATGCTGAATCTTTTTGTACCATTGATCTCAGTGGGATCTGAGGTATCTTAGAAATCAGAACTTGTGAAATTTCAACCTGATATTTTCATAGCAAGTCTTGACATGGACAGTTCCAAGGTATTGCTTTTTATTCATTAAAATTTTATCCTTGCAATCAATAATATCAATAATCTATCAGTAATATCCAACCCACTAAACTCTTTAAAGTTAAAAATCTATATTTTTCAAAGCTTATGGTTGCAAAGTTAATTTCTCCAAAAGAGGGGATCAAATCTTTCCATGCTTTCCAAGGAGGATCTGCAGATACAGGAATGTGAAGTGTGTTTCTCTTCTTGGTAGTGAATATTTCCAATCTTTATAAGAGAACAAACTGTTGTTTGAAAAACATCACCTTTTTCTCTCTCCATCCTTTTTGTCTTGCTTTTCATCGGAGGTTTGAACAAGCTTAATTGAAACAAAAGTAAATCTTTCATGGGACCTGGTGTCATTACAGGATCATAAATCATAGAAACACAGAGTGGTTTGGGTTTGGAAGGAACCTTAAGGTTCATCTCGTTCCAACCTCCTGCCATGGGCAGGGACACCCTCCAGTAGACCAGGTTGTTCTAAGCCCAATCCAAAATGGCCTTGAGCACTTACAGGGCTGGGGCCTCCACAATGAAGTCACAAGTCTCTAACTTGCAGTTTGTGTGTACTTGCATAGCTCCACTGAATCCTTTGAAATGATGCTATTTTGTGCCTGCTGAAGGCCACAACTCTTTTCTGGTCATATTCTTCCCTG
The DNA here is from genome assembly GCF_036250125.1 of Pseudopipra pipra. Classification (NCBI taxonomy): domain Eukaryota; kingdom Metazoa; phylum Chordata; class Aves; order Passeriformes; family Pipridae; genus Pseudopipra; species Pseudopipra pipra. The sequence continues at coordinate 60,131,247 of NC_087554.1, forward strand.
CTATTGACTTTATCTACATGCAGGACATGAAACCCAAGTGTCAGAGTAGGTGTGGAAGAATAATTTCAGTCTTATGAGGCATCCTTAAGAATCCTCTTTTCCTGGAGCCTGGATACACTGAGATCAAGAACACTAGTTACAGAGTGGTAAGGAGAAGCAAACGAAAGTATTCACGAGTTCTTGAGCACATCCTGCAGTCACACTCCAATGGCAGCTACCAGGGGTCTCTAGGAAATGTGAACCTCAAAAAGGTGTCATTGGAATATTTTGTCTATTGTTTGGGGCAGAAGAATCACACTTGAGAGCAACAATCAAATGCAGTGAGGAATTTGCACCTGTTTTTCTTTTCTTGCATTCTTCCACGGGGAATAGCACATCTCTGCATCTCTGAGGCACCGTGGAAATTGAAAACCTGCCGGACTGAAACAAGTGCCCTGAGCTTTGCAGGATGAAATAATACCTTAATTGGTCTGCCTGCATGGATGCCAAGCCCTATCATCTCAGTCTGACAGATATGATGAGAAAAGCATCCGAGATCTGGTGTCAGCAAACCTTCCTTGAGCTATTTGTATCTTTTAATGGAGTGAACTTCTAATGTAATTCACAGAACAAGGATACTTTAAGACACTGATTTGGGTATGTAATGGACTCCTACATAACCAGCTTAAAGAAATCTTAAAAAGAATATTTTTATTTCTCTTGTATTTCTTTTTTTTTTTTCATTAATATTTTTTCCCTGCATCACAGAAACAAGACTAGCAAGCACTTGGGAAGTCACCTAGTTCACCCCTTTGCTCCAAGGCAGAATGGACTCTTTCAAACACTCCCTATGTACTGTTTCTGTAACCTGTTTTTAAAAGTCACTGGTAGTGGAAATTCCAAAACCAAAGACTAATGGCAAATTTTAATCCCAAAGAGCAGAGAAAGGTGGTGAATGCAAGAGAAAATAGTGGTATTCTCCATGACACTTTCATATTACATTACCTTTTACACTTTCCTGTAGGAGAGCAAGAACCTGGAAGTTTCAAAGTCTCATCTGACCATGTCAGGAGCTTCCCTCATGTCTCTGAATTAATTGTGCAAGTTTATATCCCTTGGTGTTATGTCAGGAATCCATTTCTTGTTCAAATTCCTGAACTGAAGATTGATAGTAGGAAATTGATTGAGTAGGCTTTTGAGTTATTATTGTGATGTAGGAGAAGAAAACCCAATGTATAGTTTTGAACAGGTTAATATATCAAAAACCACCAAAATATAAATAGTGAAAACCTCCAAAACATAAAGCCATTTTTAAAATAATCTAACAGTAAATCATATATAGCTGACACTAGGTTCTCACTGTGAAATAGTTATAACACAGTCTAAAGGACTTAAAATTACTAAAATTATAAAATTAGTATTCTAAGTTAATGTTGTGAATTACTAAGTTAATGAAACATCTAAAAGGCTGCTAAACAATTTTATCTTCTAGGGAAACGAAGACTGAGAGATGACCAACTTATATTGCTATGAAACAGTTCTACTTTTCAAAGAAGGACTTAAGGCCTTTTGTTTGTGTTCTAGTTAATTTAAAAAGAAGTGAAGAATTTCTGCCCGGTTTTGAGATCCACAATTTATATATTTCCTTTGAAAAGATGCAGCAAAAACATGTCTTTAATTGTCCTTCTGGTATCACCATAGGTAAAAATGTTCTGGGGCAAAAGGAATACGTATGAGTTTCTGTGATGGAAGTGACTGTGCTCTGACAGGCTGAGATACTGATATTGCCAAGGCAAAGGAGAATTTCGAGGAGCCCAAGTGACTGAGTCCATCTGAAATGCAGAATGACTCTGTCAAGAGAGGTGTCAGGGCTTTGGAGCCCCTGAGCATCAAGAGTCCTGACAACTGCCTTTAGTTGCTCTGGGAGAGGGACTGTGATTTCAAAAGTGCAGCTGAAAGGCTGCACTCACATTTCTGGAAAATTCTTTTAGCAATTTAAGACACCAGTCTTTCTGAGCATAACATAAGAACCAGATATTGGGGCTCAGGGTACTCTATTGTTCCATTTTTGAAGTGAAGAAAGTGTCTTTCTCTGATGCTTCTGTTGTTGAAATAGATGTTGAAAATTTCACATACCCTCCATTTCCAGACCTTCATCTTACTAATTCTGTCATAATTTGTGAGGGAATAAAATAGAATAGAATAGAACGATAGAATAGAATCGTTAAGGTTGGAAAAGACCGCCAAGATCATCAAGTCCAACCTTCAACTGAATACCACCACGCCCACTAAGCTATATTGTGTGAAGTGCCACATCTACTTGCTTTTTTGAACACTTCCAGGAGTGGTGACTCCACCACTTCCCTAGAGAGCCTGTTCTAGTGCTTAACTACACTTCCAGTGAAGAAATTTTTCCTAATACCCAACCTGAACCTCCCCTGGCACAGCTTGAAGCCATTTCCCCTTGTCCTATTAGAAGTCACACTTGGACCTGGATCTCCTTGCTCTTTTAAATGAACAAAGAAAAGAACATAAATTAAAACCACCACCACCACCACCAAAAAAACCCCAAACCAACAAACGAAAGCAAAACACAGCAAAAAAAACTCACAGAAAAAGCAAAATTCGCACATAAGGGCCCCATGGCCTGATGCCAATCAACATTCATTCCCAGAGTGGGATAAATCATGGGGGTGTGTCTCAGTAGAGAATTTCCAGCCAGCCCAACAAAGAAGAGAATTTCTTCATCAGGAGAAGAGGCACAAAAACTGACAGCATCAGGTGCTTGGCTTCTTGCAGAAAAGAGGAAATGTGGCTCCCCAGAATGTTGGTTGCAACACAACATCATGTTCTTGACCACATCTTGGGCCAGCTGTGATTCACATTATTTATTTCACTAAACTAAACTCCTTATAAAGCCCCCCAAGAGCAACAGTAACAAAGGCTGGTTTGCTATCGACAGCACGCACATGTGAGCAGAAAAAGTGCCTTCTGAGATTATGAGGGAGAGCAGACATAATGAAGAGAGCTGATGAGACTTGTTTCCTGATCGTGCTGCCCACAGACCAAATTAATTCCAACAGATGAGTAAAAGATGGAAAGACATGCTAATTATCAGCTCTTTTTTTTTTTTTTTTTAATGAACCAGTTCCCTACTTCAAAATCTAATTAGCTTTCTAGATAAGGCCTAGGCTGAAGTTTCTGTTTCTCCACTAAAAGTATTATGTGCCTGTATTTCCATTGCTTGAAGACAACTGCTTTGGGTTGATGGATATTTACTTATACAGTCTTTACTTATATATTGAAGAATTATATATATATATACTTATATATACCTTCTAGATAATGAGAGCACTCTTTCATTACAGCTCAGGGGAATTACACAGCATAATAGATTTCCTGAAAGACAGAAAAGGTAAAGAGAACACAGAGAGTTACAAATCATTAAGATCATTGTACCAGAGTGGTAGAAAACACTCATGGTTGTGAGACAATAAACTGAGGGAGAACAGAACAGGAGGAGTCTGGGAGGAACCACAGTAAGAGGAGAAAAGCCAAGAGACATAGCCCAGATTTATTTGCTTTTCCTACAGTTTATATGTAAAAGGAAGAAAACAAAAGACGTAATGAAAAACAAGGATAGAAGGAAAAGAGAAATCTAGAGAAAAATATAGAAAAGAACTTAGCTAGTTAGATTCAATTGGCTGTGAGTGTAAGATAGTCTCATGGGAAATACATGTAAGTAGTTTGTATCACATCTCCCCATCACATTTTGGGGGAAAAGATAAGTATGATAAATAGTTGTGCTGGAAGAAATAGAGATATAACCCTCTGCTGTTTGCAGCCAACACACTGGATTTACTATGATGAAACATGTAATTTTAAAAATTCAATGCTATACTTGCAAATAATTTCTTCCCAAATTTTAGGCTGCAGTTTTAAATCAATTAAGATGCTTGAAAACAATCAGGGAAGCCATGAAGGAGGCTGATATGCTAGTTCAGGGCTAAACTTGAACAAAATTTTTCTTCAAGTCTTATTTCAGAAACACTCAGGTGTTTAAAGATAATGGGATGCTAAGATATTCACTAACTCATGACACCCATGAATAAAGCCACAGAGGGAGGGTATGGTACTGTACTGTGATGGTGGTAGAATTAAGTGAATAAAGCCTTAAGGACTGCCTTAGCATGTTTGGAAGACAAGCTCTGAGCCTCAAGACCACAAGAGTTGAGGACAGAGGTGAATTAATTTGTTACTGTTATTTGTCTTTGGTACTGGTCAACCACAAAGGATGCTTTAAAAAGGCCACCCAACACCCCAGCAGCTTCTACAGTGTGACAGACCTAGGACTGTGCTGCCACAGAGGTAACAAAGACAAGCTCAGGCAGCAGTTTTTCCCTTCTGAAACTAGCTCACATTTCTAGGGACACGCTGAAAAAATAGAGGAGAAAGAATGAGAAAGATGTTAAATTTGGCGATGATAATGAAACTCTGCATATTGAACTAGGATCAAGTTAGACTCATTCTCTCTTGCCAGGGAAATTTGATTGCTTTTTTAATAGAATTATAAAATGTAATAGAAAGAGGGAATCCAAAATCTCCCTTGTATTTGATGGAATGTGTATTTGAAACCTCTCAAAACTTAATTCAAGGGGATTTAGGTGGGAGAACTGCCACTGGCTGAGTGGTAATACCTGCATGAGATCTTATAATAAAACCAGCCACTGATCAAGTGAAGTCTTCAGTTTTCCAATAAAACAAAGACATCTCAGATGTTTTTACAGATGTTACTGATGGTATAATACAGTCATGCCTCAATCAAATCAGTTAGAGACAGTGCAGGAGCACGCAGACAAATGCTGCTTCTGCTGCAGGGGAAGGAATGGCCATGCTGACTTTCCTACCCAGATGCATCAAATACAGTCCACACTGTCTTGATCTCTTCCCCTTAAAATCATGGCAAAATTAGTTTCCCTGAATGACATGTATGCCTGAGGATTATTTATAAGATTATGGTGTGAGAGGCAGATCAGAAACTGGCGATGTGTGGATGGGGAGGCAGCAAAGAGTGCACAACACGCTCCTGAATTCTGGTTCGATGGTTGAAACATTCGCTGCTCATTGACTGCAGTGAGGTTTGGCCCTGGCAATATTCGTGGCAAAACCAATTTCATCTTTCTGTGTGTTGCTAATGCCTCTAGACTTTCCGTCACCAGAGGAGATATCAGAGGTCCAAGTTGGGTGGGAGCCCGGGCAGAAAGCAGCAACTTCTTTTAGCATCAGCTTACACACCCTTTTATTCTCTAGAGTTTTGGGGTTGCAGTTCGATTCAAAAGATGCTCAGATCCTGTTGCCCCTTTGCCTAGTGTTTCACTAGAAGAGGAGGTGGGCCAGACTCCTGCTAAGGCAGTTGTAACAAATCCAGGCAGCCTCTCCAGCTGTTGGGATGTGCCTGTGAAGCTGCAAACCCTGTTCTCCAGCCTCTCATACAGGACTGAGGTATCACTAGACAGAATCAGTGAGAGGTGATCACACCCTTGTGTGCAAAAGAAGTTCTGTCACTCACCACGTCATCAGAGAAGGATGAATGCAGCAGGGTCCAATTTAGCAGACACGGAGCTGCTTCCTCCGTGCCTGAGTCTGGGGCTCATGTGATGCATATCCTTGTTTACTGGACATGTGTGATGTGGTGTCTCTATACTGTATGCAGTCCAGCCATGTGTGGCAGCAGGACCAGGGCAGTGACTGTCCCCCTGTGCTGGGCACTGGTGAGGCCACATCTCAAATCCTGAGTTGAGTTTTGGGCCCCTCACGACAAGAAAGACATTGAGGGGCTGGAGTGAGTCCAGAGAAGGGAACAGAGCTGGGGAAGGGTCTGAGCACAAGTCTGATGAGGAGCAGCTGAGGAAGCTGGGAGAGCTTATCCTGGAGAAAAGGATGGCCAGGGGGGACCTTCTTGCTCTCTCTGCCCTGACAGGAGGATGGAGCCAGGTGAGGGTCGGGCTCTCCTACCAGGCAACAAGTGACCAGGATGAGAGGAAATGGCTTCAGGTTGTGCCAGAAGAGGTTTAGATTGGATATTAAGACAACTTTCTTCATGGAAAGGGTTGTCAAGCACTGGCACAGGCTGCCCAGGGCAGTGGCAAGGTCATCATCCCTGGCAGGATTTAAAAGACATAGAGATGTGGCACTTGGGGGCATCATTTGGTGGTGGACTTGGCAGTGCAGGGTTAGCAGTTGGACTTGATGTTCTTAAGGGCTTTTCCAATCTAAACAATTCTATAATTCCATATATTTCATTACTGGAACATCAGGGTCTGAGACAGGCTCCCTAAAGAGCAGTCTCTCCAAAACCAGAGGACACAAATGGCTGAAACATCTGTCACAGCAGAGTGTTGGAGCACATACTTAGTGCTGTGAGAAGAATCAGCAACTTGGGCATGAGGGAGGACAGTGGGGGAACACTCAGTGAGCTGCAGGGCGAAAGACTGGGAGATGATGGCTGAAAAGAGGAGGCAGAGGGGACAATGATGTTCAATGGACAGATCCTCTCAGTTCAGGGGGGATATGTGCTGCATCTGTGCTGCTTGTCATACTCATAAATGATGTGGAAAGTGGAGAACAGTGATGTGACAAGTATTAAAAATTATGTGGAATTAGGCTACTGAAAACAAAAGCTGTCTGCAAGGAGATGCAAAAGGGACCTCATAAAATTCAAGCAACCGGATCGTGAAACAACAGCTGAAACCCCACATTGATAACTGCAAACTGCTGCACACAAGGAGGAACAGCCACGAGTAGATATGCACCAATGAGCTCCAAATTAGCTATCACATCTCAGGAAAAATGATCTCAGACTCATTTTGTGATAATTCAATAAAAATATCAGTTCCATGTTTGGGAGCAATGAAAAGGAAAAAAAACAGATAAAAAAGTTAGAAACCACTGTAGAGTGAGACAAAAAACCCATCACACTGCAACAGCAAATCCCCAGTGTACCCACACCTTACATCATACAAGAAGTTTGACCTCTTCCCAGTTCCTCCTTGGCAAGTTTTGTGGGATTTTTTTGTTTGTTTTGTTTGGTTGGTTTTGGTTTTTGTTTTGGTTTGGTTTGATTTTTTTTGTTGGTTTTTTTTGGTGTTTTTTTTTTTTTTTTTAATATAGCTAGATAATGGTCAGAAAAGAGTACTGAGCATGACTGGCAATATGGAATAATTTCCATATGGGGAGAGGCTAAATAGAAGTGTTCCCCTTGGAAAGCAGATGACTAAATCACTGAGATATATAAAATATATAAAATATATCCCACAAGTGGCATGAAGATGTAAATAGGGAACAATAGCCATTATTTCTTACTATACAGGGACATCATGAAATTGTAGCGCAGGTCCAGAACAAACAAAAGGAAGTATTTCTTGAAGCAGCCTATAATTACATTGTGGAACTCATTGCTACAGGATGCCATGGAAGCTGAAAGCATAAATGAATTAAAAATGTGATTAGGCAAATTTATGGATATACCTCCATCAAAGGCTGTTAAACGAAGGATGTGCTTCCAACGTCTGACTCAGGAAATCTTTCAGTAAAGATTGCAGGAAATCTGCAAGGATATGTTAAAGAAGGAGGGCAGAGGATTTTTAGTCCCTGTGAGAGTGAGTATTTTTGCTCCTGGTCTCCCTGTGTGCACTTTCTCTAAACAGCTGCAACTGGATCTTCTCAGAGACAGGATCCTGAACAATCCTTTGACTTGACTCATTATGACTCTTTGTAATTCTTACTTTATTTCCTTTCTCTTTTCCCTTTATCTGTCTTCAGTTTTTATAACCAAATCGTTGGGTTAACTAAGGCTCACAGTAGTGCAGTTGCTGGCTGACCAGACTTCACAACCCCTTTTGGCTCCTGGGACTGTTGGACAGCTTATTTGTGTCTTGTCTTAAAGCTCAGCACCTGGAAAAAGCAAGGAGGGTTTCTAATTAGCTCTGGGGTATGTGACCTTTGGAATTCATTTTCCTTGATGCATCTTGGAAAGGCTTTTGAAGACACTGCTAGGCAAGTGTGGGCAGTTGTCTGAGACACACCACAGACTGAAGGTACAATTCTGATTACTGGAGATGACTGTAGTAGGGCACAGGGACAACAGTTAGTGAGTTGAGCTAGACTGAAAAAATCTATATCAGAGCTACTCTCCATGAATGAATTTCCATTATCTAAAAGAGCAATTCAAGGCACAATTAAAACATTGTGTGAGTGATCCAGCTCTGGAACAGGATGCAAACACCAACTGGGGGGCGGGGGTGGGGAAGAGCATCTAGGAAATGGAATCTGGAAATTAGTTTTAAAAAATGACCTCTCTCTTGTAAACCAATACTTCTGGAAATTGCTTTGCCCTTCCTCTTCCCTATATTCTTATTCTCAATGGGAGGTAGAAATGTAAGTAGGTACATAGAAAACCAGAGTTTAAGTGAACAGCAGCAGGAAAATGAAATTACAGTGGCACACTGAAAAGAAAACAGGGATGGTCTATTTGATCTACATATACAGAGGCATTATGTCATGAAGTCTCTTTTAATTTAACCATAGTAAAAGCACATCTCTGACACTGCAGCTAGTTTCAGAAAACTGTTATGCATAAAACCTGAACAAATTGCACAAAGTTTAAAACCTACAGCAAAATGAAAATAGAGAGTGACTTTTGGGAAGCTATGAATACATCAGAAAAGGAAACACCAGAGAGGGGGAAAAGGTGTTTAAACTAAAGTACACTGTTGGCACAAGAACAAATGGCTGTAAACTGCCCGTGAATAAATTTAAGATGGAAATTAGAAGAATTTGTGAGGAGTGAGTTTTTGCAACAGCTTTTAAGTAGAAACAAGAGGGACAGAACACTCTACCTTGTTTTAAAATGACAGTGAATAGTTTATATGATACTGTTTCCTGAAATAGAAAAGTACTGTCTGGCAAGCCAGGAAGTCCCTTATATCATTGTTTTAAGCAATTCTGCATTATAAGATGAAGGTAGATTTGAGAACATAAACATCTGAAGGGCAGAAAGAGAATTACTTTCTTGAGAAACCTCCTGAGACTGGTTATGCAATATTTACTCAAAGGGACTCATGGACGACTCACCATTTGGGTTGTCTAAAATAAGCCTGAATAAAGCAGCAATCCAGGTACTTTCAAGATGTGCTGGTTAATGAACAAGGCAGTCTTGAATGCCACTCTTCAACATGAGCCATGCCACAGGGCCTTGGAGGTATGGTACACAGGGAGGTGGATTCTCTGAAAGTTGCAGAAAAGGAGGAAATAGTGGTCAAAAGTCACGAATGTTGGGCTGGGGATTCCTGCTTGCTCACCTCAGCTTGTAGGCAAGTGCTGTTAGGTTTCTGTGTTGTTGGTGTGAGCAGAGTCTGCATCCTGGGAATAAGCATGCAGGAGGCATACTTGTCATGTGGAGGGTTCTCAGGGACCCTGAACAACCTGGTCTAGTGGAATGTGCTCCTGCCCATGGCAGGGGTTTGAAACTGGATGATCTTTAAGGTGCCTTCCAATCCAAACCATTCTGTGATTCTATGATTACAAAAGGAGCTTCAGGACCAGCATTTCCAGCTACATCATTAAAAATGTCATGGAAGAACCTCAGATTCTGATACCAGCTGGCCTCAGAAAAGTTCATAAAACTAAGGCACTAGCCATGAAAGTCAGCACCTAAAAGATCAGATCTCAGGTATAAAGATTGTCCAGCGCAGACTACAGAATTAGTTTCTAATTTTAATTTTATCTTTAAACAGCTTAATAGTTCTCTCTGAAGATGACTTTATTGGTTGTTTCTTTTTTAATATTAAGCTGCCATTTAATTTCGTGTTTCACTTTGGGAAAATACAATGTTGGAAATGCTCAACAATCCCTTCTTCCCTTTCTTAGGCACACAGAAGGGTCTCCTGTCATCTGAATGACAAACACAGCAGTGGCTTTCTATTTAGAGCTGCTGGAACATGTTTTCCAGATCAATGGTGAAAATGATGGCATGGAGACTGGAACATGTGGAAGATACAGTAGGGTGGAAGAACAGGTTGAAATGTTTTTCTCTGACAAGAACAGTCACTGGTGCTTAGATTTAATGCATTTTTAAAATAGCGTCCTGGATCCTTTGCAGTGGATCACTGTGGCACCAGGGACAAGGCATGTTTTAGAAAGTGTCATTACCACACAAACAGGTAATGGCTTCACAGTGATGTTTTTGGTGAACTAGAACACAGCTTTAACAGAAGATGAAGATACGAATTCTATCTTCATTGGTGGAAAATAAGCCAAAGTTAAAGCAGACATTTTTGGGAAATTAAGCTCTCCAAATGAGTTTTCTGATTTTAATTAAAAAGTTTTGACTCTTTACATTTTAAGACTCGTTGCCATGCATATCAGTACAAGCTCCTTTCACTTTTCTCAGAGATGTTTTATAATCTACCCCTTGGAAACTTGCATTCCTTGATTAAATAAATATGCACTGGGAGCATTTAGTATCCGACCATGCCCACTTACACAACAGATGTCAAGCAGTTACCCTTTCTTCTTAATACAAAATCAAATTGCTAAAAGCATTGAAATTCTGGGCTCTGTCCAAGAGCAGCAGATGAATAATTAAAGTAAAAAAGACTTCAGGTTCTCACATTTCTTTTTCATGATCTCACTGGAAGTAACTTTCAATACTGAGAATACCAGAGCTGGACAAAGCCCTGACAGCAATACTTTCAGCACTGAAAATATAAGTTCAGAATCATGAATTACCTCCTACTGATTCTGCTGAACTGCTTCAACTGGGAGCTGGAAATGCAAATCCAGAATCCAAACTGCTATTTTGAGATAGTGTCATTTAAGATGTTTAACTTTCACAGAAGTGATTATATTAATCAAAACTATTTCAAAACTTATTTTATATAGAACAGGGAACATTTAAAGATGCAGTAAACCCCCTCCCCATGTATTCACCACTAATGAGCACAAAGGCAAATAACCTAGGAGTTTATTACAGCTGCAAGAAGGAAATGCTAAGAAAATTCTGAGAAGTCAGAAAAACCGAGAATCACAAATGGTTCCTCCCTGTTTCTACAAGTCAAACCTCAAGCAGCCTCTTCTCAGCTTTTTAATTTTCCACTCTATATTGAATCATACGGTCACTTACTATGTGTTCATGTCATTTTGATCTCATCACCGCTGGCTGGAAAGGCAGGCTTTCCAGGATTCCACCCTTTTACAGAAGCTTCTTTACCTTCTGTACATGACATGGAGGAAGGAATCAATTGTGGTTTCCAGGTTAATTTTTTCCAGAAAGAGCTTGTGAAACCTGTTCTACTAACAGCTGAACAGAGACACTGCTGACCTGGAATGCTTCCTTTTAGCATCACAATCCTCCTTCCATTTGGAGTTATCCTTGCTCATGCTGCCCAGTTATCTCACTTCCCCCCCTCCCCTAGAGCCCATCTCCAGTTTTCTTTGCTGATTGAGGTCCTAGACCTCACAAAACTTCTGCTGCCCGGGGTAGATGACAGGATTGTGAGAACATGTGGTCTTTCCAGCACTTGAAGGCAGGGTAATCCTTAGGGAAGGGTTGGTAAGACTTCCAAGTGTAAAGCACAGAATATATTCAACTCATTCCATTTGCTTGAATTTTTCTTGCCAACTCCCCAAACTGTGTGAAGGTCAAAAGCTCATTTCCTCTTACAGAATCTTTCACTGGCTCTGATCTACCTCTGTTTTCTTATCTATTCCTCTGCGGTGTTCAGCTGTAATGAGTTGATAAGCATTCAGATAAAGAAATTACAGTGAATGGGTTGTTGTTTTTTCCTTTTTGGACAGGTTCTTTATGCCTTACTCTGGAAAACCTTCCCTGTAACGTTGCCTGTGAGTTGTCACAGAGATGAGCTGTAATCTGCAGTTCTGTTTTCATAAAGCTAATGTTAAAGGGCAAAGGTTGTATGTTGATGCAAACTCTGAGGTTTGTAAGGCAGCGATTCATCTCAGCATTTTAAGGAAGATAACAATTTTCTCACAATCCACCAGAGGGCCCTGGATCTGATTTCACTTTTTCTTTTTTTTTTTTTTTTTTTTTTTTTTTTTTTTTTTTGGCCGAGAATGACTTTAATTATACAATGGAGCTGTTCATGTAAAACTAGCAGAGCCCTGCTTTCAGTTCAGGTTTGATTTTTTTTGTTGAAGTCCAGTTACATTAAGAAAAGAACATGCCACAAGTTATAAAAACAGGTAATCAGGTGTATTTACTCATCTACTGACTCCACTGCAAAGGGCAGAGAATAAAAATTGATGATTTTAGGGGTTATTTTTATCAGGGATTAGTCCTGCCTGGTTTTGCTTTTTCAGCACTGACATCAGCTAGAGTTTGGGGAATGTAGCCTTGTGTTCATCACAGACATTTAGTTCACAAAATAAAGCCACAGATGACTAGAGCTGGTGAGAATTTGCAGGTTGTTCTCTCCAATTTGAATACTAAGATATACAGAATGCACTACAAAGTGATTTTGAAATGTAAAGCAATAATGTTCCCTTTGAAGGGCTGATATCAAGTGCTAAATGATATATCAATTGGATGCAAAACCAAATCCCAACCCTGCAAATATTATACAAAAACAGATTCTTTGAAGTCAATGGGACTAATTACAAATGTAAAATAGAGCCTGGTTGTATGGCACTCTTGTTAACTGGAGTTTAATTTTACGAATTTAATAAAAAATAGATTGAAGTTCTCAGAACAACTTTAGCTTGGCTTCACACCGACAAAACACAAATCCTGCCTGACTCAGACATCTGTGAGTCTCCAGCATCCAAATCCCTCAGGACTGTGTTTGACTTTGCACTGCAGGGCTTTGCAATTCTCATGTCATAGATGGGGCATGGGAGCAATGACTAGGAAAGGGTTGTGTTCAGTATTACAGCCTAACTGTTCACTATTATAACACCCAACCTTCAGGAAGGTAGAGCCAGCTCCCAAGGGCAGCTGGACTCATCCATTATTTACTGTCTATTTTGAGGCAGAGCAGGCATGCTCAGGATTGACAGGCAATGGCAACAGGCAACGGCCTCTTGCTCAGGTAACTTCTTCTCATATGAAATAAATAAGTGAATAGTTAGAAATGGGGAGTTCTGAGCCTGATTTGGATTTATGGAGTGGCCCCAGTGGCTGCTGTAAAGGAGTTCTTGGTTCTCATTTGTATACAAGGCAAGAAAATTAGGTGTGTGCTATAAAAATGGAAGGAAAGGCAAGTATGTTGCTCATTAAGGGAATATGAGTCTCAGCTATCAAGGTTACACTGAGGCAGCTGTTGCAATGTTCAGTTTTATCATATTCAAACTTATCTGTCCTAAGACCACTGAGATTAGATTTGATCTCTCAGGTTACCTATGGGCACCGTATCTTTAAATGAACCAATGGCATGGACACGGATATCCTCATAGCAATCTTAGAAACCTTGATTACCCTCAGGTGACAATTGCTTAGAGATATCTCTGGGCACAAAGCATTGTTTTTATCTAACATGTGTTCCCTATCACTGCAATTTTGTCAATATTTTCATATTACAGCAGTTCTGGGTCCTAGGGATGGTGGATGTGCCGCTCAGTTACACTAAAAGCAGTAATCTCTTGTTGGTTTTAGAAGTGATTGTAGGTTTTATCTCCATAGGCTGAGTCTCTGATACCCTCTGTGCCACAACAAATTACAAATGAAAACCATTTCTGTTTCCTCCAGCTCACAAGCTGTAATCTTTAGTATCTCTGAGTTTCCGGAGATGTGCTAATGGTACATAATCAACACTCAGAGCCTGATAAAGGCATGTATCAGCATAAATCAGGGCTCAAAAGCCAACCCCTAATGGACTTGCTGAGGAGCTGTGTAAGTGCACAGAGCACTCTGTGCACAAATGCCTTCTGATGTAATGCAAGGGAATAAGAATTCATAAAAAAAGACTCTGTTTCTGCATCTCTGGCTGTACCTTTTGGGTGCCAACCTAACTATCTGATGATGGATACAATTCTGGCTAGACCTTTGCCTCACTTTCTTCAGCTTCTCCTGGAAGAAAATTTGTGGATGTTTTTACTGTAGTTATTTTTGGTTTACTTTCACTGTTTTACCAGTACCAAACCATATAAACTTCTGGTCACTGTGTGATCTGTTCAGAGCTCACACAGACTCTCTTGTCTCATACTTTCTTTTCAGCTGGATCATTAACAGTGAAATTAAGTAGCACCAGACCCGTTGGTGCCAGTGTGAATATTTTTCTCAGCGATGCCTGGCCTCTGAAACTGCTCTGCCAGAGCTTAAAGAAGCAGCTGGGAATCTCTACAGGACAAATTCTAATGCTTCTTTTTTTAATAACCCTGGGCTGGGCTCCCAGGACAAGCACTGTAAAAACAGAAAAATATTACTGTTTTAAAGATGCTCATGAACAACACTTGCAATAGCATACAGACCTTGCTGCCACATAGAGGATACACTTGCAAATAATATCTTAAGGTAAAATCATGGATTCAGATTCAGATTCCTGGTCCAGCATCCTCCAGGAGGAGTCATTTCAATAGACATATATTCTAGAGGTGACTACAGAGCCTTTCAGACACTTGGATGGCAATCCAGCTACCAAGCACTGCTGAAACTAGGCCACTACTGATGTATCTTGCATATACAGAGCTCCCACCTACTCACCTGTCTACTCTGCTCAGCTCTCCTTCTCTACAGAGAGGTTGAAGCTGGGAGGAAGGGGGAGATGGCCGTGTTCATCAGAGGCCCATTGGATTCCTCCTGTCTGACACCTGCTAAATACCCACCCCATGGCTGTGCCGGATCACGTGTGCAATAGTTTTGCTGTTTAAGCTCCTGTCACCAGATTTCCTTGTAAAACTCTCTTTTCACAGAAACAGAGGTAATCCTCACTGCTCCTAGAGCGGCTGTTGATGTGGAGGGGGATGAAGGACAGAGCAGTCAGTCAGGCTTACCCAGGAAAAGCACCACCTTTAATCACATTTCATTACAACTGGAGGGCTAGAGATGCTGAAAGCTCTCTCATGATGTGGGAATTAAAGGGCCAGGCAGGGACTTTGTACATTGCCAGGGGAACCTCAGAGCAATGAACTGTCTGCTAAAAACTGAGGGTGTGAGCTTGGAAAGTGAAGGGGGGGTAAATTACACAATATGCAGTAAAAATGCTCCTATTTAGAGTCCGGCATTTTTGAAATTGCACTTACTAAAGGCCCCACTTGAACCAGTCTCCCCATTTTACAGCATGTGGTAAGAGGTGGGACTCTCCAGGAGATCATTTTCCAGGGCTGC
The DNA here is from genome assembly GCF_036250125.1 of Pseudopipra pipra. NCBI lineage: Eukaryota > Metazoa > Chordata > Aves > Passeriformes > Pipridae > Pseudopipra > Pseudopipra pipra. Next base: position 60,146,566 of record NC_087554.1, read on the forward strand.
AGTTTTGGACAGAGTACCTGTCTCATCTCTGCAGCCATTCATTATGAAGAAGAGCACACTCCACACTGTCTGGGAAGGCTGTGATTACATCTGTACTCAAACTTCTGTCTTTCCTGGACTTTCCTGCCACTTTCCTGGACTTTCCTGCCACTTTCCTGGCACTGGGATGCTTGTGCTTTCAGGACCAAAGTGGGGTCTAAGACCCACTGGGTGGTGCAGCAATTTACTCCAGGTTACAAATCTGTGCTGGGATAGGAGCCTGTGTGGTGGGTCCCAGGAGTGCTGGGGGGGGGGGGGGGGAGGTGGATGATGCCTTGAAGCTCAGCAGGAGGTTGGGGTACGTGTTTCCAAACAGGACTGAAGCACAGTTGTAGCAGTGGGAGGAGTAGAGGACAAGGACCTTGGAGAGGCTGCCCTGCCCTGTTTCATTGCCAGAGCTTGTGAGGATGGAGAGGGAGAAGGTGTGAAAACATAAGGTCCAAGGGACTCTCTCAGAAGGACCACTATGCAAGGGCTGCTTGGTGGATTGAAAGATGATGGATGGCCTTTGCTGTGGGGAAAGGTCACCTTTTGTCTCATGTAATTTGCCTCTCTGTAGTGACAGCTTTGAGTAGTTTGGCTTTCCCAGGAGGAGTCATTACTCTCATCAGGTTTCCAACCTTTCTTTTGGGAGACCCAATATCACTCTGTGCCTTATAGGGCAAGCATGTGCCTGATTTACCCCACAGCATGGCTCCTGGGGTTCCTACCTGTGCCAAAATGGGGTCTGATCGCATGCTCTGGAAGGGAAGTCACGCACACTGGCCAGCCCAGTGCTGCCATACTCTCCCAGAGGTTTGCCTGTTTGAGGGAGAGGATGTGAGACACATGGAAAGCAGGTGGTCTGCAGTACACATGTGGTGAATTGAAAACCAGGCTGTAGCTGCTACAGTGCTGAAGTCTTTTCTGTGGGGTAGTGGAGGTTGTTTTACTTATCTTCATTTTACTATTTATGTCAGAAACCTCTTTTTTTTTTTTCTCCTTTGCTCTTTCCTATTGCAATTCATTTATTCTAAAACCTCAAGAATAAATCCTCAAGGAAGAGGAGATGATTTTTTCTATTGCTGAATTGTTGATATACCCTGTCAGGTTCTATGCTCTTTGCTGGTAATGTTACATCTAAGACCACAAATCCCCTCGAGGTTCAAAGTCACTCTGACCCAGCAGCATGCAGCAGCCCAAAACACAAAGGGCTATAATGGAAAGGGAAGCAATTTGTGTGTCTATGTTTTCAGACTTCATACACTCAGAGGCTTATAATGTCCAAAGGGTAGATCAAGATAATTAAATACCAATGAGCAGAGATAGATGAGCCCTGCACAAGTCAGTTTGCTGCATAATACAATACAAACTACCAGGAGCTTTTGTAAATACATTGAAAATGTGTAATGAAAATAGAAAGAATTCAGCTTTTTCCTTATGCTGAGTATTACTTAAACTCACACCTGTCTTAAGTACGTATTTGATTAAATCTTCATCCAGCCTGATCTTCCTGTGATAATCTTTAAAACCCCTGTAAAGTAACTTCATACATGACAGCCCAGGTTATGCCAAGTTTAGAGGTTTCTGTACAGCAAAATCTATTAATCAAGCTTTTTGAGTATTTTTCTTGTTCCTGTTTCCCCCCTCATCCTGGCAAACCAAAGCTTTGCTATCAGAAATGTATGTACCATGCCTGTGATGGTCAGTAGGAGCTCAGGATTTGTATCCAAGGTTTGAAATCAGACCTCTAATTTCCCACCTGATATTATGTGGAGGAGAACAGAGCTGATCGCATTGCGTGAGACTGTTCCAGGTCACCTGAGGACTGTACAGGAACTGGTAAAATAAAGTCCTGGGTTGAGACACAATGTAGATCCCTAAAGCAAAAAGCTTTCTTTTCTTTCTTTATTTACTTACAATCATAGAATCATTAAGGTTGGAAAAGACCTCCAAAGTTTTTAAGTCCAATCTTTGGCTGATCAAGGTCAACCAGACCACAGCACTAAGTGCCACGTCCAGTCCTTCCTTAAACACCTCCAGGAGTGCTGACTCCACCCCTTCCTGGGCAGCCCATTCCAATGCTTGACAGCCCTTTCTGTGAAGAAATTCTTCCTGATGTCCAACCTGAACCTACCCTGACACAGCTTGAGGCCGTTTCCTCTTGTCCTGTCCCTTGTTCCCTGGGAGCAGAGCTCAACCCCCACCTGGCTCTATCCTCCTGCCAGGGAGCTGTAAAGTGAGAAGGTCCACCCAAGCCTTCTTTTTTCCAGGCTGGACACCACCAGCTCCCTCAACTGCTCCTCATGTGACTCACTCTCCAGACCTTTCTCCAGCTCCATTGCTCTTCTCTGGACAAATTCCAGCACCTCCATGTCTCTCCTGTTATGAGGGGCCCAAAACTGAACCCAGGATTTGAGGTGCAGCCTCACCACGGCCAAGTACAGAGGGACAATCACTTCCCTGGTCCTGCTGGCCACACTATTTTTGATAAAGGGCAGGATGCCACTGGCCTTCTTGGCCACATGGGCACACACTGCTGGCTCCTGCTTGTCCCCATTTCTATTCAATAAGCAGAGCATACAGTCCACACTCTTTCTTCTTTTACTGTAGTAACACTGTCTGCGTTAGTGCCAGCAGCCCTCAGACCATGATAACCTTTTTGGTCTGCAGAAATGAATCATTCCTAGCTGGTGTGCACACATTCTGATGATGCTGCATTATCAGAAGACCTTTGTGATCACATATTGCTCACACAAGCAAAGCTGTCAGGGGCTCAATGCTCTTACAGGCCTTCTCCTGAGCACTTCAGTCCATTGCCCACTCGCACAAATAGTATCACAGGGAGCTCCAGAGAGGGATGGACACAAAAGAAAACTAGAAAATCTGACCAAGGATGTGTATTCAGATCTATGGGAAGACATATTTTTGAAAAAATATTGTATTGTGTATTATTAACATAATAGGAACTTCGAAGTCATCAGAATCTTGCCAGAATCGTCATCAGATGCATGAGATGGTACATGTCGAAGGAGGAACCATGAATTAGGAAAATTAATCTCATTTGCTCATGAGGTGAGCCCTAGGTATGGGATTTGGCAACATAAACATGATGAGTGAAACCATTGCTACTGATTTGCAGCAAATATGTCCTACCTTGAAATAAAGAAAATCCAATGAACCTGGGCATATTCTTCATTTTGAGGGTGGTGAGGCCCTGGCACACATTGCCCGGAGAAGCTGGAGCTGCCCCACCCCTGGAAGTGTTCTAGGCCAGGTTGGACAGGGCTTGGAGCAACCTGGTCTAGTGGAAGATGTCCGTGCTCATGGCAGGGGGGTTGGAACTAAGTGGTCTTTATGGTCCCTTCCAACCCAAACCATTCTATGTCGAGCTTTTCAATGTTAGTTTTACTGTTGGACTCAATGATCCTAAGGGTCTTTTCCAATCTAAATGATTCTGTGATTCTGTATAAGGTAGGCTGTGCACACTGGAGGGGAATATTTTCACCATTGGTTCCCAAATATGCCAAATAATGTGCTTTATGTTTGAGTTACAGGAGAGTCAGAATTCACAATCAGGGGTTCAGTGGAGCTGCATGGGTTAGGTAGTTTTTTCCATAGTGGTACCCTAGATCAAAAAACCTTAAAACTATTATCAAAGATATGTTTTCTAGATATCTCTGGTGTTTTTGGAATATGGATTACCTGGAATTAACTCATAAGTAAAGATGAATTTGATAGACCATGCTGTGTGACACTTGCCTCTGTAATTATTTTAACAAAGCAGTAGGTAAATAGAAAATTTTCTGGTAATCAGAGAATCATTTAGATTGGAAAAGGCCTTTAAGATCAATTAGTCCAACTGCTAATGAAACAGTGCCAAGCCCATCACTATACCATGTTCCTAAGTGCCACATCTACACATCTTTTACATCTCTCTGGGGATGGTGACTCAATCACTTCCCTCAGCAGCCTGTTCCAATGCCTGGCCACTCATTCCATGAAGAATTTTTTCCTAATATCCAATCTGAACCTTCCCTGGTGCAACTGGAGACCATTTCCTCCTGTCTTCTCACTGTTACCTGGGAGAAGAGACCGATCCCAACCTGGCTCCACCCTCCTTTCAGGGAGTGGTAGAGTGGGAGAAGGTCCCCCCTGAGCATCCTTTATTCAGGCTGAGCCCCTGCAGCTTCCTCAGCTACTCGTCACAAGCCTGTGCTCTAGACCCTTCACTTTCTGTTGCCATCTTCACCCTGTAGATATCCATTTTCAGACAAGATTTTTGGTCTAGCCCCGATGGTCTTGCATGCTGTGTTAAAGCACATGTTGCTCTGAAAGTAAAATTACCTATACAATAATGCTGATTTTGAAAGAGGGCACAAAGCATTGAAAAGTTGGTTTGATATTGTTGTTTTTCAGTATTTAATCACACTAGGAAGCTTAAAACAAGAAGGAAGTTATTGGTTGTTAGACCCACACTATCTGTTGAGATGTGCCTCAAGTACTAACTCACCAATCCATACTTCTGAACACACTTCTGATATACTTCTGAAGGGATTTGTCATGACAATATAGAAAAAGTCATGTGATTTCCCCTTTTAAAGCCAGATCTCGCTGGTTGTAGCCTACAGATCCTCCACAGAATCGTACCATGCAACACAGGCAGAATAATGTTCTAGTCTCTAAAATCACCCTTGTTGCTTAGAGCTTGAGACAGCAAGGTTCATCTGAATTCATAGCATTCACTTCACTTCTAATGTGGTTTGGCTAACCTGGAGCATGTTGCTCCACCTTTGGCTGCAGACCTCCAGAAGGACATTCCCATCCCTGGTCCTCTCCCTGGGTTGAGGAACCCACATTTGAAGGGCCCTGGTGAGCTGGGACTGAACAGCATGGGCAAAAGGCTGAGAGAATTGGGATTGTTCATTCTGGAGAGGAGAAGGCTTTGGGGTGACCTAATTGTGGCCTTCCAGCACCTGAAGGGAACCCACAGGAAAGATGGACCTTTTATAGGGTCATGGAGTGATAGAACAAGGGGGGATGTTCTTAAACTGAGAGTAGTTTTATTGGATTTTAGGATGAAATCCTTTACTGTGAGGGTGGTAAGGCACTGGCACAGGTTGTCCAGAGAAGTCATGGATGCCCCATCCCTGGAGGTGTTCAAGGCCAGGCTGGATAGGGCTTTGAGCAACCTGGTCTAGCAGAAGGTGTCCCTTCCCATGGCAAGGGGGTTGGAACTAGATGGTCTCTTATGTCCCTTCCAATCCAAATCATTCTATGATCCTCTAATTCTATGACTCAGGCAGCAGCAGGACAGCTCCCAAAAATAGATTCTGGACTGGAGTGAGGACAAGAATGACAATTCCCTGTGAAGATAACACAAATGCAAATGCTCAGGGCTTCTTCTGAGGCTTTTCACCTTGCATTGTGGGCTTACCCTGGATTTCCTCCCCTCTTGCCTGGAAGAAGTGGAAACACGTTAAGTTTTCAAACCCAGGCACAAGCTTGCTGGAGCTGTAGAGGGTCTGATGCCTGCCTATGGACACTGTGACATAAAGATCACAGCTGGAGTTCTGCTGCTGCAACGAGCAACTGGGAATGAAGTCTGGCTGGGGCAATTACTGTCCACTTTGTAGCTTAACCTGTCACATGGCATGAGAGAGGTCCTTCTACAAGGCAGAGTTAGTTTCTTTGACCTATCAGTGCCAGAGCTCTGTGCAATGCAGGAATGATCCCATATCATTTACCTGAGTCCGTTTTCCCATGTGTAAAAGGATAGCAAGAAAACTTGTTTCTAGTTCACCTCAGAAGTAGCACAGATTCTGCCCTGTGCTGTCACCTTTCCTGTTTCTCATGCTGCTGCTGCTGCTTTCACTAACAGCCAGGATCCCTGACATTTCCCATCGCCTTGGTGAGCACGCATTTCCTCCGTGAGAGAGTAAGCAAATACAATGGTACAACAGAAAGAAAAAGACAAGAGAAAAAAAAAAAAAAGGCACACAGGCACCTGCTGTGAGTTTATTTTGACAAGTGTCATTTAAATGCAATAAGCTGCGATCATGTCTCCGGCTGCAAACAGAGAGGAGCCAACAGGGTAAACAAACCCAGGAGCAGAGCGCGGCTTCTCTCACTGGGTCGGGGGCTGGCCGAGACGGGCAGGAATGGGGTGATTGTAGGGTGCTCTTCGCTGAGGGCTGTGTGCCCTCTCCGCCGAGCTCGGCGGTGCAGGAGGAGCCGGCGGCTCTCCCGGCGGGCGCGTTGCCGTGCCCGGCTGCGGCGCCTGCGGGATGCTCTGGAGCGGAGGGATGCGGAGGAGGGGGATGCGCGCCGAGAGGGGGGCGGCAGGAGAGGAGAGGGAGGCGTGTGCCCGCCTGGAAGGGGGGCATTTCTTCCCTTATCCACACAAGGCGATGCCTACCCTGCCGAAGCAGTTAAACGGGGGAGAGCAGCAGCCCGGCTGGCAGATTCCTGCCCTGTGATATGCCAGCCACAGGGTGACGCAAGGGCTGGAAGGCTCCAACTAACAAGCCATTTTCACCTGCGTAATAAGCGCTAGTGGAGATACAGCAACAGCAACAGCAGCAGCAGCAGCGGCGGCTCCCGGTCCCCGCAGCCGGCCACACTCCAGCGCGGCCGCAGCACCGTCGAGCCCGGCGGCCGCCGCAGCTCCTTCGGTGGCTCCCGCTGCATCCCGAGAGCCGGAGATCAGCGGCCGCCTTGCAGGCAGCATGTCAGCCCCGCCGGACCCCCAGGACCTGCTGCTGGCGGGCACTGGCGGGCACTGGGCTGCGGACGGGGCGGACCAGTATGCAACTGGGGCTCCGCTGCGGGATGGCGACGGGGCTCAGCAGCGGGAACATCTGGTTTTTGGCTCCGCCAGGGAACACCCGCCCGTTACCATGGCGACTGCATCCCCAGGTAAAAGGCGAGGGGTACCCAGAGATGCTCAACAAAGGGGCCCTGGCAACAGCATCTCTTGGTTGTCTCGTTTCTATCCCTTCCTATGTTCTTCTCCCAGCCTGGCTGCTTGGAAACATTACTAAGGAGTTAGTGAGAGCATGTAGGAAAACAGAAAATAACAAGGAATTGCGGCCTTTGCAAATAGTTATTTTTTGCTGATGTGGGGGAGGGGTGATGCAGGAGCCAGCCAAGTTCCCTAAAGCTCTTTGCAGTTTGTTAGGCATGGGACACCCAGATTTCAGTCAAATGTTGGAGGCCATTTGATTTCACTTGATTTGATGTGGCTCTGTCCTCGTTTGTCGTACACCTGTTCGCACCTGGAGTGACAGATCTCAGCGGAGTTACTTCAGCCATTCCCCATGCACCTGGAATTCCTGCGTGGCCTCTTATGTTATTTCAGCATGCAGCTTTTAATGGAGTGCCTATTCTGAAGTGTTTGTACATTTTCTGCATGCTTTTGAGACTTGTTCATTTAATTGTGGACTTTTTGGTTGCTGTGTTTTCCTCCTTTTGGCTTTTGAGGTGTGTTTGGCTTCAGTTGCATTTAGTTGAGGGTCTGCAGGTTCACTGATTTTCAGTTTACTTTTGGGAAGTGTTCGATTTCCCTTGGTTTAGAGTTCCTTTCTTTAGTAGTTGTATTGGTAGCAGGTATACCTCTATTAATGAACCCAAGAAGGCTTCAGCTTCCCGTAGCTCCTGGTAGAAATGCTTGGGGGAAAATGACTCTCTTTCCTTCTTGGTGCCACTTTCTTACTTTCTTTTCCATTGCTGCCTGTCAGAGAACCCAAATAGCCAAATAACCTAGCCTCGAGGGAGCTGATGCATCCCATCTAGATTCCTCTTCACTGGGAAGTAGATGTTTCCATTATACAGCCTGAAGCATTAAACTTGTCTTGAGTAAGTTGAGGGTCAGGGCTTGGGATGGGAATCGATCTCTGTTATGCAATAGCTGCAGGAGCATTAGGAACTGCGTTTTTGGGCTGAGTCCCTTCTAATCCCCTCAGTCAATCAGCACAAAGAGTAGCTGGCCAGAAACAGCACAGCCTGAGTGTCTACATGTGCCATTCTGCTGATGCCCATACGTGTGGCTTTCCAGGGTCTGAGTGTGCATTGGTGCATGTGTGTGCTCTCAACATGGATGTTTCCCTGGTGCTTTTCTGCCTGCTTGATGTGACTGAGTTGAGTAGTAAAATGGGATCTAACGCCCATCAGCTGATGTGGGAAATGTTTTGCTGTTTTGTAGCTTTGGGCAGGCAGCTAATCTGCTGATGTGCTGCTCATTCGCTGAGCTGAGTGTTAGGTTGTGAAACGTGACTTTCTACTGGAGAGAGAGGCAGATGGCTGGCAATGTGAAGCTGTTTGAGAGTGTGCAAAGAGGGGCAGGACTGGGGGCTCCAGGTAGGGTTGCCTCAACAGTATAATGATACAAAGAAGGGGGAAAAGAATCCTGTGAGATTTTTTTGTTCACCGATGGATGAAAACATGGCCATGCTGAATCTTAGCATACAGAACAAAGAGGGGTGGTCTCTTAAATTGTGTAGATCCCCATCAAATGGAATCACTGTGATACTGCTTGCATTTAATGAAGGCTTCTTCAGGCTTAACCTGATCTGTAGACCAACACTTATAAAATGCAGATTGGACAGGCAGAAAGAAAGAGAAGAAAAAGAAAAAGGAAAAAGGAAGAAAGAAAGAAGAAAGAAGAAAAGAAAGAAGAAAGAAGAAAGAAGAAAGAAAAGAGAAAGAGAAGCAAAGAAAATTTCCAGCTTTTGCAATCCTCTGCAAAGGGGGTTTAGACATGTTTGCATGTGTCAAACTGTGTCAAGCAGGAGGTAAAGTGAGCAATACAGACCTTTATTGGTGTTTGCTGGCCGTGGGTTGTCAGACTGTCAAATTAGCGATATCATAAGAGTAGTAATGTGCTTTAAACATTTCCCATTTTGTTCTCCCTGTTTAATAAAGGACTGTTGTGTGTGGCTGTGTGCATGTCTAGCCAACCATGGCAGACAGAGCAGCATCCCCACCAGTGCAGTCCTGCGCACGCAGTCTCTGTCTCTGTGGCTGCAGCATCTGTATTTCTGTTCCACACCACCCAGAGACCTACAGCTCCTGCTCCCTTCACCCAGGGAAGTAAATAATTTCTCTGTTCTCTCTGTGTGACTAAGTATTCATAAGTTTCTGGATAAGAAGACTGTAATATTGCTGAACATCTAAAACTGTCAAGTTTTTCAGAAAACTCTCTAATTCTCCTGCTTGGAAAGGGATTCCTGCCTGTTTCTAAGCTGTAGGAATGGACCCAGCAGGAGATACCCAACTCCAGCTTTTTATGACACTGACACAGGCTGCCATAAACTCGAGCACTCCTTGTACAATGGGCCATCTGGGGACACTTGAGACAATGAGCAATCCATCCAAACAAGAGTGAGCTGGACAGAATGTTTTTCAGGTAGCTTCCCAGCACATCCCATATCTTCCTCCACGCCTATCAGACCAGTCTTATTTCGTGAAAAATATGGTTATGCTTTCTGAGGCAAGAGCAGGGTTTGGAGTCTGAGAGGTTCTCCCAGCATGAAAATAACTGAAAGTAAATGGTGGGAATTTATCACAGGTTGTACAGAAATTTTCTTATACAACCTAAAAATTTGCAAACTTTCCCTGATCTTGGCTTTTGTTTTAAGCTTGAAAACCAGCCAGGGATTGTTGAAAGGTTCAGGAATATTTTCAAGCTGGCTGTGGGCCCAGCTTTGAGCCAAGCTGGCTTTGTGTCAAAACCTTGTGAGTGGTTTCTGAATGATGAAAAGCAATGGATTTCACTCCCCATTCTCTGGATCAACCAAAATCGGCAATGATTGAGAGTGCAGGAAAAAATTCCCATGAAGAGTGGAAAGCTCAGAGGTTTCTCAGGCAAAGTCAGGGCAATGAGAAGTTGCAGACCCCACATTGGCTTCTCCTCCTGCAGAGATCCAATGAAGATAATTCCAGTAGCTTCTAGGCAGGGACAAAGCTGTTTCTCTTGCCCTTATACTTGGCCCCTGGATTTTACTGAAAATGTTTCTCTCCCTTAAATGTGGAGTTTTTCTCCTTCCCAAAAATTAATTTGGTTCAGGATTGAGAGGAGATTGCAGGGAGCTCTTGCAAGGACTGGTGAGTGAAGTGGTCCTGAAAGGCTGGTGAGCAGTTGCATGTTAGTGAAGAGAGCCCCATGCCACCCAACACACCATCTGGTCATAGATTCTGCTATTTCATTTTTATACATCAACAGTGATTAAAATCCCTTGACAAGAATTATTTTCAAAAATATTACACAGGCTACCAGGAATTCCCCAAGATAAATACATATGGTTTCCTCCAGACAAGTGGCAAAATGTAAGAACAGACTGTACCTCCATGGTGCAAGGTGTGCTTAGGGGAAAAAAGAGTGGGAATAGGGCAGAAAGTCATAAAAATGATGATTCCTGTGGAAGGATCTCGGAAGCTGTGGGCAGCGTTGTGCATTGGTGGGGTTCTGTGAAGTGATTTAGGCAGTGGTGTTATGCCCCTATGTTCATGTAGGTGAGATTGAGATTGCTGCCAGTGAACCCTGCCTGCTGATACTCACTCCAGGATGCTCTTGGCCATCAGACAGGCCGTAGCAGTCAGGACATCCCTGACAATCCTGTCTCATTTCCAGCTGCCTCCAAAGACAGCTCACATGTGGAGTCCAGCTGCCCAAAGGAGAGGTGGCCAGTGTCACAGGGGATGGCATTAATAACTGGGACACTTCTACAGGGACACAATGGAATGGCAAATATGGCCTATGGGAACCCTTCTGGAATAGCAGCCATGTCCCCTGGGGTGCCTCAGTGGCACAAAAGTCCTGTGCTTATGGGACTGAACAGCACTCATGTGGTATGTGCCAGTGAGGAGAGGCGGAAAGGAGGGACTAGAAGCTGCTTGGATGAGGCAGATGAGTTGAGGAACAGCCCCTGCCTGCTGAGGAGCAGTGAGAACCAGATCCCCGGAGTGTTTCATTCCCTGATGGACGTAAATACAGCACCCAAGACCATATGCAAACTTGGCTCTTGCTGATCCATGTCAAGGACAGACTCTCTAGGCTCAGTGCTTTTAGTAAAGACATTTAAAAAGCATCTCTCTAATTCACATTATTTGTAGAAGTTGAGTTTGAAGGCATGTGCTGTGTAGCTTCATGCTCTCACCACGAGCTAACCCACCAACCCCCTGCCCACACGGGATTGCACTGAGGTGCTCCTGGCAAAAGACTGTGTTTGCACTGATAAAACAATCACCTGTAAATATCAGTTTATTGTTTCTCTCCTGTTACTGGAGAGGGCGAGTTACTGACACCTTTACACCGCAGCCTAAAAGAAGTTTTTGATGGTTTTGAGGCAGATTAGAGTTCAAAGGTTCATCTAGGTGGAGAGAAGGGAGTATAAACATGTATGCCTGCACTACTTGGGTTTGGCACTGACACTTTTTGGGATGTCAGATCATGAACAAACAGCAGGTTCCCCAAGGCAACTGGCTCTTTGTGGCCTTCCCACCCCTTTCCCTTTCCAGGTACTGTGCTTTGTCAAGAGCTCCACTCCCTGAGCATCCATGGCAATGTACTGCTCAACGCCACATGCACTGTAAAGGCCACAGTCCAAACCCTGATTTTTTCATGTTGCTGTAGAAAGTCTAGATCTGGTGGATTCACTGGCATGTCACAGGGGAGCCTCAGCAGATGTTTGGAAATATATCCTCAGCTGCTAGGCAATCTTGCTCAGATTTAGCCAACTGAGGCCAGATTCAGTCTCACTTTGGAAGAGTATCTATTCAAGCCAATTCTATTATTGACATTTTAGTCCTTTCTGATTTAGGGAATTGAATTTATTTTTTCTCTGCTCCCTGGATTAGTCACTCATAACTTCTGATCTACTGATTTTGAATGAAGGTGACAGAGGCTGTTTGATGGAGGCTCTTTGCATTCCCCAGGGCTTTGTAAGTGCAAGCAGATTTTGCAGAGAGAGAGACAGGAACACAGTGGATTTTTCTTGGATCTTTCTGTTTTTGTAATCCTCATGAAGCTTGACAAGATGGCCAAAGCCCACAGTCAGCCATCAAAAAAAAAATTCCTATTGAAATACCATCCTCTATTCCATAAAAACAAAGAATTCCTATTGAAATACCATCCTCTATTCCCACTTGAGTAAAGTAGGAGCAACAGCTCCTGTTGGGCTCCTCCAGCAAGTGCTCTGCATCTGAGGGTGCACTCAGAGGTGCATAAAAACTCCTGGTTTTAAATCTGTGCAGCAATGTAGTCCTCAACTCCATACAGATCAAAATGCAGCTGGTTTTGCCCTGTTCCCAACAGGAATGCAGGTAGCTCCATCCCTGCTTTGGCTTTCACACTGATGAGTTCTCTTCAGCCTTCAGGGCTGCAAATAGGTTGAGGATGATGATGAGGCAGATGAAAGAGCAAAGCAGTACCAGGGAGGGTGACTCACCTGCCTTATTTTAATCTTCATCACTCAGTAATGAGATGTTTTATTTATAGGCAAGAAACTGAGGAGGACAGGTTGGGGAGGAGGAGGAGAATGGCTTGGAGGGGAGAGGCTTTGGATGCCCCAGTTGTGGCAAGCATTGGGTTTGGCATGTTGCGGTATTTTCTGGGCTGTGAATCTCCCCTGGGCTTGGTGGTTCATTATATCTCACTGGTCTAAGGGTCCTGGGAGGCACATCTGCCTCCTTTTTAGTGCTGCTCTGGAAATGCCATTCAGTGACATGTTTTATGCCTTATTTTTCCCCCCAAAGCTGCAGTGTGCAGTACATGTACACTCAGCACGTGCTCTCTATCTGTCTGCAGATGGTGATCCCAGCAAATGTGTGTTGCCTCTGTCTCAGCCCTCCTGGAAAAGTTTGGGCAGATCCCACAGGTCTGTTTATCATGTCCTCAGAGACTGTCCCGCAAAACAGTGCCAGCCCAGTTGTGTGGCCTGGATTGGCCCGTGATGCTCAGGACTAGTGTTAGGCTCTGCTTTAAGCCCTGAGACCTGATTTGGCCCCAAGACCTAATTATTTTGTTTACCTGTGTTTTAGCTCAAAATTCCTGAAATATTCAAGGAGTTGTGCCACAGATCCACATCATCAACAGGGAATGGAGACTTTTAAATGGGTGACTTCTTAGGAATTTGCCTCACTTTCCCTCCTGAGTAGTCAGTACCTCTAAAATGGGCCAAGTACATACTAAGCTTTTTCATTTTTAATACAGCAGTTATGTCCTTGTGTCTGCTTTTTATGTTCTATTCTTACTGCCGGATCAAGACTGCTTAAAAAATTCTGAGTGTTCTTGTTGTTGGGCTGTTGTTGTCTTTTGCAAAAGAAAAGGCAGCCCTCACACAGCAAACCACGTTTCAAGTAATGAAGCATTATTTGTTATTAGTTTTCTAATTTAGGAAAAGTAAATGTATGTGCTTCTGTACACTTGGCATGATTCAGCACTCAGGAACACACCCTGCATTTAGTGTTCTTGTTCTTTTAAGACACTTCTGATTTAGGATCAACCTATTCCTCCAAGAATCCTCCTATCTCCAACAAACAGTGAGAGTAAATTCTTGGCACTCACTTGCAAAACAAGATTCGAAATAGAGGGGACCTTAATCACCTTTTTCAGTCCTCTTTGTTTCAATCAAGTATTTAAGATCCTAATTATATGGAACATAAGCACATTCTTAACTGCTATTAAAAATTAGGATGCTCTTAAGCATATGCATAAAGGTGAGCATGTGTTTTGCTGAATTTAGGGGTAAATGAATTAGAAGATATATCACGGATAAATTGGCTTTATTACCCATTAGACTAAACTGCTTCAGGTCACTTGTCTGTAAAATGAAGGCACCAGCACTTACCTACCTCATTACAGCACTGTAAAAAATAACATTTAAATACATTGAAAACTTAGAGTGAAAGTCTTTATAATGTTGCTGTTGTTTATTTTGATCCATTGTATGCGTCCCGGTGAGAATAAAAATTGTTGGAAATGACTACAGCCTTCATAAGCCTGTCTCTTTCAAATATTGAGGTGCTATCTCAATATTTGTCTTTATACTTTAATATTCCTAAAGAGTGGGCTTTTCCATCTTTATTTAAATAACAGCTGATATAAGAGGTATTTGAATCTTTTTTTCACTGCTGTAATGAGTCGCCTGCCCTTGATACAGCCTGTAACAGTCATGAGATCTTGTGTTGGAAAAGGTGGATGGTTCTTCAGAGATTATTTCAACACAATTGCCACTACCAGCTGCAGCATTCCCAACATGTCCTTTGAACAGGGTGACTCCCATCCTGGATGCAGTGCTGCAGTGGGGTGTTTGCCTGGGTACAGGTGGAGGATGGAGCAGGGGAGGATGCTCATCAAAGGATGGTTTCTGCACCGAGGTGACTCTGCAGACCCTCAGAGTTATGTCATCTTGAGGCTTTACTGTGCCATTCAGGACGTGAATTATGGCTTACTTTTTCAGCAGTGCTGAATTTATTAACTGCAGCTGATTTATTGTTTGTAAAAAGACATAGAAGGGCTTGTTAACTGCAGCCAGTAAAAAGCAAATGTATGGGTCAGCCTTGTCAGGCTGGAAATCTTCCTGCTGCCAGCCCCTGGGGATCTTGTGCTTGTCTCTGAGGTTTTTTTCTGTGCAAATATCACTCCATGTCTCGGGTGCACATGTGGGTGCCCCTGGGTGAGCCCCGTGGCTGAGGAGGAGGAAACACAACACAGCACCAGGGCACAGTGTCTGGCCACTGCTTTGTATCCCAAACACAGCCCGGGGTGCTGTCCCTCACCCCGTGGAAGCACATTCCAAAGCCACAAATGCAGAAGTTACAGATCTGAACGACATCCCCAGCTTTGCCTGCACTGCGCTAGTCACTGGCTGCACGACCAAACAGCCTGAAAATCCTCACCCCTGAAAATCCTCACCCCAGGCAGTCTCTGCAGCACAGCTGTCTGGAGAAGAGCTGCAGACAGCCCGAGCCATCAGAGTTTCTGCTGATGTTCTTCAGCTGAGCCTGATCCCCTCCACACTGCTCCCAAGAGCACTCAGGGGCATCTGTTAAAGCACTGCTGGAGAGACAGGCTGCATTTATGGGTTGTGATCAGCAAGGGAGTTCTGCCATTTACAGGCCTAATCCCATCCCCTAAGTAGGAGGTAGCAAGGCTGGTGCAGGGAGGATGCCCATGCACACCACAAACAGCATTTTGTATGTCAGGGGGGTGGGGAGTCCCTCACCACATGTAGGTCCTGATGCAGACATAACCAGCAGAGCAGCTTTGCTTGGAAATTATTTATCCTTGGCAGGGCAGAGGGCTGGATCCAGAGCACAGCCTAAAAGTTGCTCTAAATCTGCCACCACTGTGCAAGTGTTCACCCATATTCAGGTCAGCTGCATCCTTCTCCCTGCGTGAAGAACACGCACCAAGGCCACGTCCAGAGTGGGAGGTGAAAACCTGCAACCAGCAGACCTGGGGAGCAGTGTCTCATCTCTCCTCTCATCTCCTGAGCAGCATTCCTTGTGCTTTATTGGGAGGGGG
The DNA here is from genome assembly GCF_036250125.1 of Pseudopipra pipra. Lineage (NCBI taxonomy): Eukaryota > Metazoa > Chordata > Aves > Passeriformes > Pipridae > Pseudopipra > Pseudopipra pipra. The sequence continues at coordinate 60,162,110 of NC_087554.1, forward strand.
CAATGAGGTTTCATAGGCACCATCTCTCCCCTGACTACTGGAGCATGGAGGGGTCTGAATTCCAATCAGTCTTAATTAGGTCTTTCCCTTGATGTCCTTAATGTGGAGGCTAAATAGATGCATTTGCTGCTCGTGTGCGTAGGAAACGTTTTGCATTGCAGGATATTTTCATTCCTGTTGACTTCAGCAGTGAAGCACGATGCAACACGCTGGAAATTAAATGTGCACTTCAGCTGAACTGGAAGCTGAACTGCTCCATGCAGGTGTAGCTGTGTGATAGGAGCAGCAATCATTTGTTATTTGCCGACTGTAGTAAAATGGGAAATGTCTCCTTCTGCCCCTGAGAAAAGTTATAAAAATGTGTATCTCAATTTTTTAATCTTCTGGCTAGCGCTCATCTTTCTCTTAGGATGTACCATGTTTGCCATTTTGATGGGTTGGGGTTTTTTTCCCTTTTTATTACAAAAGTTTATAGCTTTGGTAAACATCATTGACCAAATGCTCTAAACTGCAGTACTGCTGTGCACTAAACTTTAATTGAGGCAGTTGCCTTTGATGTAGGGCTGACCTAAAGCTGAGGCTGACTCCTCTCTTTTGCAGCTTTTGCAGTTCTTTATAAAGAGACATAATGCAGTATTTACATAGTTGCTGATTTCTCTACTGCTCTAGCAAATGATCACTGGGGTTGAATGTAGAATTGATTTCTCAGAAACTTCCTGGTTATCCTGAAAGTCTGTGTTTATAATCTGTGATTCTCAGACTGTAATTAGTTTGCAGGAAAGGTGTTGGGCCCAAAGGTGAAGCTCCAAGATGATGTGTGAGAGTGAGAAGTCCCAGAGAAGTCATCTCCTCTGAACACATTGTTTATGAAAAAAAAAAAAAAGAGGGGGTTGGATTCTCTGGGCAGTAACTCTGCTTATGAATTTAATTAAATCCTTGTAGCAAAATGGCTGTAAGTGACATCTTTGTTTCTGGCAAGGTAGGATTTCTGAAGATCCTTAGTAGTTAGTATCTAATTCTCTATGTAAAAAGTTTCATGTGTGTTTAATGTGTGTATATTTCACACAGAACTGAAAAGTCAAGCAAACAGTTAATTGATCACATGAACAGATGTGGAGTCCCTGAGTAAAACCTGGTTTATTTTTTCATAGGAACCCTGCTTTTGAAAATGCATACTTACCTCTGCTGCTGCCAGGAGAAAGGACCGAATTTTCTGAAATTTAAATTTTTTTTAGAAACTTGTCATCAGACCAAAAAAAATCTTTCTGCAAGAGATACACAGATTAAAATAATATTAATAAAAATATATTTTCAAATTATTCTGAAATCAACTCATATGTTTCACCTCATTTGGCTGACACCAGTGTTTAGAAATGTATCTTGCCTACATTTGCTTTTGTAGCAGGACATTTATTCCAAATACACATAAATTCCATTTTAAAAGCACTAATTCTGGCCTGCGAGGTCCTTTATTCTATTTTAGAATTGCCATGTCATGTACATTTTTTTTGTTGTTGTTGTTTTTTTTCCTATCCTAAAAAATACTGCTGGAGATTAGGGCGGATTATCTGAGCAGTTATCATAGTAAAAGCCAGTTGCCATTTTGGGAGTCCTTTTTTTCTTGAAAGCCCTTTTGACATTAGCCTTTATAATCCAGTGTCTGTGTAGTAGAAGTTCAGGTCAGAGCTAAGGAGACAGGCCTGGGGATTTATGCTCTGTGAAATATATGCAACCTCCTTCCACTTTGAACGTGCTAAACAGACCATGTATAATCCCTGGAATATTTGGTAGATTTGCCAGGCCTGGAAGATGGCATTTGTAATATTTGTCTAGCTACATGTATTTTTACATGGTTGTCCATCCCTATGCCATCCAAACTCTATTCAAAAGTAATGTGAGGAGAAGGGGGCTGAACAAAGAGTGAGAAGAAAATGTATCATTCCCAGCAGGAGATTTTAGAGTTTGGGTTTCTTTTTTTTCCCCCTCCTTTCTCTCTGCCTTTGCTTTTTAATGAATTGTTCTTCTAACCTACTTTAAAATGAGCTTCTAGCATGCTGGATGTTTTGCAGATGAATCATACTGTGCAATGCACTTATGCATATCTGCTGTGCAAGTACATTGTCAGCTTGTATTTGATAACCTACCAGTAAGCAGGACATTTTTTTTTATGGAAGCATGGGATACTAGCATCGTTCTCCAAGTGAGAATAATGCAACCACTGTTAATAAATCAGCCCGGGTCCGAGGATGTCTCACCACTTTTGCTGCATCCTTGATTAGCATTATCCTCAGAGGTATAAATTAAAGAGGAAAATATATAATCTGGGAAGGTTTCCAGCATCATCTTTTGAAAATGAGAGCTCAGTGCTTTGCTGAGATTTCTTTGGTGGAGGAATGCTAATAGCAATGCTGAAGATGTGCTCTGATTGCACCCTAAAGAGTAGGAAGACGCACAGAATAGCTTCATTTTTTTTCCTTTGTCATCAAGATAATTTCTGATGTGATCTGCACTGGATGAACTGTTTCTACACTGCTCTGTGAATTGATCCCAGAAGTGCAGCTTCAGTCGCTCCTTCTTCTACTACTTGTTCCCTTAGTCTGACATCTGCATAAAATCTGGTGCCTGTTTTCCCACCTCAGCCTGCAGATAACTGACTGCAGCTGTCAGCAGAGTGGACACAGTTGCTCTGAGATACTGTCCAGAGCCTGAGCTTCAGCAACAAGGATTTTAGGAATTTCTTCTGACTGTTCCATCACAGCCGGATGGTAACTCCTGACACCTCCCTCCCTACAAGGGAAGAAAAATGTGCTGCAGATTGTGCTGATTTGCAAAAAATATTTCACAGGGAGGGTTTGATTTTAGCAATGTTCCAGCTGTGCTAAATGAGCAGAAAAGGGATTTTTCAGCATATAAGCAACGTGCTGGAAATGGAACTGCCACATCTTCCAGCACTTTCTTAGTTCTCAGTTTTCCCCTTCCCTGCCCATAACCCACTTGGGTCTTTGGCATTTACTGGAACTAGTAGTTTGTTGTACTTGGAGTCTTGCTTCATAATGACTGTGTGTTTCTATTTTCTTTTTCTTGACCAGCTCTCTGCCAACATCTCCCTTTGCTTTCCAAGAGTCAGTGAAAAGCACAGAATGCAAGACTAAGCTCTTGTTCCTCAGGTTGCATTTTGGGGAGGTGTAAGAAACCTTTATTACTGCTTTGTTGATGGGACAACTAGTCCACAGTGGAGTGAAGAGTCTTACAAATAGTCCCCAAAACCTGCATTTGAACTAGGTCTGGTTCTGCTGAGGCCCAGGCAGTGCCAGGCTGCTCCAAAAGGGGTTTCAGCTTCATCATCAGTGACTCAGTTTGGGGGGCCTCTCAGGCTGAGACTCCAAAAAGTCATTCCCCTCTCCTGAAAAAATGTAGGGCAGTTATTTTTATTTAGGTTCCTGGAGACAGTTAATTTTTTTCTGCATGTTTTCACTTTTAAATTCTTATTAAGAATCCTTAGTTATGTTTTGCAAAGGCATTCACCCTTCCAGCTCAGCAACACAGAGGGGATACCATGTGTCATTTGCCATCTCTACTGACATTGCTAAATTTGCTGTAGCAACGTGTTTCAACATTTCCAAATGTTTTTCCTGTGGAGCTTTCTCTTCCATAGAAAGGTTTTCTGTTTCCCCCTGATTTGAGATGAAAAGAAAATTGAAAATAATATGAAATTTTCCCACAGGACAGAATTTTTTTTTGCAATAGCTCCACTTCCAGCCAATGTCAGGAAAAACACAAACCACTGCAATCAGTAGGCTTAATTTCAACTCTGCATTTATGACTTATTCTTTGACATTGCTGTCTGAAGAGTAACAACATAAATACTCCTAGCTTGAAAACGCTCTTTAAAACTGAGAGCTAGTGCACCAACAAGTAGGATTTGTGGGCACCTATTTAATGCAGTCAACAGGAGTGTGACCTTGGTTCTCTGTCACTGGTGAAAATGAAATTGCCTCCTGGTCCAGCCCATCTAACAGCTGCTGAACTATAACACCAAGCAGGTTCTTCTCTATGGCAGATGACTTTGCCACTTCTATGGTTGAAGAAGGCATGAAGACAACAGTTCCCCAAGCCAGCAGCTGCCCAGCATCCTTGGATTTAAATAATTAGCATAGAATCATAAATCATAGAATGGTTTGGGTTGGAAGGAGTATTAAAGATCATCTAGTTCCAACAGTCCTGTTGTAGGCAGGGACATGTTCCACTAGATGAGGTTGCTCAAAGCCCCATCCAACGTGGTCTTGAACACTTCCAGGGATAGGGAGTCCACAGCTTCTCTGGACAACCTGTTCCAGTGACTTTACCATAAGAATTTCATTCCAAGATTTAATCTAATGCTGCCCTCTATCAGTTTGAAGCCATTCCCCCTTGTCCTGTCACTCCAGGCCCTTGTGAAAAGTCCCTCTCCAGCACTCTTGGAGCCCCTTTAGCCACTAGACAGGGCACTAAGTTCTCACCGGAGCCTTCCCTTCTCCAGGCTGAACAATCCCAACTCTCTCAGCCTGTCTGCAAAGCAGAGGTGCTCCAGACCTGTGATCCACTTAGTGGCTCTCCTCTGGATTCGTTCCAACAGGTCAACACCATTACATAGTGCTCCCTCCCTTACTTACAAGCATGAGTTGCCTATCAAGGCCAAACAAGGGAAGGAAAGTCCGTGAAGACAGCAAATCAGACTCTTTCTTCCTAGTTTCTATACGAGACAATTTCTTTTTGAAAAGCCCTCCCTTTCTCTCTTTGTGTGAGCAGGAAAGCAATGGAGCTCCTCCATGCTTAAGAAGCAGAGTCTAGAGGCCATTAGGTTCCCCTTCCCCACCCTGAACTTGGAGCTGCAGTGACAAATGCGCCCTCAGACTTTCTGTGCTGCATGTTTTAACCAGCTTTTCAGGAAAAAAAAATAGCCTGTTCCAGAAGTTTTCAATCCATTTCAGACCCATTAAGCTGGATGGCAGTAAATGCCAGAGCAGGGAAGATCCAAAGTTTACCAGTAATCTTCTGCTCCTGCCTGCACTCAGCACCAGGTTTCCCAAGCTTTTGTAGCTTTTAGGAATGGAAAAGCCAGGTGTGAGCAAAGCACCATGTTGTCTGCAGAGTTGCTTGCTCAGATTTCTGGTGACAACTGCCCTGCAGTGCCAGGTACAAGGCCATCTTTGAGAAGATAAGTTAGAGGAGTTGGTTTCTTACCTTGACCAACATAAAGTTGATAGGGAAAAAGGTGTTTGCTCCTGTTGCTTGGTGAAACCGGCAGGAGAAATGAGCTACACTAAAAGTCAGTGCAGGTAGAAGGATAAAATCATATAAATTGCACAGGAGTGTCAGGCTGTAAAGGAGAAGTCAGGATAGAGAGAAAAATGAATAGCGAGAAAAATGAATAGCAAGAAAAAGAAATCCAAACTCCTCTCAGGAGTTTGCATTTCTCAAGCAATGGATTTCTCATAAATTTATGAAGGGAATTAGGTAATTTGATGCTTACAGTGGCAGGGGATTAAGCTTATAAACTCTGCAGGTGCCTTTTGGTCCACATCTCCCGCGCTCATGAGCTCTGGAGACGGACTTTGCCTGCAAAACCGTCTCCCTCCACCTTTTGTTTCAGTTGGAGCTATTAACATAATTGTTCTTAAAAATGCCTCTGAATGCATTTTAGTTTTTCAATTACTTCTTTTACTCAGCTGGAAGGGCATGAAATCCCCATTCTTCAAGGCAGAGATAAATCTGTTCAACCTTTCACCATGTGAGTAGTACCTGGAGGAGTTCTGTGCCACAGCAGGACCTGGTGTGCTGGCTTCACTTTCCAGACCCTTGGAGATTGGCTGACCTCTCCCAGGTTCTACCTCTAGCACTGGGAAACTACAAGGAATGCCATGAAAAATCAGAATGATCTTGGCCACCTGTATAAATATTCTGAATAAATAGGAAGATGTTATGCAGGGACAGGGCATCTCAGCAGGAAGAGCAATTTCAAAAACACATGATGGGAAACCCCAGACGAGTCCATCAGAGAAGGACTGAGGTTTTGAGGGACACAAGTGAAATTCAAGCCACCATGGGCTGCAAATTTTGTGCTGTTTTGCTGTTGGTAAACAGCAGGTGCCACACTGAGATATGGTGCTGTGTGTTTAGTGTGCATGATGCAGCAAATGGTCTGGGGAGGAGCGTGGTGTCCAGTCTGGAGCGCAGCGCCTCAGGAGAAATGCAGAAAGCCCAAAGGAGGGTGACCAGAGTGATCAGATGTCTGGGAAATACGATCTAAGAGAGAAGATTGAAAGAACTGGGCTTGTTTAAGCCAAAAGAGAGAATTGCTGAGGCAGAGCAGTCTGTAAGTACGTTAAATACATGAAAGCCCAAGCGAAGAGCCTGAGTTAATGGGATGTCCAGGAATGGGTGTGGCTTCAGTTGCAACATGAGAGATCCAAACTGATCATTTGGAAAAAAACTTTGAGAGAATGTGGATGTGTAGGACAGAGAAACACGGGTTGCTGGGGGGTGGGTGGCTGCAGCTCCTTTGCTGGAGTGGGCAGTGCAGAGGGGCATCACTCAGATGGCATAGGAAGTTGCTGCCCGGGGCCAGCAGTGGAATTAGGTGATGTCTTTCAGGCCTTTTTGGCCCTATTTTTGGTGAGTCTATAAGTTGGGAGGAAGGATGGCAGCAGGAAATACGCTGATACCTTCTTTTCTCGTCTTTGTTTGGTTCAAACCAGCATCTTCATCTCTTACCCTTTGAAAGTGCACATCAACCATGAGTCGCAGAAAAGTAGTAATGGCTGATATTTTTGTGTTTCAGTGTCTTTTGGTGGTAATTTTTTTAAAAGAAAAATAGTTTTTTGTTTGTTTTGCAGGAAAAGCCCTGCTTTCCTTGGGAGGGTTTGAATTGCCTCCTGCAGACAAACATAAACACAGCATTCAATGGCTAATGTTGGACAAACAGAGCAATTTTCAGCTCTAAGATAAATGACTAATAATGAGGATTTTTAAAGAAATGAAGGCTTGGCATGGAGAAATTATATAAAATGAAGTGTGCAGTGATACTTGGAGATTAAGAGCATAGTGCCTGCATCCAAGGAAGGAGGAAAGGAAAAAAGATACAGCAAGTACAGACTTATTAAATTGATTTAATTAATATTGTTAAGAACATTAAAGTGAAAGGAAAATGGGAAAAGTGCATCATTGATTTATAAATGTGCACTGTGAAGACAAACTTGATACTTTACTTCAGTAAGACATTGTTTGTTTTTTGACTGGGTTTCAGTGAAGTGTAAAACCCAGTACTACTTGGAGCACCTCTGCTATGGAGACAGGCTGAGAGTTGGGGCTGTTAAGCCTGGAGAAGAGAAGACTCTGGGGTGACCTCATTGTGGCCTTCCAGTACTTAATGGGAGCTTATATAAAAGAGGGATAGTGACTTTTTACATGAGTAGATAGTGACAGGACAAGGGGGAATGGTTTTAAACTAGAAGAGGAGAGATTTAGATTAGATGTGAGGAAGAAATTCTTCCCTGTGGGGGCGGTGAGGCCCTGGCACAGGTTGCCAGAGAAGCTGTGGATGCCCCATCCCTGGAATTGTTCAAGGCTAGGCTGGATGTGGCTTGGAGCAACCTGGTCTAGTGGAAGGTGTCCCTGTCCATGGCAGGGGGATAGGAACTGGATGAGCTTTAAGGTCCCATGGAAAATTGCTGGCTGAGCTGGAGAAGATGGAGGGCAATACATATGATGTATTGCCTACAGAGCAGACAGTTTGTGCCGGAAGGAAAATGCTTGGGCAGTGTGGGAACTGCTGGTGGGGTGCTCAGTCAGTCTTGGGGTCTGTTTTATTAAATACTTTTATAAAATACTTTTGTGAAAACTCTGTGTTTATTGCAGTGTATCCTCTCTAGAATGAGGTTGTGTATGTTTGTACAAGTGCTGTTTCAGCTTCTGCTTTGACCTTGGGATCATCACTGGTGCTCACACTGCTTATGCACAGAGTCACTATTGCCCTCTGACGAAACAAGAAGCAATAAGAATGACTTCAGAGAAAAAGAACTGAAATGTTAGGTACTTGACATTTGGTTTCGATGTTTTTGATTTGCTTTGAAACAGTTTTAATTCAATAAAAAGCAAGAAAAGAAAAAAAGTCCAGTTTCATAGAAATTACTTTTTCCAGACAATTCTCTTAAGTTAAATTTTCCATGCTCCTCAAAGGGTAAAGAAATAACCAATGAACCTTGTTTTGAGAAATGTAGCACCTCTTCCCAGCTGTGTTAATATCAGTGAGCAAACAGCACTTCCTCAGACTAGCTCATGAGCCAAATTTGGAAATGATTCCCTTTATATTTGGGATCCATGGACTGCTCATGAATATTTGAAATGTGAGCTGTACTGCTTCATTGTAGCTTCTTATATGAGTCACATGGTTATTTAATGAGGATCCTTGATTGGAGGCATGAGCAAACACATCTTTTATACATACTTGACTGTGCCAATTTCAGGGCTTATTTTCTCTTGGTGCTGATACATACATGTTTGTCATTGGCCCTGGCAAACCTTTTTTTGCCAAAAAAACATTTCTTAAGTATCGAGGAAAAATGATACATGGATTTAACAAATATAAAAAACATTTAAATGTGTAATAGAGTCATAGAATCACAGAAATATTTAGGTTGGAAAAGCCCTCTAAGATCATTGAGTCCAACCTTTAACCTGGCACTTCCAAGCCCACTGTGAAACCATGTCCCCAAGTGCCACATCCACATGCTTTTTAAATCCCTGCAGGAATGATGGCTCAACCACTTCCCTATCATCCCCTCTGTACCAAAATTAAGAACATAACACCGAGATTCACTTGTGAGAAACATTTAGGTGGCAGCAGTGTATGTGTCCACCTGTGGGAATTGTATTAGGTGAAGTCAGAACCCTCTTCAGAAACATCTGATTAATTTGCTTTCTTACCTCTGTAAGTTGGGAGCTTGGGTTTTTTTGCAATTCTTGTGTATTTAGGTTTCTCCTGGGCAGTAGGGTGGCTGTCATTCTCTCCTCAGAACAAGAGTGGGTGTTGCAGCTCCAGTATGGCTGCTCCAAGGCCATATCTCCTGCTGATCTCTGGGTCTCATCCTGCATGCAGCATTAATGGGGAATCACAAGGTCCACAAAAGGTCCCCATAGAATCACAGAAAGGCTCAAGTTGGAAGGGACCTCAAAGGTCATCTAGTTCCAACCCTCCTGTGAGGAGTCAGGTGGCTTTGCCATTTGCAACACACTGCTCGTGCAACAATTTTTCATGGAAGTTTGTTTATTAAGTTTGGGAAAATAGAAGACTTTATCTTTCCTGAAGATCTCATTACAGCATTCAGCTACAACAGACTCCAGAAGAGCCTTCCCTGAAGTACCTTTTCATTGGATTTAAAGCTCTGTTTCATGAATATAAAACGTGACATATGTGATCTTCCCTCTGCCTAGCAGCAAAGGCTGCTGCTGATGCAAGACAGTCAGTGAACTGCCTGGATTGAAAAATAATCTTAATTTTTTACACTGTAAAGGTCAGTACAGCTGCACCAGTCCACGATACCTGACCTACTTGATTGCAGAAGTTATAGATTTTTTTTCATGTGGTACAAAAAGGAGAGATTATCTGTTTGGAAAGTGAATCCAGAGGTGCAATACACTCATTTTCTGTTCCAGCAATGAATCCACCACTCCAAACATTGATGATTACTTCCCAGTTCGAGTGAATGTTGTAAATTCATCTTGGTGGCATGGTTATTTCCAAAATTCCTCGGTCTATGGTCCTTGGTGTTGGTTTAAATTATTAACAAACTGTCCTTTCAAACACAGCTGCCAAGTCAGCCACAATCCCTTGAACCCACAAACATAACAAAAAAGCAAATTCTTTCCAAAAACACAGTGGTGTTTGTTGAATAGATTCTGCTCATTGACTGAAGGGATGACAGATTAAGTAAGAAGAAAAGCAAAAGAAATAACAGGCTTGGAAATCTGAAGCTGGGCATGGATAAACAAGAGGGGATCATGGCAGTTCTTTGAGAATGCAGAAAACATGCATTTGGGAAGGAAAGATGGAGAATGGTTAGGAAAACATCTGGAAGGAGTGGTGCCAGATGGTTGTTTCCTTTTTGATTGGACTAGTATTTTTCTCATAAAATATGAAGACCCAATTTTCATGTTTTTCAATATTTACAGATCTCAGTCTGTATGTAAGAAGGAAAATAAGGTCACAAATAGAACTCTTTGCATGCTTAAAATAATCTGGATATTCTGTGCTTTGCTGACTCAACCTAAATGGACTGAGATTCTGAAGTGCTGGGAACATCTAAAATCCCTTTCCAGTTCCTGGCATCTGAGAATGCTACACCCCTATTACAGAAAGGATTTTATTTAGACAGGCAAACTGAGGGCACCCATGATTAGAAAATTTTAGCTTATGTTCCTGCCACAATAAAATCTTGCTGAGCTGGTATCAGGGTGGCATTGACTGGAATCAGCTTTCTTAGTTTCTGCTTGTTGGTGGTGGGGCAGTTGTTACTTGAGAGATTTGGGACCCTCAAAGATGTTTTCAGCTGCAAACATACACTTTCTCCCATCAACCACCATGAAAAGCCAAGGACAAAATCCATTTTTTAAATAGATCCCTAGATTTTTGTTATGTGGCTTTGAGGCAACATTGTTTTCCACAATTAGAAGGGAACATATCCATTTTATATAACCTTGGATAGCTACAATAAACAATGATTATATTTTCTACAGAATGTTTCAGTTTTCTTTCACAAATCAATGGTCTTAAACTTATAAGTCATGCTGTTGAAGTGGTGTTGAACTGTGAGTATTTTTTCATTTCATTGTATGCAAGACTGAGAAAAACATCCATCCAGTTTGAAATTCAAATGCTGGGATTTGAGTGGGGCTAATAGTTAGCATCATTATACCACGGAGAAAAATCATGATTTTTGAGGAATTTAGAGAAGTTATTGCGTGATTTTCCACCTGGGACCTTTCGCTGGGGATTTCTCAAAGATATCCTGAGGATGCTCCAACTGAGCCATCACCATGTGATGTTCCCAGCCAGATGGACATCACCTTTGTAAATCGAGATGATACCACATCTCAGGGCCCCCCAGGTGCAACACCACCTGCTGAGAGCCTCATATTTTGGGGAGCTGAGGAGAGGATGTGGCACAGTTGTGGGTGTGTTACATCTGGGCGGGCTCCAGGTCCTCTTTCAGCCCTGAGTCCCCCTCCTGTCACATAACTTGTCCTGCTCTGTGGCATGTCCCTGGTGCCACGGGGGTCACTGAAAGAAGGCCAGAAATCTGTCTTATGGGCCACTGAAAGCAAATAACAGCCTATTCAAGCAGTGAATAGTATTAAAAATTTTTAGGGTCTTTCTCAGGGTTTTACTGGACTTTATTAATTTAAAATTCATTAAAGTTTTTCTAGCATGATCTGAATAATGCATTTATTCCTGCAGACATACATGGGTACTTTGCAAACATGTGGTGCAACTGTTTTGCCAGGATGATGTGCAAAGGTTCTGGTGATCAGTAAGATGAGCTGGAGTGAGCAGTGTGGACTCAGCAAGAGCCAGGGATTTGAAAGAAGAGATTATTCCCTCTGTTCAGCCAAAGGTGGATAGAAGGAAAAGAATTGGGCAACCTAAAATAGCTTTGAAATACCTCTGCTTTGAGCAAGGGTTGGACTGGAGACCTCCAGAGGTCCCCTCCAGCCTGATTTTTCCTGTGATTCTGACATTTAAGACTCTATTATATCACCGTTTTCTCTGCTGTGCTTCTACCTACTATTCCTGACCACTTCCATGTGTTTTCCCATTATAAATATAAAGGTAATTAGGGCTATTTCAAAAGTTAGCTACTGGCCCTTGAGGGCAATTCTGCACCAACAAAGGGCTTGGGTTGTTTCTCAAACTCAGCTGTGTGTCTTGTTGCTCTGCTGAGTAAGGCTCTTCTCTCTTTCTGGTTCACAGGCTGAATAACGAAATAAAAATATATGTATTTCTGCAGGTCTGCCTGAGACAAGGAATTTTCATTTTCATCAGAAAAACAACAACAACAACAACAAAAACAAACAAAAAGTTGTTTTTATTAAATCCCAGGTGTTCAATTTTCCCCTTGCCAATTCCTTTCACTTTACTTCGGAAACTACTTATTATTTCTGTGAAAAGTCAGCTTGGGCAAAAGACACTGCACATAATTTGCAGTGCAGTCTGCCACAACCACTGTGCAGCAAATTCTTTTTCCTTAGCTAAAATTACTGTCTGAATTTGGCAGAAAATTCTAAACGTTGGGGTCGATCAAGTGTGAGCTTTCCACCAAATGACTTATCAAGCCCCCAGATCCCACCCATCTTCAATTCTGGCAGAGCAGTGGGGAAATCCTGTATCCCTTATTTGTGCTACAAACTCCATTTTTAACAGGGTAAAGCAGAGATTTGCCCTGGTGAAGCTGCTGCTGGCTTCAAGGAGGAACAAGCTGGTATGGAGTGTTTTTGCTTGTTTTATAGCAGTGAAAGGTTGGACTGAAGCCAAGGAAAAAGGTGAAAGTGCAGTGGTGAGTTTGCTGTGAGGTGATTCAACTGGGCAACTGGAATGGGGACAGGCACCCCTTCTGTGCATGTCTTTTTTCCTGTCCTTCTCCCTCTTTTCCCCATCCTCAGAGAAGAGGAATGGTTTCCTCTTGGAACTGGCACTCTTTGCCAGACGCATTTTGTGCGGATGGGTGGTGATAACAGAATAAGGGCAAGGTAGTGACAAAAGTGCTGATGTTTGCTCATGTGCTGTGCTATCAGCTCACAGGCGGAAAACTCGATTAACACCTGAGAAGTCTTGATTCCTCCAGAGGAAAAAGTGTTTGGCCACAAATCTGCCCTCTCTGTTACTCTGTTTGCCCTGCTGTGGGATCCAGCTCACACCAGCTGGTTTGGACCAAGGCAAAGGGAGGATAGCAAGAGTGTCTGCCACATCTCTCCTGCCGTGGCTTGGCTTGTTTATATTCATGGTTTAATTTCCATGAGCCACTTCTCCTGCTGTTCTGCTCACTGTGCGGTTGTTACAACATTTTAACAAGGGAGGACAGAAAAAAAAAGGAGCACCATTATCTATTCAGCTAGTAGCTGCTTGCATTGAGGGCAGCCAAGAGGGATGAGAGCGCTGCAGACGATGTGGAGACACAAGCAGGATCTCCAGGTAGAGAAAGAACAGGAAAGTGGTAAGAGAGATGCTGTAGGAAGTTGAAACCAGGCAGTAGCAAGCAGTGCCCTATGGATGAGCCACCTCTCCATGCATCCTGGGCAGTGCCATGCTCTGTGGAGGGGCCATCCTGGCCTTGTGAGCTGGGCTTCTGCAGTGCTCTGCCCGTCTGCACAAAATAAGCCTCTCAGCAGGACTGAGCAGCTGAGGCTTAGTGCTGTGGGGATGCTGTGCACTGCTGGGGGGATGCAGGGTGTTCTTGGGCAGAGCAGATGTGCCCAAGGACAAGGCAGACACTTGCCACCATTCAGTTTGCAAAAGGTGAGTGTGTTGAGGAGGCAGTCAGTCTCCAGGTTGTGGTAACTACTCTACAGAAGGCTTGGGAAACTACAGGAAACTCATCAGGACGTCCTGTTATGGAGGATTGCATGGAGATTGTAGGTCAAGTGGAGGATGGGAATGGCACACAAAGGTTTGTAGGACAGAGGGATTAAGGTATTGACAGAAACCTCCGTTGTGCTTTGCTGTTGGTTTATAGAAACTATGAAGTGTGCAGCCCTGCTGAATAACATTTCATTCTTGAGTGCAGTTTTCCAGAAGTCAAGCTGTGCCCCCGAGCCTTGGTTTCTGAAGTACCCTAATACAGTCTGCCCCAAATATAATCTGCTGTGCCATTTATCTGCACAAAATAGAGTATTTTATAATGGCAGAAACTCCAGCAACCCTTAATTGGATGGAGTGGATGAACACACGTATTTGAATCCTGAACAAAATATGAAGCCTATTGTTAAGCTCTAAATGTGTTTTGAAAGGAGGTTTATATAAAGCAGAAATATTTACCACAGACATTTACTACCTCTTTTTGCACAAATCTGCCTCTCTGTTGTTCCTTTAAAAATCTGTGCTGGAGTTCCTCCAGTAAGACCAGTGACATCCATAACGTCTCTGCCACCCCCACATGGGCTGTGTCTTTCCCTGAGTACCAAGGGTGACATGTGGGGTGGCAGACTCAGACCCTTGGTCACTGTAAGCCAGCAGAGCTCCATTGAGGTGTCATCTCTGTTTTTTTGAGTTCAGGTGGACCATGGACTTGCAAGGGCCTATTCCAAAACCCTATCCTTGGGAAGGGTGAATCTGATCCCTTACAGTTTGCACTCTGTTGAATTTTCCCTGCTACATTCCTATCTTGGTTTTTCCAAGAAGATACTGGGCAATTGCTTGGAAGGCTTTTGCCTCCCCCCCCCCTTGTGTTTTCTTTGGATTGCAGGCATGGAAAACTGCGTACACAATATGCCAAATAATTTTATTAATTTCACACTGTTTACAAGTTACTCTGCCTCCTGACCCTCCGCAGCAGCCGATTAAGCTGGGGTTGACCTTTCTCTAATCTTCAAATTGAGAAATTTGTCAGCTATATCCCTTAGTTACGAAACTGGGATTATTCCAGAGAGGATAAAATCTGAAGGCCATCAACTGCTCTGGCTGAGCTCCTCGCTAGCTGGGAGCAGGAATACATTTCCCCCCACTGTAAAATTAGCTGGATGCACTGTGGGAGAGTGTACACAGTCTATTTTAAATGTTACATTCAAGGCAGGATTTCTTTGTTTACATTCTGAGTAGGAAAACGAAGCCCTGTCACCATGCTCTGTTACTGTAGGAGTTAATATGTGGTTTGCTATCCAGGCCATTTCCAAGGATATGTGATGTTTGCAGGTCATCCCTCGCATCCAAGCGTGTCCTACTTGCAAGCAACCTTGCAGTTCTGCTTCTGCTGGGGACTGTAACTTCATCAGGCTCATTTTTATCTCCCTTCCTCCCCTGAGCACCAGCTGAAAATCCCTTCATTTGCTCCTGTAGCTCCCCACATACAGTCACAGGGGCCCCATCAGTGCCTTCCTGCTGGAAGAGCCCCAGTGTCAGACAGGACTCTTCTCCACCAGCCCGTCACAGCCGAACCCTCCCGACACCATGACAGTGTGTCTGAGATGCCTCCCGCTCCCCTCCCTTCCATCTGTCTCCTGGGAAAAAGCACAAAGAGCATCGTTATCTGCTGTGACAGGCAGGGTTATGCAGAGGAGAGCTCCTCCTGGAAAGCAGATGGGACCAGTTGAGAGTGGACAGGACGATGTGCTAAATAAATCTGGACCGGGTGGTGCGTTGGGCAGGTGATGGGGAGAACATCATGTATACCAGGAATGGAAAGGTAACCACCATCCACAGCCTTGATTTTTGGCTGTTATAAACTGGTAAAACTCCTGTGTAAGAGACCTGGGAACCCGGGAACATTGTTGTGCACATCGTATTTACTGTCCTCTCTACTGAAGGATAAAAAAACTCCAGATCACCCTGTATGATGCTGTTTCCCTTGTGGGAGTGGCTCCAGCTGAATACTCGTTCCGCTCAGCAGCATGACAGGATTTACTCTCCAACACTGAATGCTGTTTTTGTGGCCTCTCTGGCCCACCCAGGCAGGCATCTGGGGCTCAAGAAATAGTTAAATGTATCTTCAAGATAAGCTAGGAAAAATAAATGGCCCTTGAGGCCTATGAGCAAGTTTCAGAAATATTTCTACTGCTTTCTTTGGTCTGCTCCAAAGAGGAATTAGCTGCTGTTTCTGTGTTTGGAAATAAACTGTGGAAAGGTGCCTCTTCCAGAAGATATTGAACTATGCAAGAAGACTCAAGCTGGGATACTGAAATTGAGAGCAAAACCCTACTCCAACAGTCAGAGCTGCACTCCTGGAGAAGAGTCTCTTTTCCCAACCTTCTCCCCTGTTCCTGCTCTTATGTTAAACCAGGGAGAGTCCCAGGTTGGCACATGGCAGTGCCTTGTAGCATGCACAAGGTCACTGCCCTGGTAATCTTCATGGGCATTAAAAAATATCCCTGTAAATACAGCAAGGGAATATTTTCCCCATCCATAATGGGGAAAGATCCTGGAGGTCTTGGAAAAACATGGTATATTTGCTATAGCTTTGTCTTGCCATTTTCCACAGAAGTTTTCATGTTCTTTGCAACCAGAAGCCCAAATCTCCAGGTACCTGTTGCTCAGAAAATTAAAATTCTTTCATTTAGGGCTGTTGAAAGCAACAGAGACACAGTGCAGGACAGGGAGAGGGAAAGGGGTTAGAAACCCCTGTCAGGAAGGGGGACAACCTTCCTGGAACAATTTCCATGTCGTTGGACAGCAACTTGTTTTGTGTTTGGAATGAAAACAAAAAGGCTTCAACCCAAGGAAAACTCAAAGTGCACCCTGGAACAGTTTCTTTTATATTCTATGTTATTAGGTTCTTATCTCCATTCACATGTCCAGAGAAGGACAATAGAGCTGGGGAAGGGTCTGGAGCACAAGTCTGACAAGGATCAGCTGAGGGATCTTGGGGGTGTTTAGTCTGGAGAAAAGAAAACTTGGGGGGCACCTCATTCCTCCCTACAGCTACCTGACAGGAAGGTGTTGCCAGGTGGGGATTGGTCTCTTCTCTCAGGTAACAGCGACAGGATGAGAGGAAATGGCCTCAAGTTGTGCCGTAAGGGGGGACGGGGGGGAAGGTTAGATTGGATATTAGGAAAAATGACCACCCAGTGCCTAAGGGTGTTCAGGCACTGGAATAGGCTGCCCAGGGAATTGTTGTAAATGCCATCCCTGGAAGGGTTCAAAAAAAGATGTGGATGTGGCACTTGGGGATGTGGTTTAGTGGTGAACATGCTGGTGCTGGGTTAACAGTGTGACTCAATGATTATAGAGGTCTTTTCCAACCTTAATAATCCTATGATTCGATGCCTGTTAGACTGTGAGCACCTGGTAACAGCCATTATGTGTCTGACTGCCTGTTCTGTGTCTGACTGCCTCTCCATCACTGGGATGCACAAGTAGGATACTGCAATAAGCAGACCTCAAAGGTCTGTTGGGGTTTAGCCCTTAATGCCCTGACCTGCTCTGAAGCCAAATTATTATAGCAGACTATATAAACCCCTCAGCCTTCTGCTTGTGTCTCACTTTATAAATAGCCAGGCATCTTAAGGCAAACAGGGAAACCCTGCTGGGATGCTGCTATTTTCGCAGTCCTTTGGATTTGAAGCAGTTGCTTTGCAGTTCACCTTTAAAAAGACAAAAATTCTCCTGAGCCTGAGGTCAGGCTGGCCCTTGGACACACTCAGGAGCCCTGACTGGTGTTGATCATGAAAATCTTGTAAGAAAGACAAACATGGTCCAGGGTTGCAGTTCTCTGTGTGAATGGATCTGGTCCCCTCTCAAAGCACAGACAGGGACATAGGCACCTGCCTGTATAGATGAGCCTGCAGTGTTGGCCCCTAACATTTATTCCCTATGCACTGCTCCTGTTAAAGCTACTGGGAAGCTCTTAAGAACATTTTAAAATACCTTTTCAAAAGGAGGCTATTTTAAATCAATTGTCTTTCATTGTCTCCTAACATTCAGCGTAAAGGGATGTAGATAGGAAGGGACTTGTCCCCGTGGGGTTGTAATCCTGCTGACTTTAAAATATGCCCATTGTAAGTTTGCCATGAATGGGGGGAGTTATGTGAAACAAAGACTTCATCAAACACAAAATCAGAACAGCTGATCATATAACAGAGGGAGGAGGGTTTTTTTCAACTCTTTTCAATAGAGAAGGTGTAATTTCCAGGAGCAGTTCTGCCAGTTCCTCTGCAACCTGCAAGGAGCCGAACAGATGTAATAAAAAAGAGAACAGTGGAAGCACATTGCACACTTTTGTTGTGGTTTTGCCCTCATGATGCCCTTTGACCACCACTCTTATTGAGGTGGTGGTTTCGTTGCAGCTCAGGGGACTGCACAGCAGGGCTGGGCTTCGTGGTCCCTGCGCTGCTTCCCTCCTCTCTCCTCACCCCATGTGGCGTCTGTGCAGGTGGCAGGCCCTGACTGCTGACTCTGTGTGGGCTGGGGTTTTCCAGGGATGTCTGAGATGTCTAACTAGCAGCTTTTTCTAGGCAGCTGAGCATGCCAGGCACTTTATCCACCTTCCCAGTGGCAAACACCCTCAGCCGGTCTCTCTTGGGATGGGAAGGGAAGGTTCAGTGGGTAAAATCTGACCCACCACCACCCAGCCCAGGTCTGAGAGGACAGGAAAACTGCTGGACTGTTTACAGCTGGTGAGTGGGTATGTCAGACATGAGTACAAAGGCTTTTTGGGCTGTACCACACAGGGGACTTTGTGCTCTTGGGAGAGCACCCTCCATGGGCAATGCTGCAGGGAAGTAAAGCCTCCATTTACCCATCATGAGAGATCAGCCCAGCAGGCTTGCATGCCTCAATGATACACAGGGATGACCTCTGTATCTCCAGCTTGTGCAATATTTATGCAGCTGATCTGGTAAATGGCATGGGTTTTACTCTTTGTTAGGTGGATGAGTGCCCATCAGCTGTCCCAGCCACCACAGTCCCTCCAGAGAGTTCTGTGGCTGCCTAAAGAGAGATTGTGAAGCATCACTTCAACAGCCCTGTGCATATTAATTAGGTTGCAGAGAGCTCTCACACAAATAAATGCTGGTTTGGGAACACAGAGGTTAGCAATGCTCAGGCTTGATAAAAGCTGTGGGGGCAAAGACACAAGTGTTGGCTGAAACTGTGCAGTGAGTCTGTTTAACCACCAAGGAAGGAGGGATCCATGATGAAAAACGACAGATCTTCCCTAAAGCCTTGAAAATACCTGAGGAAAGAGGGAAATACGGCAAGGAGGACAAAACCTGAGGCCTTTGCCTCCAAGCCATGATCTGCAGCAAGACTGGGGTGTCCCCTGGGAGCCCAAGGCATTGCAGCCCTGCCGTCTGCCCTGCAGGGAGGAGGCAGGGGAGGAAGAGGAGAAAAAGAAGAAGGAGGAGGAGGAAGAAATCTCCAAGGGCTTCTCTGCAATGTAGTGGGAGGTGTGGGGAGGCCCTTCTCAGAGGGGATGTCCCCAAAAGGTCTCCTTTTGCCAATGCAACGTGCTTCTTGTGCTTCCCCTTTTCTGTGCCGCACTGAAACCCCAGTTCCATGCTAATGCTCCATCACAGGCTGCTCTCTGTGTCGGCATCAGCAGAGATTTAATCTTTGCCCCGTGCCAAATGTGGATGCGTGGGAGAGCCCCTGCCTTCCCTTGCTGGGCAGGCACTGAACTGCTAATTAGGAGCCCGGGCTGAGGCTGTCAGGACCACCCCAAGGAAGGATTTGGAGACATGCCTTGCATTGATTCTGGTGCTGTTAAAAACAGTAAGTACTTGAGCCTAACACAAGGTACCTGTCTGCATCTTAATCTTGGAGCTGGGTGTCTTACTGTTGCCTCTCCCCCTCTTCCAAAATTTCCCTCTTTGCCTTTCCAGCATTTTGCAGGCTGCACCAAGCATGTTTAAATGCAGCTTTCACCTGTGGAGAAACTCTTTAGGTTATTAGTTGGTGAGCAAAGTGACACACAGAGACCATGCCCCCTCCGAATAACATCTTTTAATGGTGCACTATTAAAGGGAAGGCAAGGAAGCATGCTGGATTTCCACTTTTGTTTGTTACTATTCACCTATGGGAACTACAGGCCATGAACCAGTTAGTGCACAGGCATTTCTCCATTTTTTGCAGCCTGGTTTCACATGACAGCTACAGCACAGATAATGCTGCTACAATAACAATTTTTTAGAATGTATTGGATTCCGAACCTGCTTGGTAGTGACTTCTCTGGCAGAGGGTAGAGCCCCTTTACAGCAGCATATGGACAAATTATGTTGGAGCAAGCAGAGCCCTCTGAACCAGAACCCTTATGCAATTCTGTGTGTTTTTTTGACTCCAGATCCTAAGAATGTCTCTCTTGAATAGCATGTTTCTTGCTAGTTCGTTCATCTGTGAATATCCCTGGCAGGTAGCATATAAATAGCTCTGAGACACAAGTGATCCACGAGTTCTTTTCAAAATACAGCATTGAGTCATTTTAAAGCCTCCTACTGTAGCTCTTTTAAAGATTAACTCATTATTTTAAGTGTAAGATTTATGCCTGAAAAAGAATGAGAAAATCCTGGCTTAAGTTGTTCTTCCAACAAAGTACCTTGTTTAAAAACCAATAAAGAATAAAATCCCATGGGAGCTGGCCAGTGCAGTGAGCAGGAGACATCTGCCCGTCCCTGCAGTGGGTTGGCTGTTCATCACCAAGAGACTACACTGCTTTCTAGAGCCAGGAATAGAAATCACCGTTCCTTATTCCCAGGAGCACTTTGCCATGTAGGGCAGAGCAATCCAGCTGGTTCCCCCCAGCCATTCTCTCTGCCTGACCCCAGGCACCCTTCAGCTTTCAGTAATTAGGGCAGAATTAGGGCAAGATCCCCAGGGATGGAGGCTGCTGGAGCAGGGCTTGCACAGAGGGCAGACATCATCTATATATTGAACTGAGCCTCCTTTCCCACCTGGAAATTTTTCCAAAGAGAATTAGGGGATTTGATACACTTCTACAGGCCTGGTGTCCCAGCAGGTTGTAGCAGCAGCTCTCCACCTGGATATCTGAAAATACCAGATGTGTCTACAGTTCATGTTCAGATAAACACCTGCTGTCAGTGCACTGGGGATCCAGAGCTTCCACTGCCACAGGCTGAAACACCAAAGTAAGTAGGAAAACAAAAAAGATCATTTCTGTAGTGCCATTGGCCATGGAGCACAGAGGAACAACACAATGTGGCTGGTGCTGACTGCACACGTGGTGAATAACATATTCCACTCAAACAGTAGGAGAGCTCCTAAACAGACCAAAACATGGTGTCCTGCTACAGAAACAGACCAAGAGGCTTCTTCACTTGTGCAAAATACCATTGCACTGCCCATGCACAAGTAGTTAGGGCAGTTTCACATGTTAATTTTTTGTATGGTATACCCCAGCACAGTTTTCGAGGGCTGTGTCAGGATTTACTTTCCCATTAAATTAGACCAACATTCTTTTTTTCTTTTTTTCTTTTTTTTTTTGAGGTGGGGGCCTCAGGTCTGACACTGTCTGTAAATCTGAAGTGGGATATGTGACCAGATTAAACCTGCGAAGGGAGTTTTAATAGAATACCTGGGTGGAATTTTCCTTTCTTTTATCATCAAAACATGCCTGACTGCCCTGCCCAGAGCTGCTATCTCCTTTGCTAGATGCACTGTGCACATGTATATTGGAATTAGTATTGTGCCTTCAGTCCATCTTCCTGCAATGTGGCATCAGAATTCTGCCCTCAGCGTGAAGCGCGGCAGTGGCTTGTCCCTCCTGCGGGGTCAAAGGAACACAGGCATATCCTGTCAGCCATAAACATCTGCAACGTCTCTTAAGGGTTAAGGTGAAAATTAAAAATAGCCATTTGACGCCTGAGACTTCTGATGCATCTTTAGCTTGTGGTTCTGCTGACAGGAGCCGTGTGAGTCACACAGGTCATCAGCATCCCGCAGTTTCCCAACGCACTTTTAGAGGTACTTCTTGGGACACTCCTGTCATTGCTCTTTCACTGCCACATCTGATGTAAGCCAGGGGCCACAGAGCAGCAAGATGCAAAGGTGGTTGATCCCCACAGGGACACAGTTTACTTGGGGCTCTTGGGCTGGGACTGACACTGTAAGTGGGATTAATCTGCTGAAGATCAGACGCCCTGTGCTGTGTTACAGATAGACAACGAGATGCTAAAGCCTGTAGTCCTAATGGCTCCTGATGTTATGATAAACTGTTCCTTCTTTAAAACCAAGTGAATAGATTTGCATCCATCTATTATTTAAAAGGCAATAAGCAATATGCTGTGCCAGGGCTCTTACAGATACATCCTAATGCATTAGTGCATTGCTCCTTGGCTCAGGAGGTTATAAAACTTGAAATCATAGTTACCTCCCTGGACAGTTCAGGTATCCGGGGGGGCTGAAAATCCATTGGGAATTCAGTGTGGGCACTCTGGATACAGCAGAGTTGAGATGGAGATTCAGGTAGAGGAGCACGTGGCCTTCTCCATTCACTGCAGCATTTCAATGTGAAGAGAGAAAAAAAAAAAGAAAGCAGAGCTAAAGATCAGTTGCATTTCATGGATGGAGGATTACTGGTGGAAGGAAATGGTCCTTCATGGATTTAAATGAGAATTAAAAATTACATCATTTCATCTGACATCCTGCAGAACTCACGCTTAAAGATTCCATCTTACAGTGCTATGGCAAGGTCAAACTCACTCTGTGAGTAATTATCTTGGAAGGAAGAGTGTGTTTCTGTGCATGTCCATATTTAAAAGGGATGGGAAATAGAAGAATCCTTTTCATTTCTTCCTAGATTTTGGTATATTTGAAATAAGAAACTCCCCCTATTTTGTATGGTTCTTCAACATTTCTATATGGATCCTAATTCACACGTGCCACCTCTTCCCATAGCGGGTGTGGAAGCATCAAGGCCAACTGAATAAACAGATGGAGAAATTAAGTAGGGTGCCCATAGCCACACAGCTCTCCCAAAATGAGACACAGAATGAGAGTTTGCTGCCTTGCTTCATGTGCAGGCTGACTGACCCCTTCCCTATCTTCTGTACCACACACCAGTATGAAAACACACGGAGACTTTTCTTTATCAAGTCCTCTTCTGCTCCATGGCTCAAAGCAGGAAATTATTTCACGGAGCTTCTTTTAATCTCCTTTGACAACTTTTTTGTTTAAAAATAAAATGGTTATGACAGTGGGATAAAGCAGCACTCACGAGTGTTTGCTTGAGTTCTGATCAAGTGCTAGGTGGGTCATCCAGCCCCCAGTGCACCAGTATGAAAGTGATGCTTTTCTTCTCTTTGTACATGGCTATTCCTTGGTAATGGGGGTATTTTTATTCATAATATGCTGCTGGTTATTCTCATCATCAGCTGAAGGAGACGACATAATGTGAGTTAATTGCTTAGTTCCACAGTGCCTAATGAGTGGTGTATATATTCCAAACTAACAATTTGCCACAGCTCCACAGGAGAGAGTATTAAGTGTTTGGTGACAACATGCAAATAATGAACATATTTATGGAAAGCAGAACTGAGGGACAACAAAAAGGCCCAGGTTTCTGGATAATTTATTCAGAACTAGCAATACGATAGTAAAGGAGACCCAGATTAAAAACCCAGATACGCCATTTGGGAACTCAAATGGAATTCCTAGCTTTTTAAAAAAAGTTCAAGCCTTTCACAGGTCCTATTGAAAGCAGTGGGAGGACATCTGTGAAAGATGTGGCTGTTCAGTGTCTGCTTAAAAACAATCCAGCCTTTTTGTCTGGCACTGGTGATACAGTTCCCTACAAAGTAAGTTTCTTGCCAACAGGGTTTCAGCAAGGCAGTGCTTGATTCTTACTTCCAGCCCTCAGAAAACCATGGATCTCAGGTGAGCACACTCAGAAAATGTCTGTCTTATTATCAAATCTAGCTTATAACATCAATCAAGGTCAAGGCACTATTGAGACTGGTACTCTGTGGATATGTAATAAGAGAGATCCTTCCTCAGAGGTGCACAGATCCAAAATAGCAAATGCTCCCAATTACACTGACATGACTTCTTTGTGTTCCCCATTTTTCCTTTGCTTGCTGCCTCTGTCTTTTCAGACTGTAGTCATTTGGGGCAAGACTATCTTCTTTTCTCAGCTTCCAGCACATAGGAATATAAATCACTATTGGGGCTCCTAAAGTTTATTGAAATTCAAATAATTATTAATAATAATAGTGCACTATAGTTAATGGATTGTGTTCTTGTGTGCAAGGGCATGTGTTTTTACAGACCTAAGGTACCATTGCACCAGATGTGCACCAGAGAGGCATAAGACATTTTTAAGAGCATTTCTCTTTGGAAGGTATGTCTTGAAAGTCAGCCTTGAACCTATATTGAACCCATTTTGAGCAGCCTGAGCTTATGTATTCTAAGAACAGTATTGTGTGCAGACAATGCATGAGACAATAAACCCACCTGCAATCCACAGTGACTGAGCATGAGTGGGGAGCAGTTGTATCTCCCCACGTAGATCAGCACCAGCAGTTGCTACTGCTCCACCTCTGCTTTTAGCGAGCACAACAGAGCCTTTGAAGAGCTCTTGAAATTCCCATGTTGCTTTTTAGGAGACAGGCAAGGCTTTCTAAGCTGACTTTTTCAAAGGGCACCTCATTGTAATTGTCTGCTAAATCTAAGTTATTAGAGGTGAGTATCAGTGACCCCTTGACACAGTGATCAAAGGACGTTAGCCACACTTGATGGCAACGACAGCCACCGACTTCAAGCAGAAGGATAAATGAATTAGTTGGGTGATTGGTTTCTTTCTTTCTCTGAAACACCCAAGCCAGAATCAATCCTTATAGTGGCAAGGTTTAGCGTGCTAAATTCCCTTGGCATTACTAACTTGCTTTTTCTTTCCCTTCCCTTAAAAAAAAAAAAAAAAAATCCCCAGGCAGATACAGCTAATGCTGTGTCGCATCCCACGCGCTCGTGTTGCTCCTGCAGTCTGTTGCTTTTTCGGATTCACACACACATTTGCATTTGCAAGCGCCACTATTGCTTTGCAGTAAACACTGCTCATGGCTCTCTCCTAAGAGAATCCAGATGTCTTCCTCTGTGCATTTATTTTTAGGTTTTTCAGCCCACTGCTGCCTACGTTGGACTTTCTTTGCTTTTGCATATAAATGTTTGTCCTCATCGCAGATATTGCGTTTTGTGGTGAGGACACTGATGGGGAGTGAGATACTTATCTTAAAAAAACAAACTCAAGTTTTAATTTCATTCTTCTGATTCCATTAGGTCCCCATGAACAGGTCTGTGTTCTGAGCACTCGTCCCATACAGCTAACCCTGCCTCCATCAGCCATGTGCTCTTTGATTGCACATGGTATGTGCAGGTATTTGCTGGCCTTTGGGAGCTGAATAAGAAAAGGATTTTATTTGTTCCGTAGTTGAAATGAAAAAAAAAAAAAAAAAAAAGAGAGAAAAGACATTCAGCTTATTATTTTTTTAGCAAAGGAAGGAACAATCTAGACGAAGGAAGGGGTCAAACTGATCTTGTTGGGGAAGAAATGATGAGTGAATCCTGATCACACTGAAGGATGGTGGAGTTTCTAGCAAGTGCAATGATCAGGAATCATCCTGTGAAATGTTGCTGCAAGTTCATTGACATCTGGAAAAGGCTGCATGGATTAGTTAATGTGTTTACTCTCCCTTACCCTTCAGCCCAATCTTTATGTTATTGTACCAGCTCAAACTTGGCTGTCAGAGCTGTTTGCCAGAGTCAGAACCATGCAGCAGCCGTGGTGGCCTGAGGATACATGAGGCAGAACTGGTAAGGAGAGATATCAACTTCTAATGGACCAGCTAATATTGGTTGGGAAAACAGACATGCTCCCAGGCACAAGTGCTCCCTCATGTCTCCTCCTGTTTGCCAGGGGCTCTCTTCAGCATCATGGGCATTCAGAACGAAGATTTGCATCTTCGGGGCACAAAGTTCCTGCTGACCAGGATAAAGGACCAGCTCCTCAAGCTAAGGCAGAGTGATTGTTAAAAGTGAGCGATTCTGTTGCATTCCTGGGGAGAAACCTTTTTTTTTTTCCCACATGGTTGCCCAAATCAGGACACTAATCAGGTTCAGCTGGCTATTGGGAGCAGACTCACAAGCTGCCTGTCTTTCCCTTGTTCTGCTGCAGTAAAGGAAAGGAGAGGTTCTTTTAGCAATCAGTAGGCTTTTGCTAGTCCTTCTATGACAGATGTGTGGGAACTGTATTTTCCTTAATCCCACTAGTGTGCCTTCATTGGATTTATCACGACACAGTGAAAGGTCTAGCAAAATAGTAAAAACAACAGCATTATAAAAAAGCCAGCTGAGTGGTGGCATTGTGCGTAGCCTGATGTATACTTGAAGAGAGTTATAAATACATGTTTATGAATGTATCAGCATAATGACTGCTGAATGAGAGACATGAGCAAGGAGAAGATCAAGCCAAAAGATGGGTGCACAGTGGAGGCACTCAAGGACATGGGTTTCACACATAAGACATTTGCAGAAAGGGGAAGAGAGAGAGAGAGAAAAATACATCCCTATTACAATATTATTTGCTGTGTTCAAACACAGGCAACCTCCAGTGAAAGCTCTGTCGACCCATTAGGGTTGTATGTGGCCTGGTCACTACATAGGAAGTGGTTTTCTACCCTGTGAATGAAAACACCCTGTGATACACTCTGCTATGCCCTGTGTGCTCACTGATTCCAGCAGTACCAGGGGGACATGCAGAATCATGAGGGTAAACTAGAAAGTGATTTGATTTTTGATGCTCTTTCACCCTTTTGTCTATTTTATAACCTTGATGTGCAGGAGAGGAGCTCCTGTAGGAGGAGACCAGGATGACTATGATGTCCAGTACCAGGACTGTATCAAGGGGAGTTAGATTGACCTGTAATGCAGTGAGATTTTATTTGGAAAATACTTATTGTCACTACCAAAGGCCAGTGTTTTCTACCCTGCATAGGCAGTGACTCAGCTGGTCTCATGCATGTGGAAGGTCAGGGGCTAAAACGGGATTGGATTTAGCATGACCTGCTGTTTCAGCTGTCAGCTGGTACACATGGTTTCCATAAGCTCACAACTCATCAAAACATGTGCCTGCAACTGAGCAGAGGATTCACATCTGATCTGTCACTGGACTGGTAGTTTGCAAATGGGGATGCTATTGAAGTAATGTGGTTTTGGATGAAGATTTATTACAGAACAAGAGCTGAAACTACCAAAAATGGGGAGCTGAGGTTTTCAATGCATTACTTATAAATGCATTTGCTGACAGCCAAATACTTTGGCAGATACACTGATCCACTTCATCACTTGCTGAGACAAAGCAGAGTGGGTTCACCTGCCTTGAGTGGTCCTGTCCTGCATACTTCCCTTGCAGCACATTGTGCCTCAGCAACACACTCAGTATAGACTAACATCTTCGTGTCTTAAATCTTGGAAGCTTTTGCCAGTGCATTTGAAATACCAAAGTCAGGGCTCCGTCCCAACCCTAAGCTTTCTTATGACCTGGCCTGTGCAGAAGAAATCAGCCCCGTTCCCCTGCACTGGAGCATCAGCACTTCCATTTCTGCTGCACTTGGAGGGTGGACTCCAGGTCCCACAGGAAGGACCTGGGGTGACAAGTAGCCAGGACAGGGCTCTGGGCTGGTCCAAGCCACACAAAACTGTGCTGCCTTCTGCATTTACCAGGATGAGCAGCTTCTTTAATGCCTGAAATGACTGATTACAAATCTCACTATTTCCCCCTAACAATTACAGAAGAACAAGAATGTCAAAGCTAAAACTTGGAAACTAAAAAAAGCATCCTAGATCCTTTCCCAACATCCTGCCCTCGCCCCCCTTTTCTTAAGTGGTATTGAGGATTATCACATGTGGTTACATATTAATTTCCCCTCAGCCTGAGGTTTTTAGCAATTAATTAGTCAGGGATTTGAGGGAAAAGATGTCTGAAACTGTTGAATATTTGCTTGATGGTCCACAAATGTGCCCTATTTTGTTGTAGGTGCTGTTCTAAAAGCCTAAAAAAAAGGTCTTTTAACAATAAAAAAAAAATCCATAAATCCATGACATAATTTTTGGCTTTAATTTTATATATCTTTATTCAGTGACCATGGGTAGGGAGGATATGGCAAGCTAACACATGGTTAGCAAGAACACCAGTGCTAATGCCAGCAGGTTGTCCAGAGCCTCCTCTGCACAGCCAAAGGTGATTTAAGTACTTCTCGTTCTTACACTGCTT
This sequence comes from Pseudopipra pipra, assembly GCF_036250125.1. NCBI lineage: Eukaryota > Metazoa > Chordata > Aves > Passeriformes > Pipridae > Pseudopipra > Pseudopipra pipra. The sequence continues at coordinate 60,190,069 of NC_087554.1, forward strand.
TTCCCTCAACACATCTCTCAGATAAAGCACTTCTGTAACCCCCAGCATGGCTCCAAAATTGCTCAGAGCTGAAGAGTATGAGATCTGCTTCATTCAGCGCCCAAGATCAAAACCATCCAGGTTGTTAACACCATCCTCTGAGCCACATAACAACCTGCTGGGTCAGCCAGAGCCTTTTAAAGCTGCTGGTTCCTAACAAGCTTTGTAAAACCTTTGACTGCTTTGAGATCTGTAGGTGAATTGTGCAATACAGGGGGTCGTTTATTTACTAGAGTCTCCCACCAAAACCCTTATCTCAAGGAAAGGAAAAATCACTGGGATTTCTTGACTCAGAGGGGAAACTCATCTGTGAGCCTAAGGTGTGCCCTGACATTATAGGTATCTACAGAGAGAGCTTTCAAAGCATAGCTGCAGGTTTTTTTCAGCCCAGTCTATGCTTTGCTGAGATATTCCTTATCTTTTTGAAGATACCTTCCCTTCTTTCTCCATCCCTCTCCTTTCTCTGTGCTAAAAATGGCTGTAGAGCATCTTTATCCCCAATAAAGCTCTCGCTGGAGGAGCGTTTCCAACTTTACGGGCTTCCCTTCTTATTTCTGCCTTCAGACACCAGCTCACAGCAGTGCGACGAGTGGGTGCTAATTATGGAGAACTACATTCGACAACAGAGCCTCACTGCTGGTGAATACAGAGAAATTGCTCATTAGAGCAGCATGGTATTTAGTCAGATTGGCTTCCCTAGATATTAACATTCCGGCATTAATGCAGGCTGGCAGTGTAGTACTTGAATAAAAATGATCTCAAGATAATGTGTGCAGAAGGACTTGTAAAACTGTTACCCGGCCTGTGAGGTTTGCAAGGCATTTCTGCTGGGGGCTCCCACATGCTGCTCCAGGAAAAAAAAATCTTTAGATTTCAACAACTTGCATATACAATTTCTTGGGTGTTTGGGGTTTTTTTCCCCCCTCACAGGGCATGGTGCATCATGCATATGAATTATTTCACTGGAATGAAACACGCTGTGCTTGATTATCTTCCCAAACATCCAACTTTTCACCACATTGTTTGGTGTGACAGTGCTGTGTCCATGATGCAGGTGACATGTATCTCTGCTTGATAGCTCTCTGTGCACAGCAAAGGTGTGTGTGACATTGAAGCCACCCTGGAAAATCCACTGATTTTACCCGTTGCACAGAATAACATGATAAAGGAAGCTCAGCCAAAGTTCTTGCTTGAACACAAAAACGTCCTGAGAGCTTTAGGTGACTTTTTTAGTTCAGGGAGGCTGTGTGTTGGCAGAAAACTTTAGCACCAAGGTTTTCCTGTGCAGTTTTACAAGCAGCAAACACCAAGGCTGCATTTTTGGTTCAGAGGTGCCTTTGCTTGGACATGGCTCCCTGATCCTTCTGCTGCAGCATCTGGGAGCTCCAGCTTGGCCTCCTGCTTGGTTTTGCAGAGCTGTCCACACCTCTAAAGCTGTGTGGGGAGAGCCAGCAGCTCTGCTGGGTGCATGGACTGGTGCCTGTGTCTGTGCAGCTGTGGGAGCTGCTGCTGCTGCTGGAGCCATAGCCACAGGGAATTCCTTGATCCATGTCCTCCCTTCTTCCACTCTGAGCTTACATCGGCAATAGCTGCTCCACTGGGTTAATGGAAGCAATAGAAACATACACAGAGAGGACATAAGGACATAGCTGTTCAGTGGCCAGCAGTGCTCATCCTGCCACACATATGCCAGAATTTCCTCTCCTACAACCCTTTGGTCTCCCCTTTGATTTGAACACCAGCTTTTGCTAATTAGCTCAGCTTTATCTAATTAGCACCCAAATAGGAGTGCCTCTCTTGGCTGCCTCTGCACTTGCAAAGAGCCCAGAGCTAAGGATTTATGTGGAGAAGCAGGGGAGAGCTCTTCCCTGGAGTTTGTGTGGTGTGTCCTCACCTTTGTGCACTGGGAAGATGTGTGAGTGTGTTCTTGTACTGGTGTTACTCTGTTGGCTGATGTAGAAGCTGGACATCACCTACACTAAAATGTCACTGTGCCAGCCAACTTATTTCTTTTCTGTGAATTTACTGTGTCTGGGATTTTTTTTCTTTTTTATAATGGTCATGGTATTTTGCCTGTAGTTTGCCTTGGGAAATAGAGTGTGTCCTACATCCACATCTATTTTAAGACTCTGCTCTGTTGCTTGTTACCAGCTGGGGACATGGCTAGAAGGAGCAATGGTTTCATGTTATAAGAGGAAGCACTGCATATTTCTAGGAGCCTATAACTATGAGATGCTAAATATATTTATAACCCAAGATATCATGCTCTTACTGATAGTACTCATTTCATCTTTCTTTAGTATTTTAAAAGTTGGCATTCTGGTTTAACTTAATGGAATAAGATCTATTTACAGACAGTGGAGAATAAGGCACACCCGGAAAGCAAATTATTCTGTCTCTAATATTTGTATTACATTAAGAAGAATATCCTTTTTCCTTTGTGTTAGTTCTGCTCAGAATTATTTGTGTTTAGGGAGGTCAGTAGAGATTACATTAACTTAATGATAAGAAAAACTCCATTTGCTTAGTGCAGAACTGGGATTTACCCATTTAGATGGTTCATGTACCCTTGAATCTGCCTCTCTGTCTGCATGTTGCTGGATGCTTATGTTTGTGGGTAGAAAATGTTGTTTCAGCACAAAGTGTATCTGCATAGTTTCCTGTGTGAAGGGGAGACAGGAGTGAGCCCCCGGTTCTCTGCAGTAGATGATGGATACCTGCAGTACAGACCTTTATCATGCTGTAAGGGTCTATGTGGGGCTCATAATTAGTGCTGGAACTGCTCAAATCCTTCTGATTAATGTAACCAAAGCAAGTTGTTTAATGGTGGTGTTGCACACCCATGTTCATGTATGTGCTCAGTAAAGGTTGCCGTGTGTTAAGAACTCATGCAGAGCAAATCTGTCCTGCTCTTACTGACAAAGTGCTTGGAGGATACAGTCCTTTACTGATGGAAATCTATTAATGTCAGTGTTCTGTCCAGTTTAAAATAGCTAAGGGTTACAGGCATTTTCTTCAAAATTAAAACAGCCAGACAGAAACACTGTTTGTCAGAAAAGCATGAGGATGAATTTCTGCTGGGTGGAAGCAAAAGAGATTTGAGAGCAGGAATGCTTACTCTTTTCTTTCAAAAGCTTTGAAAATGCCTTTCTTAATATTTTGCATCCTGTGTTCATGCCTATGAGAAAAGGCTTTAAAAAAATCCAAAAGAACAAAAACCAAAAACCCCAACAAAAACTCTATGGCCAGAGATGGGACAAGAGGAATCCCAGGACAAGCACTCAGTGGTGTTTCTGAATTGTTTTTATTTTTTTAGTGCTATAGCACTAAAAAGAGGGTGAAAAGAGGGACAAGAGTACATAAAGGCGAGCAGGTACTTGGTAAACCTGGCAAAAGCTGCTTCATGTTTTGTTCATGGGGATGGGTTTGTTCACGTTTCTTTCACGGGTGGTTTTCTCTGCAGTGCTTGTTTTTTGTTAAACACCTCTTTGCTTCACAGAGCTTCACGGTTGGTGGGTCAGAGCTGACTGTGGGAAACTGCAGCATGCGATTGCTGCTCCAGTGCAAGGCCTGAAGGTCAAAAATGGCCCCCTCTTCCCTTGCTCCTAGTTCACCTGAGTATTTGGTAGCCCTGGTAGCCCCAGCTGTTCCTCTGCCTGCACTGGCAGACAGGAAAAACCTGTTTTCCTGAATTTAAGCCAGTGCACTGGACACAGAGGGGAAGGATCATACTAGTTTAAGTGAGCTTGTCCTGATGAACTAAGAGGATGGAGGCTAGAGGGGAGTGTTATGAGTGGATTTGGACCAGATAGGATGATTTGGAGGGGAGAAAGCCAAATTTTTTTATTAGTGTTGTCCTGTGCTGCAGGTTGCAAGTTAAAGTAACATCTCTGTGTTTATCCAGCGTTCATGTATTATTACTGGATAACACTTGGTGCTCTGAATGGTCTTTCACTGTGTTCAGTGATTCTCCTGTTTTTCGTCTTTAGGGAGGCCCAAAACTACTTGTAAACCTGCAGCTCACCTCTGAGACTGAAGGGGAGGAGAACTCTCTCAGTCAGAGTTTTCCATCCACTTTCATCTAATATTTAAGACACAGCATAAAAGTTACAGTTTATGCAGCAGTACTGGGGAGTGAATTTTGTATTGATTTTAAAATTAGTCATTTTTTAGCTTGGTGTTTTATGCATCAGAAAATGGCCTTAGCTTCATTAAGAATGTGGTATATTATTAATATACATCATTAATTTATTCTTGGCACCAGGCTAGTAAAAGCACTTAAAACATTGCCCTGTCCTTAAAGCTGGACAAGTGAGATATTCATAAATGTGATGGGGAGTAAAGACATTTCAGAACAGAGCTGTTGGTCCCACCCATGCTTTCTTCAAACACCTCTTCCTTTGGGGGTCACCTGCATCTCCAACTGCATCTGCACAACAGTGGAGGTACTGAACTTGACATCTAAAAAGCTGCAAGTCCAACTTTGACACCCAGGCCATTGGCACACAGGTTGCACACCCCAAATAGTTGATGAAGCAGCTGATTTGGGTTGAAGAAAAGGGATGGGCTGGGAATCTGCCCTTGCCTAGGACATCAGTGCCTTATCCTCATTTTTGGGAGGTCTGAGTACAACCTGCACCACATAAGGGTAAGTGCAGGAGCCTGCATGCAGCCAAATTGGAGATGAAGAGTACTAGTGCTTCAGGCACACCTCCAAGGCAAAGGACCCAATTTCAGTCCCTGCTCATATGCTGGTTTATTTATAAGCTGTTAAAGATGTATAAAGTGATTTTTGGAGCAGGCAGTGGAGCCTGTGCCTCATGCTTCCAAGTGCATGGTCTGACTGACTGGTTTCTATGTGGGGGTTTTTTGTGTTAGTTTCTCCCATATTGGACACTGTTGTTTCTTGATTGGCATAAAAATTGAACCTTTGTATAGTATGGTTTAGCTAAAGTGATGAGCAACACAACATATAGTTGTGAGTTGTTTTGTTGGTTTTTTTTTTAATCAGCAAGGAAATGCATCCTGGTAATTCACCAGCCTTTCTGTGCAGGGTGACACTTCCCACCAGAGTTGCTGCTAGCTGAATTCTTGCTAACTGGACATAGTTCTGTCACCCCTGCCAGCTTTGTGGACAAGTGGCACTTGCTAATTTAAAGGCACTTTTGGTTCAACTCTTTCTTGCAAAAGAGCAGCAATTTCAGCAGTAGGTGAATATTGATAGAATGGCTTGCATTGGAAGGGACATTAAAGACCATCCAGTTCCAGACCCCCTACCATGGGCAGGGATACCTTCCACTAAACCAGGTTGCTCCAAGCCCTGTCCAACACGGCCTGCAGCACTCCCAAGGATGGGGCATCCACAATTTCTCTGGGCAACCTGTGCCAGGGCCTCACCACCCTCATGGTCAAGAATTTTTTTCCTAATATCTATTCCTCTGCTCTAAAACTGTTTTCCTTCTTACAGCCTGGTTGCTTATGGAATCCTGAAATGAAGTTCTTTGTCCTTGGTCTGCAAATGCAATTAGAAGGAAAATGTAGACAGAGGACCTGCTGCATCTGAAGAGTGTACTCATTCTTCTCTGGGAGGAGTGTATTTTACACAAATGTGTGATACTGTAGCAAGACTAGCTTTAAAAAGCAAAACAAACAACCAAAACCTCAAAGCACTTCATGGGCATCATGATTCATCCAAGAGGTCTGTTGTTGTACAGATATTGAGGAGTGACATCTGAGTTGGACTGATGGGGCTTTCAGCTATCCCATCCTTCTTGGTGTCAGTTCAAGAAATACGACATCATGACAGATGGCATTGTTCTAAAGCTTGAACGTGTTGTGCAAAACACTGAGAAGCCCTGAAGCTTAGAAAAGGCATTTTTTAAAATTGGTCTTTTAAAGTCTCTTTAGTCTGCTGCAGGATCCTTATCATCTCTTACAGCTGGACATGTGACACATAGAAGCGCTGTGGATGTGCCTTTGGGAGCAGACAATGAGAGTTCATTTTAAGCTCTTGGATATATGAGGGTGTACGAGGCAAAGCGTATTATCATCGTGTGGCTTTATTGTTGTAAAAGCAATTGCAGTAAAAGTTACGGTAATCCCTGGTGTTCTGCTTCAAAGCCCCTTGAAGTTTGCATAATGGCTCTGTTGAATGTTGAATTTTAGCAGCCTTTGAGTCGATTTTTCCCATTGTATGACGGTACCGATCAAACCTGCTGCTCCAAAGCTATCTTCAGAAATCCCTCTCGCTGCACTCTCCCTATTCCCCAGGCAGTTACAAACACTGACACAACCAGCATTTAGAAAGTTTTCTTAGATCTACTGATGAAAAGGACTCTCTAAGAGCTAGATATTATTCTGCCATCACATGTCAGGTTAGTGGGTTACAAAGTCTGTGCTACAGTGAGGAGCTTGTTGCCTTGAATGTCTGCATGAACCCATTTATCTCCACTTTTAAGCTATGATGATGGAGCTTTCCTTTGGAGGGGGAAACTATTATGATCACACTTTGACCAAGCTCAGTAAACGCCTCTCCATTGCTGCTGCTTTGTCTAAATGCAAAAGTAATGCCCTAGAAGCAATTTTCAGATTTTAAAACCTTCTTTTTTGAAGACCTTGGGTCTGTTCTAAATATGGTGCTGTGCAAACACAGCAGTGTTTGCTGTGGCTGTAAGGAGTCACCTGCTGAGTGCACACCGGTGAAGGGACACATGGTAGACACCCATTTTTTAGGAGGAGCCGTGACTTGAGACATCCATTCACTTCCTTGACACCTCAGTGTGGCTTTGGACAGGTCATTTTAATTTTCAATCTCATGATTTCTCACCTGTAAAATGGAAAGAGGAAGCACTCTCCTGGGCTGGCCCTGGGTGGGGTCATTCTCTCCAGCAAAGATGATCTGCCCACTGGCTGCCGCACTGGAGACTTGCTGGTTGGAGACTGTCCCTGCTCTGCCATGCCTGCAGTGCTCCATGGCTTAGGAAAAAGGGGATACAAACCTGCAGCACTGCCTTGCAGAGTTGTGAATTTCCACTCTCTGTACTGTGTGGTGCCTGAGTTGTTTGTGTGCATCCTGATGGAGAGCTTTGCTGTTTCTGTCTCCTTCACTGAGCAGCAGGTTGTTAGATTTTTTTTTTTTAACTGTCTGTCTTGCTCGTGTTGCCAGTCACTTGGTGACACCTAAAAATGCATTTTCTAATTTAATTGTTCTGACAAACCCCATTACTGGCTGACTGGGGAGCTTCCACTCTGCAGTTAGAGATGCAGCATCGATTCACTGCGGGTCTTCCTGAGACAGAATTTAAAAAGCAGTGAGCCTCTGCTCACAAGAAGCAATGCCTCTCCTTGTTTAATAATGTCTATGGGAAAATTCCCAGCACTTGGCACAGTCTTCCTGTCTGCCTGTGTGCTGTTTGGATAATCCCAAAGGGGTTTGAAGCTAGAATGTGTCTTTATACCAGTTCTAGGATAAGTTCTGTAGAAACTTGTTAATTCCTCCCCTGGTTCGTTCCTATAGGGGATGGAGGTGACCTGACTGAAAGCTTTATTTAAGTTGAAACAATTCAAACTGGCTTTGTTGAACTTTCATTTAAGTCTAAAGTATGTGAATAGCAGCAAAACTGGGATATCATTCCTAAAAAAACACTATAGGTGAAAATGCAGTTCGTATCAAACCTGGACTCAGTTTGCTGCAATCAGGCAGCTGGATGTGGAGAGCAGTTTAGGTACTTGAGGAATGGTCTGTGGTCAGCTAAATATTTTGCTGAGCCCCTACAGAAACACACAAACCTATAGCATTTGCTTTTCTGTGTTAGAGAGCTACTGTTTAGGTAGCTCTGCATGAAATGTATCTCCAATCTGTCTGCACTGCAAGCAGAGGCTATGGAGACTAATGGGCTGCTTTGGAGGACAGTATAGATTGAGATGATACTGTGAGTAGCTTTTTATTTACAGCTTCTCACAGCACAGCAGACAGCATGTAATTAGGGCAATTAAGGAAAGAGAGGACACCTTGTCGATCAGCGAATCAGAAAGGCAAAAAAATACATGTCTGATGGGCTCTAAAAGAGGAGATGTTGCTCTTGGAGAGGGAAGCAGGATATATTTGCATCTTGCCTTCATTATGGATGGAGGAGAAAATACTGCACTAATGGGAAGTTACTGAACAGCCACTGACTGAAGATTTTTAAATGGAGCCGGGAAGACAATTGGCCAAAGAGATTTTTGGGAATAGGGAAAGCTGAATTTGAACCCACTCTGGAATAGAGAAGACAGAAAGGACTGGGGAATAAAGCAAACACGGTGGTGGTACTTGTAAATAAGGTAAATCAAGCAGGATTAACCTACAGCTGAACAGAGTGAGTGTTCTGGCAACCCACAGAGGGAGGCCACAAATTTGCTCTGAATTTTTGCAGGTGATTCCTATCTCAGTCTTGTCCATTACCTTGTGAAGAAAGAAGAGCTGTCTCTGCTCTGGAGGCAGCTCTCATGGGTTCACATCCCAGGGGCTGTGTTGCTGTGTTTAGCTGGTCTGAAGCTCCTGCATTGAGCAGGCCAGTATTTGAGCAGCTGCTTCTGTAGATCTGTTTTTTGTTTAGAACTTGTCATCTCCTGAGGTGATCTTGAACACAAGGACCCATGGATGCCTTGGAGCGTGAGCTTAGCGAAAAACACACCGATCAGCCTGGGGATCTCTGCAGCAAGAGGGCAGTGAAAATGGCAAAAAAATGTTTTTATTGAGGATTGCTAGGTGAAGAACTAGCCAGAGGGCTGAGATAACCTAAGAGCAAGAAAATTATCTGGGTGGGCTTGGAACTGGAGAAGGAAGAGCCTGAGTAGGATTGATTTATAGGCAGCAAAGACCTTGTTATAGCTTGTGAGTCACAGCTTTTTCTATTTGCTATGGCTTAGCAAACCATGAGCTTGTATTCTGGCTATTTCTGTGTTTTGTGTTAAACATGTAATTAAGAGGTCTGAGTAAGAACTTGTGGGCTCTGCAAAAGTAAGAAAGTTGGTGCAGATCAAGTCTACAGGGATGGAAACTCCAGCACAAAGGTTGGAAGAAAGAGCAGAGCCAGGGCAGCACAGGCTGAGAACTGCAGCACATATCCACCTCATCTTCCAGACATGGGATGCCACAAAACACTGAAGGCTTCTGGGATCTGAGCATTTAACCTGTCCCCAGTTAAATAATCATGATGGGGAAAATGGGCTTCAATTCCATGAAGTGCTGAAATCCAGGGATGGTTATAAATAGGCAGCACACAGAAGGTGAGGGAACTGGGAGAGGGAGCTTATGGTGCCCAGCAGAGCTGAGGGGCCTGGTTTCTAACTGCCTGTGACCTGGATCTCATCAGGCTGCTGAGGTGACTCTCCTGGAGGTGGATCAGGCTGCTTTAGCACCTCCTGAGGTTTGTATCCCACAGTTTGCTGGTTATGGTACCATGCTGGAGGTGGGAGACCCCAGCCAGCTGCAGTTGGTTTGGAGCTGGATATGGACTGGGGCTCTTGTCATGGGTGCTGGTGAAATACTCCTTAATATGACAGTTTATCCTGAGGTGTATTTAACAAAACATGGCTGTGAATGTTACACTGATCCCCTTTGTCCTCTGGAAGTGAGATAGAAGGGAGCAGAGCTGGGGGAATGGATGGGGTCCCTGGATCCCCCGGCATGCAGTGATGGTGACAGAAGGCAGTGTCCCCTTGGGGTGAATGTCCCCCCTTAAACCCTGGGGTGGTGTGTGGGTGCATGCAGCTCATGCATGTGGGTTTGAGGGGCAGGGGCCAGGCAGGCAGCTCCTGCTGCTGCCTCCGTGCTGTGTCCTCCTGGCCTGAGAGCCAGCGAAGGCAACACCTCCTCCGCATGCCTGGGGAGGTGATGCTGGGGTCGCTGGGCCTTTCCCTGCAAATTAGGCTTGTGGCTTTGTCAGAAATGACATCACTTGTTAGGCAGATTTCTTCATTAGGAAGCTTTCTAATCTCAGACATGAGCGACACAGAAACCCTCCCCACCCCCTCGGCACCAGGGAAGCCGAACTGCACAGCCAGTCTCTGCAGTACTCTGGGCTTATTTATCATTCATGGCATCATGTTTGTTTTATGACAAATGAACTTAATCGTGATTTTCACAGTGGAATACACGGGGAAAATACGCAGGATAGCCATAGCTGCAGGTATAGAAAACCAAACCTAATTTAGAAAGGATATACAGCAGCAGTCTAAGCAGCTGAAGAATTGAATTAATCTAATAAAAAGACTCAGCTATATATAATTCTTCATGCTGAAACAATAGCCCCATGAGACAGGATGGTGCTCAGGTTCTGCATTAAACTTTTTTCTTGTGTGCTTAATGCTCAACCAAATCATTATTTATTGCTGAAAAGTGCATTTGGGTGTTGGGAATGTTTTTTTTTTCCTCCCCAGTGTTTCAAAGGGGAGGAGGGTAGGAATTGCTGATCATTTATTAATGCTCCGTTCCATTGTGGTCTTAATCTCCAACAGATGGTCCAGGATGCTCTGGCTAAAATTCAGTGTGAGCATGCTGACTTACACAGGGCTTTCCATTTCAAGTATGGTGAGGCAGAGACTGGACAAAGGCACTGAGTGTGGTGGTCATCCTCAAATGTGATTCCAGCAATTTTAGAGACTGGGAGTTAATCCCTCTATTTCGGAGAGAAAGGGATGTGCATGTAGGTTTGTGTGCACACATACACACATGTACATATGGATGTGTTTTGAAGGTTTTGATTCTTTGACATGGTATTTACTATGTGGCCACGCTTGCCGTGGAAACTCTGATAAACTGTTTTCTTGACCCTGGCAGTGCTTTATGCTTCCAATTTCAGCATCATTTCTGACTCTTATCAGTACTTTTCTTCCTCTCATGATACCAGAGCAGAAATTATGATGGTTGAATCAGGAAGAACAATGCTTCAGAAACTAACTCACTGCTATCAGTGGATTTTTGTGCTACTCCAGCCAACTGAGATAATGGTGTGAGCTGTCTACACTGCACTAAAATGCATTTCTGTGTGTAGAAACATCATTAAAGAGTGGCTTAAAGTACATAGCACTAAAGAAACATTTAGGATAAAAAATAGAAGAAATATCCCAGAGTGTGGTACCAGGCATCCTAGACTCTTCATGAGATTTAGTGTCCAAGGGTGGAGAGCTTTCCTTGGGAGAATAGTGACAGTAATTTCTTCAGTCTAGCAAAATGAGAGCTCCAAGGGAATGACTGCTTCCTATAAATATTTTCAAGGGGTAAGAGCTGATGCTGACAAAATAACTAATGGATGTAGCTTGGTGATGAATAAATTTAGTCTGGAAATTTAGGAGACTCCTAAATATCATAGAAGTCCATGTTGTGGAAAAATTTTCTAATCAGTGTAAGGAACCAAAAGTCAAATTGGTTTTTAAGACAGAGGTTGATGTCCTGAAAAGGGCCCTGTGACACTGTTTGTCACTGGGGAAGGGGATGGCTCTACCTACTGGTCCCAGTGTTGCCCACTTATATCTTCAAACTTTGCTGAAAACTGGTTCCATTGCCCATGAAGTGTCCTTAAAATGAGTTGGAAAGCAGCAGCCTCCAAAAGCCTGACTCCTTGGTTTAATGGTGTTGTAACTGGAGACAAATAAGATGGCCTTGTCTCATCTGTAGACCCCAAAAAGTGCAGTTGAGAAGAAGGTCATGGAGAGGCCAGTCGTGGTGGGGCTGGAGAAGGCAGGAGCTTAGCTTAGAGTGTATCACCTTGGGGTATGTCAGCCCTTTCACATCTGAGAGGCATTTACCCCACTTCCATTAGCCCATTAGAAAAGCTATCTTGCCATCTCCTGCCAAGTACTGATAGGAAATAGGTTTATTTTTGAGGGCTGAAGTGCTGATGACCAGAAGGGACTTTCAGCCATTTCTAAGGCTGGCAACAAGCCTCAGATCTGAGATATCAATCTCCTTCTTTGGGAAGCTGTGTTTGAAACTCTGCAGCCTCTGCCACATCTCAGACCTTCTTAAGTTTTTTGTTCCTGCATTGCCCCTCCTCTGCATGGCTTTGTATGGCAGAGGAGTTACCACGGGAGAGACTGATTCCCATCTGGACAGTTGTGCATTCTCCACTTTTTGCATGTGCCTGAGCAGTAGAATTCATTAAGAAAATGTGCTTCCAACCATCAAACTGCACTTCTGCATCTTCTCAGCCTCTGCTGCTAAACCACAGCCCTGTCTGGAAGTTCAGCACTGCTGCTGCTGCATTTCCACCCAGCTTCACCCTCCTGCCTTCTCCCTGCATCTCTGGTATCCTCCTCTGGCCACAGGACACAGCCCAGCCTGCAATCTCATTAGAGACATCTCTGCTGCAGTCTGGCCCTCTGGGGCTCCAATTCCAGGGACTTTGGGAATGGACCAGAATTGGGAAACCTACCAGTGCTTTTGAGCAAGAATCTGTACCTTCAGATCGCACATCAATTTAATGAGTATAAACTATTCAGGCACTCACACTCTCATGCACATTACTCATATTTTTAGCATCTGGACTCTCAGGAGGATGCATCTCAGCCTAGCTGCTGTAAGAGGCAGTTGAGTAAAGCTGGATTGCAGATGGACGAAAGTTTTGGTTTTACTTCTCATGAAAGTGATGTCATCTTATAAAATTCACCAGTGTCCTTCATACACTTCCAGGTGAACAAGGCTGCACAATTTAGATAATCAATAAAATATAACAGCCAAAAAGAAGGAACGTAGAAAAAGGATAGTTGGAAGACTGTTGCATGAATCCTGTCAAACCTTGTTTAGCTCCTGTGTCTTGGCTCATGGCTGTCCCCAGCCACCGCCCAGGGAGGGGGACAGATGTTTTCCAAAGCAGGCTGAATGCACTCTATGGTCCAATGGCATGTGGCTGGGGAAGGGGGTCTGGGGGAAAAGGTGGCTTTGTGCATCTCCACTACTTCATGTGGAGTCACGAGAGCGACTACAACTGGAGTTAGATCAGCCTTGAGGCAAGGCTAAGTTATGTCAGACTTTAGCAGCCCTAAGGGGAACAAACTGGAGCTGATGTTTCCTCAGACTTAGTCCTTGCCTTCCTTATTGTCCTACCCAAGAAGGAATCAGTGCTTTATACAAACTTCTGGCTTCTTGCTCCTGTAACTTGTTAAATCGTCCTCAGCTGATGCTTATAGCGAGGGGCAGAGCAGCTGTAATGTGCAGGAACAGACGTAACAGCTCATTTGACTGATTCAAGCACATAGATGACACTGGGGGAAGGTTCAGTCTTAAATCAGCACAGTTCTGCCTTAAGCTAATCCTCTCCCTGCCCAGTGTTTCCCACTGAAAGCCATGTTAGCCAGCAATATCCCAGCCCTGCTGATGAGGGTGGTAGCACAGCAGCACAGAGCAAAGCATCCTGCCTCCCTGCTGCCTCTAGCAGTGTGCCTGCTCCAGCCAAGGTCTCTACACCTGATGTGGAGGAAAATTAGCATCAGTCTGGTGCTGCTGAACCTGTCTTAGGCTGTTATCCAGCAGACTGGCGTGGCTGCTTTGGTCCAGGCAGCAGGACCTACACATGTTCACTGTGCCTTCATGTAGATGTTGTACCTCATGCTCTTTGCTGCTCCAGACTGGAAAAGCTCCTTTCCTGCAGGAAGACAGGTAAAATGCCTGAGGAGGCAGGTAAAATTCCATGCAGGGAGGCCACCACCTCCTCATTCACTCCCAAACATCCTCCTCTTCGGGGCTGTGTGCTCATCTGAGAATAGCTCCTTGCCACAGCCTCCTCCGCAGGAACAGACTTATTTATTCATAGGCGTTGGGTTTGCTCTGATAGTCTCTCTGAATTTATTCTAAAAAGAGATTTGCCTTGTGCCTGGGAAGTGCCTGGCCCTTCCTCCAAAATGAAAGTGAGAAAAGCTCCTAGTGTGTTTTTGTACATGGTTAAAAATAGTGTCCTAGAAATGTATGATGGTTAAATATGAATGAGGGAAGTGTAGATCAAATGTAGTAACCTTCAGAGTGTACATATGGACAGGTATGTGTGTCCTAGAGCTTCTAAAATTTCTTCTGTTCTCTTCTCACCCATTTCATACTCCAGTCTCTCCTTTCTTCTCTACCTCTCTTGTCCTTTGTTTCCATGGCTATGCTTTAATTCTTCTGTATCACTCTTCTTTCATTTAACTCTCACTCTGCTCTGCCTATTTCTCTCCCTCCACATCACTGTCCTTCTACCCCTCTGCTTTCCATCCTGCTCCTCCACACCTCATCTTTGTCCTCTCTCCCAGCACCTCTTCCTGTTCTTAGCCAGTGCTCCCTGTTCTTACTTTCGTCTCTGCATCTTTTTCTCTTCATTTCTCAGCTGTTTCCTTCTCATCATCGCACCCAGAATCTGTTGGGGTTGCTTTGTCCGGGTAGCCTCTGGGGTAGGCAAGTGAAAAAGATCTGTAGTGCAGTTTAGCCACTTGGTACAGAGGTGGGAAAAAACTACATGTGAAGTTAAAAGCTGACTTGAGAACTAGCTGAAAGATGGAGAGACTGGGTAAACTGGGCGGGGGGATGAAACATGTAATTAGAATGGAAAAGCCATTTCTGCTTTCCCCCTTGAAGACTAGGCTGACCTAGGTCTGCAGCTTGGGTGAGACTCACCTGGGGATACCCTGAGGCAGGTCTGGGCATGAGATAGGGACTCTTGATCCCCAAAGACAGTGGCCTGGCCTGGGTTGCCAGCACAGCCTTTGGCTTGGGAGCAGGAATGGCAGCCAAGGGAGAAGTTTCATTGCATCCTGGATGTGCAGTCAGAAATATCTCACTGGAATGGCTGTTTACACTTGTCAGCTTGGTCAAAAGCTGGCATAAAATCCTTAAGCCTGTATCTGATGTATTTAACTGGATGAAAACTTTAGAGCTGAAGAGTTGTTCCATATGTTGTGAGTACCTTACAGTGACAGACCTGAATGTTTATCCACATAAATACCCTTTCACACTACAAAACAGTGTTAAATGGCTCCAGGGTAAGTGGATTCGAGCCAGTGATGGTATAAATAGCCTGCTGGAAATGCTCTTCATGCAGTCTCCCATCCTCAACTTCCCTCATATCTCCCATTTCCAGTTTTTAAGGGAGAAAAGTCATGGTTTGGGTTGGAAAGGGACCCTGAAGAACATCTAGTCCCAACCCCAATGTTGGTTATTGTCTTCAGGATATTTCAGGTCAGTCTGGGAGCTGTGTGGATCTCGGAAGCTGGTTTTGTGTTACAACCCTGTGGCCGATGTGAGCATCTGCTGGGCAGTAAGAAAAGCAGCACCTGAGCCATGTGGCATTTGGATAAGAAGACATGATATTTTAAACTTCTTGAAATTCCTAATTTATTGTGGAAAGCCATTGCCTGATAATTAGTTGTATTTAACTACTGAAAGCCAGTTTTCCTCTTGAAAAAATTAGTGGAAGAATGTAGTAGCTTGTGTTCTGGAGCAGAGTACAGCATGGTCCTTCCTCAATTTCTGTCCATCCTCAACCCTGTACAGACTTAATTTCATGTTTGCTAAGGAATGTGCACTGTTCTAGCATTCAACATTAAGAAAAAAAGTTGATTGTTCTTTTTAGTGAAAAGGAAGTGTTCAGAAAGGTTCACTGAAAAATTTAATGTCTGCAGGGTCATACTCTAAATTCTTGTATACAAAGGAGGGGGAAAGGGAGTCAGTTTTTCCTTGTTTGCTTGGGCTAATAAAAATGCCCATTGCCTGCTTTTAAATTAAAGAGTATTTTGTTAATTCTCTTCTGGAAAATGCATAAGCAAGTTGCTGTGACGAGGCAGCTTTAAACAGCAGCTGCTTTGGACAAGCTGGCCCTATTGGAAGAGGGGTTCTCTCTGCTTTTTGCCCTCCACAGCTCAGCCCCACAACTGATAATGCTGAGGAAAGACAGGACACTGCCTGGATCACCTGCTATTGGGAGCAAGGGGAATGGAAATCTGTGCAAGCAAAGATGGCTTTTATGTCTCCTGCACAACTCCTTCCAATATATGGGATTTTGGGACAGTGATTTATATTAATACTCAATAGGATGTTACCATAGCAACTATACAATGTGGTGAATAATTTCATGGGCTTAAATCCAAAACACTGGGAGCTAAGATGGGTCTGAGCATCATTTAGGGCTTTGGTCATGTGGGTTCTATGCTGGCCTGATTGGTCTTGGGGAGAAGTTAGGGTAGAAGACAAAAGGTGCTTCTCTGGCTCTGAAGGGAGCTGCAGCCTGTTGGGTGCAGCTGAGGTGGGGTAGGGAAAATTAAGTACACCCTCCTTATGCACCATGTTGCACATGCTGCCATGAGGGACTCTGATGCACAGCATTTCCCTTTTACATTAAGAGTTTGCTGTAAACCAGATCTGACATTTAGCTTCAGGTCAAATTAAATTGATTTGACCTAGAATGATTTTTATTGGTTTGTTTTCGTTTCACGTAAAAAAAAAAAAAATCGTTAAAAAAAAAAATCTGTTACAGCTCAGTTCCAAGCAGAATTACTTCCCTTTAGTTTTCTCTCTTGCCAGACTGAAGAGTCTCTTATTTGACCAGTTTTCATCTGTAGTGCTAATTTACAAGAAGCAAAATGGGGCTGTCTGCAGTGGTGCCAGAAAAAGGCATCTGGAACCACCTCAAAGGGCAGAACTGGAGTTCATTCCCTGCTAAGGCCCATCCAGATGTAACAGGCAGATGGTATATGGGCACCCCTGTGCTCCCTGTTCCACTCCTCTGCCCTTTTCCATCAAAAAATACACCTTGACATGCAGCCTAATTTTATATCTTAATTCAAGCCATTTTTTCTCCCATCCTCTAAGACTGTGACTAATTCCTTCCTTTTTCTTTTACCAGTACCTTGAGAGTATTTATAGACTGTGATCCTGTTCTCCCCTTCCCTTCCCCCTTCCATACAATATAAATTTATCTCTGTTGTTCCCTCCTCCAGGCTGGTCCCAGGTGTCCTGTCCTCTAGCACTTGTGCCATCAGCATCTTCTGTAGCTTCTCTGCATTTTTCTATGCTTTTCTTAACTGAGTGAAATAAACCACACAAATACCTGGCTCCTGGTTTTCCTGTGCCAGAGGACAAGGAACAGATAAATAGCAGGAGTCTCTTCTCCCTACCCTGTCCATCCCTGTGTGGAACCTTCTTTGTTTTCTATTGCAGGGTTAGTTCATCAGCTCTTACTTATTTCATTTCTGTTTGTGGGATGCCTGTTGCCTCCTTTAGTGTCCTGATGGGTGTTCAGTCATGCCCAGTCTGCAGCACTCCACATACACTTGCACACTGAGCCTCTGCCAAAGGGAATATTCTGCATTCCTGAGGAAAGACTTATCCACTCATGCATTTACACTACCCTGGCTGAGATTTTTAATGCAATGAATGATTAACCAATACCTAATACTGCATGTGAAGACTTCACGACATCTTAGTGTCTTAATTCTCTTGTTATCACTTTATCCATTTGACTGATGTACTGCATGTATGTTATGAATGTATGTTATGAATGCCAAAATTACAAGAGAAAGTGAAGTTTCCCACACTCACTATTTTTCCTTTGCTTCCTAATGCCAAGATTATAGCCATGAAGGCTATTAGTTTTAATTAAATTTTTTTTTTAAGCACAAGACAGAGAGGCTGGACATGACCTGGCCATGTGCACTGGCAGCCCAGAAAGACAACTGGGCTGCATCAGAAGCAGTGTGGGCAGCAGACCAAAAGAGGGGATTCTGCCCCTCTACTCCACTCTTGTGAGACCCCACTTGGAATGCTGCATTCAGCACAGGAAGGACATGGACCTGTTGGAGCAAGTCCAGAGTGGGACCTCAAAGCTGCTCAGAGGGCTGGAGCACCTCTGCTATGGAGACAGGCTGAGAAGGTTGGGATTGTTCAGCCTGGTGATTGTTCAGGGTGACCTAATTGCAGCTTTTCAGTACCTAAGGGGGCTACAGGAGAGCTGGAGAGGGACTATTTACAAGGGAATGGAGTGACAGGACAAGAGGGAATGGCTTCAAACTGACAGAGAGCAGGGTTAGATTAGATACTAGGGAAAAATTCTTTACTGTGGGGGTGGTGAGGCCCTGGCACAGGTTGCCCAGAGAAGCTGTGGTTGTCCCATCCCTGGGAGTGTTCCAGGCCAGGCTGGATGGGACTTGGAACAACCTGGTCTAGTGGAAGTTGTCCCTGCCCATGACGGGGTGCTGGAAGTAGATGATCGTTGAGCTCCCTTTCCACCCAAAACATTCTCTGATTCTAATGCTTAATCTTACCTAGTAGCAGTGAGCTTCTGAATACCCTCTGGCTCACAGTGGTAGACTCCAAAAATGAGCTTTTCCCAGAAGACACATTGCTTCACTTGCCCTCAAGTTTTCTGGATGTCCTCTTCTCTCTCTTTGAAAGCACCGCAGAAAAACTGCTTGCCATATTTTTGTATTCCCTTTGGACATTTTTATGATTGTGGCACAAATGTGTGGGTGAATCAGCAATATCTGCAGAGATGTCCTGTCCAGAACTTGTTCTATAAGCTGTTCTCTTCTCAGCTGAAGTGCAATACCTGCTGTATCTGCTGGGATGGAAGGGTTTTTGTTAGTCATCACAGCTGCAAATCTGACCATAGCTATCTCCCAAAAGTAGCTCCCACTAAAATCTGAAGCAGGAGAGTTGCTGTGGAGGTCATGTATTTATCCTGTCTCCTCAAGCAGGAGCACCTTTACTGATAACATTTGAGATTTACTTCTGTAACTGCTCTTAAAAACCTTCAGTTGTTTAGGATCTGAAACCTCCTTGGGCTGAATAAGAAATTATTTCAGTGCTTTCTGCCTCTTCTCAGGTCAGAGTGGTAGCAGGTTTAGAGTCTTGGGTGTTTCTCTGGGGGAAGGGACATTCTTTGGTGGAAAACAGACCTCCCTGTGACTGAAAATCTAAGTTTTCATTGCAGCTTTTCCGAGAAATCTTCCAGCAGATGTGGGTGAGGCAGTTGTGTGCAATAACCTCTTCACAGGTACTTCAGCAGCACTGTCGGCACACTGATGGGGAAGAACAAGGGGAGAAATCTCTGCTCCTGCCTTTCCCTGCATCTTCCACAGTTGCCAGCACCTGACCCTTCTCCTGCAGCAGAGACTCAGGGAAAGCTGCACGAGGCGTCACGATCTGTGTAATTATTCCCAGCTTTTCCAACACCAGACTGTGCTGCTGAATGCAGAGAGAGGCTCCTGACGGAGAGGTTGGTCCTGGCGCTGCTGTCAAGCTGCTGCCCCCCTCCTGCTTTAATTGCACACAGTAATTCCAGCAAATAGGTGGTTTGGCTCAAGGTTGCTCCGCCACAACCTCAGAAGCTTTCAGGAGTGCAGCCTCTGCTGTCTTTAAACCTGCAGAACACTGTGATTTAGCCACCAACTCTGACTGCAGGGAGCTGGGTCAGCCTGCAAACAGCAGTGGCAAGACTTTGCTGTGGCTTTCCTCTGCTCTTCCAGAGAAGCAGTGATCAGCAGCTGCCTGCCTTAGAGCAAAGCAATGCCCCTATCCCTGCCCTGCTGGCTGCAAGAGAGGGCCAGAGCCAAAGATACCCATATCCTAGGTTTCCTTTATCCCAGGAAGCAGTGGGTGAGTCTGCAGTATCCTCAGGTTATCCAGGAGTGAAGAGCCTGTGAGTGACATTCAAGGTGTCTGTGAAAGGTGCTCAAGGACAAGCCAGCCTGTTGACCAGGCCCAAGCTCAGGTCCCACAGCACCCTTGGAAGCCTTCAAGCTTTGCAAATGAAAAGAGATGGAGTGCTGCCAAGTAAGAAAGGAGCAGGAGCATCTCCTTTGCTTTCAGGGAGGGTGACAGTCAAACTAACCTATGTCAAAACATCTTTAATATCTTAATTATGCCTCCACTTGGAGCACAGACTTAAAAATTTCTGGCTGCTTTCCTGGGTGGATGAATAGTTTTGGTGTCATGTATTCACAGTCAGGAAATGGAAGGGTTTGTAGTTGTATTGGTTCTTCACTAAGCTAGAGTGAGGGGTGGGATAAATCTCAAAAAATGTCCTTCAGGGAAATTAGATGTCTGGGGAGGATTTTTTCTGTCTGGCTTGGAGTAAACTCATATTTTATAGGAGAAGAGAGATAATGTCAGGTAAAGAAAGGAGATACCTTGAAGGCAAGGACATTTATAGCATTAGTTATAGCACATATGGCCCAATCCTCCTTAAGCAGAAGATGGAGACAGCAGGTTGATGCTGATGTATGACTGCAGTGGCTCTGCCCCACATTCTGCACTACTTTCAGAGGTTTAAGTTTAACATACTTTTGAAAACTCTTTGATTGACTTTCTTATGCATCCTTGGTGCCACCACCTTCTAGAAATAGAGAGAAATCACTTAATGTGCAAGGAAACCACTTTAATGCTTGGATCAGAGTTTGCTTCCTTACCCGCCTCAGCAGAACCTCCCCATTTTTCTTTTTTTTTCCATTATGCCTTTTCTGATGTTATGTATTCCGGATCCTACTTGATGCCATACTGGGTCTTCTCTCCTGATGTTTCTGTTGCTGCCAGTAGACACCAGGAGCCAGCATACCTGTTCCTCTGGTCTTTCTGGAGCAGGTCTTTCATGGAGCAGGTCTTTCTGGAGCAGGGGAAACCTTGGGTGAAAAGAGAGTTGGTTAGATGGTGATTTTTTGAGCTCTGTCTGTGCCTGCGTCAGCCTCGCTCCAACGTGTGCCCTCTGACCTAGATATCCCTGCTGTCCCTTGGGCATTAGATTTGATCCTGATTTATGGCCAGCAATGCCTTGCCCTCAGACTGTATTTGTTGGCTCCCGGGGCCTCGTATTTCCTTCCCTGGCAACAGTTTTATGCTGGTGTAACTCTTGTGCCTTTGGTGGAGTCACTCCTGATTTACCCCAGCCTGCAGTGCCTGACAGCTGGTTTTCTCCCTGAATTACTGTGCCTGACACATTACTGTAGGTGTTATGCATTGTCACAAAATTAATTTTCCTCTCGAGGGCCCTCAGTGATTTCAACTGAACTTCATTGCAATTGTTGCTCTGTCTCTCTGGAAGATTCATGTCGCTGGAGTGGCTTCAACCCTGGGGGATGGGGAGCCAAGATCAAGTGCAAGACAACCCTTTCTGCCTTTTTCCTCAGTTTTTAATAGCTGGATTTCCATGAGATGTTGTGGTCAGGTATAAGTAACCTAGAGAAAACTCAGCAGTCCCTCCAGATTGTATCAGATTCTTACTAAAATACTTGTATTTCGGCAAAAGTCTTTCTCCAACACTGGATTTTACCTCCCTGTGAAAGAGCCTGAAGCTGTAGGGCAATGATTTCTGTCCTGGGTTTATCACAGCATCAAAAGCAGCTGGCATTGGCATTTCTCCCTTTTCCAGGCCGATTTGGAATCTGCAGCCACATGGCTGGAGATTGACCTACAGCAATTGTGAGAAGCTGAATTTATAAGTGACTGGGACCTAGCAAAGGTGGGGCTGGATGGGCCAAAGGTGCCTGTGACAGGGCTCTGGGATGGAGCCTGGCCAGGAGAGAGGGTGCTTCTGCAGCTGAGATTGGAGGACAACCTGGTCTGAGTTCAGACTGCTTTGGAGCAGTCTGGGGTTAAAAACAGTGAGCAGCTAAAGTTCCTGAATCATGCTGGAAAGGGGATTTAGGTGTTTTAGAACTTAAAGATGAATGAGACTTAGTCAAACACATATAGATTTTGTGAGATTGGTGTCTAGTGCTCTAAGGGGAGCTGGGCCCCATTTCAAGTCATTGAAAAGCATGATTTAGATGCTAATTCACTTAGTGCTTGGAGGAGTTTTTTGGGACTTGGAGTTTTATCATTCCAGGGAAAATGTCCCTACAGTGAAATAAGAATGAATTAATCTTATAAGTGGGCTTTAATTATCCTTAGGAAATTGCATTTGCTGATCTTTTAGGTAGTATCTTAGTGTCACTGAACCCTACTGACTAGTCATTTTACTATCACCAGAGTAGAAACCTTTTTTTTCCTGAACCAGGTTTTTTTAAAAGCTCACTAAATGATATTTGTCTCCTTTCTTTTGATAATGTCACACGTCTAGCAGGGGCACTTGCAACTTTGTGCATCTTTCAAACTGTTCTTGTGCTCCCCTCAAGGCTCCTTTTAAAATGTTCCGGATTTTTCATGCTGTCCAGGGTACTGTGGAGGGCTGTCACGGATCTTATACCAGGGTTTCACTGCCAGAGCAAATTGGAGCTCTCAGAGACCATTTATTGAAGCAGAAAGCCTGGAGGGCATGTGGGGGTGGGAAGTGTCGAATCATTTACTGTGGGTTCACTTTGCACACTGGCTGGTTGGCTTTGGGGCACCTGCTGAGCATCCCCTGCCAGATGCCATGAGCTCTGTTGGATGTCCGTGGGAGCTGAGGATATTCAGCATCACCAAACCAAGCCCTGCTCCTCTGTTTGACTTGGCCTGGTGTGGGTGCACCATGACACCCACAGTGGCTACTCAGCAGCAGCAAAAAGGTGGACCCTGGTATCTTTTTGGAGAGGCACTGACAGGGAGACAACAGATGATGAGGTGCAGAATCCCTGACAAAAGAGAAGATGCCAGAAGGGCAGTGCCAGCAGCACAATGTGTCCTGCGCTCCCCAGAGTGGATCTGTCTTAATCTTATTAAAAGCTCAGCAGTGTATCCTGCACATCTCTCCCACAGACAGGGCAGTAGCACTCCTCAGCAGAGCCAGGACCTGATCCATGTCTGCCCAGTTGCTGGAAAAAAACAGAGCTGGCTGGTGCAACAGGACAAACCTTGGGAAGCCACAGGGAAGAACCGAGCTTTGATGTAATATGATGGTGACCTGCCACCTGCTGATGGGGTGTCAACCGGGCAAACCTGTCTCAACCAGGCAAACTGAAACTCCCAAAAGTGTTAGGGCCTCCAGGAACTGTATCCTGAAAGGAATTTGTCCCCTGCTCCAGCCTCTGTGCTTACAAGGAGGTGGGGAGTTGATAAAGGATACTCATCCCCAGCAGGCAAGCTTTTTGGGGCTGGGATCTCAGTTGATCCCCATTCCCCCATATATTTAGCCCACGGAGGACTGAAATTGGTTATCCCTGGAACTGGAAGCTGCAATGCCTGTTTACAATAGACAGCTAAAGCTGTGGAAAAGTGATAGAACTCCAGCTGGGGCTGGAGGCTGTAGTAACTCATATCCTCTGCAAAATTAACTGGGGGAGGGGTTTTACATGCATCAAAACTTACAATTAACTTGTTTGAGTTTAGGACTTGCTTCCATCTCAGGGGGGGATAAATCAGAAGCCACTACAATGAAGTCAATGGAGTAATCAGGTTGTCTGTTTTTTTCCACCCTGTCCTTTTGCCCTCCTACCTGTGCAGGAGGCAGAACCTGCCTTTCTGCATGGCAATATTTCCTCTGGTTGCTGCAGGATCTTGAAGGGAAGGCTGAATAACTTGCACAGCTGATGCACTGACTCACTCCTGTCCCCAGGAGCTAAGCTCAGACTGTCAGCTGCTCGGAGACAGCGGGACGCAGCCTTCCTGCTGCTCTGAGTTTCCCCAACACATCCAGGACCCATGCAGAGAACCAGGGGGAAGTAATAATAGAATAGGAGCATGTATCCTTCTGATACATCCGTTTTTCTCACAGCATCTATTTTGCAAATGAATCCCAAAACGACTCTCAGGGTATGGCCATTCACGTTTGCCAGTGTGAGATTTGTGGACTTATACCTTTTCTGCAGTCAGGATTATGAGAATTCTGGAGGAAAAGAAGTTGCTATCCTGTAAAGGGGGTTTGGAAATCCTGAGCTAAAACAAAAGAGCACCATCTCCTGGCAGCTGGGAATAGCTGGCACTGCTTCCAGGGATGCCTGGAACTGCCTGGTGCAGTTCTCCTGCAGGCAGCTTGCTGCTCTCTGCGTCTAAACCTTGAGCATCTGGAGGTGGGGTAGCTCAGGGCTGACAGCTGGCTCTGGACATTGAGAAAGGCTAATCCAAGGGACACTGGGAGCTGATCTAGTGGTGTTATACACAGCACAGTGATGCCTCTGCTTGGCACGGAAGTTCTCAACTGTTTGGGTTTCCAGCTCTACTTTAGTTAATGTACAAGTGCTCAAGTACTATTGAGTTTTGCATGGATATTGAAGTGTTTTGGGTTAGGAAAATCATGAAGAAGGGTCTTTGCAGAATTGAGAGCATGGCTCCCGAGTGGTTATCAATGGGGGTAACCAGCCTATTTCGAAGTATTGTGTGATTTGGGCTGGGGCTGAGAGATGCCTCTTGCCCCTTGTGCAAGATGCCCTTGCTGCTGCCAGGAAGGTACTAACAAAAGACACTTGGAAATCTGTGGAGCATTCATGAGGTTTGAGTTGGACTTGAAATCAAGCAGAGAGGAAAAACAGCTTGGTCTGGTTCCAAGGAAACAGAGTGTGCTTTGAATTTGGAGACAGGCTTGGGACTGCTGGTCCCCCTGCATACCGTGATGTGTAAAAGTGATAAAACACTGAACATCTGTATAAAGATGTATATGGACAGAGATGAGAACACAGTAAGGCAATATAATGTAAGTTTTGAAGAGGAAGGTGGCTGAGGTGGGACAGTAAAAAGAAACAATGAGACATCATGTAACAGGGTCAAAAGAACAAAAAAAAGTCTTTCCTAAGACTAAATTAGGAATAAAAAGAGATAAGCTTTTCATAAAGAGCATAGGATTTTAACTAGTGGCTGATGACAAAATTATAAATTTGGTACAAAAAAGGCAGGACTGTCTAATAGCTACTTTTGTTGTGTATTTGGAAGAAAGCAGGAAGATGCATTTACATGATGGTCATGGGTGAATGATAAAAATGAAGGACAGGTTGGAATGTAAAACTGCTGGTGTGGAGCTGAGAAACATATCTCTGCTGGTCATCAGAGAGGGCTCCCAGCTGTGGTTCGGTCTCCAGATACAGATGTTTAGGTGGTGGCAAGGTCTGGGCAGTGGGACTCCCCTGCATCACTGTCAGGTGCAATGGGATGCCCTGATGGCTTCCACAGCCTTGCTGTGAAATCAGCCTGTCTAGGCAATTAGAAAATAAAAAGCTTGCCAAAATGCCCCATCACCTCCTTGAGCCTTTAAGAGAATATAGGACATATTTTTAAGAGTCAGGTTTCAGTCTCAGTGCTGAAAGTTAGTTACTGCATATCCCTTAGTTCTGGGAGTCTTGGATCAGAGCAAAGTTGCTGTGCTGGAAAATTCTCGTCACTCAGCTTTGGCTTCTTTGTTGTCTAAGATCTCTGGATGACATCTAAAGGGCTGAGGTACTGGAGGTGACACGTGGCATGAGAGACCCTCTAGCACCATTTAGGGTCAGGTAAACAACAGTGCTCCCCTTTTTTATGCTTTTTACTATCTCTAGCATGAATTAACACAGGTCAGGGACTGTCCAAATAGGTCAAGGCAGACCTTGCTGCCAGGAGACTGTGATGTGTATGGACAGAGGAGAGACCTGGGGAGACCCTGCTTCTGGGAGATGGCAGCCCTGCTGCCCTGGGGTAGCTGGTGATGGCTCCTGAGGCTCAATATCCAAAGCAAAAGTCAGAGCCAACTGTTTAAAAGACTTACAGGAATTTGCTGGAAGCAGCTTGCTCCCGCTATTCTGCTTTTGTCTGAAAAGGTCACTGAAACCTTGATTCCTCCAGTTGCAACCAAAGAGCTTTTCTCCTCTCAGCACAGCTCCAGGCTGTAAAAATGGCATCGTCTAATTAAAGACTATTTCCCTCTCTCCTCTTCTGAAAAATTAATGATTTTGACCAAATCACTGACATGTAATAAATATTGAACCTCGCATTGCAGGGCTGCCAGCTGTTCTGGGAAACTGAAATTTCATGTCATAGGATCACAGAAATATTTCATGTCATAGAATCATTGAATGGTTTGGGTTGAAAGGGACTTTAAATATCATCTCCTTCCAACCCTCCTGCCATTGTCAGGGACAACTTCCACTAGACCAGGTTGCTCAAATGTCCTTCTGTGTCAGTCTGTCTGTGCCATTGAAGTTCAACAGGTTAACCTGAAAACAGGTTATTTTACTGAAAGTTGAACACAATATTCTGAAGTGGTCAATTTTAGTAAGACTGACACAGTTGGGAAAAAACAAATTAAATTAGCTCTTTTTCTTGTCGGTGATCCTCAGCTAACTTTTTGTTTCTTCTTCCAGTGTGCTGCAGCAGTTCACCTTGCCTTAATCCAAACTGGTTTTCAGCTGGATTTCTTAAATTAAGAGTTACTCTGCTTGAAACCAATGATTTCTAAATTATTTCCTGTGTCAATTGCTGAATAGCTCTAAACCCAGTGCTGTAGCAGAGGATTCTGCTGGAGCATTCACTTAATCTGAGGAAACAAAACAGTCATTTTCCAATATTTTTTTTCTTTACAGCTGATGAAAACACATGTAACTTGCTGAGCATCTCAGCTGTGCTCTAGTGATTGAATCAGAGCCATTACTTCTTAGCTGGTCGCAGGAAGTGAAATTATTTCCCGAGGGCTCGTGTTACGAGAAAGCAGGACTGCTGCTCTCAGGAGCTGAATAGCTTTCCTTTACCTGAATTGGCAGGCAAGTTTTTTGGGCAGTTCTGAGTGAAATCCAGATTAAAAAAAGCCCAGCTCCTTGTAACAAGGGTAAATTCAGACCTGATACTGTCATCTGTTACCAGTGCTATTCAGGGCTTCTCCTTCCCACGGATATTGAACCAAATAAACTAAAAGTCAGAGAGGGCATTGCTTAATCACCAGGCTCTGAATACACTATTCTTCAGCAAAAACCTGCTCAGCTATTACAGGTTTCCATGTCTTTAATAGGCAGCCTAATAGCTGATAGATTCACGCTTCCCAAATGAGGCAGTTTTACCGATGGCTTTAAATCATTCCCAGTGGAAATAGAGAGTTGCATTAAATCCTATTAATTAGGCAATTTCAGCTGTCTGCAGTGCTTTTGACTCTGCTGTTGCCTTGAGACCAGGAATCCCCATATGTCCTGCTAATGTGAGCCCTCTCTCTGCTCAGATGTGCTCACACCCCTGTAAGTTTGTCTCCTCCTGAATCCCAGTAGGAAATGCATTTTCTGGTTTCAGCAGTATTTGCAAAACCACTGCAGGAAAAAAAAAAGGTTCACGATTGACAGTGATTCCATTTTAAATCAGCTCTTGTGTTAACATTTGCTACAACACTGGGTTTGTACTATTTAAAAGTGTAATGCTTTTGTTGTCTATTTCAGGGTTATTTTTTTTTTCCCGCTGATGAATAGCCCAAAGAATAGGATGATATTTTCCCAGCCTCTGTTTATCACCGGAGCTCTTCTGTGAGCTCTTCTGACTAGCTATAATTCCTGCTATGAAGCACCTGACACAAATGCATCAGAAACCCTTTCACTGCTCTATTGATCAGCATCACTAAGAGCTGCAAATGCTTGTGCATCTGGCTCACATATACTGTAGACAAAGCGCAAATATAAGCTGCAAAGAGCATCTATGAATATTGGTCTGACAGCAGCTTCAATCTCCTTTGACTCTGTTTGTGCTCCCTCTTTGCTAGCAAGAGTGGGATGGTTGTAAAACTGGGTTTTTGCTCACTGATGGTGTTGTGACAGTGTGTTTCTCATGAGCAGGAAAGTATTCCACAGCCATCTTGAGCTGGTCCATAGCCACTCAGGGTCTGTGGGACTTTTCTAGTGAATTCAGTGGGCTTTGGATCAGGTTCAGCAGGCACTGAGGAAGCATCTAATGAAAGAGCAACCCTGAAACCCCGTGATTTAGACAGCCACTCACCCAGCACAAATAGTAAATTACAAACAGCAGATACTGGCAGCAACAGGCACGAATAGTCTGTAGTCAGCAATTCACAGCCTGAAATATGTTGGCGTAAACAATGCATCAGATAATTCCAGCTAACCAACACATTTGTGAAAATCCAAGCCTGTTTATGGATAATTTTCAAAAGGGCAAGTTCAGCAAGAAAAGCATTTGCGAGGAAAAGAACCTCTCCCTTTTGGCTTGCTGATAATTTAGAAATGTGTCCTAGGTATCAGCTGTCCTTGAGAGGCACGGGATGACCTCACATAAGACCTGGGTGTTGGGCAGCCCAGTTTATCCCTTATACTGCTTTGGTTTCCCTGTGGTTTTCCTCTTAGGCTTCATTCTCAAGTAGCTTTGCTGTTGGGACTGAGTCATTTGAAGCAGTGAGGATGAGAGTTGCCCGCAGCAAGTTACAGAAGGATCTTGCAGCCCTGAGTGAGCTGGCAGGATAATAGGAGGTGAAATTTAGAGTAGGTAAAGTTATACAGATAGAGAGGGAAGAATAAGTCCCAAATTCACATGTATAGGAAAAATCCCTGCAGTGACCCTCTCCACTCTGAGGTAAGATCTTGCCTTGATGATAAATGTTTCTATGAAAAGTTCTATGCAGTGCTACACAGTAGGGAGAACACACAGCTGAAGGCTGGGAATGACTGGGAATGGTGATGATGATTTTTCACTTGCTAGCTGCAGTTCCCCTCATTCTGTGCTCTCCCATGGCAAAGGAAGCTGCCACGAATCCCTGGGCTCTCAGGATGTGGGGATGGAGCTGCTGTCAGCATCCTGTGTGCAGGAGCAGATGAGCAGTGAGGGCTGGTGGGTGACAAGCAGTACCCAAAGCCAGTGAGGGTGGGGACACAGGTGTCAGGGAGCACAGGTAGGCTGAAAAGCAAGGTGTGGCACTTCTGGGTTGCTTTTCCCTTATGCTACCGTGTTTCCCCATGTAAAAGGGGGAACATGCTGTTCCCACCTGAAAGGAGGCCCAGGGAAGAGAAGTTGCTTGCACATCATCGCAACAATGCAAAAATGACGAGGGAAATGGTCACTCTGCCTTTGT
This sequence comes from Pseudopipra pipra, assembly GCF_036250125.1. Classification (NCBI taxonomy): domain Eukaryota; kingdom Metazoa; phylum Chordata; class Aves; order Passeriformes; family Pipridae; genus Pseudopipra; species Pseudopipra pipra. The sequence continues at coordinate 60,218,979 of NC_087554.1, forward strand.
GCAGGGCTTGGGATGTGCATGTCAAATCCAGTGAGGCTGTGCAGTAAAACAAAGCCTGCAGCTACAGCCTGAACAGTGTTATGGGAGAATAAACTGCTTCAGGGCTCACTAAACGAGCTGTGTGTGCCTAATGCATGCAGAACTGTGGGAAAAGGCAGTGTGATGGTGTCTAGAGACAGTATCATCCTGTGTGTGGAAGGAGAAAGCAAGTACCCAAATGCAAGTATCTCAGAAGCTTTCACGCTGACATTTCCCAGCTTCTGGCTTTGCAACTGCAGCAATGTCCCCTTTAATATATACTGTGAAGTTTGCACTGGGGGGGGCAGTTTGCTACTGTGAAGTTTGCACTGTGCATGGCAGCCCAGGACACGGCACATGTGGAGCAGGTCAGGAGCACCCCACCCCTTGCAGGTGATGAGGAGAGGTCAGATGATGAGGGTGCATCAGCACACAAGGGGTTAACAGGCTACGCCCTCCTGCAGGCACCAACTCCTGCAGACACCGGCTTTGTTCCTTCTCATCCCGTTCCCTCAGCCCCTATAAAGATCTGTCTTCCCGCCTCCCTCATGGGGAATCTTGCTGTTCCTGTTGTTGAGCTGTGCTTTGTATGAATGCTGCAAAGCGAGAGTGGCCATTGCTTCTAATTTAATTAGTGTTATCCCCAGGAACTGAAAGCGTGACAGAGGGAATTAGAGGCAGTGTATGAAAATGATGCATGGGTGTGGGTTGAGGTTTAACCACCTTCATGCCAGCATGATTTGTAGATGATGCACACAGGGTGCAGCTTTCTGAACATGTGGAAATCACTAAATTAGGTTGTTTAGTCTCTGCCTTGGTGTTTTACAAATTTAGCTCGGCTACTCCTAAAAGAGAAAATGAAATCTAAATCTGACTACCAACTTTCCCTCTCGATTTCTGTCCAGCAGAATTTTTTTCTTAATGAAAAGTTTCCTTAGGACGAAACTCCTCCAATGCTTTGTATTTAAAATATATTTTAAAAAATAGTTTTTGTATTAGATATTATATTTCTTTCAAGGATTAGCTCAGTTGGTAAGAGCATGGTTCTAATAACACCGAGTAGCGGGATTGACCCTTGTATGGGCCATTCACTTCATAATTGGGCTCAATGATCGTCGTGGGTCCCTTCCAGCTCAGAATATTCTGTTAGAATAGAATAGAATATTGGATGCTGAGCCCCTGAGCTGGATTGTGGGGGAGGCTGTGAGATTGCCATCACTGGAAGTTTTTATTCACAAGCTGGGAAAACATTGGCCGGGAATGTTAGTAACTATCAGGATCATTTATGGCTATTTTAAGATAGACCAGCAGCTGGAAGCCTTGTCTGACAGATTGTACTACTATGTTGCCCAAAGGTATAAAAAGAGACAGTCCCAAAGAGCTTGCAAGCGAAGCCAAGTCTGGCGCACAGACCAAATATAAAATCAGCAGGGGGTAAGTGCGGCTTTGCAGAAAACTTGATGCATGCAGGCACTTGTCTCTTACTGTGCCTCGTTTTTGTGTCTTTGCTTTAGGTGTCACAGCCTCATCTCACCTCTTTGACTATGGCTCCACTGCCAACGGGGGCGACAATTCCTTCTACACCTCTCTGATCTCCGATGTCCACTACACGACCCCACGGGACTCCACCTATTACATGGGCATTTACCAGCAGGAAAACACTCCCATTCCCTGCTCAGGCAGCACAGAGGGGTTTAACACTCTGGGGCATCCTGTTCAAGATGTGACTGGTTTTGAGTCCCGTGGCTTGTTTAGCTCAGATTCGGGAATAGAGATGACTCCTGCAGAGTCTACTGAAGTCGATAAAACCTTAGCAGATCCCATGAAGGTAGAAGGTTATAAATACATGGACATGAGTAGATCAGAAGAAATAAAATACCAAGACAAGCATGACTCTGACTCAGAAGATGAGGGCCCAGGCCCTATCGAGAAGTACCGGGGAGTACCCGCTGGGTCCACCCACACTGCTGAACCTCAGCGGACGGCGCCGGAGGGCACGAAGGCAGCCAAAGAGCAAGACCCTCTTGAAGACAGAAAGTCTGGAGATCAGCACGGTGCCTCTGTGGTTACAGCCCCTGTCAAGATCACACTCACTGAGACAGAAAGTGCCAGGGAAGCTGCCAGCAAAGAGTCCAGCCCCACTCATCCAGAGACTGGTCTGAAGCCGAACCGTGAGGTGGTACCAACGGTGACGGTGTCAGAGCCAGAAGATGAGAGCCCAGGGTCCGTCACACCACCATCCTCTGGCACAGGTAATGCTGATGCTGGGACAGGGCATTGTTTTTTTGCTATTTAGAAAGTGGTTGCAGTTGTAGCCCTGCACACTGGAGAATTACTATGGGTTTGTGGTGGGTGTAAGGGAGTGTGGGAGGACGTTAATGAGACTCCATGGCTCAGGTGTTTCTGCTCTGCTTGGGAACCACTTTATGTTGCTGAACTGAAAGGGAATGCAAACAGTGTTACCCATCAGCAACACACCGCTCAGGATGAGCTGCCCTTGCTGTATGGAAAGAGATCCAAGCTTGCTGACTTCAGTCTCCCCAGAGATCTCTCCTCAAAGGGAAGTTGTGTACTGGTGTGTACCTCTGGGAGTGTCTTCATCTAGGCAACATTTTGAGCTAGATCCTGATGATGTGGGGGTCTCTTGGTCACCCTGGCTGTCCAGGCTCCCCAAGGGAAATGAGGTGTGTGGGATCAGGGCAGTGCAAGTGTCTGGGTTCATTTTCTAAAAATTTTAATGGCTGACTTGACACCTCTTTGCTCTTGCAGAGAGTAAGGTTACATTGTTAAATATAAGTACTGTTTTCATGTGAAAGTGCTGCTTTTAGGAAGTGCTGAGGAGGGAAATGCTGTCACCTCATTTACAAAGGGGACTGGAGGGAAAAAGGGCCAGTCTCTTTTAAAGGCTCATAATTTCTGTTGGAGGGGCACCAAAATCCCATGTTTATATCTTCTCTTATTGTCTGATTACTGCAGCAGTACATAACATCTATTCCTCATTTCCCCCTGTTATACACTGCTAAAATATGTAAGTAGTATAATATTTTAAAACATCATAAAGTTCTGTGACAGGAAACAGAGTTTTCAAACTGGAAATTAAATTTCAGCATCTTGGATCAAAACCCTTTGACAATGAGCATCTGACATTTGACAATGGACATTCCTGAGCTGAAATTTTCATAGTTTTGATGACATCTAGGAGCATTTAAAAAACTCAGTTAGAATTTTGTTAAATTAGCAGTCTGGGATTTCCACCCAGAGAGGAAATCCCTACCCTCAGAGAATTATTTAGTTCCTTAGTGTGCATTTCTACACTTTCACACGCAAAAAGGAGATAGAAGGACCCACCACAGCTGTGAGTTTATCCTGCCTGTATCAGCCAGAAACTTTAGATAATTGATAGATTCCAGAGTCCCATTTTTCTTTTATTTGACTGGGTGACATCACACGCTACTCCTGAGACATGCCATTTTTTATCAATTATTTATTTTGCACTTCAAGGTAATTAAGGACTTCAGGCACTGACTGTTATTTATTCAGTTTTTGGCAACCCTTCAAGGCTGCTTTTGGGACACTTGATAAATGTATCCCAGCAAAATAGCTGAAGAGGCCGTGGCAGAGCCTCAGGGCTGCTGCCTTTCTGGGAGGCACTGGTGTGGCCGGCATAATTGACAGCACGGAAATGTCCCTCTCCATGGGCAAAGATCCCCAGCACTGCCCAAACAGCCCTGGGACGTCCCACTGCCTCGTACTGGGATGCTGGAAAACCAGAAGCACTGCTTATCCATCGCATTAAGGAAAGAAGCAGGCGTCTTCTTCTAAGGGCTGGCTCCCAAGGGGTGTTTCCTCTGGAAATCCCCCCTTTCCCACAGCCTGGGATGTGCTGCGCCCAGACTCCGCACTCAAAAGCGAGGGAGAAATTAAAAACCTGCCCTCGCTATTCCCACCCAGTGACCCAGCAAAGTCGCCGCTCCTCGGTGCCCCTCAAGCATTCTGGCAAAGCCCCCGGGTACCCCCTGCTGGGATCAAGACTTTTGAAAACTTTTTGCTTCTAATTACTGGCCGTCATCTTTCTGGGGAAGGAAGACGCGGCTCTGTTCCTGCGCTGCGCTGGCGCTGAAAGGCCGCGGGTATTTATACGCTTGCCCGTGCCAGCAGTAAATGTGACACCCTGCTGCTGGCCACAAAGGGCTGTGTTATTCACAAGGTAAATGCCATGGCTGAGAGTTACAGACTGCCAGCACAGGCAGGAGCGGGGTGAAGCCGAGGGACGGCGCGTTGCTGCGCTACCAGGGCTGGAAGTCACATGTCTGTTTGGACGTGTGCCGGATTAAGTCATTGCTCAGGGAGAAAATGCTCCTGTGCCGGGATGCGAGAGAGCAGCAGGGCTCATGCGGCTTCCTGCAGCCAGAGGAGAAGGATGCACAAGCTCCCAGTGCAACAGAAACTTCCCAGCATCCAGACAGGAGTGCATTGTTACAGCTTTGACACCTTAATCCCATCCACAGCCATGCTCCGGGGTGCAGAAGGACTTTTTTGTGCAAGAGAGATGTGCTCCAAGAGGCCTGTTTTGTTGGAGGAGCTGCAGATATGACAACAATATGTGCTTGAAAATATTGATGACATGTATTGCTAGATACACGAACCAAAATTGCTTGGAGGGGTTGTAGGGAGGTTGTTCTTCTTGCCCATCTCCCAACAAGACGTGATGACACGGGTGTGCCATCATCAAAACCTCCCCTTTTACCTGAATCATCTTGAGGAAGGCATAGGATTAGGAAGAAATCAACTATACTACTGCCATGAGAAATTAACCCAGGAAGTATCCAGAAATAATGGTTTTCATAGAATCATAGAGCATTCTGAATTGGAAGGGAACCACAGGGATCACTGAGTCCAACTCTTGGCCCTGCACAGGACAGCCCCAAGAATCACACCATGTGCCTCAGAATGTTGTCCAAAATCTTCTTGAACTCTGTCAGTGCTGTTTTATCCCAGGTCAGATCTAATAAAGTCTCTTCCCCACCCTCTGTTTTAAAGGAGCTTCCAGATGTGGCCAGGGCAGCTGGATGGGCTTAGGGGGCCGATGCCAGTGGCTGCAAAGCAGGGCTGGGCTGAAGGCAAATATCCACTAGGAGCCAGGGGCAGGTCAGCTCAGGGATCCCCATCTGTAAACAAGGGGCTGGAAACTTTCCTCCACTCTGCTGGGGTACCCAGCTGTGTGGATGCAGGCAGTGTCCTGCCATGGGCCTCTTCACCAGCATCTGCAGGAGGAAACTTGGGGGTCTATTCTCCTGATGGCTTTCTTGACACACCACGATCTGCAATGCCACTTAGTGAGTGCCATCACATTAACAATGACTTAAAATCAGAGAATGAGCACCCAGGAGTCCAGGGGGCAAATTTCCACATGTCCTTGACTGGGGAAATTCAGCCTTTTTTTCCCCCACAAAGAGAGGGTCTTGTGTGTGGATAGCAGGGATCTCTGGCTCAGGAAAGTGCAAGATGGAAATGGGTGATCAGGAGGTGGCAGTGGCCAGGTGACAGTGGGGAATGGGTGTAAAACTGCTGCCATGGTCCCCTCTGGGCACAGACAGGCTCAGGTGGCCTGTCTGGCCTTACAGTCAATGCACCAGGTGCACTCTGGGTTCTGGGGCTGGCTGATGCTCTGTGAATGACCAAGGAAAGCCTGTTCCCCAATGGAGTAACTCAAGACAGCTGCTGATGCACCTTATGCTGCCTCTGTCACTGCTTACTGTGAACACTTTATGGGCAAATTCACTTCCTTTCTTATTTCATTACAGAATCTCACATGGTAAAGGAATATACAAGGAGATATATCCCTTCCAGAACAGGATGTGGGCTCCTTGCTAATCCCGGGTGACCACCCAGACCTTTCACTTGCTCATTTTCACTCTCTGATTATATCTTCTTCCAGAGTGAGCCAGAAAATGCAGACTACATTGTTGGTTTTCTTTGTTTTGAATTTTGGGTGACAAGTTAGCAATTATCTTGGTTAATGTAGTTCACAATTATATTAAGAATTATGGTAAAAAAATTAAGTTTCATTCTTGGACCCAACCAAGCTAAAAATTTGCCACCCACACCCTGGGAAAAAAACCAAACAAAATAAACCCCACAAACCCCAAACCCAAACAACAACAACAACAAAACAAACAAAAACCCCAGAAACAAACAAAAAAGCCACCAAGACCAAAACCAAACCACAACTGAGAAAAGTTTTTGACCTGGAACTTTCCACACCTGAAAGCTAAAGTTTGACAAAGCTATTAGTAACTACACATGGTTTGTTAGGATCAGCAGTGTCAGGAACCCACGAGCCCTGTGTGTGTGTTTGTCCCCAGAGCAGATATGTATCTGTATCCCCAGAACAGAAAATGTGATGCTTTCATATGTGCCATGAGCCCATGTTCCTCATGACTGGTGGTTTTCCTGGTGAAAACCATGTTGCTGAGCCACTGGTCAAGTAGTGACCAGCACTGCCAGGTACCTCAGCTTTTTCCTCAGTAAATGATGTTAATGATACTTCTTTTATAAAGAGTACATGCATGGGAAAACTCTGTAAGGACAAGCTGTTATTACTGTTAGTCATCCCAGATGGGTAGATTTTGTGCCTGTGTTACAGCCCTGCTAGAGGGAAATATGCTGGTGTGAAATCTATTGTGTTTGTTCCCTAAGCAGCCAGAAAACATGATTCCTAATTTTTCTTCTTTTTCCCCCCCTACTTTTTTTTCCTGGTGGCAGAACCGTCCGGCTCAGAGTCGCAGGGCAAAGGCAGCCTGTCAGAGGATGAGCTCATCAGTGCCATCAAGGAAGCAAAGAGCTTTTCCTTTGAGACCTCAGAGGCACAGCGGTCTCCAGCCCTCCCCACCGAGAAGAGAGACCAGCGGGCCAAACCCGGGCGCCCCGCCGGCTCCTCACACGGGGATAACGAGGCCAGCAGCGCCGAGTCGGGGGACTCGGAGATCGAGCTGGTCTCAGAGGACCCCCTGGCTGCCGAGGAGGTGCTGCACTCCAACTACATGACCTTCAGCCACATTGGAGGGCCCCCTCCATCGCCCGCCTCCCCCTCCATCCAGTACAGCATCCTGCGGGAGGAGCGGGAGGCTGAGCTCGACAGCGAGCTCATCATCGAGTCCTGCGACGCCTCCTCGGCCTCCGAAGAGAGCCCAAAGAGGGAGCAGGACTCCCCTCTGATGAAGCCCAAGGTCATGGACATTATCAAGGAAGAGAACAGCTCGCGCACCGACGCCTCAGACTATGAAGCCAGTAAAATGACAGAGAGCAGGATGAACAGGGAAAACCTGGCAGAGTCCTCGTCCTACCTGAAAAGCTCCTTTGTTGCACCAAAAATAGGTGCTGAGCCCCCGACCTCTGCCGTCAGCACCGAGGAGCTGAAGGAAAGAGTAATCCTGAAGAAACCCATCGAAGAAACTGTTGTTAACCAAAGTAAAGTGTCTTTCAAGGACTTTGGCAAAAGAAGTCCCTTGGCTTCGTTCCTACTGCCGTTTTTAAATAAGCAGAAAGGTAAATGCAGATGTTTATGTTGGTTTTTGCAGTGCTGATTAGAAGGGAGAGGAGGGAGGAGTGCCTGTTCCTTGCAGGGGAGATGCTAGTAGTGCTGAGCAGGGGGAGTTGCTGGCATTGGATATCCTCAGCTGAAAGCTGGGTATGCCTGTAACAAATATATCATTCCTGACCTGCCCATTCTCTCAGGGAAAGAAAAAGGAACCAGCAACAATAATTTTTAGGCTTAAAAAAATAGATACAGGATCGTGCAGGAACCACAGTAGGGTAAGGCTGATTCATATATCAGACATCTGGAGAACAAAGAGGAACAAATCCTGCCTTGTCCCAGGGAAGGAGTGCAGTCAGGGAGGTGGTGCTGCACCTCTCAGAATTGTGAGGTTAATGATTTTCAGGATACATTTAGGAAAAGAGAAAGATTTTGAGGAGGAGAGGAGTTGAGTTTGATGGGTCTGGGTTTTTATGGAAGTGTTCAAGGCCAGGTTGGATGGGACTTTGAGCAACCTGGTCTAGTGGAAGGTGTCCATGCTCATGGAAAGGGATTTGGAACTAGATATTTAAGGTCCCTTCTGACCCAAACCATTCCGTGATTCTGTGACTCTGAAGCTGGTGCAGCTTAAATGAATCTCTCTCATGGTGGCTGACACCCTCCATCCTTAATATAACAAGGGGTTTTGCGTATGCTTCTAGTGCAGGGGGATGAGTGGCTTCTCCCAGCTCTGTGTTCCTTAGGGGGCATCCTGTGGACCCCTCTGAGAGCCCCTTCCCTAATCAGCACTGGGCAGGACACTTTCCTGGTACTCAAATGAGCTTGAGGGCACTTGTCTCCCCACGGGATCCCTTCAAAGCCAGTGCTTTGAAGGTTTTAGTCTGAGCTGAACCCTGAGGATTAAGGGGCAGCACATGGTCACTGCACAGTGACACTGCCGGGGGTCCCTGCAGCCTGTAACGGGCTTAGTTCACAAAGCACAGAAGAGAAAAAGGTACTTTATTCTTTGCAAGATGTCAGCTTTAAGTTGCCAGGACCTTTGTGTGCCTCTGGCTGTCTAGGCTGGTGTGGAAGGGAGGGCCACTGGGCTGCCCCATGCCTGCCCCTCTGTTTTCTCCCCAGCTGGGCTGAAGGGCAGAGACTGTCCATGGCTCTTGTCAGGTGTTGTTTTTGCAACTCAGAGAGCTGCTGCTTCCTTGCAAACAGCTGGATAGGGATTGGAGGAGGAGGAGAATCCCACCCCCACTGCTTAAAGAGCATCTTTTTTGTCTGTCTGCGTTTGTGCAGAGGTTGCCCACACGATGGCCTGGAGATGTGGCAGGAATGTGTAAGTGGCACACTTAAAACCAATTTATCTATTGCTGTGAACTCAACCGTGCAAGTCTAGTGAGGAAACAGCCCGAACTTGCATGATGTGCTGAGGGCTGCAAGATTTGCAACAAAAAAAAATACGTTAATACTGATTCTTAACAGTAATGAACTAATGACATTAATAGGTTGAACAAGAAACATATGATTATTGCTCGTGTGTTTTCCTGCCACATTCTCAGAGCTTGCAATGTCATGCTGTGCATCTCATCTCCCTCACAAACAGGATGAGCTCTGATCATTTCTTTCCCCCTTCCCAAATTCCCTTTTTTTCAGGACTAGATGAGGCCCTGCCCAAACCACAGCAGCTGTAGGGCTGATTAAATTTACCTTAAACACTGCTCCTGCAGTGTCTGGCATTGGGTCTCTGCAACCACCATGTGTTGTATGTTGTTCTGGGCAGACAACTAGCAATTTGGTCTTGGACTGGGGAAAGTAGTTGGGGACTATCACAGGGGCAGCTACTGGCCTGTCCCTCAATTTTGAGATTTCAGGCTCTGTTACAATTTTCAGTCCCCCTTAATTGTATTCAGATTTTTTTGGGGCCTAACTTTCATGTCCCTTCTAATTTCTGTCATTGCCCAGCCCGATGATAACAGAGACTTGTTCTCATATGGTGGTCAGGGAAAATCCACTTGCATGAGCAGCGTTTCTCCTTGTGTCACAGTGTGTCCGTGTTTCCTATCTTTATTCCCATAGGACAGTCAGTAGTGGCAGGAACTTTTCCTCACAAGACAGCTAATTGCTGCTTGGCGGTGCAAAGAAGACTATTTCAGTATGTGCTTTTCTCCCTTGAGACACTCTGGTGCCTAAGGCAAGGAAAACAAAAACATAAAGCCTCTCAAGAGTGTTGCTGCTAAAACCTGTGTATCTTTTTTTAAAGCTGATTTCAAGGTATGGGGAGGTGTGGTCAAGATAAGAAAGTGTGGCTGATAGTGGGGTCTGGTTTACACTGCCTTCCAGTCACAGGTACTTCCTGAGCGGGTTGCTGTGTCTGGGGGGTAGTTAATTTTTTATGTTGAGGGTAGAGTACGGGTTTCTTCTTCTGGGAGGACTTGTTTCATGACACTCACTCAGAGAATTCACATGAACTCTTTCATCAGTTTATCAATTAGCAGAGGTAAACTGCAAGATGTGTTAAGTGGCTTGGTGGAACCAGAGCATCCCTCATGGATCCTCCTGAGATCCATCAGCCTGGATCTGCATTGGCTGGCAGGGAAATGATGTGGCAGAGCACATCCAAGAGGACAGGAACAGCTTTCATAACATCAGCTTGAGGTCTTGGCAGAGCTTTACATCATGGCATCACATATGTATCATACACCAACTCAGATGCACCTGGCAGGCATTTGGCCCCAGCCACACTTGGCCCAAGTGATGAGAACAGAGGGAGATGTGGCAGTGGCACACAGCAGAGGTGCAGCAGAGCGATGTCATCATGCAGGAGCAGTGTCATCATTCATTAAGAGAATTAACTTAATTATAGTTATCTGTCATTAAAAGAATACTAACAAAATGTGACTATGTACTTCTTAAAAATAGAAAACAGAAAAACCTTCATTGTTTCCTGTTACCTCTTTGTTACACATTACATTGGAAGTGTTATGCTAGCACTGCACATCCTTCTTATGGCAAGGTTTTAGAGATGTTCATGGAGTCCAGGTGGGGACTGATCCCCTATGGCCACAGCAAGCAGTGCTAGCCCAGCACTTCTGGAGATTCATTAGGAAACTGATGATCAAATGAAGCTATTCAATATGCCTGGCTGTGTTTTTGACACCCTGCTATAGATCTTTCTGTGGCCTCTGGCCAGGTATACGTAATTTAAAAACAGTCAGCCAACAGTTTCACATGGAAACATTAACTATTTCACTGTTGATACTTTAATCCCACCAAGTGTTTTTTGACTCCTATCCATGGCATTAAATACACTTGTCATAGCTCATCAGAAATGTTTGCCCTGGGCTGGGAAGACAAAAATTGATTTTGAGTGTGGGAAATACGTGGAGAAGCCGTGCAAAGGGAAAGCCCAGCGTACAACCTGGCCCCAGGAACAGTCTTGCTGATTGTGTTGCTGCCAGTCTGTGGCTTCCTGCCTCAGAGACCTTTCTGCTGTATCTGCCAGACGTGCTGAAACCAGGGCCATCCCCCTAAATAACAAGGTGGAGCACAGCAAGTGCATGTGTGGTTTGCGCAGTGATAACTCAATGTCTCTGCTTAACGTCTATTGCCATCCAGTGGCAACAACAAAAATGGGCAGTGACTTCCTACCTCCATTTTACTGGGACTGACTGTCATGATTTCATAGAGTGGAGCTCTTCCCATGCCATGAACTGCCAAGCAGCCTCTCCCACTTTTCCATGTGGGAACAATCGCCTTGCTTGATGCAACACAGGCTTGGCTTTGGCCGGAGTTGTGCAGTTTCTACCTGTGTTAGTGCTGCCAACTCCTTTTCCTCCTGCAGAGCACAGAGGGGAAGGCAGAGCTGTGGCCAAACATCTGCTGCTTGGCTGTTGCTGCCCTCACATCACTCCTGGCATCTCCTCCCAGAGGTGGACACAGCCCTTATGCAACAGGGCTTAGGGCACATCTGGCTGTGGCTCTGCAGGAAGGGAGGGTGCCAGCTCAGTTTCTTTTTTATTTTTGTTTTATTATGTTCTGGGCTTCCACACAGCTTGGGCATACAGGAAATTTCAGGAAAAGACCTACTGTGCTGGAAATATGCATCCCTTGGCCTGGAGAAGTCTGCAAGAAGCCCAAAGGAAGCCTGAACCAAGGGAAGCTGGGAAGGAGCTTCTTGGCTGAGTCCTTTCCTATCTTCTCTTGTAGTGCCTGCCGGTTCCTCTCTGACAGGGAGGCCTGGCTGGTGTCCCACAGCCTGTGGACCTGGTCCTGGGCAGAATTCCCTTACGCTGGAGCAATTTGTCTCTCCTCAGCCTCTCCTTCAGTAACAGTATTAGATCTCTTCTTCTTGATCCATTGCATGAAATGCAGCTTGTTACCTTTCAGATCAGATGTCTGAGCCCAGGTTATAAAAAAAAGAAAGAGATGTGGACATTCATAGTAATGGCAACTTTGTTTTTCTTTTTATTTTATGGCAAAATTTCACTTAGGAAAAGGAAACTACAGGCCTGGGGCTGTTGAGGTGGCTGTCACTCACATGTTAGATGACACAACTGTCAGGACCCAGTCTCCAGGCAGGATCCTGATGAAAACACAGTCAAAATTAATAATTTCAAGTGCATTATTCTGTAGCACAGTCCTATGCCACCCTGCTATGAGGCATTCTGTTTTCGATGCCTTATGCTTTCTTAGCATTACTCTGGTTAGTCTCCTACAAGGGCATGTCCTTAAAACACACCCTTGGTGGCAGCTGTGGCTCTGAGCCCCCATGAGGGACACCAGGGTTCAGGGCCACCCATTTTTATGTGGTGGCCTGGTGTCTCTCAGGTGGTGTCACAAGCTGCAGTCAGGATCACTTCTGATTTTGGAGTGACACTGGTGAATTCCCTGGGTTGAAGAATGTGTTTTCCCTTCTCCCTGGTGCCTCTTGTGTGCTGTCCCATCACACAGTGGGCAAACACTAAGCAATGTGGGCGCTTCTCCTTTGATTTCTCACTGTGTTCCCCCACTTGGTGCCACAGACAAACTGATTTTGCACAGTTTCTCAAGGAGGTGGTTCTCCAGCAGAGATCCAGGAAAGATCTGAAGTTATTGGGAATGATTTTTGTTCAGCTAAACATTGTCTGCATTGCGATAGCACGTCCCTGCTGCTGGTGGAGTTGCTAGTGACGCATTTTTCCACGGGAAGGGGGTGTTTGGTTGGGTGATTTAGCAATCTGAGGCTCATTTCTCATCTGCATGCTCTCACCAGGCTGGCTCTGCAATCAGCAGCAAGCCAGGCCAAGGCTTAAGCATACGGCAATGTTAGTTTAATATTTTAGTGCCATCTGCTGTAAGTGCCTCCACACCCTGGCCCATCTGTTTTGCGTGCTTCAGTTTGCTTTTTATGGGGCTCCGGTAGCTTTGCATCCTTTGGAAAGTCCCTGCTTGGAAAAGGTGTACGGGAGAGGGATGTCCTGCCTGTGGGTGGAGCATCTGCACCTTGTGATGCTGTAGGAGGAGTGGGATAAAATCTGTCCAGAGAAGTAAACATGTGAATCTAGTTCTGGCCTTCCCATGAAATCTTGGAGTAGATTGGTGAACCTCTGTGGACTTGCCTCACACATGGAACAATTCAGGTGGGAAGGGACCTGTGGAAGCCTCTGGTACAACCCCTTGCTCTCAAAGCAATTTGGTCAGGTTGCTCAGGGTCTTGTTGGCCTGTCCATCTTCTCAGCAAAGGCAGAGGTTTTGGGATAGCTGAGAGCTGGAGCCTGAAAATCTGGGTCAGTCGCGTGATGATGCCTCAGCACCATTAGCTGCAGGCACAGCACAGAGCAGGGTAAAGAACAGATACCACTCAGTGTATCTTCAGACAGAGTGGGCTGGCAGGAACTTCACAAGGTCCTGAGAGCCCATCTCCTGGCCCTCAGCCAGGATTCCTGGTAGAGCACTCTTGACAGATCCTTGTGACTCATTTGGAAAGGCCTCTGTTGGCAGATCCTCTACCAGCTCCCAGGTCTGTATCAAGAACAGTTGGCTGTTCTTCCATCCTTCTTTGCTTTAGGCTAAGCAATTCTAGTTTCTTAATTTTTTCCCCTATGTGGTCACATTTTGGAGCTTTCTGAACTGTCTTGTTGTTCCCTCTGTTCTTTTCTGCCAGTGGTTGAATCCTTGGAGGTTACTTTCATGGAGATCATCCATGCTGATGATGGATTACTGCCTGCCCTACAGCCTGGGACTGGGCTTCTAGAGCCCACTGCAGCAGCAAAACATTATCCCAGAGAAAAGGAGGCTCAGGGGGTGCCCTGTAATTCTCTATAACTCCCTGACAGGAGGCTGTAACCAGGTGGGAGTCAGTCTCTTCTCCCAGATAACAAGTGACAGGACAAGAGGAAATGGCCTTAAGTTGTGTCAGGGAGGTTTAAGTTGTGGAGGTTTAAACTGGTTATGAGGGAAAATCTATCCACAGGAAGGGTGCTCAGGTATTGGAATAGGCTGCCCAGGGAAGTGGTAGATTCACCACCCCTAGAAGTGTTCAAAAAGTGTGTGGAGGCACTTGGGCACATGATTTAGTGGTGAACGTGGTGATGCTGCATTAATGTTTGGACTCAGAGATCTTTCCCAACCTTAATGATTTTATGGTTCTATGATATTGAGTTCCATTGCTGCAAGAGGAATCTCTTCCATACAACTTGGAAATGTCTATTCAGACTTATGCAACAGGCTGTGCTGACCGAAGTTTCCCTACTTGAAGTCATTTGACTCTTAAGTTTCTGCATGAGAATAGCAATGGAGGAAATTTTGAAGAGTTGGAGAAGCCTAATGGAAAAATGAAGTTAACTATGATAATTTTGTCTATTTTTGAGAAATTGAGAACTTGAATGTGTTAGATATTAGCTGTTTTCCAAGAATCAGGAACTGGTAATTACAACCTGAAATTATGGCAAAAATGGTCAATTAGCTATTTATTGGCTAGGATTGATCAAAATGGCCAATAAAGAGTAAGAAAAGAGTTTTAAATGAAAGCATCTGAGGCATGCAAAGCAGCAGCAGAGTGAGGGGTGATTGTCTTGCAGACAACAGTTTTGTACCAGGGATTCACCTTTCCATGGTACATTCTTGGTATTTTGGGAGGTTTAGTAGATGGCAGACTGAGAGGTCTTGGTTTCCATCTGCTTTGCCATTCAGCTTTCACTCCATTCAAGGAATCTAAAAAATAACTGAACACGTGATAGGACATAAACAGGGAGCTGTGATGACACGGGCTCTGCAGACACACTCACAAGGTCTCACTGCAGAGACTTTTGGACAACTGAGGCAATGGGGAGACGTCATCTCCAGCCACTGTGACTGGAGGAGTTTCCTCATCCCAGCAGCAACTCATGGGCATGTTCCTCTGCCCATGGAGGAGGAGGGGCATCAAGCTGTGATAACTCCGCCAGAGCTGAGCAGGAGAAACCTGGAGACATGCAGGTCATGGTGGTGGAAATGAATAGTGTACACACCAGCAGGTTTGTGTCGTACATGATTTCTCTTCACTCCTCTCAGACCCCTTTTTTTCAGGAAGGAAGGAGTGAATTGGCCCTTTCTGGCTTCAGGAGTGGTTGCAGAGGGGACAAGAAGAGCTGATGGATAGTCAGATGCTGACTGTGGAGTTCTTCCTGGAGTCCTGGTTTGGTGGGAGCATAGCAGGGTCTCCTAAGTGAGGAGTGGTCACTTAGAGGAGATGCATGAACCCTGGAAAGGATCAGAACAAAGCGAAGAACAGGGGATTTTCTCCCCAGATAATGGTTTGCCTGGGCAGTGGCTGGGATTACTGCAGTGGTGATTACTGCAATAATCCCTCGAGCAGTTAGAACCATGTACATTTACCAGAGCATGACCTTGATATGACCTTCAGAAATGCCTCAGTAAATCCCACGCCTTCAGTTCACAACCTGTGTTATCCATAGCCTGAGTATTTGGCCCAGTTCACCTCTAGCATCTGTTTACTCCCCTGATTTTTGTCTGTTTTCATGGAAATTACTCCCCATCTATTGGGTAAGGTCAAACTTCTAATGCATATGTGTCAAACTGTCTTAACCACAGTGACTGGATGCTCAGAGGTGCTTTTAAAATTGGGCATAGCTTAATGTAGGAGGATCATATGTCTTCTCTTGGGACTGCTCTCTACTCCACTGCCTGTATGTGTTAAGTACTGAGCTATAAAAAATTACAGGCTTTATACTTCTGTTTTCATATATCTTCCCTTTCAGAGCAAGGCGCTGCCTCTGACGAGCTGTCATCAGTCGTAGCACTCAAACAAAAGTGTACAAACCATTCTGATAAATAAGACACAAGACGGTGTTTACAAAACCCTTCTGCCAAGTCAAGATTACATAGTGACCAGTAAAAAACAACCAAACAAACCCCCCCAGAATCCAGTTGTTTAACTCTGTGCAGGCGCTCGATGGTTACATCAAATGTTTAAATATCAAAGCCATGAACGGCAAAGTCTAAGCCAAGCACAGCAAGTTCGTGGGTATCTTACAAACAGGTACCTGCTGACAAGAGGTATGGAGAAGTAAGATGTGTTATGTGCAAAGACCTGTCTCTGGGAGCCCACTGCTTGCTCTGCACATGTCTATATCCATATCCATATCTATATCCATATTCATATCCATGTCCATGTCCTGCCAAGACAAGCACCCAAGGCTGGCTCAGTTCTCTTCCTGGGGAAGGCTCTCTTCAGGAGTGATTTTTCTGTTTATTCAGGCACACCTCAGCTGCAAAATCACATTTCAAAAGCCAAGATCTTGACACTGTGTCCCTTTCAATGTCTCTGGCTGTCAGTGATCCATGACTCAGCTTTCAGAGAAGGCTGTGACACTGACAAGCTGATGGTGGCCAGATTTTGCAGAGGCCTTGATGTAGCAATGCTTTGCCTGGATACTCCAGCAGACCTCAGAGATCTGTTATTGACAGAGAAATCTAACATCTCTAAGCCAGCAATGATGGCTTTTCTGTGGCTGACACAATATATGGTAAGGATGGATGTTTATTCTGGGTATACAGAAACATGAAAGGAAAAAAAACCCCAAGCTGTATATAATGAAGTAGAAAAGTTATATGACCTGCAAGGCTTTTTTGTAAATTATATTAAAGATCTTTCATAGAATCATTGAATAGTTTGTGTTGGAGGGGACCTTAAAGATCATCTAGTTCCAATCCTCTGCTATGAGCAGGGTCACCTTCCATTAGATCAGGTTGCTCCAAGCCCCATCCAACTTGGCCTTGAACACTTCCAGAGACAAGACATCCACACCAATTCAGGTTTTTAGCTCAGAAGGTACTTGGGGAAGTTTATATACTAAAGTACAGATTAGGTGAAGAAAAAACCAAAACATTTTGCTTTTATTAACACAGAATGTTTTGCTTGTCAATGCAGTCCTCTCCTAAATTTAGTGCTTTGCAGGGAACTTCTGCAACGTTTTGCTTTTTGATCAAGAAATGCTGTTTCTGAATCTCTGCAATGTTTTGTGAGCTGGGAATCATGTGTTTTCACCAGTTTCATTGATTAATTCAAATGAAGAGTTTGGACTCCTTTCGGAACTGATTTAGATTTATGATTAAGCTCTGGGGATACATCCCTAGGTCTCAAGACAAGGTGGAGTACAAATTTCCGAGTGTGTCTACCTGTTTCAGGATGGCTCTAATTTTTCAGATGTTAAGCAGAATAAGGACTTCCCTAAGTACTGCTATTTGTGTCTTATAGATAGCATGAGGTTAGAATGAATGTATTTGACTGTACAGAAGGGTGGGCGTGCGTGCGATAGGTTTCCTTTGGGAATAAAACCTGGAGGTGGGTATTGATTTTACTGGTGTTTTTCCTTAGCTTGTGAGTGCACTGCTGATTGGGACATAATAGCAATATTGACTGAAAAGGGGATTTAGTTTTTTCTTTTTCTTGGGAGACTGCTGAGCTCATATCAGTTCACAACAATGTAGAAAATACAAGATATATAATGGTCTAACAATCCAAAGGTCTTGAATCCCCCCATGAAGAAAGTGTCTCATGTTCTTGTCACTTTTAATCTTACCTTGGTTACCACTTTTCTTTGTTTTATTCCTCTGCAGTATATTTTTTTCTAACTCTCTTGACCTTTACCCAACCTGAGTAATTTAGTCTGCTATTTTTTCCAGAGAGGTATCACAGATACTCTCCCTTTCCCCTCTGGCTCTGACCAGCAGCTCGGTGGTTACATGGGAGCTGCAGCAGTGAGAGGTCATTCTGGTGTTCTGCATTTGCAGCATTTTACTTCTGTGTGAGGAATTCAAACAAGTATGGAAAAAACCTAATGCTACAAGAAGACAGGTTAGTTTGGATGCCAATAATCTTCTGCCTCCACCACAGGTCTGCCAGACACAATCCTGCCTGTGGTGGGGACGTCTGGGGATGTCAAGGTTGCTTAAATCAGCTGTAGCAATGAAAGGGAAGGTTTGCCATTTTGGAAGTGATGATAGATTTCACAATTGCTTTGAGTCAGGGAGACTCCAGCTGAGCATCGTTTATGAAAATTTGGCATGCAAAGGTCCTTATGCTTCTGAAATAGGTGTTTCTCCATTCAAGAGGGCTGAGCTTTCGTTTCCTGCTTGTTCAGGGCTCAGAGGACACAAATCATGACTGATTTAAGGCTACCTTACACAGCAGTGAATATTTTGTGGTGAAAAAGCCCTGCTAGTTGGGTTGCTTCTCTTAACCATAAACCTCATTCTAGAGTTTATCTTCCTTGCAGCTTCAGCTTAACTCACAGGTCTATGCACTGAAAGCCCTTTGGTGTCACTTTCTCAGAGAAACCCTTTCCCAGCTGGTGCCATAAGGTTTTATTTGGAATTGGTGATCTCTTCCAAAGGTTTCAGCAGGTGGAGTTTGCTCCATGTGCAGCTGTAAGGAGTCCTCTGTATCAGGAAAACTGATTAGGTCCATCTGGGTTCTGCCAGTCCTCCAGTACTTTCATGCAATTCTCCAACATCACTGGAAAAGATGTACAAGCTTTCTCACAGTTCATGTGAAAATAATCCCACAACTCAGTTCATGAGAGTGCAAAGTACAGCAAGAGATGACCTCAGGAGTCCTCTGAGCTGGGGTAACTTGAGAGGCACTAAAAGGACACAGATAATCAGTATTACCTTTGCAAAAAGCCATGTCTTAGAGAGAGAGAGAGATAAGGCTTCCAATGCAGCAAACTGAGCTTGCATTAAGGATTTGGCATTAGACTATTCAGATTGCCAGGTAAAGCAGAAATCTCGGTAAAGACTGTCCCCTTTCAAAATGGATCCTAAAGAATAATTTGCAGGGAAACAGCTTTTGATGTTTGCTGCTTATCTTTTGAATAGAGGGTGCAATGAGATTGTAAAATTCAAGGGATAAAGCAAATTCAGATTTCCAAGGTCTCGTACCATCACAGCTGGTATAAACACTCTGCCTTGCTTGGTGCTACTTGGGATCCACAGCGGTGTAAGATCTAAACCCAGCCTCTGACAATCCCACAGACACTGTTTTCACACCGACTCACTTCCAAGCAGCCCAGGAGCTCTGCTCACTTACTGGGTGATGCTGGCAGAGGCAGGGGTTGCACAGACAGGTTTTTCTGCTCTCCTTTGGAAATGTAGACAGTTCCTTACAGAGGCAGGGGGGAGTCCTTGCAATACACCCTGATGAAATCAACAAAACAAGGGCTGTATCTGGGCAACCAGCAAGGTAGGAGAGCTCACAGAAAAGCCAGAGGAGATCGATAGTCAGGATTTCTGAAGGTTACTTTGTCAGCTAATGTACCACTGAAACAAGCAGCTATGCTTACTTGCTCAGGTTAAGTGCAGTTGTTCCAAAGAATGGGAGTTACCTCCCAAAGGCAGAGAATGGGCTGCCTTCCCTTTTTGTCTGGGATGCCTGCACTGGAGCTTTGCTGCTGCTGGAACAGCAGGACTTCAAATACCCTTAGCTGAAAGTCAAAGGTTTATTGCTCCAACCAGGGAGTCATAAAATGAGTGGGATTTAATAAAAGCCATAGTAGCAAATGTTGCCTTCTGAAACAAGAACTCCCCCCTACACTTCATGTGCACAGACAGTCACTGCAGCTGGGTGTTACACACTGACTCTGCTGCCTGGTGCTCTCAGACATGGTGATCGTGCAAACTGGCCCAGAACTGTGTGTGCAGTTATGTCTGATGTTCCAGAGAAACAGGGAAAGGGCCTGTCCATACTCAGTAGTGCCATTTTGGGGGTTTGGAGTAAAGATGATTCAGTCACAGTGACAGAACTGCTGGAAGCAGTGAACCCACAGGTTTTGCCCATGCTGAGAGCCCCAGTTTTCCCAGCACTGCATGTTGGCAGCAAGGGACAGTATCACTGCCCAAACCTCCAGGCAAAGCAAGGAAGGAGATGAGTATTATCTTACAGACGGGACGCTGAAACACGTGCACACCCTTTTGTCTAGAAAAGCTGCTGAAAAAGGGCTGAGATTGGCTAATTCATTGTATGATTAATTGATTTGTTGTGTGTGATGAATTGATTTCACTGCAATAACACCAGGAATGCACAACAAAACCGGGAAATGACCTCAGGTTTTTCTGAATTCTGGTTTGTGAAATCATCTTTATTGCCTGGTTATTGAACATTACACCCAATAGATGTCTGTAAAAAAAAAAAAAGGCAGCTTTTTCCATCATTCAAAGCAGCAGTTAGCAGGAGCAGCAAGGCACCCTGCATCCATCAGAATGGTTAGCAGCACACCAGTCCTATCAAAGGGGTGATTTCCATATATATAGTTATATTTCCATATAGCTATGCCAATGTGCTTTTTACTTGTAGATCTTGCTCCTCCAGCAGCAATGAAAGGGAGATTATGTTGGAATGAAGTTTAAATGGAGAAAAGGACCAAAGAGCTGATCCTACTAAGTGCTGAAAGAGCTCTGGCACGTGCTTAATGGTGCTGAATTATTCATTGAGCTGGCTGGGCAAACTGACATTGCAAAAGGAAATAAATGAGGGTGCTGGAGGAAAAATGCTAAAAGATGTGTTAGACAAATGTCCCAGTGGCATGGAGTTCACAGAGGATCAGGCCTGGGATCCCACCCCTTAAGTACCATTTGCTGCCTGGTGCAAGCCTTTTGTAGGGGAAAGAGTGGATGTTTTGGCCGTGCACACAGGGGTGACTTTGGTTATGTCTGTGGGCCCAGATTAGCTCCTTTTGGGACGTGAGACCTTTGAGGAGAGACACTGTAAAGAGCAAGGAATGGCCAGCAAGCAGCTGTTTAGGGTTGGAGGCATTGATGGGGCAACTCATATAGCAGGTAGAGCCATGAAGACTGAAAGGTTAACCTTGATCTGACACATCTGATTGGGGAACATGCCACCTCTTACCCCTCTTAAAGGAGTCTTGCTTTCTTCTGTTCCTGCACCCCTTGGTAAATCAGTCACAAGTTTTGCAGTGCCTTCTCTCAGTTCTTCTTCTCCAGGTGAGAGCCCCTTTCCCTGACCAATCTGGGCAGCTGTCTGGAAGTATTCCCCCTCTTCCCTGCACTTCCAATCCCATGGAAACAGGGCAACACTGGCTTGTCAAACTGTTCTGCATTACATCACTACATTTGAAGGAAAGGGGGGAATTGAAGGCTATTTAGTGTGGTTAGGGTCTGACCCTGTTCTCAGGGACAGTTGGGGCAGGGACATTGCCTTTGTAATATTCACTGCACTACAACACAGCAGTAGCTAAGAGGAGTATCTTGGATGAGAGTCCTCACTTAACTCTTGCTTGATGCTACATGGAGTGGGGCTGAAAAGATCAATGTGATAATCATGGCCTCACAGCCCTGGCTGTGCTGTGGTTTGAGTCCTGCCTGGGGAGTAGAATCATTTCCTGGTACCTCTCTGTCTGCTAAGACTAGAAATGTTGCCTCAAACACTGTGTAAATGTCTCTGTTGCATATAGCTGTGCTCTCCTGGGTATTTTGGAAGAAAATATTCAGAGCACTTGGCTTCAGCTCCTGTTGTTGCTCTGATTTGGAGATGGTAGCGGCTGAGATTTTCAGGAATTATTCAGATGCGAGCTATGCTTTTGCCCTGTGGGCAAGGGTGGAGCTCAGAGCAGCAGTTTCTATTCATGGATTTGAGTCAGGCATAGATCTGTACCATACTTGCATGTATAGTCCTATACCTGAGTTATCTCCTCCTACCTGCTCTGTGCTTGCTCAGTGGAGTTCCCAGTGCTGCTAAACGGAGGTTTGGAAGAGAATCATGCAGCAGAAACACATGCAGCAGGAACTGTCTGGGCTTTTGCAAACCCACCATCAGCATGTCCAGCTGTGCTCAGCTGCATCCAAGTACCATGTTTTTTGCTTCTTTGGGCTCCTGCAGAGTCCAATGCTCCTTTCTGTTTCCAGAGCCAAAAGCAGAGCAAGCCCCTGTGCCATCCCCAGCAGACCCAGGGGTAAGTCCATCCCATCCACTTCCAGCAAATGTGGTAAAACAATTGTGGCAGCTGGGGTTCATACCTGACCCATCTCTAAAGACATCCCTGCTAGAATGTGCTGTGGTGAGTCCTGAGTTCCTGGTCCCCATCACCTCAGGGACTTGTCAGCAGGACCCACAGTCCCCAACCTGTGCTCAGGTTTCCTCAGGATCTCACATCCAAGTCCAGCCAGGTGTGACCAGGCCTGTGGGCCAAGTCATCACCTCATCCCTATAGCACTGGCTCAGGAAAATGAGGTACCAACAAGGAAGCATGCACAGCCACGTGCATCCTAAACCACCAAGGTTTGTGTTTTCCTAAGATTGGTTCTCCCTTCTGAAGGGATAGACCCTAAGAAATAGGGAGTATCCATCTCTGTTAGCTTATCTTGGTAATCCCCACCAAAAGGAAAAGAGATGTGAAAAATCAAAACACTGAAGAAGGTTCTGCCCCACACTTTAGTTTTACACATTTTTTTAAAAAAATCAGAGTTAAGTGTGGGGGTTTGAATCTTTCCAGAAGGGTGAGACTGCAACACACTTTTGGCTGTCACTCCAGCAGGATTTCGCTTTTGCTGACCAAAGAGAAGAGTCTGTAAGGTGCTGAGGCACCCCCTGTGCATCCTTTTAGCATATTTCAACCCAAAATAGGAAGAGAGGGATTGTAAATATTTACTGGAGTTGTGTATCAGAGAGCACTCAGGGATCCGCATTTGGATAATCTGCATTGCAAGTCAAGGGAATAGCAGATGACTTTGAAAGGCTGTAGTGCTACATGTGTTTCTTAGCACGCACAAATTGCTCCCTGATTTCTTAGGAAAAAGAAAGCTCTGTGCTGATTATTGCTTTTAGATCTTATTTTAGTTGTAGTGCCTGGAGACGCAGCCAAGACCGGGATCTTTTGTTAGCCAAGATCGGAGCAAGCAGTAAGGTCCTTTCCTTGGAGAGTTTGCAGGATGAATTTCAGTATAAGGAGGATTATGAAATGCAGGAAACACCACCATTTTGCGTTGGCTGAGGCACAGCTCTGCTTTGCTTGGTGCCTGATCCTTTTTTCAGTCCCCCAGTCCCCTCACCATGGTTGTTACCCTTCAGGTGAAGTGGTGGGTAGAAGGGTGAGAGAGAGGAGAGAAAAACGAGGGATCTGTGGTCTGCTCTGCTGTGTTCCCAAACCTTTTCCCTAATTAGATCCATTTGATCTAATTCCAGAGAATTGGTAAATTCTTGTGTTAGTGAGTCACTACATGCCTGACAATGTCAGTCAGCGCTATGTACCCCAACTGCACCTGTATCATCACAAAGAGGAAAGATGAGGAAACATGCCTAATATTTTCTTCATAAAAATGACATACAGAAGTCTACCCACTGCTGTTGAAAGAAGAGATGTGTCTCTCCTCTTTTTCAGGAACTGTTTTGGCCTTTTACTTGTAAGTAACATGGACATGGGACATTATCTCCAACCCCTACACCCCAAATCTCTTATCTGTTTGATTTGAAGATGCTCCCACTCCTTTCATATTTGGACTCAGCTTTAAATACAGCTCATGCAGAAGGGTGCAGTGGGTTTGCTAGGAGATGAAGCACAGCCAGCCCCTGGTAGCACAAGATTCCTCCTGTCATGTACTATAAATGATGCTTCTGCTGTACATTAGAGGAACGGAACTGCGTAAGGGCCAGAGGACCAAGTGGTCTGCTTTAATTATTCATCATTACCAATAGCTATTATTATTTAAGAGCTGCCTTTCTTAGGCTGACATATCAACTGCTAGCCTCTTTCTTCCCTTGTTTGCTACCATCCAATCTCCTGCTGCATTTGCTCTTCTCTATCAAGGCGGCTCCAAGCCATTGCCGTACCCCAGCCATCCAGGCCTCCTGGACTGCTTCTCAGGGCTCTTGTTTGCAGCTATTTATACCAAGCCAGACAGTGCTTTGCTCCTCCTGTTAGTCCCAAGTGCGTGCTGGGTTTCCCTTGCTGTGCTCCATCACTATCCCCCCCGAGTCTGACTCAGATGCTGCACACAATACGTTCACGGGGAGAGTTCCCACCGGCGGTGCCAGCACGCCTTACTATCATCTCCATTTCTCCCTGAGAGGCACAGGCCTTGTTTACTCTTCTTTTAATAACACAGATGGTTTTAATAGTTCTCTGCCTTCGCCCCCAGTTCTTTCTCCTTGTCTGTAGTCTGTCTAATGCCTCCTTCTAAGTGATGGCTTTGTCACTTAATCTCATTAAAACTTCTCTTCATTGAACTCCGTGAGCTGCTTATCAGACCGTAAGCCTAATCTCCTATTTGTAATTAATTTGTTCTGTGCCTCCTACAATTTGGCATCATTAGATAATGGCATCACTCTCAAGGTCACTGATACACAGCATGAGGTAAACACTGTGGCTCCAGTGCAGGCTGCCCTGATATCCTCCTCCTTCCTCCTCTCTTTGACACACCACTTGATTTTATTGACATCTTTCTCCCCTTCCCTCAGCCAATTTCTGATGATGCTTCCTGTCCAGCGTGTGCTGCTGTGTGACTGCAGATCAATATCCCACACTGTCTGGAGGCAAATGACATCCTCCTAGTGCAGATTCATCTGCACTAGTTTTCTGCTCGCCTTTCAGCTCCTTCCTACTTGATCCCAGAATTCAGGTGCACTGTTCTTCCTTTGCTGAGTTACATGTTTTCAAAACTTGCAGAGCCTTGTCACAGAATCACCGAGTCAGAGAATTGTTTGGGTTGAAAGGAATCTTAAATTTATCTTCTAGTTTCACCCCCCCTGTCATGGGCAGCGACAGCTTCCACTAGACCAGATTGCTCAAACCCCCATCCAGCCTGGCCTTGAACACAAGGATGTCCTTGTGGGCTCAAGGTTGGGAATGGGATAGAGGAGCCTTTCACCTTCAGGCCTTTGGGCCCAGTGGACACTCAATGGCTCACTTACCCATGGCATAGGTAGAAACAAGCCACGAATTGCTATTATGGTTTGATCAAATCATAAAAATGCACGGATCATTATTACGATTTGGCATCCATATTTAAAAAAAAAAAAAAAAAATCCTGGGTTATCACAGTGCATGGTATCAGCCAGTACCACCAGGCAATTCACATTGGTATGATGATGAAGAATACTAAGCACCAACCAGAGATGAAAACCAACCCAGGGCTTCCCTACTTGCTGCTGGTACTCAACACCATGGCCTCCATGGCAACTTTGCCTCCAGCCTGTACATAAAGGTGTTTGCAGGGCCCTGCCCTGTCTGGGTCTGCTGGCTCAAACCCCCTTTTAGCAATGTGCTTCACAGGCTGCAAAAGGCAAGAAGGACACCTTTGGTAATATTGCCATTTGCTCAATCGGATTTGATGGTATAGAAATGTCTAGGACCTTTGGAGGCTCTGGAAATAAGAGTCAGCCTGATCCAAGCTAAATCTCTTCATTTTCTCCAATAGATTCATTTTCATCTCTCATGTTTCCCTGTTGGGATGTAGTTTCTAACAAACTCAAGTTGATTTGACCCATTCTTTCAACTTTTGCTGTTCTCCCCTGAAAACAATCTACTAAACTTAAGTATTAGATGCACACAGAGCTGTCATTAGATAATAGGTATCGTTATTCAATACAGTATTGATCACAGCATTCAGAAATTCAACATTCAGGCAGCTATAGACAACAGCTCCAAATCCATTACACAGAGCTATGGGGAGGAAATCTCACAAGCACTAAAAACTCGGGATTTTTAACTCACTAGAGCCTGCAAACATGTTTTCTAATTGGCAGGTTTTGTAAGTGTGCCTAATTTTTCTTGCCCGGTAGTCAAGAAAGAAAAAAGTACCTCCTGGTGAGAAATCCTGCTGCCTTTTGGGACAAGGCAGGTTGCTGTAAAACAGATATGTATTTTTTTTTCTGAGGGAGGTAAGTGCAGAAAGGACATTTTGCATTTGCTCACATGATGGCTACACACACATATCAGCCCTGATACTTTGCTGGGAGCCCTCATGAGGCCACTGGGAAGATCCAGTTTGGTCCC
Source organism: Pseudopipra pipra (assembly GCF_036250125.1). Taxonomy (NCBI): domain Eukaryota; kingdom Metazoa; phylum Chordata; class Aves; order Passeriformes; family Pipridae; genus Pseudopipra; species Pseudopipra pipra. The sequence goes on from NC_087554.1 coordinate 60,245,010, forward strand.
TCAAGAGTAGCTACATTCAAGTCACCGAATGCCACATTTTGGGTAAGAGGCAGCTCTTACCTGAGGATATGTGGTAATTACTCCCAGTGAAATGTCCCTGGCTCAGCAGCAAGATGTATTTGCAACTGGCTTGCAAGCTGTTAGGAACTGCATGTTTTCTTTGGACGTGATAATGCCTCAAGATGCTTGTTTGAGGCCAGGAAAACTTCATGGTTATAGTCAAAAACAAGTTTCTGCTCAAAGGACATATTGATAAGAACAACTGACAGACATTCAGACTGACTTCAGGAGACTCATTCCTGAGATCAGAAAACCAGGTTTGGATCAACAGATAAACCTTTAGCTTTCCTAAACAATTCCTATTTTCTAAATCATCCTTGTTTTGGTCTCTCTCTGCAACACACTCCTCCAAACCGTGCTGAAAACATCTTTTTAATCCATTTACGTAACTGTCTTCTTGTGCTGCACTGCCATTCTCTGTGCTCACACAATCACTACACCAGTGTGATCAACACAAGAACAAAAATCATTTTATTCGGCGCATACTCATTTCCTCTGACGTTGGGCCCAAGTTTGGTTTCGTTCAGCTGTGATATGCACTTGGGCCTCAGCCCATTGAACAAACTGCAGCACTAAATATCCAGCTATCTACCGTCGAAAGGGATGCTTTAAATTTCAGGTTTGTTTTATTTTTAATGATCCATTTGTCTCTTCAGACTCGGGAGCAGGCGGCTAGATAGCTGTGATTTGCAGCCACAGGCTGCCCGCTCCCTCCTCTGCTTCCATGGAAACACATGTTGGATGAGGCAAAACCAGGCATAGACTTGAAGTACATGATTTCCAAACTATTTGCTTTTTCTTGCAAGGAGTCCTTCACCCCTTGTTTATACAAAACTCTGTGTGAGGGGTAAAGCCCTTTAGGTAGAGGCAACTTTTCGAGGTGCCTGACTGGTGCTGATGTTTTTGTATCATCCCTGAGCATGTGAACGTGCTGCTCAGAAGGTGAAATGCATGAGGCAGGTTTGGAGCTGGAGTCATTATGGTTGTGGCATCTGGGATCAGGAGGGTTCAGCTTTTTATGTAAACCCTTTGCTATACTTTTATCTCCTCCCTGCAGAGGTGAAGATTGCACTTCAGGACCCCAAAGACACCCAATTTGCACATATAATAGCTCCGTGTGTTCTCTGGGCAGCCTCTCTCCTCCCTGGGTCATGGCAGAAAGCAGATTATTTGCAGTTTGATGGCAAAATGTGGGAGGGCTGGGAAAAGGGCAGCAGCTCACACAGATCTGCGCGGCACAGGCAGGGCTCAGTACAGCTATTTGGGTGGCCGGAGTGTTTTGTGTGGGGAATTGATTCAGAAAGAAAGAAATTGTAGGAGAAAATGGACCCTAAGTGGCAGCCACCAGCTCGCCCTGCACCGCTCATGTAGCAGTCTCTTACCAGAAGCTATCTGACCCCACAGGGGCATCAGTTCACTCTGTCACTGGAGGTTAGGCTGGAAACCCACTGGCACAGGCATGACTCCACAGGGCTGGATCCTGCTGTAGTGCTCTGGTTTGCAGAATCTGAACCTCGCCTTGGCAGCTGCACTCCCAGGATCTTCTACTTGACCCCTCTTTGTTGGTAAGAGGGGTAAAACAGCCCTCTTCGATATAGTGCCTCTAATGAGGCACTGAAGGAAACAAGTTTCTGGGCGATACATATATCGGAGATTTTTCCTGTATGGAAAAGAAATGTATTTTATCTTCCATCACTTGCAAAGAGTTTAAATTTTGAGGGCTGCTTCTCTTTGTGGCAGCCTAAGCACAAAGCAGGGCAGAAACCTTTTATTCCAGAATAAACCCTAAGCCAAGCCCTTTCAGTTGCAGGAAGGTATGGAAGCCCCATCCATTCTTGGCCTCTTAACAAAGCCTTGTCTCAGGCATCAAGAGGTAAAAATAAATGTCACTCCATGCTGCCTGATGATTCCACAGGATTCACACTAATCAGAGCACTTCATTAATTATTTAGCTTCAGGGAAATGTGCCAAACGGTTCTGACACTTCAGATATACAAAGTAATTGCCACGTTTACTTCCCAGCTAATGGGGAGGCCAAAATAAATTGTTCTGGGCTGAGTGGGTGTGTGTGGGTGGGCATGGGAGTGGGAGGGGTGAAGCAGGGGCAGGATCTTCCTGCCCTTGCATGTGGTTTAACCCGTATTCCAGAACCCACAGAGCTTCACCATGTCTCAAAGGGCTCAGAGTTGTCCCCCCCTGTGTGTCAGCGTGGGCTGGGCATGTCACAGCGCTCGGCCACGGCCATCTCCATCCTTCCCTCCGTGCAATCTGCCTCCGAGCATCACGCCTCCGTTTGCTTCCTGCCCGCTCCAGGGCTCCTCTGGCTCCTCAAGCCAACACGGGGGCTGCCGGTTTGTTTGCTCCGAGCTGCCAGAGCAGGATTAGACCCTGTGCTGGGAGAAGTGCTGAGCCGCATCCTGCGCGGAGGGCTCTGCTCCCCCCTCCCGGCTGCCGAAGCACGTGGTGACAGGCAGCAAGCAGCTCTCCCTGCTCCAAAATAAGTAGGTCTCGACTGCAGGTTTGCGACCTGAGAAAAACAAACAAATGCAGAGCAGGGTGGCTAAATTTATCTGGAATTTAGAAGCTGTGGTTCACAGGAAACTTTGATCACTTTAAATGTCAGGCGATCTGGGAAAAGAACGAGGGGGGAAAAAAAGCACAGTTGAAAATCAAGTGTTTTGGAAAAGGGAAGAGCTGCTGCTTCCAAAATGAAGTAAATCCTTCTCTTCTGGCCCTCATCCTAAGCTGATGTCTCTCAGCTTCAAGCTGGGGGTACGCAGAGGCTGAGGTTTCCAAAGCCTGGACCTGCAGGTGCTGAGCACCAGCAGCACTCAGAGCCCTGCCCAGCATTCAGGAGGAGCTGATCACATGTACTGCACCTGTGACAGAGGAGGTTCATCCAAAACAAAATATGGCAATCGAGTTTGGGGTTTGGGTTTGTTTGGTTTGCAAACAAAAAAAGATTGTGGTTTTCTTGAATCTATCATAATTTAAAATTAATGTCATGCCATTATGTTTTATCTCTGATTCATTTTCAAGGCATTATTTTAAGTACCTGGCATATGAAATGCAAGGACCTCAGATGGGACACAGGGATATCGTGCTTTTGGTCCCTGGATGCATTTATTAAGAATGAAGTAACTGACGCAGTACAAAGGGATATTTGGTGGTACCTGTCTCAGTCAGGGAGTTTCATCAAAGCCCCATGTACTTCAGTGTTTTCAAGGAGTGAAGCACTTTGGGAAAGCAGTTCTGAAATCCCAGCAGGCCTTCTGCAATGCTTGCCCAGACCTATTTTACTGTTCTCTTTGGAATTCCCCCATTTCTGTAAAAGCCAAACCTCTTGCAAGGGAATTCACTATTCATGCAGAAAATGTAGTATGTTATCCTTTCACCTCGTATTGCTCATGTGCAGTGCTCTGGGATAACAGTTATTTCTGGATCTCTGCAATTCTACACAGTTACTCTGAAATTCCTGCTAATTTACCATATTGAAGAGCTATTATTGCAGCAGAGTGGTTAAATGTTCTGTCAACAAGAAGAACATTTTTCCTTATTCAGTTTTGTCCAGTGGACTTCCATGACACTTATTAATTGATAAAGATAGCAAAATAACTCTATTTTGCATATATATATATATGCAAATTCACCCTATATCTTCTATTATATGCATGCTCATCTCAGAGTAGAGAGCTACCATTTCTTTTGCAGAAGCATTCAGGAAAATGTGGCTTATGATGTTTAATTATATCATCAGGGAAATCTGAATTCCTTAAGTTTTTCTTCCTTTGGTTTTCTAAACGTGAAATAGTTTTGCTGACCTATCTTTAATCCTTTGGCCTTGAGAATGGGAAATTAAATTGTCTTTTCTCAGATACTTGATGTCAGCATCCAAATCAGGACTTTCTCATTGTGTGCAAAGAGGGGGAGCAAGGATATATGATGTTCAAGTACTCAGAGATAGGATCCGTTCTTCAGAGAGAAACCCATTTCCACAATTTCAGTGTGCAAACTCAGTTCTGCATTTTTTTCCTTCTCTTTTTTCCTCATTTTGCATCTGCTTGCATGAGATAACTAGTTTTAGGGATGACTGATCTTAAGTTTCTAATGAGCTGGCTCCAGGGTGTGGATTTTCATTGCATATTCTGCTGATTGGATGCTGGAAGCTTGCTTGACCTTGCTTATGGTATCTTCCATAAGATAAATACGTATTACATATGATCCATCCTTTCCTCTTCCCTCTGCCCCATGTGAGGGGATGTGCCAGGGCAGGGAGAGCCCCTCAGTACTCAAACCACCGCTGTTTTTCTGTGTAGCTCTTCTTCCAACCAATGTCCTAAAATGCCCCACAAAACCATTTTCCCTGTTTGTTTCCCCAGCAAACACAATTCTGACCACTTTTCAGCCAATGCTTCTGGCACATCATTTCCTGATCTAATTCTTCTAAATTACCCTAGAGGCCCATAATAACATTTAAAACTCAAGAGTGCTGCTTCAGTGTCCAAAGCGCTTCTGTAGCCAGTGCTCATACCGACTCTCACCAGAGCCCTGCTCATATTCTTTCTTTGCTTTCTCCTTCCCACAGCCTTGCAGTGACACTCCTGTCTTACACGCCAGTATTTTATGTCCTTCATTTCTCCTTTTGGCTTTTTTCCTTCCTTGGACAGCACCAATGCACTCCTTATCCATCATCCCTTTGTGCCACGCAGCACCGATGGCATTGCTGCAATAAGCAGCCACACTCTCTGCCTCCTGCCTCGCCTTTGCAAGTGCTGCAGGGCTGCTTTTGCTCAGGACAGAAGCAGCTGCTTCTTAATCTGCCCCTGCCCAACCTGTCCCCCCTCCCTCTGCAACCTCAGCCAAGATTTTTGCATGTTAACAGCCGGCTTCCCAGCCTGAGTACGATTTGGGCTGTGGCATCTTGGTACCCAGGTGTCTCGCATCCATGGAGCAGGCGGTGTGGCTATTGGATCCAGCAGTGTATTAGTGATCTGTTGCTGTTTTCCAGGGAAAGCTGGGGTTGCCATGACAATTGTGTGTCGGCCGAGCCTGTGTGTGCATGGCCACAGCATCTGCACACCTCCTTCACTAATGCATTTATTTTCCCAGCCTCCCTGTTCAGTGGGGTGGGGGATGCAAAGATGCCCATGGTGGTATGTTTGAAGCTGCTCTCTAGCATGGTGAGCAGCTCAGAGCCTGCTGGATTACACTCTTTCCTGAAATAAATTATCTGGGGGGAAGAACTGGGGCTGGAGAAAGGGGCTTGCTCTATGTTAAGTCATTCTGCACCTTCTCCCCCCTGCCAGGTTTGGGCTGGCAGGAGGAGCACCACGTGCAAGAGCAGAGGAGCCAACAGAACACTGCAAACCACAGCTCATTTGCAAGCACCCCTGGCTGCTTATGAGAATCTCAACCTGAATTAAGGGCTTGTGGCACTGCTGCAAATGAAACCTCAGTCTCCTGAACCTCTGCCTGCAGGCTGTTGGTTTAGTTTGCAGTCACAGTCACACAGTTTGTATTTTGCACTTGGACAGAGCATCCCAGCCCCTGAATCGGCACCTGGAGCTTCACAACTTGGGCCTGATCCCAGCAGGGCAGGAGCATGGGGTGGCCCATGTAAGCTGGAAGCAAAGCTTCAGGATTTCTGTGGAAACATCTTTCCTGGGGGTGCACCAGAGCTGCACAATGCTGGATGTGTGGAGGAGCAAAGGGCAGGACAGGATCTGTCTAGTGCAGCTCTGTGGCAGAGCTGTGTTGGCTCAGCACTTTGTCTGGATTGCAGCAGGGCTGCCTGCCTGGGGCACGGCTCTCTCTGGGCACCATGTGCCATGTGCTTGTAGTGGCATGGTCCCTGCTCACATTCTTATTTCTCCCTCTCCCAGCAAAGCATCTCAGGGGCTGTGCCTGCCCTCCAGAGTGCCAGCAGCAGAAGGAGAGAGCCGGCAAGATGAGCTGCTCTAGAGCCCTGGTGGTTTGTGGCACTGCCATGTGGCAAAGCCCAGGCCTCATTTCCCAGCTCAGGCACTGTCCACCAGTCCTTGCTTTGAGATTCTGCTAAAAATGCATCATTGTCATCTCTTCTGGGCATGGTTGGCCAGAGAGGAGGCTCCTCTGTCCCCCAGGATCTTTACACAGCACTGGGCAGGATTTCACCATTTCCAAGAGCAATGCAATACCAATTCATCTTTACAATCTTGATCCCCCCTGGTCCAAGAACAACAGCCTACCAGCCTGCAAGTTGTATTGCAAAAATGAGTCAGGCTCCTTTGTTAGAGCCGCAGATGTTGTGCTGGGTGCTGCAAAAACAAAGCTTAAAAAGCAGACAATGCCCCAAATTTAAACAGACCAAGCAGACCCGGAGACCTAAGGGAGGTGATTCCCAAGGTCACGTAGGAAGCCTGTGGCGGATGCAAGGACTGAACACAGATCTCCAGAGGCTCAACCACACTGTGGTCTCAGGACTGTCTTTTCTTTTGTCTTCCAGTCCATTAGGAAGATCAGTTAATGAAATGGAATTAATAATGCCAGCTGCAGCACCAGCAATGCTGTAGGAGAGAGAAAAATTTCACAGCACAGACTTAAAAGCAGAAGGCTTGAAAATGGGAGTAGGCTGTGAGTGCCATGAGAGCCCTTTGTAATGGGGGAGTGCAGGAGGTCAGCCAGAGTTTTAGGGTCTCTTTGGCTTTACTGATCGAATCTTAAAGGAGGAATGAAAATGTAGCCACTACCTCCCCCAGAGGAGAGAAACACACATTTTTAAGGTTCCCAGCAACTGAAAAAAAAAAAAAAGTAGTCCCACTGGAAAGAATCAAAAGACTTTTCTAGGTCAATGGCAGGAATAGAGCCTTTATTTCTATGAACCTCGCAGTTCAAAAATAACATTAAACAACAAAGAGAAGTTATCCCACTGAAGAACCAGGAGTAAATCAAAACTGATTCTTATGTGTAAGTCATGCTGTTACCTGTAGTAATCAGGGAGCTCAAACAGCACCACAGGAGTCCCGGCCATCTCTGGGATGGCCTGTGAAGAGGGTCTGTGCCAGCTCCACTGAGACACATCAGATGTTCAAAGCTCAAAACTGTTTAATAACAATAGCGTCAAATCTAAGCACTTGCCCCCACATGGCTCATTTACTAGGATTCAAGGAAGGGCCACCTTGTTGCCAGGAAGGGAAGCAAGTGCAAAGTGTGTCTCACCTGATTCTTTCACACACTTATTTGACTCATGTCATGTGGTTACTGCTGAACACGTTATGATAATCTCAGACTTGGAGCAAAAAATGGCTACGAAGAATAGTTCTGCTGAGCAGAAAGTGAAAGAGGCAGCAGAGCAGAAGCTTAGCAACACATCTCAAAATCACACTTCTTGTCCTCATGAACCATCCAAATATTTTGATTGATGATTTAAAAAAACCCTTATAAACCCAGGCATTTCAAGACTTATAAAAGAAATTGCAAGGAGACTGGAACATTGTGTGACAGGCTGGGACATGGGGCTTCTTTTGTTACGAGTATTCAGCTCCAGACTTTAATTGCACCAGTTTAATACCATATTGTCTTTTTTACCAGTTTATTGATTCCTTTTGTGGTCTGAAGACCTGAGAAAAAAGGTAATTCATCACTGCATTACATCTCCTAAGAGAAAATACCAAAGACCTGGGGCAAAAGACAACAAGGACGGAGCTGTCTATGTTCTACCTGCAGTAGATGTAGTGATGGACCTGAAAAAGCCATCGGCTTCTCCCGGCTCATGGCCTTGCCACTTGAGCTGCCTCTGAGTGATTCTGCAGACCACAAAATGTGCAAGAATGAGCACCAGACAGTGAAAAGGATGAAAGCAAAGCCAGGATCTGGCCCATCCCTCTGCTATTGACAGCCTCCGTACAAAAATGTAATTGCTGGCTGCCCTTGGCTTGGAGTACTCAGGCAAAAATTCCCCGTTGCTCTTTAGAGCTTCGAGACATATTAATGCAACTTTTAAAATAGCATCCTCTCTATTTTTGTTGCTAATGCTAAGAACAAATTAGCTTAGAAGAAAAACCCAGTGATCTCCCTTAATGCTATTGTTCTCCTAAAGTGCTAAGTGTCAGGATCTTACAGCACCACGCTGCAGATCTGGCGCTGCCCTCAATGTGTCCCACGGAGCGTTGACGCGGAGTGATGCAGAGCGCTGCTCCGATAAACATAATCAGTCCAAAGTGCCTTCAAAGTCACTGCTCTTTGAGCAGAACTAGCAGTGGTTTCAGCTCTGGTTTTGGATTTTTAGTCATTAAATAGCCTTTGAAACCCATGCTCATTTCCACCCCCGCCCTCCGGCGGGATTGTTGAGGGACAGCCCTGAAGTTTATTTAGTTCCATGTGTGATCTTTCCTGTGTTAGAACAGTGGGTACTTCTGACCTCGTATGGACTGTTATGCCAATTCAAGTATATTTACCTAAAAAGCCTTAAATGTTGCTAACTCTGATCTCATCAGAGCTCATCAGTGGTGCACAGGCAGGCTGGGTCACTATGGAAGTGGGAGGACCTTCGGAGGGAAACAAGGTAAGGTTGGAGTCCTGATGCAGGACTTCTGGTGCCCCTGTAAAAAGCATAACCCTGATGGCCCATACACCATGGCAGGGTGCTCATGTCTTTTGCTGAGCTGCAGTCTGCACCTCATCCAATCATCCCTGTTGTGGCTGCCCCATCCCTGGAAGTGTTCAAGGCCAGGTTGGATGGGGCTTTGAGAAACCTGGTCTCGTGGGTGGCAACTCCCTCCATGGACAAGGGGTTTGGAATAGATGATTTTAAGGTCCCTTCTAGCCCAGACCATTCTGTGATTTTATGATTCTACGATCCCTGCTGAGGTTGGAGGGATGGAAGGAAACAATCCAGCCATCAATACCCTACGCATGTGTTAACTTGGCCAGAGGTTTCCAGCAATAGGAGGTTAGGAAGGGCTGAAAACAACCAGGTAACTCTATTTTACTGACTCCTTACCCTACACATCCTACATACACTGGTCATTGTCTCTGGCTGAGCTAATTAACATGCAAATACTGATGAGCCAACTTGGCTTGTGGCTGTGCCATCAACACTGCGCTTCATGTGACCTCACTAACACATCTTAAGATCTGCAATAATTTCAGTGACATCCACAGGAGAAGGCGGCTTCCAATGGACAGTGCTCTGAAGGGAAGGGAAGCAAATTCCATTTACTGATTTTCTTCCTGCTTCTATCCATGATCACAGGAAAGTTCTCCTCCAACACTGCAGTGTCCTGTGCATGTTTCACCCTTCAGATCCAGGCAGTGCCATGCTTATTCGTGCCTTCCAGTCTGCTCAGTAAAGCTTGAATTGGTGGTCCTGGTTTAGTTCTGGTGAAAAGAAGCAGTTCTTACCCTCAGACTATTGAAAACCAGCTGCTTAGTCCTAATATTGGCTCACTACTTACTGAATGCATAATTTAAATTCTTATTGTGGAAATAATTTTTTTATCAATAACCGTTTCAGTCCTGGATCCACCAGGGCTGATTGGCACTTTTTGTGCACATCTATGTAGTCATACACACAGTGTTATGTGTGAGACACTGCCTTTGTCCCTCACCTGCCTCAGCTCCTGGGATAAATGAGTGCAAATGCAATGTTCTTGTTACTGTGGTAAAGTGATGGGTTCTGGTTGAATTAAAATAGTTCTGGAAGTAGTGTGGGACAGTCCAGTCACATGGACCAGGTCTGAAGTGATGCTTTTCCAAAGGGAACTAAGAATTTAAGCAGGAAACCTGATGATATGGTTCATTTTAGTAGCCTGGAAGAGGAAATGGAGAACTGAAGTCTGGGGCAAGACAAATTCCTACAAACAGTGGAGGCAAGGAGAGATCATCAGTGAGATGTTAAATGTACATGGACCACTCTTCTGTCCAAAGGGAATTTTTCCTTTATACCTGACTGAGAAATGTGGTTTACAGTGAGACTAAGCAGATATTTTTTGCCTTCTCTCTCCTGTGTTGCTGGTGGTACATATCAAATAGCCATGAATTTCACCTGTGCACTATGTTTGGGGTCTCTTTGGCTTTTTTCCAGGTACTCAAGGATTTAAGAGTTTCATGTGAGTGATGGCTCTGTTTTACATACACTGCTAAATACCTTGTATGATGGATTGGTGCTGGGAACCCCATCACAACAGTGTGCAGGGCAAAATGTATCAATAGGAATATTTTCTTCTCTTGCAAAGGGTCTAAACCAATCAGTCCATGCTCAGAGTCATCCCTTGCCAACCTGTTTCTTTCCTTTTTTAACAAAGCCAGGAAGAACACAAAATCCAGATTTGTGACATTGTTTGTCAATGATTTAATCTTACTATATGCAATGATAGTTGAAGCCAGTTCTGCACCAATTAGTTAACTATTTCACTGTTAGGGGAATTCAAGCCTAAGCAAGTGTTTTGGGGGATATCAAAGACGGTTTAGAAACATGAACAAAAGCTGTTGGCCTCTGTAATCCCAGCAGAGTTTCCTAGGTAAAGGGAAAGATCACAGTATGGTGAATCTCTCCAATTTTGGCTTTCTTCTAGGAGATGGGTTACCTGAGGGAAGGGTAAGTGACCTACTACTGCCAGTTGGAGGATGTATCTGTTAACTCAGGCATTAAAGACTGTTTGGTTTTGGAGCCAAAAGAGCAGAGGTTCAAACTCTATTCCCCATTCTGATGGGTACCTGACCCACTGTGTCTGCAATGGTGTCTGTTTCTATACAAAAAAAGCTAAATTAAGCATAACATGACTAAAGTAAAATTATTTCACAAACTGTCATGATCTAAAACATTAAATACAGACTCAGAGAGGAGAGGTCCCCAGCTGGGATTGTTCTGCCAATGATGACTGGACCAAGTCAGATATGATGTATTTCAGGTCACTCTTCAAGTGAAGTGGGGTGACTTTTGGGGGAGTTTCTCAGTAATTAATAATGACCCCAAAATCTGAAAATGCAAACAGGTTGTGTGGCAAAGTATTTTTTTTTCCCAGTATTTGCCAAGTATCCTCTAGTGCTTAGTTATGATGTCTCTGTAAGGCTACTTACAGTAGTTTTTTTTGGTGGGGTAACTGAGGCAGAGACCATGGGAGGAGTGTCGGGGAGGAGTGTCAGGGAGGATGTTAAAATTCAGCTATTAGTGGGCTCACAGAAAGGATACATTTTCACAAATTGTCCTGTGTACCTGCACACCTACACCTCAAATCCTGGTTTATGCAGCATTTTGAGCAGTGAGTGAAGGCAACACTCATATGCTGAACACCCAAACCTGGGTGCAGCTGGCAGTCCTCAGCATCCTGGTGTAGCAGGGCTTGGCATGAGGGGCCACATGGGTCACCCTGTGCCTACAGGAGGAAAAGGGTGATCCCCAGTGCTGTGGATACTCTGCTGTTTTCTACTGTTTTTTAAAAAATAGCAATATGGGGCTTGCTCTGTTGGGGTCAGATCCTGACTTTGTTTTTTTCCTGCCTGCTCCCTGATCTCACCCAGCTGGGCAGAGATGGGGGGGGAGGCGGGGGGCATCAAATCCTAAAGGGGTCGGGTGAAATTTGGCCCTCACCAAAAAAAGAAAAAAAAAAAAAAAAAGAAAGAAAAAAAAAGTGAAGAAAACACCAGATTCCATCACTGTCAAGAAATTTCTGGAACACGAATAGTCACAACCGTAGAGACACATAGCAAACACTGCTCACCCTCCGCCGCCCCCCCCTTCCACCCACACCCAATTTGTTTTTATTTCTTTGCCATCAAGTTGCCTTAACCATTTCCATGGCTTAGGGAGGCTAAGCCGCCGAGCGCAAGCTTTTGATTTGAAAAGGGACTGCATCCCCTTTTCAAAGGAGCCTGCTCCCTAGGGCAACCACATCACACTGCTGATTTGCTGCAGTGGAGACCGCAGCGCGTACAATATGCCCTCCCCCTCCGCCTGTGCTGCTTACAGCATCAGTCCGGAGCCGAGCGGGGAGACGGGAGCGATACCCACTAACCCACCCATGCTCGGGAATGCCTGACTGGTAACGCAGTGCCTCCGACGAAAGGACCGGCAGCTCCTCAGCTCTCCGAGATGCAAGCCAGTGCCGATTCCACCAAGATGGACTGTCTTTGGAGCAACTGGAAATGTCAGGGTATTATATCTATTCTAGTGTTGCATGCTAGAAGGACTGCATGGCAGAGGAGGCAAAGGCAGGATCCATCCATTTTTGCATTGTTCACCTGTGGGCCTTTGCATGCTGTTTTCTCTCCCTCCCCGTGAAGCTTTTCTTTTGGGGTAATTTAAGAAAGAAAGAAAGATAAAAAGCCCTTAATTCTTTGAATGCGTTTCTCCCATCTCCAGCTGTCTCACCCTGAAAGCATCCAGGATACAGGTCCTCCCTTCCCACCTTACAGCTCATTCCCAAAGCATCCGCCCTTGCCGTTAGCGGCGTCATTTCTCATCCTTGACTCTCTCCGTCGGGATATCGCTGGCATGATTTCCTACCTTTCGGGCTTTAGGAAAGCCGGGTGACGGTGAATTGGTGCCCGCTGGGGCTGGCGGGGGTTGGAGGTGGTGGCGTTGGGCGCCTGGGTGCCTCCTGCCCACGGACACACCCAGAGCCAGGCTTAGCCTAGTGTCGACACAAAGAAAACGCAGCTTTAGCAAGGAGGGCGACAGCTCCAGGGCGCCGCGGGATTGCCCCCTGCTTCCTACTTTGCCCTAGGATAGCTTTAAAAAACAAACAAACAAACAAACAACAAACCATTAATCCTCTCATTATGCTGCCGAGCACTCCGCTGAGCCGTTCGGGGGTGAAATGTTGCGGTGATGTTGTCTCTCGCTGCCGCGTAGGCGAGGGGAACAATAGCATCTCCCTTTTGGGCTGATTTTCAGCGTATTTCCAGCGGGTCGGTGTCTGCGCTGGGTGGGGCTGGCCACCTTCCCGGGTGCCTCGGACAGCTTTTCAGCCATTTTTAGTCGGGCTTCACACTTCCCAGGCAGCATCCAGCCTTTGTTTTGATAAAAGACAGTCTCTGTGACGCTGCTTGGTGGGCAGATTAGAGGGAGAAAAGCTAGCGGCTGATCCTGCGGGGCAGGCTGCTCCGGGCAGGCTTTGTTTGGATGTATTTTTTAATTTTAAGGTGCGTGTTTATGCTGAATAGTCAGTTCATGATGTTGATGCTGACAACAGGGTCCCTGGGAGAGAGATTACTCCATAGCATCATCTCATTAAAGGGTCCATGGTGCTTGCACACATAGTTTCATAAACGCAGCTCGATGCAACAGAAGCTGGAAAACCTTCCTCAAGTGTTTTTTGGGTAGGGGGAGATCTCCTCAGACAGACAGTTGTCTCTGGGGAGCTTGATATTTTTGCAATCTTAATTCAGCGTCTAATTGTATTTACTGACTGAGGGTTTTTTAAGGAAGATGAGTAGCTGGAAAGTAAACAGATGCACCTGTTAAATGCCAGTCTCCAGCAGCTCCAGCTTTCCATGCCGTTATCAAGGGCGAGGGTTTTCCATAGGTCTGCCTGATTCATTAAGCTTACACGGGAGAGCCACAACCAAACTTCAGGGTCTTTTCATCTGAGCTTTGCAGATAAACTTCCTCGTAGGGTGGGGCTTGGGGTTTTTGTTTGGTTTATTTTTCCCAAAAATGCTCAGTATTTTGCTGATTTTTATAAAAACATTGATTTGCTGAGTCAGATTGTTGAACCACCTGTATTTAGAGGCAAACTAAGTATTTTCTTTATTTATCAGAAAAAAAATTTTTTTTCATAAAATAAATAAGGGGAATAATGAAGGGCATGCTGCTAGTGTATGATAATAATAATAGCGTGGTTTCTCTTCTTCAGCGTTTTCCTTTTCAAAACTGTGGTAGATTTGCTGAAAATTACATGACAAAATATGTCCCATGCTGGTTTAAAAAAAAAGCCCCAGGTCTGAAAAAATCAACGCAGCTAAAATAAATCACTTGCCTCACTTCCACTGAATTTGCATATTTTTTTCTTATTCTTGGGTGGTGCTTTATGATTCAAAAATGGTCCTGCAGAAAACATGAAATAGTCACAGAATATTATTTCTGTCAGCAAAATTCTTTGATCAGTCCAGATAAAATAGAAGAAATTTAAAATTCAGAAGAATGGAGACTCAATTCATTGATTCTTTTAATATCTATTATTCATGTAGTCTCTGTCTCAACCCAGAATATCAGTTTCGTGCAAACCTGGAGTTGTATAATTTTGCCAGCTTCATTGTCAGTTGAATTATGGTTCCTCCCTGAAAACTCTGGAATGTCTGTGAGCATAACAGGTGCAGACAGAAACCTCAGTAAATGCAGAGCGTATTTCTACTGAAATTAAGGAGATACAACACTGAGGTTTACATAAGTTTTAATTACTAAACAGTCAAGCCTACAACTAGCTGTATCATTGGGTTGACCTTATGGCACTTATAAGTGGTTGGGGATCTTGAGGAGCTGCAGAGACACTTGGTGAAGCTTTGGCTTTGCCCGACTAGACCAATGTGCTGTTATTTTCCTTGCTGTGAAGCAACTGCCGCTGTTGCATATGTTCAGGAATATTGCAGAGTTTTTTACCTGTCTGTCCTGCAGGTTCAGCAGGATTATAGCAATGGGAGATCACGATCCAGCCCTTGGGTGAGCAGGACTGTAATTTGGCCCCGCTGGGGGTCTGCTTAATTCAAAATATTAACACAGGTAGCTTTGGGGAGTCGCAGCCGAGTTCCACGCCCCAGTGGTCTCCCTGCACTGGAAGGTGATGCATTTGAAGCAGGCTGGGATGGGGCCATGCATAATGCATGAGCGTGTGTAGGAACGTCTCCGACTGGGCATTCTGGCGGCTGCGGGCCCTCGTGTGACAACCTACAGCCAGTGTCAGCCGTGTGACACACCGAGTGTGCAGCTGCCAGAGGGGCCTGCTGGGTGAGGTGTGCCTCCAGCTTCTGGTGCAGCACCTCTGTGCCTTCCCCAGGCACTCGGCCCTGCTCGGCAGGACACAGCTTCACACCCTGCTAGAGAGGTTTCTCTGGGTTAGGAAGGACACAGAATCATAGAATATCCTGAGTTGGAAAGGACCCACTAGGATCAACTTCTGGCCCTTCACAGGACAGTCCGACAATCCTACCATGTGCCTGAGAGTGCTGTCCAAAAGTTTCGTGAACTCTGTCAGGCTTGGTGCTGTGACCAGTTCCCTGAGGAGCCTGTTCCAGTGCCCAGCCACCTTTGGGTGAAGAACTTTTTCCTAATATCCAAACTAAAACCTCCCCTGACCAAGCTTCATGCCATTCCCTCAGGTCCTATCACTGATCACCAGAGAGAAGAGATCAGAGCCCAAGTTTGCCCCAAATTGGTGGAGGGAGCTATTTGATGTCAGTTCACTGGTCCCCATGAGTATTCCCTTTTCCACTCTCTTCTTCTACATGCCAGCTCTTGTGTGGTAGTAACTGACGTGCCCCTTCCTTCACTTTCAACCTCCTTCAAGACTTAGTAAAAAAGAAGCATGGAAAGATCCAGAGAAACAGGCCTGTGAACAGTTCATAGAAATGATCCTAAGTGTTATCCACATTATAATTATAACTTAATGTGGAAAAGGACTGCAGACTTCATCAAATCCATCTGGCTGACATAACTACTGGGACTGGAGTTACTGATTAGCATTTTCTTGACAGCTGTTTTCAGAGAACCAGCTTTCTTGCTTGGTATATCATTGGTTTTGAAAGGGTGATGAGAAGCTGCACCAGCTGTTCCTGGTGATGTTCCCCACTTTAAGGCTGAAAGAGGAGTTCAGTGGCAATAATATGGATGCATGCAGTTAATCTGTAATCTTATTGACAGTTGTGAAGCCTGTTTAATTACAGCTTCATAATGAAAACTTAACTTTAGCCAGTTGGTACCTTCAGTGCTTTCCTGAAAATAGTGTGGGCTGATCTCTCAGCTGGGATGCACGCAATAAAAATACGTCCCAGTGTTTGGTTCTTGGTAGGGCTAAAATCTTGTAACCAAGTCATCATCTGGTGTAACCAAATTAACTAATAGGTTCACAAAACTACACTAACTCAGGAGGAATTTGTGTCCTAATTTCACAGAAGATTTCCTGTGAAATTTGTCAAGATTTTTTTCCACTTTCGGGTTTACTTTCATTTTAATTCGTGTCAGTTCTTCTTCCAGCACATTCCTGTTGATGGCAATACAACTGTAAGATCAAGAGCTTAAGGTTAGAGGATAAATTCTCTTAGATGTGCTTCAAACTGTTTGTCTGCCAACCATCCCAAAGAACACCTTGACCTAGGAGGTCAAAAAACCCGTGAGACAGTGTGCTCTGCATACCTGCTGTGCATCACAGAATCATAGAATGGTTTGGATTGGAAGAGACTTTAAATACTATATAGTTCCAACCACCCTGCCATGGCCAGGAGCACCTTCCCCTGGACCAGGTTGCTCAGAACCATGTCTTTTAAGAACAGATGGACAATATTCTTTTATTGCTACAACAAGGTGAAAATTCTGCAAAAATAAGATTATTTAAAGGTATTCCCCTCGGAGTAATTTAAATTCCAGCAAGAGGCTGATGGGGCAATATCTGAAGGCAATACTGGAGGGCTGCTTTTGTTTTCATTAGGACTCTGGGACATGAGTTCCAGTGAGGTTTTTTGGTATCAGAAGGGACACTCTCCACATCCCACTTAATCATCACAAATAATATAGGCTTGAACCTTGATTCATTTTGAAAATCTGCAGATTCTCAAATGTTTGGATAGAATTAGAGAGAGTCCAGGTCTGTTATTTTAGTCCAGGGGCATCTTGGGAAAATCTTAGCATTTCCATAGCATTATGTGCATTCAGGGACTCTGCTTGGTCTCTGCTCACTTAAGGTGAGAGCAGTATCATCCTCCACAGAAACTGTCTAAGACAGGTAATGATATGGTTTGTTGAGCAGGAGGTGTGTGTTTCTCTGGCCTCTGTGTTTAATCCAGGTCTTCAAGCACCTCTCATGTGAACATGAAAATAACAACAGCATAATCATTAATAACAGCAAAAATAACATTACTAAATACTAATTAATATAAATAATAAATAATGCTACAATGGGCTTGTGTGAGGCGTGGTTGTAGGGCTGATATTTTTATTGCCAATCCTCCTCTGTCTACCCAAGCCCACTCTGGTGCCTCATGTAAGAAAATCAGTCAATACTTTTTTGCTCACATTCTGATCTTGCAGATGATAGGGAGTAGGATATAATGTGGAAGGTATACTGTTTCAAGATTTTCCATTTCCCTGGTCCTGTTCGCGCTCCAGGTATCTTCTTGGTCTGAATTTTCAAGTTAAGTCTTGCGACAGGTAAAGACAGAAAGCTGAACTGAGGACAGGAAGTTAATGGGCAGAGCATGTACGAGAGGTAGACGTAGGGAGAGATTCCTCAAGGCTGGAGATAAAGGATAAGGAGATATACCTCATGAAACAGCACATATATTCGTTCTTGGCTCTGCTGTTCATCACAGCAGTCTCCTGAAGGCACCAAACTGTTCATTCAACTGTGTATCCGTCTATATTACATTAGAATCAGATCTGTTGTGGTGAGAGGAGCAATGTCCGCATTGGATCCTTCACTGGAGAGAAGAGGGAAGGCCTGGTCCTGCAGCCCGTGGTTAAAGCTGCAAACTGGACTTGCTTTGAGTGTGAGCAATATTTATTTCTACTCAGAAACCTACAGAATTATTGCATTTTGTTGTCAAATATTTTTGTGACAGTGCTGTAAACAAGATTGTTCTTTAATTATGTTTCCTGATCTTTTCACTCCCAGTAAGTCTGAGAAATGCTTTATGAAGTCATGATATTACACTGTGTACAGAATTAAAGGCTGTGTGTAGACAGGTTTTTCTCACTTCTCTTTAAGGTTAGCATTAGATAGGGAGTGAAGCTGTACAATGTGTTGATCACATCCAAGGGTGCTATTAGTATGCCGAAGAACATACAACCTTTTAGGCAGTTGTCAAGACCTGTGAGCTTCATTTTAGGGCTGGATACCAGGGGTTTGCCACACTTCTTGTACTGACTTCCATGTAAATGCTGCTTGATGCGTGCTCATTTTTCACACAGTTGTTGCAGTAGAGGAAAAACTTGCAGAACCAGAAGGAGAGAGCAGACGTTTTCAGAGAAAGGGAGGGAGAAGCTGTGAAAGAAGTGAATTGTCCGGCCTGTGCTCAGTTGATCTTCATTAATTTTTATCTTAAAATCTTTCATCTTTCTTTGAGATGTGGAATGGAGAGATCCCCATTTCTCTTACAAAAGCGTATTTTGAAAACATAACCATGTGGGAGTCTGAAGGTGTGAGGACATTTTAGCTACAGGTTGGTTGAATCCTCTATTTTCCCTGTGGGATCTT
The DNA here is from genome assembly GCF_036250125.1 of Pseudopipra pipra. Classification (NCBI taxonomy): domain Eukaryota; kingdom Metazoa; phylum Chordata; class Aves; order Passeriformes; family Pipridae; genus Pseudopipra; species Pseudopipra pipra. Next base: position 60,263,453 of record NC_087554.1, read on the forward strand.
CCCTCAGGACCTTGGGCCTGCAGCTGCCCCACACCATGATGCTTCTGGGGACCACGTAAGCCACCAGATCCTGGGGAGAATGGACTCAGAGCATCATTGATTAGTTCACCTCAGCTGTCTCAAATTGTTCACCCCTTGCTCCAGCACTGCCCTTTCCAGCCCCCAGGTCTGTCTTTTGGCTTTTTTTTGATGCCAAATATTGAGGAGCAGAAACATTTTTCTGCTGAAAGCCACGATGAAAGCTGTGAGAGCTTTCAGGCACTGTAGTTAGGAGCCATTCCTTGCTGGCACAAGCACTGTCTGCTGCTGCTGTTTCTTATATTTGTGAGGTTAATTTTAGCTTGCCTCACAAACATGGGTATTTACCAGCTGCTCATATTAACAGGTGGTTGCTTGTATTATAGAGTTCACCTTTCTGCATCGCTTGTCTGGGGTTTGGCCCCAAATGGAGGATCACATTAATTTAGTTAGGAGAGATTATGCCATAATGTATAGCTGAGACACCGATTTGGCACCCTTGAAAACTTTTTCAACTAGAAGAACTACGTGAGCAACACTTTAGAAGTTTTACTGTGAGTTAAAAACACAAGCAGGTAATAGTTGCAGATAAGTAGCTCATCAGATGCACTTCTCCAGAAAAATTCTTCAAAGGCCGTGGCAGTGACCTGCAGCCCTGTCTTGCAGATGGCTGGCAAGTCCTTTGTAATAAACACAACTAGTTTTGAGTCTGAGACAGCTCTGGCAAAACCCAGAGTCCTTTTATACCTCCGCAAAAGAGTCAGAGCTCTGGTGAGTTGTACTGGAAAGAGTGCAGAGTGACCGACGCTGCTTCCCTCCTTCCAAGAGGCCAAAGGGAGATCATGGAAAGCTACAGCTGAACAGCTTCTGCATGTTAATGGGCATGGCCAGGATTTTACAGTAGTGATTTCCAAAACAGCAGGAACCCAACCCTCAGTGAAGCCAAAGCTGGTTTCAATGCCCAAACCCTTTTTACAAATCCGAGCTGCAAACTTTGGGTGGTTTGAAGTTGGCGTTTTGGCTCTCGGAAGTGGATCTTGCTGAGCCAAACAGACTGAGCCCCTGTCCAATTGCATGCAAATCACACATCAACAGCCTCACGTGGCACCAGCCTCCTGCTTCATGCATATTCAGTGTGCACTGCTCAGAATTGTGCCATTGTGGTGGGGCCTGGGCAGCGCCGTGCACACACTCACACACCACCTCCAACACGACCAGTGCTTGCAGGACCTTGCACCAGACTAGGACCTTTCATTCTTTCCCTGCAGATTGACCAAAGGACTTAATTATTATGTCATTAACCCACGCTGTGAGGGATCCCCTGTCCTTTAATTTATCTGGGGGAATGCTGTACCCACCTTAGAGCTGGGCTCAAAGCCTGTCTCAGCCTGGGGCCAGTGTGTACTGGTGAATGTCTCTGCAGAGGAGTGTGTGTGTGTGAAAGCTGCAGCTCCAGCTCAGCTCCTAGCCCTGTCATCCTCATACCCACTGTGTCTCCATGTGCTAGGGAGGCTGGTCTGAGCCTGGGTGGTTGTGTCTTCAGGGTGCCAAGGAAGGGGTGCAGGCAGGAACACACAGCTGCAACCATATTTAGTGACCTGTTGAAGGGCAGTAAACTCCTAGAGTCAACAAATGTTTGAAGGAGTTGTTTGGTATCTTAATCAGTTTTATGTGAATATAGGATGAGGTAAAACTCAAAGGTGATGTATTAATGTGGTGGACAACCTCATCTTTCATTTTCATTCCCAAATCGGGGTTCACCTGCTGGTGAAGGAGCACTCCTTTGACGCTTAGTCTCTATTTACAACACCAGTCACTGATGTGACAGGTATTTTGGCTCTGGTGTAAATGGTTACAAGGGAAAATGGCACTGAGAGGAAGCCAGGCAAAGGATCCCAGCTACTGCATTCTGCACCTAGTGCACCTCTGCCTGCTTATAAGGGAGATTTGTTTATGTAAGGAAATATAGGACAAAAATGTGTTTGACTACTGACTCAGCAAGGAAGCATTTTTTTACCAAGAGAGTGGTCAAACCCAGGAACAGTCTTCCTAGAGAGATGGTCAGTGCCCCAAGCCTGTCAGTATTTCAGAGGCATTTGGAAAAAGCCGTCAACAGTGTACTTTAGCTTTTGGTCATCCCTGGAGTGGTCAGGCAGTTGGACTAGATGATCTTTGTAAGTCCCTTCTAGCTGAAATAGTCTACTTTATTGTATTTTAGTCTAGTCTAGTCTGTTCTATTTGATTCCATTCCATTCCAATAATGTAAAAGGCCTTTAGAGTGACTGAAGCTGCAGCTGAAGGAGAAAACATGGCTCTGACACAGCGCAGGTGTTTTTAGCAGCATCTGAATTCCCAGGGAACTGATACGGCTCAAATCCCTGAGGCCTGTCAGCAAAAAAAAAAAGTGTTTCCTTCAGGGAAGCTCACTGACCGTGCCTGGATTCCACAAGTTTCCATGGATTTCTAGCTCTGTACTCTTCTTCTCCCCCTTCCCTGCCCAAGGAGCTGTGAGGATCACCTTCCTCCTGGATCGCGTTTTGCCAAGTGGTTTGGCTCACTCCCTTCTCCTTAAGGAAGAGGATGAGGAATGGCTGCAGGAGCAGCAAATCCCGCCCAAACAGCTGGACATGGCAGCATTGCTGCAGCTCCCCATCCCTTCAAGGGACATGAGGAGAAGGCAGATGTGCTTCCTGCCCTTGAAGATCCTGACAGACCTGTCAGGCTGTGGGTAGGGGGAATGTGTTCCCAGGCTGGACCTGGGCTCTGGGACAGCCACGTAAAAATCAGTCAACTCATGTCTCCCTTCTCTATGCTGAGATTTTCCACCTAGCAGTTGGCACACATTCTTTCCATGCACTAGGGAATATTTGCCTCAGGTCTAAAAGGCACAGGATCACTCTCTCCCAGATCTCATTTGGCTGGTGAAGGAGGCCAGCTGCCCTTTCATCTGCTCTCTCCCTCATGCACATGTCCCCAGAACTGTGTCATTTGGCCTCTGTCCATCTCGCTCTGACCCTTTCCTTGCCTGATACAGCTTAATAAATACCTCAGTCCTTCCATGGCAGGAACTAAACAACTTTCAGGATATATACACACCTGGTCAAGTCTGTCTTGAGTAACTCAGGATCTTCCTTTTCGAGGGGAACGAGAAAATGCAGTTTGGCCTCTCTCTGCATGAGAATACAGCCCACTGCCTGTCTGCAGGAGGATGAGTTGGAAGATCAGAGATTTAGTTGCTCATTTTTGGGTCTTATCATTAATTGGAATTGACTCAGGGAACTCTACTGGAGTGAGTTTTGTATTTTTTGGCTCAGCTCTCATTTCTTTGCCTCTCTGCTGCCTGTGTCCCAGGGAGTATTTTCCACTTGTAGGTGGCCTTTTTCTGTCATCAGCAGATGATGTGCCATGTACAGCATCCTGAGCTAGCTCACCTGTGCTTATTTAATTTAATGTGGAGGTTTTGTGTGATAGAAAGTTTAAGTATCCATGCCCCAGGGCTTCTGCAAGAAGGAGACCTGGGCATATATCTGGAAAGACTCCAGCCTAGTCCCTGTTCCGTGAAGTCAGCACACAGGATCCCAAAACATGCACCAAGGTCCCTTGTCCCGTGGCTTCCATGCAGCCCATAGATCTGGTCATGTGTGCTCATGATCACGGGTCTGGTGCTGAATGTTGGCACTCAAAAATAGTAAAAGGTTATTATGTAGTGTATGTTGATGGAGAACATAGCAGGATGGGAATGTTACATGAAGAGAAAAGAGCTCAGTAATACAACAGCAGTTTTTGCATTCGAGCCCATCACTTTGAAAAGCAACACTTATACATGTAACATTAATGAGTAATATACCTCATTGACTCAAGGCAAACAAGGCATGGTGACTCACAGTTTTTGGAGATTAGATGATAAGAACTACTAGGCTGGATTAATTTTGTTTCTTTTTGTATCTGTGACTTTTTTTTTGTTTTGTTTTGTACAGATTGCAATTTTCCTGAATTTACTCTTTGTTTGGAATGATTTGACAAGAGGCATCTCTGAAATCTGTTTGGCTGGTGGTGTGTTCAAGCTGTTCATGAGGACTTGTGCAGTGTGTGAAATTAAAGCTGTTTTGTTTAGATTGTCATGAGCATGTTCTTTGGCTGGATAAAAAGTCCTCGCAGGAAAAAAGCTGTTGGTAGAAAATAAATTCAGTTCACCTTTCTGGACTAGATATTCCACAGTCCTTTCATAAAACTTTGCTTTTATAGTGTCTGTTCCTGATGGTAAGATTTTTTGCTGGAGAGGTTGAAGTAAACTGTACAAAATGTGTGAAAAACCCTGTAAAAATTAACTGCTTTACAAATGTAAAATTGCATTACTTGAAAATGGTTTTATGCACTTGTTTTGTTCTAAACAGTAGCCCCCATGGAACAACTTTCCCCCATGGAAAGTTACATAACAAGCAGAAAGCGTTTTTGTTTTTAATGTTTCTGAGATGGTTGCAATAGATTAGCAAGAGAGGTTTATTCTGTATTTTAAGGCCTCATCTGAAAAATTCTTTCTTACACATGTGACTGTTAAGCAGTGGTAAAACCAGGAGTCTTCTCCTTTCTCAAAACTTAGGAAATAACAAAATTATATTATCAGAACTTTGAATGGGAAAGTGGTTTATTGTAGCTAGTCCCAAACTTTCTCATTCGTTTATCAACAACCAAAATTGGAAAATGTTTTGATCAAGCATTTGGCATTCGGACTTGTGGCAAAAAAACAATCCGGAGTTCCCAGACTAAGTAAGGTAGGTTGAAGTCTTCCATACAGCCCTGGCAACAACACAAACCCCAGCTTGCTCTTGCCTTGCTGCTGCAAGAGACCCACCCACCGTGCTGCGATTGGAGATACTCATCCATCTTATCTAACCCAGGCACAGGCGCAAGGAAAACAAGGATTTCAAGTAGGTCATTGGTCGTAATTTCCTCAGAGTGTCGCACAGGTCACTTTACTGCTTCCGTTGGGGAGTTCCCATTGGTGCTGAAGTGAGCGGGAGCATCTCTCCTCCCTTCACCCCCCTGCAAGCACTCCGAGCATCGCGGTGGCCGCGGTGGCCGCCCTCGATGCCGTTCCAGCTCCCGCCTTTAACGTGTCGGTCTTCTCTCCGCAGCTATCGACCTGTTGTACTGGCGCGACATCAAGCAGACAGGGATCGTGTTCGGCAGCCTCCTGTTGCTGCTCTTCTCCCTGACCCAGTTCAGCGTCGTCAGTGTCGTGGCCTACCTGGCCCTGGCCGGCCTCTCGGCCACCATTAGCTTCAGAATCTACAAATCGGTCCTACAGGCTGTGCAGAAGACGGACGAGGGCCACCCCTTCAAGTGAGTGCTCTGCTGTCGTGGCCCGGGGGCTGTTTGTCTTACAGGGGCTGATTGTCTTACAAAGGATCCATTCCCAGTGGCAAATCGCATTTCCGTAGCTTCCGCTTTTCTGCTGGATAAAATTCTCTTCTTGCTCACAAAACGGGAAATAATAAAATATTTTCTGTAGTTCGGTGTCTCGAGAGATGTGAGGCTGTGTTGGCTCAGATCTTGGAGAGAAGAAGGAAAAAAAGACAACGCAAAAATCGTTGTCCTCTAAGACGTGGGATTTTTTTCCTCTGAAATTCAAAAGTTCCAGAAAATTTTAAGGAAACAGAGGAAAAGGGTTTTATTAGAGCTAATGATAATGCAGTATCTCTGCAAGCAGGAGGAGTATTGTTTGTATTGTTTCTGGGCAGAATCTGTGGGGCACAGAGGGGAAACTACCTGTATCTTTTCTGCAGCAACCCCTTACCTAGGTGATGGTGCCAGTGCCAATGCTGGTGCACTCTCCACACTTCACAGTGCCTGGAGGTTTGCTCCAAGAGAACAAGTGATCCATTCTCCTCTGCTGTGCCAACTACTTGGTAAACCAGGTCAGGGAACTAGTGTGGTTTTAAAAAACACACACTGAAAAGAAAGTCTGGTTGGGGTACTGCCTCTTTCTGCTTCACTTGGGTCAGTTCTGAGCTGCAACTCATGAGTGTAGCTCAAAGAGCACAGAAATTTGTGAGGAAGCCCCCCAGACAGGAGTTGTATCCCCTTTTGGGTGCGCTAAAGAGACAAATCCCATCAAGACCAGGCTCTGCTTGGGGGGAGGGGGTGAACCTGCCTGGGTTTGTAACCGGACCTGTGTTTCTGGCAGAGCCTACTTGGAGATGGAGATGAATCTTTCACAGGACCAGATCCAGAAATACACAGATTGTCTCCAGCTATACGTCAACAGCACAGTCAAAGAGCTGAGGAGACTCTTTCTCGTTCAGGACCTCGTGGACTCTTTAAAAGTAGGATTGCTTTAAATATTTTTAACCCCTCTCTAGAGGATCAATCTCCATTTCAAAGAGTTGCTTCCTGTGTTGACATGGTTGTCATGAAACCTAGTTTTGTGTAGCTCCGGATATAAAAGTTGCTCTCCTTTTTGATTTAAAAACTGCTTGTTTCCAGCACTTTAGAGGTTTGAGTCTCTGCATTTGAATGTATTGATGCGTAATACAGGACTTAGAAATGTGCAGAACCAGCTTAGCTCCACCACAGCTCTAGAAGCTTCTCTGCATTATGCTTTCTGTTACTTTGCCACAAAATGGTGTTTCCCTCTGTTAATCTGTATTTCCTCTACCTGTGGCATTTTCTACTATGAAGAAAGGTCTTTTTTCACTCCCTGCTGAAATAATTATTGATTTTCAGCCTTACACCCAGGCAGTTGTTCGTCAGAGCGAAAGGAAGATCGTTAAGAGAGCAGACGTGGATTAGGCTCCTAAATCAGTAAAAACTTTTAGGAAAATATACCCATCTCTCAGCATCAAGGGTTTTCAGTCCCTGAAATTATCACTTTTGGGGCTGTGCTTAACCTGTGTGGGATGACTCCTGACATCATGAAAATTGGATGCAGAAATCTGTCTGTGCCATTCTCAATGCAGAGTCCTACATGCATGCAATTAAGCCCTAAATATACGTGAAAATCAGCTAAAAGGGTAAGAAGCAGTGATCAGAATGGAGAATGGGGTTTATAAACCCAGAAAAACTGCCTAGTTCCTAATGTGCCTTATTTAACAACTCCCTTCCACATTAAAAAAGGCTAATGTACTGTTATATTAGCTAGTTAAGCAATCCAATTCCTTCTTATGCCGACACTGGAGGTGATGTAATGATCCATCTTCAATTTAGTTTGCAGTACTAATGTGGCTGCTGACTTACGTGGGAGCCCTCTTCAATGGCCTGACTCTTCTGATAATGGGTAAAAATCAACATTTCTTTTAAAATCTACTTTTAACTTGAACTCCCTCATGATTTTGGCTTAGACAAAACAGCCTATCCTCGGCGTGCCTCCCCCACAGTTAAACCATCAACATTTATTTGCCTTCCCAGTAAATATTCATTATCCCATTACACTGTCCCTCCTGCCAGAGCTATTTTGCAGTTTATGGCTTTGCAGCTACTAGTCCCAGAGCAATGGGAAATTCCATATTTGGGAGGTTTCAGCAAAGTGCATTTTTGATGCAGAGATCCCTGGTGGATCAGCTGACCAAGTGGCACGATATGTGTTTGTCACTGAAGTAGGTCTCTTCTCTGGAGGAATCTGGTCTGCAGGAATATAACAGTGTGCTCTTTTTCTCCCTCAGCTGTGGTGTCTATGTTTACTCTCCCTGTTGTATATGACAAGTACCAGGTAGGTCTGTCCTCTCGCTGCAGTTCGGGTGTCTGGGTGCTTCTGCCTTGTTGTTGCCTGCTTGACTTGGTGTCCTTTTGCTCCTTGCAGGCACAGATTGATCAATACTTGGGACTCGTGCGGACCCACATGAACACTGTCGTGGCAAAGTGAGTCCAGCAGCAGACTTGGCCAGAACTCTTGCTGTGAGGTCGTGGTGCACTGGGGGTGGCTGACACCTGGGTGGTCCTGGGGACACCGTGTCGAATCAGTGATGTCCCCCCCGGATCCTGGAATGTGAGAGGCTGTCCTCCCCAGATCCTGGAATGTGAGAGGCAGACCCCTGTAGGAACACAGCTCTCCTCAGCTGAGTGCAGACTAAGGCAGAGCTGTGACCCTACACCCTTCTCTTCCTTCTGCCATTTGGGGGAACTGTGGACAGAGGAGCCCAACCAGGGACTGATGTTCATGTATGAAGTCCATACATATGTACATACGTGGCCAGGACAAACAGGAAGGAATGGGTTAATTCCCTTCCCCACTGACCAGTCTAAGCCTGGGTTTTTGCATTCAGGGAGTTAATAATACCATTAGTGAACAAAGTGGGAATTAGAGCACCACGCTGTTACAGCAAGAAAATACCTGCAAGCACCATCATCTTTAGTGTTGCAAACCCCTGTGGAATGGATGGAGCACCTGGATGAAATTTTTGATGCAGTCTGCTCTAGTTCCCAATGCATTGCCTTTACCAAAAGCTTTTGTGGGATCCCCAAGGGCACAGGGAGGGTCTAAGCATTGCTCTCAAAACTTGAGAATTACTGAAGCAGGATGGCTGGTCTGGAAGGTAGATCCATACATCTCAGCAGTTTTTATCCATGGCTTTGCAAAAGCTGGATGCATAACAGGTACCCAGTGGAAGGTTACAAAATGGTAAGGTACAGAGAGCAAGTGACTCACGAGGAGCTGCTGAGGAAAATGGGGTTATTTAGCCTGGCAAGGAGGGAGATAGGGAGTGATTTCACAGCAGCCTATAAGTACGTGATGGGAAGTTACAAGATGATACAATCAGCCTCTTCTCAGCAGTGGCAGATGTTGCTTATAACAAGGAGCAACAACATAAATCCAGTTTAGGAGGTTGATGTTGAACATTCGGAGAAATTTTTTCGCTGGGAGATTAGGACTGGAGCAGACTACACAGAGAGGACTCAAACCCTCCTGCCTTAGAGGTTTTCAAGAGGCAGCAACACAAAGACGTGGCCAACATGATTTAGCATTGGCAATAGTTCTGCCTCATGTAGGAAGCTGAGTCAAAGATTTTCAGGGTCTCTTTGTAGAAAACATTTCTATTGTTCTGCAAAATCCCTAGCCTTGGGCAGGACTAAAAGTTTGTTCTGAAAATTTTCTTTTTAGTCTTCATTCCTGGCTTCCAATATGGTCTATTCCTCCAATAGACCATGGAGGAATAATAAAGGGGGGGGGAGAAGATCACTGAGAAAATCCCATGGTTACATGGACCACCAAAAACCAGGCCTGCAAGAACACCTAGATGGGCATCATTTCTTCTTATTATTACACTTCAGTCCACCTGTTGAGACAACACACTGAAATTGAGCTAGAGTTTAACCCTAAATGAGAATCCAAGTGGGGGTCCACTGGGATGGAATAACTGCCTCACCATATAATCCTTCTTTTTCTTTTTCTACTTTATTTCTAGGATTCAAGCTAAAATCCCAGGTGCTAAGAGAAAGGCAGAGTAAAGCAGACGTCAAGAATTCGTCGACCACAGTAGTAAAAAATGGGGAAATCTGGAGTGAAACAGCTCTGTTCTTACACTTTACTGCAAATTTACCATTCTTTTTTTTTTCTCAACACCATAATCTTAGAAACATAAAACTCAGAAGCAGTGCTTTTCCCCTGCTGCTTCTGCACTTAGGATATTTGCAATCACTTGTGTCAAGCACTAAAAGTATAGTAAAGAGAAAAGTGTACTAGATGTGGTTTTTTGTGTTGCTTATAAAGTGCATGATGGTGAGAGCCTAAATAATATTGACCTTTTTATTTTTATTTTTTTTTTTAGTGTTTTTCCTTCTTCTATTGGCATTGCTTCTATAACTTTTAATGTTACATGTGGCTAGGGGCTTTCCTGCTTAGCGCACTTGATGCAATAGTTAAAATTGCTTCTACGTCACTGGGTTGCTGGTTGGATTCATCTTTATTAACTATATAGAATTGTAGACTGATGTTTTAGTGTTTTCCAGCACAAATAAAATAAACAGTAATCGGTACTTATGGTAATCAGTTTTGTATAACTCAAAAAAAAAAAAAGAAAAAAAAAGAAAAGAAAACAAGACCCAGTACTTTTGTCGTAAAGGATTGACAGGCTGATTTACATGTATGGTAACTGGAAAGTTCCAGCATGTTCAATTTATTACGATTTGTATTACATTCTCTGTAGTTCCTAATGGACTTAATTATGGACTCTGAATATTTGCACTTATGTACTTGATACCGAATGCAGAAATAAATGTTACTAAATGTAAAAAGTTCTCACTCTTGTTGCCACTGGGTTTATCTTGATTTTTGCAAACTGGACACATACTCTGCAAAAAGGAGCATTTTCTCTCTCTCTCCCCCCCGGACATCTGCACACACTCCCTGACCACAATGGTGCAGTCCAACAAGTAGTACATGCATAGTAATATTTAGCTCATCTAATATTTTCACATCCTGATGCGTACAGCAATAAAAGAAGGATCTTAGCACACAGTTTGGGCTTTTCTGGTGTAGAAAATATCAGAATAAATGTCTCATGCTCCGTTTGCAGGTCGTGCAAATCATGAGCAGCACACTATGGAGGCATCATCACAACACAAAGGACTTTTCAGTTTCTTTATCACCAGGTTACTCTCTTATCCAAAGCTGTTTTTTGAAATCTGCTTTAAACTGTGGAATCGATACTGAATCCAGAGGCTGGGAACTGAAATAAACATTTACTCTTGTTCAAAGGTGAAGGTTTTTAAAAATCAGCGTTTGCTGTTCGAGAACCATCAGATGAGAGAAATAGCTGTTGAGCATTATCCGAAGTGCTTCAAAACAAACAGTTGGTTAAGTGTTTGGTTTGTCCATTTGTGGAACACACCTGTGGATTTTATTTTTTTTTGCATAATAATGCAAACATCAAAATATTTTCAGCCGAATCACCGTTTATCTCTTTTTTTCTATGACAAAAGTTTTTATGCAGAACTTTTTTTTTTCTACAAAAAACTAAATCTTTAAACACTTAAACCCAACTTTTTGAATTTCAAGTCTCCTTAGATTTGTTTATTAATTCACCATCTCAGTTACACATGGACATGGTGATATCTGTCCTAGGTCAGGCTGCAGTTCTGTTCGTGTGTAAAGCACAATCCAAATGCTCATGAGGAGTTGTTAGAAAGAGTGGTATGGCTGTGGGCTAATTAATTATTGTGATGAGTCTCAAATAACCTTATTTTCATTGATGCTTTATGTTAAAAATTCTTCTTTTTCTCATATTTAAAAATACTGGGCCATCTTTTAAATGTCACCTGCAGCTAGACAGGACCATTTTTCCTCAGTGAAAAACTGCCTGAAGCTATACAGGAACATTTTTCCTCAATGAAAAACTGTGTGCCTTGAAGGGGCAGAAGTTGCTTTTAATCAAATGGAATATGTTTGTTTTAGCATGTGCAGTTTGCAACCAGGAGTAAAAATTCAACATGTACCCCCTGCTTTTACTGCCTTAGAGTTCCCTGTGTCTCTGAGGAAGATAGTACAGACCATACAAGCATCTTTGAGGATAAATATTGACCTTCAGAATTCTTATTCAGATGAATACGTGGGCTCCACATGTTGATTTTGAAAATGAGACCATTTGACATCCCATCCTGTTGGTCCCAGAAGTGTTTTCTTCCCTCACACCAAGTCATATCCAAGACTGGCCTTTTGCAATGCTGAACCCTAAGCATGGTTTAAAGGCTATATCTCCTTCATACTTGGAAATAAAGCAAAATAAAATCTTCTGGCAGAGTACAAATATTCTTAAGAACCTTAATCAATAGAGTCCAAGAAGCCCTCATCACCTTGATTGCACACACACCTCTCAAACCCATACATTTTATCTTTTCTCACATCCTACCTTGCAAAGCCAGCTCCCAGACTTCCCCAGAGCCCCTCTGACTTTCCACATACTTGGCAGTAACAACCTGCAAGTTCTGCTGAGCAGCTGGGGTGGGTTAATCTGGTGGGTGGAACCAACTGGGAACCCATTCTGGGATGTGGGAAAAACAGAGGGCTTCAGCCAGGGTTTGGCTTGCTCATGTTGCCCACGGCCATCATCTCCTTACTGGGATCACAGCAGCTGTTTCCATGATACCTTTGAACATGGAATCTTGGAGAAAGCCAGCCTCTACTAACTCCTGGTCCTGCTACACAGCTTGCAATCCCAGAGTCCCTGTGCATAAGGGGAATAAAAGCTTGTGATACCCTGATAAGTCTTGTTCATAAAGCAGCACCTGAGGAGGTGGTGTACATCCATCTCTTCTGGTTTTCAAACAAGTGCAGGGGAAAATGACCAACAATGAGCTCTAATTTTTAGAATATTTTAGTGTGATTACAGTAGGTAGCTGAAGGTAGCAGAATGAGCTGAGCTGTTTTCTGAGATGCAGAGGCTGTAAAGCCATTTCTGATCTTCATTTGCAATCAAAGCAAAGAGCAACAGCAGCCAAGCTTGCATAGTAAAACCAGCAAACTTGTGAAGGTTTCTAGGCAGGTGAAACCTGGGAAGCAGCTCACTCTGCCTGATTAAAATGCAGAGGAGGGTATTAAACCATTCTTTTCTCTTCAAAATATTCCTTGCCCAAGGAACCTGAACGTCACAGCACATCGTGGGTGATTCAGGAGTCAGCTGGTCCTCCTGGTTCAGAGGCTGCTTTAATGAGATAGGCAAGTGATGGATGTTTTGAAGACACCCCCCCTAAACAAGTGAGATTGTTCAGGTGGTTGGAGTTAGGTGTGTGCTAAATACCTGTCCCAATGTGCCAGGTATTATCCTCATCTTATCCTCATCTCTGGAGAGTTTGAAATGTTGATGTTCCCTTTCTGGAGAAGAAGGTATGAGGTCTGTCTCTAAGGTGGATGTCACAGCTGGGAAGCTTGTTTAGATGCAGGAGCAGGCACAGACCAGGCCTTTCCATGGCTCGGAACTAGTTGGCTGATGTAAATACAGCTGCACTTTGATCTGCTCAACATGGTGCTGCCTTTCAAGGAAGACAACAGGTCTGCCTGCTGAGCTCACCTTTGAAATCCAGCCCAAATGACTGTGCTAATTTGAGCTGAAACTAGTTTAACTCTGGCCGGGGGATATGAAATCAGGAGTGGCTGGAGTGCTGGCAGGAGACAAAATTTTGTTAGAACATCTACATGTGTCTTTTTTTATACTCTATGTCTTTAAAATATCTTCTCCACTATTTCACTTGTACCTTCCAGAAACTTTATAAGCCTGGTCCTAACCTGCTGCCTGTAAAAAAGAGGTTCAATGGTTATTTAGAAGTTCTGCCAGAGCTTTTTATTACTTGAATGTCTGTCCTTGTACCTTGAAATGAATACTCCATCGGTAGTTTGATGTGAAATTTGAATACTCTCTAAGATCATTTGTTTTGATTCCCTGCTTCTTGGTGCCTCAGCAATATTCTACTATTCTTTTAGCCTCTGTATTTGCCTCTGAGCTTTTACTGATTTCTTTTAGGCTCCCTCTGCTCTTTAATACTAATCTAGTGATAGTAGGATCATAAAACACATGAGTGTCAGGAAAGCCCTGGAATTGGGAGGAGATAAGAATGATATAATATTCTGTGAGCAGCTAATCCAGTTAAAGAAAATCTGCTTCCCCATAGTTTTTGCTGTCTCCCTGCGTGCTTTCAGATGTCACCTGGCCCCCATCCCTGTCCTGGTGGGCTACAAGTCAGTCAACTATGAGCTTATCAGCCTTTCCTTCTCCATATGGACCTGGGAAAATGTGTGGCAAGCTTGTGCCCAGTGTTTGCCCAGTGCAGCTTTGAGAAGACCAAGTGTGATGTATTTCTTCCTGGCTCCTCTTAATATATTGTTTTCTTAGGCTCAGAATAAAAAGATGGTCCATTAGGGAGCTTGCATACAAGCTTCCTGGAATGCTGGGAATCAGGGGAGTGAGGCTGCTGGCATGAGGGAGCCTGGTAAGATTGGCTGGCACATGCAGGCACTATGGGACATATGGTATTTGGATAGGGGTGAGATATGTCCACTGATAAGAGTCAATAGCTGCAGTGCCTGAAACAGCAGGAGGAATGGGCTCTGTTCATTCCTGCCAGGTTTCCTTGCTGCTCAGCACCTGCACAGGAGAGAGGGTGGCAATACCTTGCTCTCTGGCACAATAGGGGGAAAGATGCTGAGCGTGGGTGGCCTTTCCCCAGAGGTGCACAGGGAAATGGGAGTTGACTGTAAGTAGGTACGTGGGCTTGACCTGCTTCTCCCATTTATCTGAGCTGTTCATTTCCTTTTCTTTGGTGTTTGCTCACAAGGGAACAGCCAGCTCACTGTCTGTTGGAGCTCCCCCCTCATCAGCATCTGATCCAAGTAACTGCCAGCTATCTTCACTGCTTCTGTAGCTCCCCTAGAAAGTGCTAAATCTACAAGTATGACAGATTTATAATTTGGGGACATCATCATGTGTGTGCAAGGCAAGATGGGTACGTGGGTAGACTGTTCTGTCCAGCACTCAGGCAAGCTCTCTGTAGCTGGGATGTGCTCATTTCTGCATTGCCCATGTTCTCATCTTTCCTTTCACTCCTACTCTGCCTCAGCCCAAACACTGGGAGATGCTGCAGAGACCAGGGTCAGGATAAGAGGATGGATAGAGCTGGAGAGGTAGTCTGTCTAAGAAAACCAAAAGACAAAGCACTACTGTGCTGGCATGCTTTCATTGCTTCTCCCTCCTCTCTGCCCCTTAACCAGCAAGTCAGGCTCATTTCTTGTGTTCATTGAATATCAAAGTGTTTCAGCCTCAAGGTTGCAATTTATGCCTCCTCATGGGTCTTTTTGTTTTAGTTGAAAAAATAATTCAGTCCAGTGAAACTAATTGTCATTCAGAGTAAGATCCCTCTGCAGCTATTTCCCTTTATGAGGGAGCTGTAAAGAGGATTTAAATACATTTTTATTTCTTTTGTACAGTCTTCTAATTTAGCTGAAGTGATGTAAAGTAGCCCAGACTGGTCAAAAAAACCACAGAATCAGAGAATCCCAGAATGTTTTGGGTTGGAAGGGACCTTAAAGACCATCTTGTTCCAACCCTCTGCCATGGGCAATGAGACCTTCCACTAGACCAGGTTGCTCAAAGCGACTCCAGCCTGTCCTTGAACCACTCACAGGGATGGGGCAGCCACAGCTTCTCTGTGCAACCTGTGCCAGGGCCTCACCACCCTGACAGCCAAGAATTTCTTCCAAAGATCTAATCTAACTCTGCCCTCTTGTCAGTTTGAAGCCATTCCCTCTTGTTCTGTCACTCCAAGCCCTTGTCCAAAGTCCCCTTCCAGCTCTCTTGGAGCCCCTTTAGGCACTGGAAGACACTGAGGTCTCCCCAGAGTCTTCTCTCTCCAAACAGAACAACTGCAGCTCTCTCAATCTGTCTCCATAGCAGAGGTGCTCCAGCCCTCCGAATATCTTCATCACCTCCTCTGGAATCACTCCAACAGGTCTATTATCTACAGTATCATCAAAAATTACTGTAATGTTTTATAGCTGTGACCAAAAAAAAAAAAGGATATATAACATTCAGGCAGTGGAGTGATTTGAATAGCAGATGTCTTTACACAAAACATTCTTCATTTGCCAAGTTAGACATGAGGCCTAATTTCATTTCTCTTAATTCCACAGATGCTTGCTTGGAGAAACCATCCACACAATTGTTAGGCTGAGTGAAAAACTATCACTTTTGGCACAGACTGAACATAATTACTGAACCATTATCAGCAGAAAATCAGTTTAACTTGTCAGCTATCAGCAAATTTTGAGCCACTTAGTTAGGAAGAGGTGGGCTGTAACCTTCTTAGAAGAACCTGTCTGGAGAAGCACCTCTTGTATTCCTTCTTGGAATGTCTTGAAGTCCTGGAAACCTTCTTCACATCTCCCCCCCAAAAAAACCTAAACAATTTACTATTTTTCCCAGCTGAAGTATAGAGATGTGATTATCTATGAAGAGCAAAACTGTCAAAATGTATACTCCAAGTTTTCATGTGCCAGCTTAAAAAAAAAAAATACTTAAGGACTATAAAATTCTAATACTACTACTGTCACTTTTAAACACCAGACTTTCAGGAAATCAGCTTAAATTTTAATTCTGACATCATCATATAACCAAGAATCTCTCTTCGTCTCAAGTGTTTTATCTCGCCCACTTTCCCCTCAGCAATCACAAGTCTGTGACTCACATACTACACCAATAGTGCAAATTAAAAGAAAACATTGTTCCTACTGCCACTTAGCCAAAGTACTCCTACAGCTCTCCAGTCACAAGAGACTTGAGTAAGTCGGTCTTCCAGAGGGAAATGCTGTGGTCTCTGTTATTCAGGATGAATTACAGTCTCATACCTTAAGTTTTACAAAAAAACAAACAAACAAACAAACAAAAAACAAAACAAGCAGAAAAGCTGCTTTAGGGTCATGTTCCTGGAGCTGTGGTATCATGGATATGGTACCATGAGAGAAATTAGAAGTGAAGCAGATAAAACATCAATTAATAGAAGATTTTAAGGAGATCTTCTTAAGGAGAAGATGGTAATTGGCAGCTTTAAAATTGAGAGGTCTGTGCTGAAGTTTCCCAAATATCAGCCATATTTCAATTTTTCCCACATAAAATGAAAATAAAGAAGCTACTGAGCTTTGTTCAAGATAAGAAGTGGTGAGGTATAGGGAGGAGACCATTGGGATGTGATATGGGAAGAAGCTGGACAATCTTGAAGCCTATGAGCAGTAAAAATCAGGTGATGTTTTTGCATCACAGGGTTCTGTCCTGGACTGATAACAGAAAATCCCCTGTTGGCTAGAACATTGGTGGTTAGAAACAAATACTAATGAAAAAACTGGTCAAACACAGTATGAAAGTGTTCGGTGGGGCAGAGAAGTGCTGCTAGGGGTATCCAAGGGAATGTGGGGGCCATAGCAGGAGTGAAGTCCAGAAGAGTTCAGCTTCATTCCTGTAGCAAACCAAAGGCTGAGAAAGGGGGACACCATTGCTCTTTACATATACACTGGGCATAAAAAGCAGGAAGACTAAAATCTGTTTAATCTGGTGCTTAATTAAGCTGCTGTGTGATGACACAGGGAAAAAAAAATTGCATTCCAAGGTTTTGGGTTGTAAATTGAAATTTATTATTGGTTGTGGAAATTAACACTTGCTCCAAAATAGGAGTTAGAAACAAGCACTGTGAATCTCTGAGTCATTCCAAGTGGGAAATAGATTACATACAATGCTGAGCATCTTGTTGATAACATAAGCAGGTGGCAATTCCCCATGTGAAAACTGAGTTTACAAAAAGTGAGTTTACAAAAACAAAGTTTACAAGATATGGTTGAAGGGAATCACACACATTTTCTTTCCCCACAGCAATTATTGCACCAGTGCATCAACCATCAGAGAGCCTCTGTCTGTATTTATCAGGAAAAGGATATTACATGGATATGGACAAGTAGACCTGCTGAAGTCTGCTTCAAGTAGACCTGCTGAGAGAAACTCTCTCCAGATCACATGAATTCAAAATCTGACCATTGTCTTTGGGAAGAAAAGATTACCTTTGCCATTTATTATTCATTGATAGTCTTTGTGATCCCAAGAAGGGTATTCCAGGCTCATCAGAGACATCCAGGCACCAGTGATGCCATCCTTAGGCTTCTGACAAACTTTAGTGGCTTCTCAATTCTTGTGAATGCAGGTGGGACTTCGTGCCTCCTCTTGTTTTCTGAGAGTTAGCAAGATGCTATGAAGAAAGACTGGTCCATGTCTCCCTCTATGAATCCTGTTTGCTCTGACATGATTTCATTCTCAGGGAAAAGGGTAACCAGATTAGATTCAGGTTGTGATGGATAGGTTAATAGAAATGAGTGCAAACAAACCTGAAGGGGTTTTTTGGCATAAGTAAATAAAAGTGGAAAAAATATACTAGAATTCCCTTCTTAGCTTTTACTCTAATAAAGCTTTCAGGAAGCAGATGATTTATGAGAGATGTAAATTTTCATTTACATTTGCTTTATCCATGTTCAGACTGTGAGTTGTAGGACAAGGAAGGAGAGAGCAGACCCTCTTAGACAAAATTACCTCTGCTTACTCAGGCCTAACATCCTGGTGGCTCTTTTAGCTGGTGCTGCACTGTCCAGCTACTCTCACCTTAAGGCTGGGCAGGGATTTATCTGTCCCCATTTGATGATCATTGCAGTAGCTAAATTTATTTCAGATACAGGGCAGCAATAAATTCCTAGAAGTTTGGGGCCAGAAATCAGAGTATTTCTTAGCTAAAGTGTCCTGCAGCAATAGTAAAACCATCCCAATTCATGACTTATCCTTTGCTTATGCACTTTATGTGTCTGCACCTTATTTACTACCCTCATCTCTGACAGGAGTTTGAAAGCAACACCTGCAGATAAGGTTTTATTTGACTTGCAGAGGCAGCGTGACAGCAATGGAAAAGGTGTGTGTCTAGGAGAGGAGAGAGCCCTGTGGAGGGACTTTTGTGCAGGAGTCACTAGACATCTTCATTTAGGTGTTAAAGGGCTTGAAGTCCTTTGTAACTCTGCAGAAGTGTTTTAAGTTCTAGTGAAGCCCAGGTTTGAAATATCTGCAGGGAAAAAAAAAATTACTATTTCATATCAAGTCCTGATTTTGAGGCTGTTTTTGCAGATAAAAAAAAAAGGTTATATAGTTCATAAAGAAAAAGGAAAATTACTATTATTTTTCCAATAAAATCTGTAATTCCACTAAAACATTTTTACAAAGCTCTCTGTGCCACAACCAAAAAAAAACCCAAAAAACTGGGAAGAGCAGATAAGTTTTCTACCTAGAAATGCTTTATTGTTTAAAAAGGAAACAACCTATAGTTTTTCCTCAAGTGGGATTTCCCGCTGAGGGGCTAAACTCACCAGGAAAATTAAGCACTTGCCCCCAGTACTTTGGTATTATATTTCTGAGTTAATAGTTGGGCTTGATGATCTTAGAAGTCTTTTCCAGCCTTAAAGATTTTATAGTTCTATGATTCTAAATGAATATTTACTTGGCCCAGAGATGCTTGAATTTCAGTCAGGTACAAAACTGCAACCACCAGGCTCATCGAGGCCTGAGTCCTGTTTCAGAATTAAAAAGATATTCATAAGAAGAGGGCCCTTCCATTCTTCCTAGCAAAGTTGTAACTTGTAATTATCAATCTGACTGTCATACAATGACTTTTTTTTTTTTTTTTTTTTTTTGGAGACAGGTAGGATAGTTTTTTTTACTAGTCCAGGTCTATGGGCAGGTCTTCTGCTAGTCCAGGGATTATTATGTTCACCCAGATAATGGTAAGGGATTACTGTTTTCACCCAGATAATGATGTTCTGCCTGCAAGGACCTGAAGACATCTCATTTGTGGGTGAACTGGAGATATTTTGCATGTTTATGCTGCAGAAGAGCACTATGACAGTCTACAAGGCAGTGGATGCTGATTTCCCTCATCTCTTGCAAACATGAGGAGGAGGGATTGGGAGGGTGCTCACCTCGCTTGGGATCAGGTCCCGTGTGTGTGTGCCCAACGTAAAGGTTTAACAGCAAATCGTTTAACACGTGGCTGTTCTTGGCACTGCTCAATTTCCAAAGCAATTTCTCGGAGTGCCGGAGGTGAAGGATGGCACCAACTTTGCTGATTGTCCCTTGCTGAGCTGTAAATCGATACTGATTGGGAACAAAGGTCTCCAGGAATAGCTTGGCAAGGTGGCAGCAGCCATAAATATGCTGTAAAGGAAGGGACCCATGTCCAGTCAAGCTGGTTGTCTCCAGAGGAAAGCTGCAGCACATTTTCTTAGACTTTTTTAGGTAATTAAATCCTGCTGATTCTTTGCCTCTACGAGCTTGTTTCACACAGAAATAATCAGCAGTGCCACCTGATATTCCCTCATAGAATCACTATTCTATCTACCATTTTGAATAGAGGGTATTTGTTCTTAGACCCCCTTTTTTTACCGTGATAAATCTAAAACACAGGTGACTGCATTTAAACAAATCCCTGGGAAAGCTTTGAAATGCAACTCAGCTGCAATGTGCAGGCTTGGAAAAGAAAATAATCTAAGCTTTATTATTTGTATTTTTAAATCTTGCGTGTTTTGAAAGGTTGGGATGCCACCGTAGTCTCCAAAGCCAGGAATTATTTCATTTAACTGGTAGAACCTAGAGGTACTGTATGCACTGTGTTTTGTAAGATGATAATTTCCTTGTATTATAGGTGTTTTCTAATGCAGGGATGTGTAGAGCCGAAGATTAATAGGGAAATGGGTATTATTTTGCCTTACTTTTTTTTGCCATTTTAAATATCTGCCAAAGAAAATATGGCAAACATTATCCCCCTGGCTACTGTGGCCATGGACTGTCTTTTCCTGTTTTCTGGGGTTGATGTTGAAGATGTAAAACCCAAAGGGAAGGGTCACTGAGAGTGTTTAGTGGGGAAGAGCCCATGTGGAGGCCATGTGTTTCTAATGAGATGGCTGCCGTGGTTATTAATGCATTTCATCCTTGTCTTTTTGGTTTTACTATCCCATATGGGGCCATCTGGTTCCTCTGTGGGACTCCCAAGACTTTTTGGCAGGCACATACGTGAAGATGTCTGGGGTTTTTCCTCTTCGAGCCTTCCTGCTACATCTTATCTCTGGAAACCCTGCTTTAAAAAGTGTTTCCACGGGCAGCTGCAGCCTCTACCTGTGACACAAACCTCGCTGTCACCAGCGTTGACGTTGTAGGGCAGCACTGAGGAAAATTCTCCTTCACCTACAAGTCTGGTGGCACGTTGAGGAAGCGACTGCACCTCACACGGTGGTTCAGGTGCTGTGGCAGGTGGTGTGAGACAGATGCTCGTTGTCCCCTCCTCCTCTGAGGTGAGCATGTGGCGTGGGATCTGAAGGCAGGAGGAAATTTAAATATGCTCCAAGCACAAATTCGTTCTTTTCAGGTCTCGGGAGGTTGGAAGCTCTCGAACTGTCTTGAATGTTAATTTCTTTTTTCCTTGTGCCGTATTGGACAAGAACCTGCTTATGGAGCTTTCTTGGAAGATAAATGTGACCTATAAAATCACATTTATCACTGTGACTCCTGTAAGAAATACAGCCTGCTGTCAAGGTACCTTGATGGATTACAGGGATGCCAAACTGGAACAAGTCACAATCAGCAACTCGGTGTGAAGGCCTTCGTGAAGGAGATGAGGTAATGGCTAAAAACAGAATAAATTTGTTTTAGAAGGCAAGATTAATCATCATGCAGAAGAAGGATTGCTTGAAATGTAAGCAAGGAAATTGCACTATGAGTAATAAAGTTGCCCAGAGAAAAAGCACCAAATAAACTAAGTACCAGGAGACACATTTCAAACAAGTTTTATCTGACTCTAAAATGCTCTTTTTTGAGATGTAGAGCCAAATATATAGGTCTCAAGGGATGGATTCCACACTGCCTCTGGTTATCATTCCAAGTTGTCCAATTTCAGAACATTCAAAACTTTCCATTGCTGTCAAATCTGCTTAACTGTAATGGAAAGTTATTCCTGTCTAACAAAACTGGTTTCTTACAAATAGTGAGGATTGGGCACAGTTTGTGCTTATAGATGTGTATGGCAAAATATTCACTTCTAGAGCTGTCAGATTAAGGACTGTATGGAATGGGGCCCCGAGCTTCCCTCTTGCCTTTGGGATGAATTGCAGGGCATTATCCCACCAGCTCGATTTCAAATGCTGTACATTTGTAATGTCCCTCAAAGAGCTTATAACCAGGAGGTCAGAAAAAGGCATTCACAGATGAGACAAATGGCTTGGGGTGAGATGAGCTGTTTTATGAGATCTAAGATGCTGTGGAAACACTTCACCAGTTAAATGTCCATGATCTCAGCACTCTATCCTCCTGGCCACTGTCAGGCTGCAGCTCATCCCATGCCCAAAGGAGCCAAGGGGGAGGAGGAGGAGGAGGAGGGATTTCAAGTGGACAAAGCAGTGACTCAGTTGTGTCCATGACAGTGATGCAGTGAACAGGCTGCCCAGGGAAGTGATGGAGTCAACAGCTCTGCAGGAATTTAAAAGGACATGTAGATGTGGCACTCAGGGACATGGCTTAGTGGTGGGCCTGGCAGTGCTGGGGGAACCACTGCACTTGATGATCTTAAGGGTGTTTTCCAACCTAAATAATTCCATAATATTGAGAACGTGATGTGCAAGCTGTGCAGAGAAGAACTGATGATGTTCTGAAGCCAGAAGTTTGTGCCTGTGGCACTGAGAGAGTGAGTCCAGGAGGGATGGAAAAGGAAATTTTTTTTTTGCATATCACTTTGGTTTTTATGCCTCTTCTAAAAGGCTTAAAGGTTTGATTAGGAGAAAAACTTTGGCAGTGAAGAGATAGGCATAAAAGGCTGGCTGGATTTTAGAGCAGGATGCAGGGGAAAAATGGCAAGACTTTTAGGAGGAATCTTTTTTTTAATAAAAACCCTGCATTTGGGAAACCTGTACTTCATGAATGTTAGTTTACATCTGGCACTTAGTTTTGGCTTAATAACAGACGTAGAAATAAACCAAAAATACCTGAATCCTTTTCTTTTCTGAAGGAGAATGTTTCCCTGGGAAATACTGATTTTTGTGAGAGAAAATATTAGTATGAAAGAGGAGGAAATAATTGAACAGATAAAAAGAAATCAAGGGGGACTATGGAAGAGAGACAATCTAAAGGACTGGAAAAAGAGTCTTCACAAGAAGAACTTAAATGAGATTTCAACATGGATTTTCATTTATACACAATATGTCTTGAATTTTATTTTCTGAGTAAAATAGCTCCTAGTTCTGTTGATTTGAAAGTGGTAAAAATCTATGATTTCAGACTGCTATTGTTAGAATTGCCTGGAATTGCTACTAATTGGTGAAACTGGCGAAATTCTGCCCTTACAGAACAGTAACTCTGCTCTTACAGAACACACACTCTGCTGTTTGCTGCTTATGTGGGTTTGTTTTCCATCTCTCCTGGTGACAGTTCACAGAAAACACCGTGCTGTAGGGTGGTCAGGGATGAGGAGGGGCAGGTAGAGCTGAGGTAGTGGCTGCTGCTGTCCTCTATTCCCACCAGATCCTTTGGATCCTCTGGATAAAGATCCCAGTGAAATGGGACAGCTGCTACTTTTCAAACAAGTTAGTAGGTTGGATTAAAAAAACAGATCTCAAATCTCAGCTGGCCGAGTGCCTCATCTTCACTACAAATTCACTTATTCATGGATTACAAATTTTCTTTCCCCCCCTCCTACGAGGATTTAGACTCTGTTACAAAATTAGAGTATAAAAAAATTTCATGCCACTGTAACAGGTACAATAATCTTTTGGATGAATTCAAATCTTTGCAATTATTATTCCAGCTCAAGCTAAATTAAAATTTACAACACAAAGAGTAGCTTCTGGAGTAACGTAAATCTCACTTCAGGCTTTGATGAATCCGGATTAGTACTTTTGGTTGGAAAGAGAAGTGATGAAGACATGACTGCTTGGAAAAATTCTAAAGATTAGGTACACCCTGCTTAAAGGGAAATTATTTTGATCCACATCTTTTACTTCTGTAAACTTCACTGAATGACTGTTTTAAAAGATTATTTTGGCAGAATTTTAGTTGCAAGCATTTTGTGTCCAAAAATTTTACCAGGTCCTGTGGACTTCAGGGGCCACTTGTGCATCTGCCTTTTCTGTGCACCAGGAGGAGGAGGAGCGTGAAGGATGCTGACCTACTTTAGAACAAGGGAAAACAGCTTTAGCAACTAATTAAAAAAATAAATCCTCTTTCAGAATAATTCTTGCAGAACAATAGAGCAATATTTGACACTTAAAAACCATACATTCTAATTTCACTGTATTTTTCATTTAGCAGAACACTTGGAAAATGAAGGCTTTGCGTTCAGTGGGGAAATTGTGCAGTGTCTTGAAGATACAATTGCTTCTATTAAGAAATTGGTAAGGAAAATTTAATATTTAGTCTCAAATACATGGGAATGAATTAGTTGGTAACCGTGGAATTAATCTTTCACGGCTGTACTATTAGAAATGGTCTCTTGTGTGAGTTATATTCTCCCTTCAGAGCGAGAGAGGCAGTTTTGGATGAAGGTGGGGGGTTGCTTGCACACGCTTTGCTGCCTGCAGAAGTTTGGCTGTAACAGAACCAGCCAGCCTGACTAGTGTAGGTCACACAGGTGATCCAAGCTTTAGCTCAGCTGCTGGGGTTTAGTGGGGGAACAGTAAATGCCATTTAAGCAAAGGGTAGGGAAACTTGTCTGAGTGCCCAGACTTTTGTCAGAATAAAAAGAGGAAAGTTCTTATGGTCAGCAAAGTAAATTGGGACTCAGGGTTGAAGTTCTCTTCTCAGCTCTATAGTGTCTTCATGGTTTACTTTTGTGCTCTGAATCTGCAGCAACTTGGTAGAAGCATCACAGAAATCACTTGAAGGCAAAGGTCTGCTTGTGTAGAGCTTTTTACAATTTAAGGATCTTAAGGCTGTCTGTGCAAGGGAGCAAAACAACACTTCCCTCTCTCAGGGCTGCTGTGAGGATTTGCCCACTGATGTTAGTGGGTTCTGCAGATGCAGAGAGTTCAGCAGGTGGGTGATTTGCCCTATGACTGTTATGTGAATCATAAATTCACAGAATCATAGAATACCCTGAGTTGGAAGGGACCCACAAGGATCATTGAGTCCAACTCAATGATTTGCACAGGGCAAACCCAAGAATCCCACCATGTGCCTGAGAGTGTTGTCCCAATTGCCTCTTGAACTGTGGCAGGCTTGACAATAAAACACCTGACAGCAATTATGAGCTGAGAATGGCTGTTCATAGGTAACTGCTGTAGGACCCCTGAAGCCATTAAAGCTGGAATGGCTTCAAACTGAAGGTGTTTTAAAAGCATCTCCATAATGTATTTATCTAGGTAGGTGTAAATCTGCTAAAACTTTCCTTTCTCCCTCAGTGCCTCTCTAAATCATCTATTTCAGACTGCATTAGTCTACCAGGTGAGTGTTTTATGTAATGTGCTGAAATCATAAAGCTGTTTTCTTTTTCGGTGCTTCAGCTAATTGAGGATGTAACTCTTAGGAAATTAAAACCTTTTACACGTTTATTTTACACCTCTAAATATTTCACCTTCCCAAGGAAATGAGAGTAATTTATATGCATGCATACGGAACTGGCTCTGTAGACAGCAAAGTTCAACAGTACCATTTCTTCCCACAGTGTCTCAGCAGGTGATTGTAAATGCCAGAAAACTGAAGGAGAAGGACTGGTTTGGATTTATACATAAATTGTGATGCCTTAAAGACCAGTTCTAACCTAGTTCCAACCCTCTACCATGGGCAGGGACACCTTCCACTGGACCAGGTTGCTCAAAGCCCCATCCAGCCTGGCCTTGAACACTTCCAGGGATGGGACAGCCCCAGCTTGTCTGGGCAGTTGAGCAAGAATAACAAGGGGAATGACATGGAAAATATCCCGTATCAACTAATTTGAAAAAAAAAATATATTTAGTAAGGAAAACGTGGTCTTTTCATCAGTTGTGTTACATCATTCTCACTTGTGGATTTTTTAATTATCAGGAATAAATTTGAAGTCATACATTTGAATGTCTAGGAGAGACTGTAAATAACAGCAATCTTTGCTTCAGAATGCAGATTTTTCCAGGAGAGATTATTGCAGAAATGAGAGGTAGTATTAACTTAACCAGCCCCGGAAAAACAAACCAAACCAAACCAACCAACCAAACAAAACCAACAACAACAAAAAAAAAACAACCAAACCACAAGAGAATTGAATTTTATGTGTATTTAAAGAATTTGAAGTATTCTATAAAGTCTTACTGCTGAAAGTAAATAGCTTCCAATATTAACTTATTAATGGAAGAAGATAGGAGTTTGCTGATGATATTACTGTGAGGGGTTATTCTCTCACCTAAGAGTGGAAATGAGAGAAATCTTCACTGAAGACCATGCACAAGCAGTAGAGGAATGACTGGATAACTGCAGCACTCGATTCTGATC
This sequence comes from Pseudopipra pipra, assembly GCF_036250125.1. Classification (NCBI taxonomy): domain Eukaryota; kingdom Metazoa; phylum Chordata; class Aves; order Passeriformes; family Pipridae; genus Pseudopipra; species Pseudopipra pipra. Next base: position 60,289,471 of record NC_087554.1, read on the forward strand.
CCAGCACTTGAGTGCTCTGTGCTGCAAGTTTCCTCTCTGTGAAGGAGGAATAATAATACTTACCTGATCTGACGTTGCTTCTGGGTGAGGTTCACCTGACCAAATAATTGCCAACTGTCTCCTTTAGACAGTGAAGGGAAAGAGGCACTTTTAGACATCCTTCATCACAGACTAGATGTTTAAAGCAAGTCAGAAGAATCATAGGGTCACTTAGGTTGGAAAAGACCTCAAGATCATCAAGTCCAACCATTAACCCAGCACTTCCAAGCCCACCATTGAACTGTGTCAAGTGTCACATCTACAAGTCTTTTAAGTATTTCCAAGGACAGTGAATCTAACACTTCCCTGGGCAGACTGTGCCAGTGCCTGACTACCCTTTCAATGAAGAAAATTTCCCCTAATATCAAATCTAAACCTCCCCTGGTACAACTTGAGGCCCTTTCCTCTTTTCCTATCCCTTGCTATCTGGGAGAAGAAACCAACCTCCATCTGGCTACAACCTCCTGTCAGGGAGTTGCAGAGAGTGATAAGGTCCCCCCTGAGCCTCTTTTTCTCTGGTCTGGAGCTCATAGTGAGCTGGAATTTCCTCTTACTCTCCACTGACTATGAAAGGAGGCTAAAGCTTTAGCTCAAATGTAGATGTCCAGATGAAATAAGGTTTGAGCTCTATTTCTCTTTTTTTCTCAGATGTGTCTTGACTTTTAAGATGATCAAGGCATATTCTGCCACCACCCTTCTCTTTGCACTGTAGTCACAAAACAAATTTTTCAGGGAGCTGATCTAGATAAAAGAAATGTCAGGGTTTCTTTTTCTTGGGAGAAGCAAGGGAGTTGGAATTGTTCATCCAGTGAACCATGAGGCTGCATAACTGTTAGTGGTGGCACAGGAGGAGGGAAGGGAATGTAGCAGTGCAGCAAGGGAGGGTGGGACTGCTCTTTTTGGAGTTAGAGATCAGCTTTAAGTTCATCAAGATGCAACAACCAGATCTTTCCTCTTTTCTTTTCTTTTTTTTTTTTCTTTCTTTGTCCTCCCAGCTACATTCTGTGTTTGTTGTTTACTTTCTTACAGGCAGATTCCTCCCTCACCTCTCTCTGCCCACAGCAGAGTGGCTGCTTTGCAGTCAGCTGGTTGTTTGTACTTGCTACTCCCATCCTGCACTCCCAAATTGTTTTTGCAGGGTGCATGCACCCTGAGGAGACTGTTATCTCCAAGGCTGAAGAGATGCTGTAGTACAACACCCCTTCACAGAGGAGTTTCATCCCCAGTGCCTCCACGCAGGCTCTTCCCTTCCACACAGCAGTGGCTCTTCTGGGAGAAAAGATGCTGAATTCCAAGCCGTGTGATCCTGCTCCTTGTCCCTGGCTGCAAGAGCTGGTTGTGCAGAAGATTTTTTGGGGGGGGAAAGGAGTAATTTTTATCAGTTTTCTATATGTTTAGAGAGTTTCTTAGATAAATAGTATGAAGAAGAACAGTTGTTCAGTGAGAACACAGCAGGCTTCTTCTTGTTGATAAATGCAGATGACTCGGGAAAAATGTGGTAAGACTAAACTGCTGAAATAAGTGTGTGATTTCAGGTATGTTGGTGTCTTAAAATCACAGCTATCCCTTACCAGCTGACAGCACCAATAGTAGAGAGTTAAAGATTATGAATCAATCCTTTAATGCCTTGTCTTATATATCTATATAGCTTTTTATAGCTAAGAAGCTTCTGCATGTTTTGCGTTTATTTTTTAGCCCTCGCTACTGCTGCTCATGAATCCAGTGTGGCTCAGATGGATCAGCTGCAGCCTGCATTGGAAAGCATTGCTTATGGAATCGAATTCCTGCAGGAGAATCAAAGAAACCCTTTGGAAAGATGGAATGCTGCGTTGTGGTAGGTATGGAAAATCATACTGGTGAGATTATAAGGAAAACAGAAATGTTATCAAAACACGGTGAGCAGTGCTTGACCCTCACCCCTGCAGGTAGCCAGTGATGTTCCTAGGCAACTCTCTGCTGCAGCAACAAGCCAGATTTTTAGGATCTTTTTTTTTTTCTGGAACAGCAGAGCCTGCTGGTTCTGCCTGCCCTCTGCAGCCCTGCTGAGCTTGCTTAGGGAAAACTGTCTGCAGCTTTGCTGCTCACACTGTCAGGGAGAGTTTTCCCTTTCAACATTTAATTTTAAGGACCCGCTGCAGACAAAGATCACAGAGATATGGGATCTTCAAGGTTGGAAAAGCCCTCTAAGTCATTGAGTCTGACTGTTAACCCAGCACTGCCAAGCCCACCACTAACCTGTGTCCCTAAATGCCACATCTCTATGTCATTTAAATTCCTCCAGGGATGGTGACTCCACCACTGCCCTGGACAGCCTGTTCCAGTGCCTGAACACCCTTTCAGTGAAGAAATTTTTCCTAATATCCAAGCTAAACCTCTCCTGGCACAACTTGAGGCAATTTCCTCATCAAAAATCATAGTTTTCAGTTAAAAATAAGGTCAGTAGACGAATTCTGAACCAGTAACTGTGCTGGAGATCTATCTTCCTCTTCAAGAGTTGCTCCAACAGAGACTTGGGAGATATTTGTTTTCTCCCTGCCAGATTTCATGTTACTGTCACCTTCTGCCGTTCTGCTAGAGCTGTTTGAAAATAAATCACAATGCCCATTCTTCAGGGAAGCCTGTTCCTGCTTTCTTTGTTCTTCCAGTGCTTGCAAGCAGCCCTTCCATTTTTAATGAAACCGGTGGAAAATGACCATATCAGAAAAAAAAAAAAGTAAAGCTTTGAAAAAGTTATAATGGAAATAACCAAAAGGTTCTTCCTTGGAATGCAAGGCCTTAGATAGTCTTATCACAAGTACTGGTGCATGTCATTCTTGATGGCATGTATATTACTATTGCTAATGAATGGATAGGCAGGGATTCATTTTACCAAACAGAGAACCATAGAATAGTTTGGGTTGAAAGGAACCTTCAAGATCATCCAGTTCCATCCCCACTCCCCCCCTGCCCCTGCCATGGACAGGGACATCTTTTGCTATCCCAGGTTGCTCCAAGCCCCATCCAACCTGGCCTTGAACACTTCCAGGGATGGGGCAGCCACAGCTTTTCTGGGCAGCCTTACCACCCTCACAGGCAAGAATTTCTTCCTAAAATCTAATTTAAACCTATTCTCTGTCAGCTTAAGGCCATTCCCCCTTGTACTATCTCTACATGCACTACATGCTTCCAGACTTTAAACCTGAGTTAATTCTGCAGTGAGGGTCCCTTAAATGGCAGATTTCTTAGGTTATTTTTTTAACATCTCTTTTCATTACCAAGCTGCATTGATTATTTTTTTAAACTCTTTTAATGATTACATTAAAATACAGCCTTAACCGCTGTTCCTCCATATTCTTTCTTCGTAGGCTGTAGTTATTGTCATTTTTATAATTTTAACTGTGAAATCTCAGAGAGGCTAGAAAATGATAGTCTCATGCAGATGTTATGAAATCTTAAAAAAACCCCAAAACACCAGTGGCAGTAAAGGGATTCATTATCTGCTGTTTCGGAAATTTCATTTGTTTTGACATAGCCTGTTTCATTTTTATAGGCTAAATAAATTGTACCTTGGTGGTACTTCTGCTATGGCACAGAGATTCTTCTCTCTGTTGTCTGAGATAAAAGGCATTAAAAATTACGTGAACAAACAAAATAATCCAGATATTCTGTGGGCTCGTCTATGTTACACTCATGGTATTCTATGTGGAGGTCCTCAATTTAGCATTATCCAGGCTGGCTCCATAGTTGCTTGTCTCCTGATCTGCCATAGGCCTTCTGAAGGATTCTATGACCAAAGTGAAGGGGGAAAAATGTGAGACTCTTCCCAGTGACTTGAACTTCGTGTTTCGACCCATTCCCCTGTACAATCTGATCCCCACTAAGAAGAAAACACAAGTTCCTGGAAACTTGGGTGAAATCATTGCTCCGAACTCTGCTATTTTTCTTGATGGCAGAACTAATTCATTAATGTCCTCATGACATTAATTAACAATGTAATTACTGTAAAAAATGAGCTGCAGCCAGCATCCGGCCGTGGCCCTTGATCTTGTAGGCAGTTATAAATGTCTTATCTTTACTCCTCTGAGCATTAACTTCAGTAGAAATATTTTTCCTGGGGAAGCTGACCATACACATATTTCAAGGATCCAAACAGATATGATCTGCTGATGACCAGAGAGCTGTAGGCCATGCATTTCATAGCCTGAGTGTAACAGAAGCACTGTCTTTCTGTTCTTTTTTTTTTTTTCTCCATTTTTATAGCAACTCAGTTGAGTTGAATCAAAGAAAGTATCTGGTCAATTTTTTTCCTTCACGGTGTTTGCCACATGCTCCCAAAGCCTGGTCAGTATGGATTTCTGGTTCTGTATTTTCTTGCTGTAAGACTACTACATGGGGCTTCTTACTCCTCTTTTTCTCTTTGATATCTTTTCCTCCTCTGTATCAGATTTTCTCCTTCAAACACTTCTTCAGGTAGGCTCATGCTTCTTGCCTGACTCCTGTTTTGTATGTGAGATAAAAGAAGAAAGCAAGTGTGGCTTATCTGAGTGCATCCTGTAAAACACACAAATGCACCATGTTCATCCAAGAAAGATGTATAAATCTGTACTTAAACTTCCCCATTTTATCCTGTAGACCTGCTGCTGGGAGGACTTACCTACCTAAAAGCCTGTCTGCTTTCTCCTCATGTAGTTTAATATCAATTTGTCTATAGAAAATATTGCCTCTCCTCACAAGCCTTCCTTGGTTTGTAATTTAAGATCTTGTAGTAGAAATCATACTAGTTCTGTGTGTCCTTGCCTTCTTTGCAAGCTTTATTCTCATCAGATATATTAGAGGGAATTAATGAATGGAACAGAACTCAAATGCATGTAAACATAGCTTACATTCACATGAGGGACCTGAGAATAGGAATGCATAACTTTTTATTATTTTTTTTTTTGTTAATACCCTCCTAAATATGTCTGTGTGGGCTTAAATTAATTTAAATTCAGCTTAATTCTGAGTTACTGCTTTTACAATCAAAAATTGCCCAAGAAAAGGAGAATTTCTGTAAGGAACTTGGAAAGGTAAGAGAGATATTTTTATTCTGTCTCAGAGTTTTTACTACCACAGGCCACAGGCTGATGTTGAAAGACTTAAAGGGGCACTGGGAGGTGGGATGAGCTTGAGGGTGTTGTTTTGTGTGCTGGGATGTGAGGGAATAGAAGGAGTGAGATTAGGATATTGATTGAGAGGCAGTATACGTGCAGTAAGAGAATGGGGCAGACAGATGGATGTGGGAGGACTGTGGGTAGATTTGTCAACAAGGATGAGGTTGGGTTCCTGGTCTGGAAAGCCGAGTGTGAAGTTTTCACAGTCGTTCTTGCTGACTTGCTCTGAGCTTTTTGGACATTAACTTTCATTGCATGTGGGGAAAATCTAACTAGTGGTGGCTCTACTCACATCTGCCCAAGGGTGGTTTCCTAGTTGCGTCCGTAACTTCTCCTCCAGAGGTGTAAATATGAAACAAGAGGTTGGTCCATTAAAAACTCTGATGAACTGGTGTTGGGCAGCACTAGGTAGAAGCCACATTCTCCCCATCCCATGGCTGCTCCACCTGCTCTTATACAGCATTCCTACCATCAAAAGTCCTGACTCCAGTCATCATCTTCCTATTTCCTTTTTCATCTTCCTGCACTTGCCTCCGTCAGCCTGGACCAATGACTCCTGCTTCCCTCCACTGGTACTGCATTCCCACCATCCCAGGATTCCTTCATCATCAAGCCTTCCACATTTTAGGCACTGGTCGAAGTTTCCTCTGAGTTACTGTTGCTGTAAATCTATTGGAGGGAGTGATGGTGGTCAAGACATGACCCAAGGCTACTTAGTGTCAATGTTCCCTAAAATAACAGTGAGCTTTCTTTCCCAAAGAAAGTAGGGCACTGAAATGCTGAATATGAACTGTACAGCTTTCAAAGATTCCGAGTGCTCCTTTAGACTATAGCACATACTCTATCCCCAGGGAAACTGTCTGACTCCAGGTCAATAGTTTGATTTGAGAGAGGATAAATAAATCAGGTGCCAGGAGTGCAGGAAATATCCTCTTTGTATGTCTGACCTTAGAAAGCTGGATTTACAGCAGGCCCTGAGGATAGTTCTCATTTTGCTGGTGGAGAGGTTGTGCTCCCACATCACACAGGACAGGTGTGGTCATGTAACTCCTCAAGCTTCCCTAGAAACCAAGGATGAGATTGTCATTGCTAAATAAACTACCCTGCTGGACTCATTCTGCTGTTCTTTGTGGCACCTGAGCTTTGCAGAACACACAAAAGAGATGCTAAATATACCTTGGTATTCTCTCTGTTTTTTCCTTAAAATGATCCATTTTACTCTCATCTAATGCAGTGCTGATGAGCCTGTTATCAGAGGATTGGCCTTTCCTTTGTAGCATGGACAGAACCAGGTTGAAAAAGCAACTGTATATTGTTTATTTTTATTTGGTGACACATTCTAATATTTTCTCCTTTATTAACTGTTTTCCTCCTTTGCTTTCATTTTCTCCCATGTTTGACAAAAAAATTTAAGCTGTTTTTTCTTCCTCCTTTTTTTTAAGAGGGGGAGGGCAACTTTCAGTATTTTCTTGCACTTGCTCTCTACTATTTTCATCTACAAAATGATTCTGGCTGAATGCTATCTCATGAAGGTGATCTGTATGAGGGGAATAAATTCCTTTGCAGGAGTCTGATCAAGCTCATTCTGCTCTGGAGCATTACAGTGATGTACAATATCAAAGCAGTTCATACAAATGAGACTCACCTTTCTCTGCCTGCTTCACATACCTGTTTCTGCCAAGGGAGCCATTTCATCTGTTCTCCATATTTTACATTTTTAAAATTCTTTTTACTCACTCTTCTGCAACAGTCCTTAAAAAAAAATTTTAAAAAGCAAGCTCATGAGAATATCCAAACATCTATACTTTGAGGTTTTCTGATGTTTCTAGTCTTTGATCACAGGAGTGGATCTGACAGGTTTACCCGACTTCAGAGTCTCAGAGGGAACAAAAACATGTAGTGCAGCATATTTGACATTAAAGTCCTGTACAGAAGTGAGCTCAGAGTCCTGGTGTTGCTTCACATCCTGAGCCCAGTTTTGTTCCTTTGTATGACTTTATTTCCTTGGTATCATCTTGTCTCTCTGTTGTTCAAGTCTCCCAGTCTATACAGATTGTTCCTGTTCTCCCTTTCTGTGTTTTTACCTACTGCAGCAAAACAGAAGAGATGTATTTTTCCCGTGAAAAGTCATTAAATTTGTGACTTGTGTTTCCTTGGCCCTAACCAAGGTGAGATTCCACTATGCTGAGAGATGCACATACATCAAATTAGACTTTTTTTTGGCCACTCAGAGCTATTCATCATTATATTTAAGTGTACATCAGGAATAGGTGAGCGAAGCTCAAATCAGCTTCAGTTCCCAAAATAGCCATACTGGGTAAGATTCAATGCTGGTCCTACCAGTGATCAATAATCCTGCTTGGAGAAGTAATGTAAGAACAGTCAAATATAGAATGACCCTTCTACTGTATAATCTCCATGACAAATGGAGTGTCAGGAGCTTCTCTGGATGGAGATGATATCTGCATTTAAATAGCTTTTGATGGAATTTTATGCTATGCTGGATCTTCAGTGCAATAATTCTCCTATCACTGATTGATTCTTTTGGCTCACATATACATTCATCCTCCCTAACAATTTATATATAACATATAACTTATTTAATAAGGACAAGAATTCTCTTTTGTTTTAAACCTGCTGTCCTGAAAGTTTATTGGCATCCTGCAGTTTTTATATTATGAGAAACAGTAAGTGTTATCCTCTCATCTTCTCCTGCAAAGGTGTGTGTGATTTTTAGACACCTTTACTGTATGTCCCTTCAGTTGTCTCTTTTTCAGGCTGAACAAAATCAGTTGGAAAAATCATCCTAGATAATTGTTACCCATGCTTTACTGACTAAATAAAATAATGGCCCCTGTTAGTTTGTGAGAGGTCTGTTCTCATACTGGAATTAATCCGTTTTTTCCTTAAGGAATCAGATGATGGGATAGAGCAAATGCTTATCATATCTGCAGATGACAAACATGATAAGAATGGGAGCACCCTCTGCAGGGCAGAAGTAGAATTCAGAATTATTTTAGCAAGTGTGAGATTTAATTTGAGGGAAGATAAGCTAATAATAATAATAATAATAATAATTTTAAAAAATCCATATCTTTGCATGTAGGTTATTTGTACAAATCCACCACGAGGGAGATATTTAGGGTGATAAATAGAATTAAAGCTGAATATTTGAAAACACAACTGTCAGACTAGTCTATATGAAAAGGCAGGTAGCCTGGCAAGGCTTAAGGTGTATGTTATCACTTCTATCTGGCTTTGATATAAGACACAGCTGGAGTGTCTGGTATTGATCATCTCTTTTAAAGGACGATGTAGATTATTTTGAGATACAGGAGGAGTTCAGTAAAAGTTATCAAAAAAAGGAAGGATTGAAAAAATGGGCAGCTTTTCCATTTAAAATACCTGAAGGTAAGAGAAAACTTGGTAGTAACTATCAAAGAAATAAATATTCATAGCAAGACAATAAGCTTTTCTCCTTGACCACTTGTGGAGACAAACAACAGGGAACAGGACAGATTCAACATAAGAAAAAGGCCTTAAGAAAGCACTGACAGCTCACACAGTAAATCCCTGGCATCAGTTGCCTGAGCATTGTAGAGACAGTATTTCTACCACTAGGGTTTTTAAGGACAAATCAAACATCTGTCAGGGGTACTTAGGTCTAATTGATTCTGCTGTGGAGCAGAGATGGACTAAGATGACCTCTTGAGATTACTTTCAGTATTCTTTTCTCTGTGTTTGTGTTTTTTTTTTCTTTCCTCTGGATCTGTTAAATTATAAATGCATTAAATGCTGCTTGGATAGATTACTGATTAATATTTTGTTTCATTAAAGAAAGACATAGAAACTGCAACTGAAAATCTAGTTAAAAAAGAAGAAAAATTGAACATAAGCAGGCTAACCTTGGAAGAAAGCCAGAGAGAAACAAAAGAGAAGTATACAAGATTAAAAAAAAATTAAAAAGCCAGACCAGTTAAACAAGTCACTTACTGATAGACCTTGGTTTAATTTATAACAACCCAACTCTACTGTTCAGTCACTGCACTGTCTAAAAACTCCTCCTCTGCTTTGTAGAAAAGAAAGATGACCAGGTCAAAAGAGCCCATTCAGCAGCCAATCAAAACTACTGGGAAGCTCAAGGAGGATGTGGTAATAACTTATAACTTGGCTGTGCAGCTTCTGCAAAGTTTCCACCCCTGCCTTTAGACAGAAAAGGGATCCTCCTGTCATTGGGTGGCCCTGCAGCAGGAAGGTCACTTCGTGTCAGAGCTGGTTCCTTTCTTGGAGACCATAAGGAATTGCTTCCCCACTCTGTATTTCTCCCTCCTCGTTGGTAAGAGGGCAAAGATACCTGTCTCAGATGGATGTTTGAAGTTTTCAAATGAAAGCTGCCACGTAACAGAAACTCTTCTCACTTTATTTTAAAAAATCCTGTATAAAGCTCTGTTAGCAGCAAAGAGTTTATTACTAACAGGAATGAAACGTGGACCAAACATGATGCTGCAATTGGCCAGTTGAAAAATCATCCAGAGACTATGAAGCTGCTGGAATGAGACAAATAGGAGATCAACAGGAAACCTGGCATTGTGAACACTGAGAGCTGCAGATGCAAATTAGTGAGTGCATTGAAGCTTGTTCCTGCTCAGTGTGAAATTCTGTGCTCAGTTTTTGTTACACAAAGTGCTAGTCCTGGAAGATGATGAAACATAAACATCACAGAGCAAACCAGGCCTTTTAAATGAGTGTGTGGGGCTGTGTTTAATTTGGAAGGAAACAAAGAGGAATATCCAAGGGCCAGGCACCTGCCTGAGGCATAATCAATATCATGTGTCTGCTGCATTCAGTCGGGGATTGTAGGAAAAGGCTCCCCTGCCACATGAAGGGGGGCTGAAATGCAGGTGAGATGTGGGATAGGCTTGTGAATGTGGAAGAGATGCTTTTGAAAATATTCTGTACACCTCTCAGGCCCTCGGCTATCAGCTCTATCTGATCATATCTGTCTGGAATCAAAGGCTTCCCTCAGAAAAAGAATTTATCTGAGTACTGGCAGAGCTGATCCATCATCAATGAGTCCACCCAATTTTGTGGGAGTGAGGGAGGAAGAGTTTCTCTGCTTGTGCATGACCTGTGCTGCCCTGGCTGTTCTCAGCACCCTCATCCATTTTATTTGATAGCATAGACACAGGTGGCTTGTGTTGATTTTGGCATCTGTTAAAATTTGTTCAACAAAGTGAAATGGATGATGTTGTTGAAAGAAAAGGTGTCTTTTTAATGTCAGAGGAAATGTCCAGAGGAATACATTAACCTTTATATTTCAATAACCTGAAACTCATTTTATTCTTCCTGATCTCTCTAGAAACACTGAAACTCTTTGGAAAATATTTAGAAAACTGTGATAATATTCAGTTGTAATTTTTTTTTTTTCACAGAACAATGTGCAGATAAAAGAAGATATTTTTGCAGTGAACTCTGAAGCAGAAAACCACAAGTCAGCATAGGCTGATGGTGTTTCACAGTAACATGTTAATAACTACTTCAAAAGAAAAAAGGTGACATTTTTAAAGAATATCTTTCAGTTCTAATGTCTTTTTTTTTTTTTTTGGCACAGCGGTTTATCCCATTTTAACGCTTAACTCTTTGTAGATCTTCTTCTGAAGAAGGGATGGTCAGAGGAGAGCCTTATTCAAAAGATGAATTTCAATTTTCTGTTGTACTTGATTGCATAAATATAGTTCAGTTACCATGTAAAAAATAAAACTGCATTTTGCAAATAAGACACTACCATCTTTGAAGTCACGAGGGGCAAAGTATTAAACCTGTGTTTTCCAACTATAAAAAAAATTGGCTATAAACCCAAATTTTTCCGATATTGTTTCTTTTGCTGGTCTGATAATTAAACTTCTCTTAAGTTTAACTTCTGTACCTTATAATGTTCCTGATGTTCTACATTCAGCTCATCAGCCTTGTAGTATTTTTCTAGTTGGGGGTTGCCTTCATTTTGAACAGGAATTAAGCCAAACTATAATGTAAAAAATTTTTCACCAATTATTCTGTTAGAAAGGCAAACTTTGGGGTTTTTTTATGCAAGGATTAGGTACTTGAAAAAGTTGGGTACTTGAAAAAGTACCTGCAGAGCTACAGGTCTAATGGTCAGTCAAGCTGTGGGAAAACTAGATAAGCAAATCAAGTTTCTTAACATATTGTGAGGGTTTGTTTTTTTTTCATTATAAGAAAAAATAAATTGTACTCTGTGTCATTACAGGAGTTTCTGGAAAATGAGCAGGAAATACTGAACATGGTGACAGCTCTAAAAAAAAAAAATTCACGATGAGAGGAAAAGATCAGTGATGGTAATAGCAGGGTACAAAAAAAGATGGAGGGGCTGGATTCTCTGATTGTCAAAAAAGATAAGCTAAATATTTTATTTTTCACTCTTTTTCCCCCCCATCTAAATCTGTTCATTTACAGCAGTTTTCATCAGGAATTGTAGTGAAGGGACAAAGGGGAATGGCTTCAAACTGAAAGAGAATAGAATTAGATGTTAGATTAGATTAGAATTGATTAGATTAGATTAGATATCTGAGGGTGGTGAGGCCCTGGCACAGCCTGCCCAGAGAAGCTGTGGATGCCCCTTCCCTGGAAGTGTCCAAGGCCAGGTTGGACGGGGCTTGGAGCAACATGGGATAGTGGAAGGTGTCCCTGCCCATGGCAGAGGGCTGGAATTAGAGGTACATTTATTAGAAGAACCAGGAATACTTTATAACACAGCCTGGATATGATCATCTTTAATTTCCACTTTCTGAAGAGCTGTGATAATAACAGTGAGGGGGCTGTAAAACAGTCTGAGCATCACTGATCTTTCCAGAACTGTGTGTTTGCTTTTCCACAAAGGATAAATAAAACTAACAGACCTCAGCTCCTGCAGCTTGTGGTTTCGCAGTTATCACTCCAGGACTATATGGTTAATTAATGTTTATGTGCTTTAGAATTTTAGTATAAGCAATTTTTACTTCTATTTCCATTTAAATGAAAAATATTGTATGTTATCGTCTTGGGAAGGGGTGATATCACACAGGGTACATACAAATTGCTTGCTTCAGAGCCTATTTAACTCAAATCCTGTAGATATCACTGAATCACAGAATGGTTTGGGTTGGAAAGGACCTCAAAGATCATCCAGTTCCAAACCCCTGCCTTGGGCAGGGACACCTTCCACTAGACCAGGGTGCTCAAAGCCATCCAACCTGGCCTGGAACACTTCCAGGGATGTGAACAGTTGCCAGATATCTGCTTTACTTGTTGAGTCACAGAGGTCTCATCTGTAATGAGTCACAGGTTTGGTCACTGTATGATCATCATCTGATTACAGAATGTGGCTTTTTAATACATTAAAGCTGAAAGGCATGGCTTACAGGTTACTTTGGAATCATTGGGTCTGGATAATGTGATCAGGAACCAAGGAGAGAAATGATGGATTTATAGAAGAAGAGAATGTCAGAGGAGTCAGGCAGAGAAGAGAAAGAGGGTGAACATACAGCAGAAGAGAATCCTACTCCATCTGAAAGCCAGAGCCAGTATTTTCTGTGTGAAATGTTCAGGGCAGGTTTCTTCACAAGGAGCCACCATAAAAACATTGCTTGGTCATTCCAAACTGTGTGTATTTCTCTCTTTGGTTGCCTTTATATATATAATTTTTTTTTTTTTAATGCTACTGCGAAAAGGTGATAAAAAGACTTTATTAATTTGTATTTCACATTCCAAGTTTGGCTAAAGCACTGGAGCCAAGCTGTAAGGTCAGTGGTTGGGGATTTCAGGCAAGATCCACGAGGTGCACTGTCTTCCTGTAAGCTCTCCTTTTAATAGAATGCCTCATTCTGCTTTCAAAAGGAACAGATGACTCTCTAGAACTAGCAAAAAATGTACTCTTTACTATACCTGATGTTACCTGGGAGTTGTTGTTATCTTTTCAAAAACAAGACACAGCCCAACATTTAAACCCAATGCATATAGTCCGTACACAGAAATGCCCATGAAAGAGGAACAGTCCTTAGGTGTGGTCTTCTAACATGAGTTTTAATCCCTTACCTTTAGAACTGTCCTCTAGATCAGAGTGTCTGCAAATTATATATTGCACATTGCAGAAAAGACAGCATTTGATTTCCTTATGATGCTCAGTTACTTCCTTAATCCCTAAATGCAACACAGAGAGAAAACTAAGTCTGTCAGTGGAGATTTGACTCAGCAAGGCCAAACACTCACCTCTGAGCAGCCTCAGGGGTTTTAACAATATTTACCAAGGTGTTCACTTTAGGATTTCAAGGAATGTAAAGCAGAGATAATGGCATTTCATTAAGGAGAGACAAGGAATCACCAATTATTTTTATTAACCAAACTACCAAGAAAAGAAAACCTTTAATCTGATCTATTTAATGCTCTCACTACATGAACAGGTCTCCCTACACAAAGCTCACAGAGCATAAACTATACTTTATAGTGAACTTTACAGTGCAGTTCTTCTCCTTTTACCCAGCAGTCGGACACAAACATCATGAGGAATCATGCACAACATGTTTCATCTTTTGATGGAAGGAAGAAGACAGTCTGTTTCCACTGGTGGGGGATAGAAACTAGAGTATGTGATGAGAAACAACAAGCTCTCTGGCATATTCAAGCTCTATTTTTTTTTAATTTAAAGTCTATTGAAAACCAGGTTCTGTTGTTTTATTCAAATATTGTATTAGGAAATGAACATACACAAGCAAACCGCTGTACTAGAACGTGTCACAAGCTTTTTATACAGATTCACAGTGATAAACAGATACAAAGACATTCCCTTTGATCTATACCAGATACTTATGAGGAATACAAAGTGCAGCTTTTTGATATTATACAGTCTCAACCAGAGGTGTTTCACCAGAAGTCTGGCACATAAACAACTTCCTTTAAAACAGAAGTTTCCAAAGCATGACTAAATTGCTTGATCCAGATCATTGGGATGGCGTTGTTGGCACAGGCTCCTTTTAATGTCCATTTCCCCCTTCCGAGAGGATGCGTGATGGCTCCGTGTACTTTGCTGTCATCAGGTAAAAGAGGGCAGGGGCAGGAACCAGGGCAAGCAATGGCAGGTCCTGCTCAAGCTTATCCAGTTTGGAAATGGAGATGATTCCATAGGCATGAAGCAACCAGTGGCTGAAGAGGACAACGAGCCTTTTCTTCCTCACCAGAAGATCCTTGAAAGACTTGTAAAATAAACACAATATCCTGTTAGCATTCAGCCTGTTCCCCAGTTCCTGACATTTAAGAGATGTTATAGGCAGAACACAGGGATTGTATGAAGGCTCCTGTGTTTGAGCCCTTCCAGCAGCAGTGCACCATGAGAGGGAAGTCTCACAGGAGCTTCCTCCAGCCAAGAGGAGAAGGCATAAAGGAAGAGGCTTAAATGCAAAATACATTGCTGAGAAAAGGCAAGAGACAAAGCAGTCTCTGCACACTCAAGTCTTTTATAATCTGAGTTTTAACACAGGAAACATGTTTACCCACCTCCACTTCAGAAGCAGACATGTAAACAGCCAGAGTAACCAAAGACAACACCAGTATGATGTATGGGAAGGCATAATCTAAAGGCAAACATGGAAGACATTAGCAGGAAAAATGCATGATTTACAGTTCAGAGAAAGTTTTTCCACATATAACCACAGGTATGAAGTAAACTGAGCTACTTCAGCCCATCTTTCATCAGCATATCACACATGCACAGCAATAGGGGTCAGACAAGCATAACTCCACAACAGCTCTCACTGAGCTTTTCAAACTTCTACTGTTTCTTGGTGGAGTTATTGTACACTTAAACCACGAACTGAAAAGGGCAGATAATAAGAAAAGTAGTCAGGCTGAGAGAGGATTTTGTGGCACCTCTCCACATGTGACAAGGATGCTGGAAGCTAAACCAAAAATATCCTATCTTCGCAAACCTATACTTTAATCCATCTCCAAAATCAAACTCTGCCTTAGCAGAAAGTGGAATTAACTCCCTCTGAAGTAATTTCCTCTCATAACCCACTCATTCCTTGTTTTGGGAAAGGGACAGTCTCTAGCAGCACTGGCTGAGGCAAAGCAGTGGGTCAGGAGCCTAGTGAGGTCAGGGCTATAATGAGCAACCTTTTCAGGTCAGAGTCCTCACAATAATCTTAAACAATGTCCTTATTCCCAAAGCAAAAAGTGTCCCTTCCCTCCCTCCCATAAATCACTTCTTAGTGTGCATTTACAGGTATGTTTATGAGTGTTATTAAGAGAGAACTCACAGAGCAGGCCTCCTCCCACAGCCTGCAGCACGGTGAGGATGGGGAAGAAGTACAGTGCTGCATAAATGCTTTTGAATCGATCAGACTTTCCCAAGCCACAGGCAATTTTCTTAACCAGGAGAGGCCGAAGGAGCATCATTAACACAAGACAGAAGGCATAATATATAAACACAATGGTGTACCTGAGGAGAAAAAAAATAGAAATTCCTTCAAATGTGCAGTTTTCTCATGGAGACTCAAGTCACAACCAGGGAATTTGGGGTTAGTCAGTGAAGTCTAAAGAATTTATAACCAAAGGATGTAAACGCGGAATGATGGGTTCACTTTTCCAAGGGGGTCAAGATGTAGCAAAGGAAAAGAAATAAAAAGCAGCTTTGAGCTTCATAGCTAAATAGTGAGAGGATGAGAGGACATAGTCCCAAGCTGTGTCAGGGGAGATTCAGGTTGGACATCAGGAGGAATTTCTTCATAGAAAGGGTGATTAAACATTGGAAGGGGCTGCCCAGGGAGGTGGTGGAGTCTCAGTCCCTGGAGGTGTTTAAGGAAAGACTGGACATGGCATTCAGTGCCCTGGTCTAGTTGACAGGGTGGTTACAGGTTGGACTCAATGATCTCAGAGGCCTTTTCCAGCCCAGTTGATTCTGTGATTCTGTTTGACAGCCTGGACTGTGCCACCTTCTCTGGTTACTCAGAAAGTCATT
Source organism: Pseudopipra pipra (assembly GCF_036250125.1). Taxonomy (NCBI): domain Eukaryota; kingdom Metazoa; phylum Chordata; class Aves; order Passeriformes; family Pipridae; genus Pseudopipra; species Pseudopipra pipra. The sequence goes on from NC_087554.1 coordinate 60,305,644, forward strand.
AAGTGGTGGGAAATGTTTCTCATATAAAACAGCTCAGTGAATCAAAGACTTCAGGGGATTGATACTCATTGATCTGAGCTGCATCTGAACACTTTTTGCAGTGTTGAGAAGAGGCACAGACACAAACACAGCTGTATAAAAGGGAGGGACAGACAGAAGCACAAAAGCCTTCACACTCACAGGGGGTAGACAGCCTCGTGGGTGCAGTGCACTGTGGTGATGTAGTCGGGGCTGGGGTTGTAGAGCATCGTGTACCAGTCCGAGAGCTTCTTCACCCTGCAGGAGCGGATGTGCAGGGACCCCACGGGGTCACTGACCAGCAGGGTGACCACTGCTGCAATGCTGCACTCCAGCAGGGCTGTGATGTGCTGCAGCAACGCGCTGGAGCTGAGGAGCAACAGAGAGTTACTGGTTTTCTAACTCTGCAGGATATCTAAACACTGACTGAAAAGCAGAGGCCTGTGCAGTACAGAACCTCCTGCAGAGTTAATATTCACTGTGACCAAGGTTGGGGCAGCTCTGCCTCGATAAATTCAGTATTTGAAGCTGAGTGTGAAAACTCATTTACAATCTCAGATGGTTTGGTGTGTAAAATGTAAATGGGCAAAGAAAGCAGCAGTGAGGATAACACACCACATGTCTCAGAAGGCATAACACTGTTACATATGATATAAGAAACATTTTCAAAGATGCAAGTCCTTTTTAAAGACTGTCCCTGGAGGTGTTTAAGGAAAGACTGGATGTGGCACTTAGTGCCATGGTCTAGTTGACAAGGTGGTGTTGGGTCATGGGTTGGACTTGATGATCTCAGAAGTCTTTTCCAACCTAACTGATTCCATGATTCTGTATATATTCATATATTAAACTCTCCCAGTCCCCTATGTTTTCAGTGTTTATAGAATCACAGAATGGTTTGGGTTGGAAGGGACCTTAAAGATCACATTGTTCCAACCTCCTGCCATGGGCAGGGCCAGTTTAGGACACTCCAGTCACTACTTCTTAGAAGTTCTAGTCTAGCACCCAATGTCTCCAAGTTCTAGTCTAGCACCCAATGGCCACATGGCAGCTGTGGGTTTAAACCCCTTTTTAACAGAAATTCCTTGATGTACCATGCCCAGAATACATATTCCTAAAGAGAGAACTCAAAGCCATTCTCTTGCACTGACCAGGGCCTCTGTGGGTAAGAGGTCTGGCCCTGGATTGAGAGGATGACACAACCCACTGCTCCTGCCTGCTAGGAAACCCAATCCAGCCCAAAGTGGCAGATGGAGTGGGCATCATCACATTAAACAGATATAGACCATGCCCCAAGGGCAGTGACTGGCAAAAAGGATCTGCAGGACCCTTACATTAGCAAATAAATCCCCCTCCAGCTGCTCAAAGCTTATGTGCTACCATATCAGTTCAACCAACAGCCAGCCTGGACAGGGCTTGGAGCAACCTTGTCTAGTGGAAGGTGTCCCTGCCCATGACTGGAGGTGTGGAAATAGGTGGCCTTTAAGGTCCCTCCCAACCCAAACCATGCTGGAACTCTAAGAACTGCTGGACAGTTAAATTCATCATCTCTGACTGATCACTCGTGGATACAAGATTTCCATTATTAAACAACATATCTACAGAAGGGGCACACAAACCTCTTCTTTCCAGAATACCACTCAATAAAGAACCAGTGTAAGACCAGGGGCAGCATGGCCATGAAGCCGAGGTAGAGCCAGTCATAGCGGTCTGGAGATCCTGTACATTCCCTGCAGATCTTGTTGTCATCAGTCCTCTGACCTCTGGGACACACCTGCAGAGAGCAGAGATGGGATTTACAACCTGAGGAACAACAGTACATCATTATAGTTCCTGGACAAACAGCGTGAGGCAGTACTGGGGCAAGAAACTGATCAAATTTTTAAAGAGATGAAACAAAAACATCAGTAATGTCTCAGCTTACACTGGCCTTGCTCTGTCTGGCTCCTGCTTCTTAATATAAACAAGGGTGAAGCATGATTCAACTTACCCGCCAGGTTGCTCACAACCACTGTCCCCCAGTTTCTTACTCCCCTCCCTGGATCTTGCTCTCCCTCAAAAATAAAATCCAATTAAATCCGAGTGATTTCAGCACAGCTCTCCACCTCATCCCGTCCTGTTCCAGCTTTTCCAGCCCCTCCGCTCAGCTCGGGTTTGGGATCGAGCTTCTAGCACCTCCTTCCAGGGGACGTTCACGGAGCAGCTCCTGTTTAGCTCAGGGACCTCTCCCCGCCCTCGGCGACCCCAGCGCCCCGATTTCGAGGGGATCGATCCCATCTCACGGCGGGACCCGCCCCAGCCCGAGCTCGGGGCCACCCCGTGCCCAGGCCGAGCCCCGCACTCACCCCGCAGTCCCCGTAGGTCTCCACGGAGCCGTTCACCGACAGGACGGTCCTGCCGCAGTACAGCCCGAGGCAGGCGGGCTGGATGTCCACGGCTGCGGAGAGATCGCGGCAGACAGGGGCTGTTATCGAGAGGGGCACCGAGCCCACTGCAACCTCATCCCCATCGTTACCCCCACTCTCTTTCCCATCATCATCCCCATCCCCATTCCCAATCCCGGCCCGTCCTACCGGCGCGGAACATCGCTGTTACCCGGCAACCGCCCCTGCACGGCACTTCCGCCTCAGCGCTTCCGCTTCCGCCACGGGACGGGCCCTGCGTAAGAATGTGGGCGGGGCACTCTCAAGGGGCGGGGCCAGACATGGGGGCGCGGTATAGAGAGGGGGCGTGGCTTTGGGTTTGGCAGCCGCTGCTGTCGTGGGCGTGGCTCCGGGCGGGGGTGGGCGCGGCCTCAAACGGGGCGCGGCTTCTGACAGTGGCTCTGTCACTGTCGTGGGCGTGGCCTCTAGGGTGTGGGCGTGGCCTCGGTGCGGGCGCGTCCCCGCGGTGCGATGGCGGCGCGGGGCGGCGGTGACAGTGTCGGTGTCGGAGCCGGAGCGGGGCGGGCGCTGCCGCCGCACTCGCCCTCGGGCCCGGTGCTGCAGACGGTGGAGATGCACACGGGCGGCGAGCCGCTGCGCATCATCCCGCGGCTGGAGGCGGCGGAGCGGGCGGCGGGCGGGCTGTCGCTGCTGTCGCTGCGGCGGGAGGTGGCGGCCGCGCAGGACCACGTGCGGCGGGCGCTGGTGCACGAGCCGCGCGGGCACGCCGGCATGTACGGGGCCGTGGTGGTGCGCGGCGGGGCGGCCGCGGAGGGCGCGCACCTGGCGGCGCTGTTCCTGCACGGCGCCGGCTACAGCGCCATGTGCGGACACGCCGTGATGGCCCTCGGGCGGTTCGCGCTCGACTACGGGCTGGTGCCGGAGCCCGCCCGCCCGGAGACCGCCGTCCGCCTGCGCTGCCCCTGCGGGCCCGTCACCGCCTTCGTGCCCTGGGACGGCCGGCGCAGCGGCAACCCCGTGCGCTTCCACAGCGTGCCCGCCTTCGCCGCCGCCACCGGTGGGAGCCCGGCCCGCTGCAGTGGGCTTTGGGGGGGATGGGGGCTGGTGGCCTGGCTGAGGGGCATGTGGCAGATCCGTCCCTGATTCTGATGCTCTTCAGAGGTTGTCGGGGGTGGCATAAGGTATCACATGTATGTGAGCACCTACACATCGTCCCAACCACTGCCCTTGCGTGCAGCGGGGTTCCTTCACTCCGTATGCAAGCAAGCCCATGGCTCAGCACGGTTTCCCCTGCTCACCTCCCTCCCTTTCTCTGCTCAGACTTGGCCATTGACGTCCCTGGCCATGGGAAGGTGGTGGTTGACATTGGCTACGGCGGCACTTTCTACGCCTTCCTCAGTGCTGAGCAGCTGGGCCTCGATGTGCACTCCTCAAAGACCAGAGACCTTGTCAGTGCAGCGAGTGCAGTGACAGAAGCGGTGAAGAAACAGGTATGGGGGAGCACCGTGGCACCCCAGTACATTCCCTTCGAGGTGACTGCACCAGACTGAGACACTCAGGAGGGGGGGGAGTCCCATCCTTCCAGCCCCAGGGTGAATCTAAGAGTCCTTACAAGGACGTAAGAAGGAGCTGCTGCTGCATCCATCTCTGTTACTGCAGAAGCAGAGGTGGAAACGCAGCAGTGTGGCCTTGTCCCCTTCCTCTGGTCTCTCATGGAAGCTGTACTGCACATGCTGCTGCTGTGTGTGACCCTCTCTGTGCTGTTCCCAGTTCAAACTTCATCACCCTGAAAGTGAAGACCTGGCTTTCCTCTACGGCACCATCCTGACAGATGGGAAAGATGCCTTTAGCGAGGAGCCCACCACCAACATCTGTGTGTTTGCAGATGAGCAGGTACAGAAATGGGCTCTCCTCAGGCACATGAGGCACCACCTTTGTCCCCTCTTAGAGGGACAGTTCTGCTGCTTGGTTTGGGCAGTGATTACTTTTTGCTACTGTCATGTCTCTGAAGAGCCAAGTGTCATTTCACACATCCTGTTTTAATTCATAATGGCAGAAATACTTCTGTACATCTTAGGTGGTGACCTTTTAGAAAGGTTTATACCTACAAACCCTTTGATAGGAATATCCCAGGGGCAGGGTGGCCTTAGCCCCTCTGAGTCCTTTTGTTGTGATGCTGGTAAGCTTTCGAGTGCTCCCTAAATAGCCTCAATATTTATTAGATCATCCATCCCTATAAGTGTGCCAAAGCTAATCACAATCCAGAAGTACCCCAGACCTGCCTCTGTGATGTATCCAGGTTCTGCACAAAACCCTGGGCTAGAGGGATTTCCCCCAAGCACAGTATAAAGGTGCCAGAGAGATCTGAGGGGAGCCATACTGTTTTCTGTTAAACTCCAGAATAGTAGAGCTGGTTCATCATCTCTGCACGTAGGTTGACCGAAGTCCGACAGGTTCGGGTGTGACAGCTCGCATTGCCCTGCAGTACCATAAGGGACTCATCCAGCTGAATCAGACCAGAACCTTCCGGAGCAGCACCACAGGCTCCTTGTTCACTGGGAAGGCAGTGAAGGCAAGTGGCTTGTGCAGGTCTTTCCCCCAGTCTCAAGGACTGCTGGAAAATTGCTGTTGCCTTGGTTCAGTGGGGAAGCAGAAAAGCCTTTCTGTTGCCTGGGGAAGAGCATGTGGAAAGGGGGAGGTGCGTGGGGGTCTTGCCCTCCTATAAACCTCATGCTTCAAGGATTTTAATTAGAAAAGCAAGTAACAGTAAGTCCTTGTTGTGTTGTGTGGCTGCTGCACACTTTGGGATGCACTTGGGCAGAGCACAGTGCTCCAAGAGGGGTGTCTGCAGAAGTGCCAGGTAGCACTGGCATTTTCTGGGGTTGGGAGTGTGGGAACCTCCTGTCGCCTCTGTCCTGATCCTGATCCCTCTGCAGGAAGCCAAGTTTGGCGACTACAACGCTGTCGTTGTGGAAGTCTCAGGAGAAGCCTTTTACACTGGCACAGCCACCTTCACTGTCGAGGAGGAGGACCCACTCAAATACGGCTTCTTGTTCAAGTGACCCGAGCCACGGGTGATGGCAAAGTCTCACTGGTGGTGCTGTGCTTCTCCTGCCCGTGAATTTCTGTTCTTGCTGCGATATGCCAGAGCAACGGGAACAGCTTTGGGTGGTGTGACAGCATCTGCCGTGTTTCAAGATAACAAGCTGTGTTGCCCTGTTGTGATGAGCATATTGGGTGCGCTGTGATTAGCATAAACGGGCTGCTCTGAGAAGCCATAATATTTTTATTCTTTTTTTTTTCTTTTTTCCCCAGTAATTACTCACAGAAAACAGAGCTGATCTTGGAGGCCTGTCTTCAAAGTTATGTGCCTTCTCTATATCTGAAAATTATGAATTTCAAAGCCAGATTCGTATTAAATGCCAGCTGAAAACACTTCCTTTCTCCTCTTATTTTCCTTCCCAGAGCACATTTCCAGGATTCTGCTGCGTGTGTCATGGCTGTTGATTTGAATCCTTGTTGTCTCCTGCTCAGCCAGCCATGCTGCTCTGTCTCATGCCCTGTCTTCCCTTCTTAGGCCTGTCCAGATACTTCCTTCCTCCATTACACCTGCTTCACTCCACCAGATCCCTCCTGCATCCCAGAGCTGGGGATGAATTTCCCACTGTCCCCACTGAGTGAGTGTGCCATGCTGCTTCCCTAAACCTTCCTCTCTGGCTTATCTCAGACCACTGGCTGCAAATACCCCATGGTTAACTTTCAACAGGAGCAGCTGTATTCGAAGGTCTGAGCTATTATGACCTTAGGTAATTATTTACTGATGATTTTGTCTCAGTCCAGGGGCAGCTTGTGCAGTGGAGTGCAATCAGTGTTTGCTTTGCCAGAGTCCTTCCAGGGAGGATTGCCAATGGAAAAACCAAACCAAGCATTTGCAGTGGCAGGAGCAGAGCTTCAGACCACTCGTGGCCTGTCATTTCCACTGTGTCTCTGGACAAAGTGGTGCTTGTTTACTGAAGGCACTTGTGGGAGTGTCTGGGTGCACTTGTTAAAATGAGACATGAAAATGAGAATGATCATCTCCCAGGAGCTCTTGCAGCAGAAGGGAGAAAGTCATACTGGTGAGCTTGGAAAACACTGGCATCAAAACGCCTGGGAGGAATTTCTTCTGCCAAGTTGAAAATTATAACTTTGGAATGGGAATGAACAAAAATCCCCTCATTCAGAGAATGCCTGTGCTGCCAAGAGAGTTTTTATAGGACAGTGTTTGGAGCTCTTGCTCACAGCTTTCCTGTAACCCCTCAGTAAATCCTGTACACCTTCTGGTCCCGAGGAGCAACAAGTGACATGCACACCCTCCACGCTTGCAGGAGCAAACTCCTCCATGTGTTTTCAGCTTCTGGGCTTCTCCCTTGTGATCAGCCCCCCAGCCTTGCTCACAGGAAAGAGCTGGGACAGCAAGTCACGAAGCCCAGCACAGAACGTTTTTAAGCTCTTCAGCCATTAATTGGGGTGCAGCCTTCATTAGCTATTCACTACCCCCATCCCTAGGAAACTTTTCAGGTAGAGGCAGGCAGCTCCAGCATGGCTGAAAGAGGGGGGACAGGGTCCTGTGCCCATGTGGGGGTCCCTGACTGGATTCCTCAACCCTACAGCTGGTGACGTCTCAACCCCCAGCCTGGAGAGTGGGAAGGGGAGCCCTCATCACTCTCTACAACTACTTGAAAGGAGGGTGTAGCCAGGTGGGGGTTGGTCTCTTTTCCCAGGCAACTATCAGCAAGACAAGAGGGCATGGTCTTAAGCTGTGCCAGGGGAGGTTTAGGTTAGATATTAGAAAGAATTTCTTTACAGAGAGGGTAATCAGACATTGGAATGGGCTGCCCAGGGAAGTAGTGGATTCTCTGTCCCTGGAGGTTTTTAAGATGAGATTGGATGTGGCACTTAGTGCCATGGTCTAGCAACTGCAGCGGTAGTGGATCATGGGTTGGACTTGATGATCTCAGAGGTCCCTTCCAACCCAGCTGATTCTATGATTCTATGAAGGGGGGTGGTCCCGGCCTCTGCCAGTGTCTGGGGGTAGCTGGTCCTTCATGATGGAGAGGGGACAGGAGGGGAGAGGGATGTGAGGGAAGATGGATGTGAGGGGAGAGGGATGTGAGCGGAGGGGGGGGTGACAGGATCTGGGAGTAGAAAAGGGTCTATGGGGACCCATCCCCGACTATGGGATGGGAACGCCGCCAGTGTGGGGTGAGGTGGTCCTGACCTCTGCCAAAGTGTCTGGGGGTTGCTGGTCCTTCGTGATGGGCTGCGAGGCTGTACGGGGAGAGCAGCCAGGAGGGGAGAGGAGCTGACAGCGTCTGTGGGGGTCCCATCCCGGACTCTGGGATGGCGATGACGCTGGTTTGGGGTGAGGGGGGATCCCCGTCCGCAGCCCAGCCGTGATGCCCGGCATCCCTCGGCCCCCGTGCCCGGCTGTGGGGGCCCGGCCGGGCCGGGCGGGTTCCCCGGGCAACGGCGGCCGAGCGACGTCAGCGGCCGGCGGGGCCGGGAGCGGCGGGCGGGCGGCAGCGCCTCTGCAGCCGCGGCGGGGCCGGGGCATGAGGTGCGCATGGAGCCGGGAAACCTCTCCAGGGGCAGCGGCGGCGGCAACGAGAGCGGCGGGGCTGCGGCGGCGGCGGGGCCGGCCGGGTGGTCGGCGGCGGCGCTGGCCTCGCAGGCGGCCGCGCTGCTGCTCATCTTCGCCCTGTCGGCGCTGGGCAACGGGGCGGTGCTGCTGGTGATCGCCCGGCACCGGCAGCTCCGCACGGTCACCAACGCCTTCGTGCTGTCGCTGTCTCTGTCGGAGCTGCTGGGCGCCCTGCTCTGCCTGCCCCTGGCCTTCCTCAGCCTGCTCAGCCGCCCGCCCGGCGCTTGGCTCTTCGGGCAGCGCCTGTGCCTGGCCAGCGCCGCCCTGCACGCCGGGCTGGGCATCGCCGCCACGCTCACCATGGCCCTGCTCTCCTTCGACCGCTACTGTGCCATCGTGCGCCAGCCCCGGCACAAGATGGGCCGCCGCCGCGCTGCCCAGCTGCTGGCGGCTGTCTGGCTGTGCGCCCTGGCGCTGGCCGGGCCCTGGTACGGGCTGGCGGGCGAGGGGCATCGCGAAGCCCGTCCCGGCGCCTACCGCTGTGTCTACGTGCTGCCCTGGGGCTCCTCGCGGCTGGGGCCGCCCTACGGCGCAGCCCTCATCGTGCTCTGCTACCTCCTGCCCTTCGCTGTCATGTGCTTCTGCCACTTCAACATCTGCCGGGCGGTGCGCCTGGCCGAGAGCCGCGTGCGGCCCCTCACCACCTACGGGCACCTGCTGCGCGCCTACGGGGAAATGCGCACGGCCACCACCGTCCTCATCATGATCGTCTCCATCATCTGCTGCTGGGGACCCTACTGCATCCTGGGGCTCGCCGCCGCCGCCGGCCACCTGCCCTTCTCGCCCACCATGGACGCCGTGGCCAGCGGGATGGCCTGGGCCAACGGCGCCATCAACCCCCTCATCTACGCCGCCCGCAACCCCAACATCTCTGTGCTGCTGCGGCGCAGCCGGGAGGGGGGCTACAGGACTCGCAACAACATGGTCGCCTACCTGTCGGTCCCAGGCCACCAGCCGGAGCCCCGCAGCCGGGCTGACCGTGTCCGAGAACGCTACATCAATCGGCACAGCGGCCCCCCCGGCAGCGCCCTGTCCTCCTCTAGCCCGGCGAGCGGGGGAGAGGTGGCCATGTGGGCCTGCAAGACTCCTGCTGTGCTCTTCTGTCGGGATGGGCAGCCGGACACCATTTCTGAGGCCACCTTGAAGACCAAAGCAGGCACCATCGACACCAGCCTCTGAAAGGACAGGGGTTTGGGCTGGAGGCATTGGGCCCCAGGGCTGTCTCCTTGAGGAAAGGCGGGGAGAGCCCCAGTGCTTGGAGCCCTTTGCAGCCAGACTAACAGGAAACTGGAGAGATGGGACTGCTCACGAGCCATAGTGTGGTTTCTTCTCCATTGTGCGAGCTCTGGTTTGGTGGCCCAGACTGCAAGCAGCGAGAGCTCCACAGGGAAAGGAAGCCTTTTCCTTTCAGCAGGCCTGATGCACTGGTGACAGCCTCCGAGCCCAGCCAACACAAGAGCTCAACTGCAAGAACAAAACAGTGTTTGCTCCAGTCCTGCAGAAAGTGCCACAGTGAAGCTCAGAGGCCAACACACCAATGCAGCCCAAACTGACTGACTGACTGTGTGAGCTGTTTGTTAAGTGCCAAAAAAGCTGTTGAAAGCTGAGCACTGGCAGCTGGAAGGCACTCTGAAAATATCACACTGTGAAAAATGCATCATGGCAGGATAGTGTTGCTTTAACCCATTATATGTGGAAGTGCCAATAGTTATAAAGTCATGGAAGACTGTAAGACAGGCTAAAAAAGGGATCTATTAAGGTTATTTTTTTTTTAATTTAAACTCTGAAGCATAAAAAACCAGTAATTTTGAAAGGGAAGATGTATGATACTGGGAGGGAGGGAAAGGAAGATGAAACCTCAGTTGTCAGAATTTCAGTGGCCTTTTCTGGTTTTTTTGCAGGTACAGTCAACTTTAAATACTGTGAATATGAGAAACATGAGTTCCTCAGACAGACTGAGGAAAAGTGTGTGACCACAGACTGTGGTGTCACTGAGTTTGTGCTCAAAGGTGTGTGTTTTCTTTTTGAACTCACCTGAAGTGTCTCTTGTCTCTAAGTGTTTAACTGTGTTTAGAGAAGCTGTGTGGGAGAGGTATCTGAAAGGAGAAGTAAAGCAATACCATGTGCTCCCTGTGTGCTCTTCAGCATGTGAAAATCTGTATATGCAGAGAACAGGTATTATTGTATTGATGGCAGCAATCCATTGGAGTATAATATATAAAAACCACCTCTGTTTGGTGTTGAAAAGGAAGGAAAATAACACAATAGAAGTGTGATTGTATGGCATAAATTTGTATTAATTTATCAGTGTAATCTTTTTGTTCGAAGGCCTAAAGCCTTAAACTAGTATTTTGAATCAGAAACTAAGATTGGCCTTCCTTTGTTTTTGCCACAGTTAAGTGTGAGAGGTGGGCAGTGTTTTTCCGTATATAGGCTTTAAAAATACAATGTTTCAGTTTTACCGGATTTTTCAACTGTTTGTGACGCAAGTAAACACACTGTCATTATTTTGTGAGACAAGAAATAAATTGTCTTTTATGCAGGACATGAAAGTGTCTCAGCCTGTCATGATTCTCAGGCCAGCCTTGAGAAGGGAACTCCTCTGAAAAATTGCCAGATGAATGATAGTAGAGAGACATAATCGTTTGTGAAATTTTAGTACAGCTAGTTTCCATGGTCTAAGCATTACTGTAACTTTCTTCTGTGATGCTCCTGAAGTCCACTAGGAAAAGATTTGACCCTTGACTACTCAGCACTGCTACTTTGCCCTGCAGCTACTGGATTTTGCAAGTTGAGCAGTGTTTTCTTGCTGTTTCAGAGAGAAGCTGTGCAGAAGAGCCACAGCTTTTCACAGGAGCTGTTTGACAGCAAGTGAACACTGGTGGCTTGTTGGAAGGGTGGGACAGGAATTTCTGGCATACCTGCCCTTCCTTCCACATGGCTAGTGTAAATGGAAAAAGGTGGTTGTGAATGGTGAGGTTAGATTTAACTCCTACCTAGGTAGTTGCAGGGGGTAACAAGGAGATTGGTGTGGGATAATTTGCCATAGAGACCATGTGGCTAAAAGCCCCTGGAAAGGGGATTCCCTCAGTGTTTGGCTCTGGCCACCTTTCTTGTCCCTTCTCTCCCCACCACGCCAGCTGACTCTTGCTAACTAGCTCAGACACTAAACAACCATTGACTCCCTCTTTTTCATGCTGGTTTAGTTTTCTACTGATTTGATGCCCTGACCAGTGCACCACAGGCCAGGTAAACATCTCTGTGGCCTTTCCTTCTGGCAAGGGCAGGACTGGGGATGTCAGGACTGAGGTCGACCACAAAGTATCAGAGGAGCTGCTCCAGGAGTGGAACTATCACAGCTAGAAGGTGGTAGTGAAGCTGGAAGTGATATTTTAAAACGTTTTTAACAAGCATTGGTCAGTACCTATATGTTAGTCTTGTATGTGAAGAGTTGAATGAGGACAGCAGGCTGTGATCTTTGAGCCATCACAGATTAGCACATTTCTGTGAAACGCTAAATCAGGCTGTGTTCTTGACTAGATCCTTTTTGACATGGACCTGCTCCAGTCAGAGAGCCAGCTTGTGTTTTAAAGCTGTGCCTGGCCCGTACTTCTCATAATCTTAGAATCATAGAATCATTTTAGTTGAAAAAGACCTCTTAGGTCATTGAGTCCGACTATTACCCCAGCGCTGCCAAGTCCACCACTAACCCAGGTCCCCAAGTGCCACTGCTACATATCTTTTAAATCCCTCCAGGGATGGTGACTCCACCACTTCCCCCGGCAGCCTGTGCCAGTGCTTGATAACCCTTTCCATGAAGAAATTTTCCATAGTAAACAGTTTAAACCTCTTCTGGTGCAATTTGAGGCATTTTCCTCTTATCCTGTCACTTATTACCTGGGAGAAGAGACCGATGCCCACCTGGTTCCACCCTCCTGTCAGGGAGTTGTAGGGAGTGAGAAGGTCCCCACTGAGCCTCCTTCTTCCCAGGCTGAATCCCACCAGCTCCCTCAGCCGCTGCTGAACTAGTGAGGTACACGGCTCTCTACAGCCACATTTTTAAAAGTTTTAAATGTTTTAAAAAACCCAACCAAAGGGTGAGGGGTCTTAAATAAACCACAACCAGCAGAGAGGGACACAAACCACACCAAAGGCTGCAGGTTGCCTGCCAAAATGGTACTTTAAATGCTGTTGTGTCCCAGCCGTGCTGAAGGTTTCTGCCTCTCAGGCAGTGCTACAGAGTGGGCGAGGAGGCCTTTGCCATGCTAGCACACAAACCAGCGTGTCAGTCTGTCCCTGTACCTAAAAATAGCTCCATGTATTCATCCGTGAGAAAGAAACCAGAGGATTAATTCACTGTTTAGCTCTGAAAACTCTGCCCGTGGTCACAGCTGCTTGTTCCCAGGTGAGAAAACATTGCAGGGCGTGGCTCCTGGCCGAGCCACTGTGGGACATCACCCCCACATCTCTCACATGCCCATGTTGGTGTCACCCTGCTTAGAGAGCCCCTTTCTTTGGGCTGAAGAATTCAGAAGACAGCAAGACACTGAGGTTTTAGACACTGTAAAGCTAGCTCTGAGTCTCCAACCCTCCAGCCGTGGCTCTTTCCTTTTCTCTCCCTTGAGATGAGCCTGGACAAGGTGCATTGCAATCTCATTTCCACAAGGATATTGGGACACTTTTTTAGTTCAAAATTCATGTGAGTTTGTCAGTGCAGAATGTTTGGCATAAGAGACATAGCAGTTAACATGATTTGAAGACCAGTTCAACCCTGAATAACAGTGACAACATTACTCAAAGACAAATTAAAAATGAGTCCTTGGGCTCTTAGTCCCTTGTTGACTTTCCAGCATACTGACCATCAGTTTAAGAGTGCCCTATTATTTGGCAGTGATACACATGCCACTGATTTAACTAATGCATTATATTTTAGAAGAAAAATATGGTCTTGATGAATGACAAGCATTTTAGAAGGTACTGCTCCAACTGCAGGCAAGTGGTAGTTTTCCTTCTGATTTAATCATTAGATTCATCTAAGTAGTTATTTTCCACTCCTTTCCTAGTCTCTGGATGAAGTCTCTGTTCAAAACAAATGCTGTGTGCATAATTTGTGAACTGTGAACAATTAGCAGCTCGATTAGCAGTATTTATAAGTGACAATCTGATGAGCTGTAATACCTGTCATCAATCAGCAGAACCAGGATAGCTTGGGTGTAAGATCCCCAATTGCTGCTTCCCTTTCAGCACTTGGTGTTGATTTGTGTATCCAGTAGATGCCAGCAGAGACCTAAGCACAGCTTTTCCACTAATGATTCTAAGGAAAACCTCTTTCTGTTAAATGAGATCAGCCACTCTGCCTTCAGGACTGCTGCATCCCAAATACAAGCATTCAGAGCAAAGGTTGCAGCTGATGCAGTGAAAGCCCTAAGGGCACTCTCCAAAACCCGGTTTGAAGGACAGATTCCACACGTGCTGCTCTTTGCAAGGTTTGTTGTAGAGTCTGAAATAAATAATTTGGAATGCACATCAGAGAAGTTTGATTTTGTGCAACGCTGGCTAATTAATGGCCGTGCTGCACGTGCCCCAGAGCTGCAAAACCTGCAGTTGGAGGCCTGGTGAGATCAGTCCTGATGCTGACAGGGTGCTTAGTTCAGCAGAAGAGCTGCCTCTTCACTCCAGCTGCTTTTGTGTTTTTATATAGTGACTCTGACTGTTAACAATAAATAGTGGGTGCACATCTAGACCTGCTAAATAACTGTAACTCTGCAAAGAGTTACAGACCCACAAGGTAGTAACTAAGCACCAGAAGAATAAAATGGTCCCAAATCCTGCAGGAGGAGTAACCCGCAATGGGATCTAGGCTTAGGTGACCCCATGCTCAGCTGTGCTATGCTGGCTGGATGTGGGAGGACAAGGCTCTATCCATACCATGGCCAGCCCTCTTGCTGTTCCCAATTTGCAAAGGAGCAGTGGTTTCTCACACCGTGCTGCTGGCAGCACACTGCCTGGGTCTCAAAGCATCTACAATCACCCCAGCTGAACTGCTAAGGGAACAGCTCTGCATCTCTGGATATTTTTTCTTAGGATATCACCACTGCAAGAAGCAGGAGGAAAAATGATGTGGAGAGGCAGACTGTAAATCCCCCTCAGTGGCATGAAATGGATGAGTCACTGAGGAAATCAAAGTGAAAGTAGCAGGAACCCCAGGGCACAACACCAAGGCCTGCATTAGTCTAGCTGGGGAGTGATGGATGATCTCAGCCAAGAAGACCCCAGGAGGCTGTGACCAGAGCCAGAGGAGATTTGACAAGGGGGACTCAACAGCAAAAGGAATTCCCACACAGCATGATGTGTGCTGAGGGTCAGATCCAGCACGGGATTCACTCGCAAAGACCTCCTCCTCTCCAGGCAGCTGTGCCAGAAGGAGGGCAGGTGGTGACACCCTCCAGCACTTCTCTGTCAGGGAATCAAGCCCTGAAGCCTTGCTGGGGCTGTTTGTGCTGGGTGACACAGCACATCGGTGTGCCCACAGGCTTCTGGGGTGATCATGGAAGATGAGCAGGATACAGCCATGATTGACTAGAGGAAGGACATGCACTCTGAGAGGAACCACTTGTTATTTGTGTTATTTCTTGTCTTGCTGGCACTGAGATCCTCCAGGTTCCTCTGCAAAGCCAAGCACTTCCAGAAGCCCACAAAACTGATTGGAGAATATATATATAATACTTGGGATCCTTAATTTTATGCACCTATTAGTCCTCCCTTTATAAACTATTTTTAGTCTTATCTCTTGCATAGTCAGATCAGAAGCTAATAAACAAGGGGAACATCTAAAGGGATTCACAAACAGAACAAAGATTTCATTTTTTTTTTAAAGCTTTGCTCAGAACAGAGGATTGCACCTTTCCTTGGTGGGGGGGTTATTTTTGTGTGCACTGAAGAGTTAAAGGTGTTTGCAAACCTCAGTTTGCTCCAGATGTCTGCTTTCCCTTCAGACATGGGGATGCCCTCTTCTCCTTGCCACCATGAGGAGCAGAAAGTTGCAGCAGGGGTGACTTTGGGGAGGTCACTTGGGAAAATTATATTCCTCAGTTCCTGGTAGTTCAGGAATGGAAATACTCAGTGCTGATCAGGCTTCCACATCTGGAGGAACATCTCTCTTTCTCCCAGGGGGCAGAGCAAGTCTGGCTGAAGGTGGCAGGACTATCTCCACCAACTTCTGCCAGCAGTTCTGATGCACAGGGTGAAACACTTTGCTTACATCTGGGGCTTGAGCAGAGGGATTCACTGAGATGTGCACTCTCAGAGCTGCAGGTGAAAATTTTCCCCAGGTTGGGGCTGCACATGGACGCTAGGCTGGCTCCCAGGGGAAGCTGGTGGCCAGCACCAGGCTAGCCCACTCCACCACAGTGCAGGGCAGCTGGGAGGATGCTGGTGCTGCATCTGGTGAGGAACCAAACCCCCTGGATGGGTCCTACAAATTAAAATCCCTCAGGGTCATAGATGTGGACAAAAGCACCAAGATAAATCTCTATTTAAACTCATCTTGCTCTCCCAGCAATTCCCTGCGACCACGTAAATGTAATTTGCTTACCTGATTTAACAACACACTCTGAATTAGTCTCAGCATCAGGGATAAAAAATGCTCTGAGTAACCAGGTCACTTATTTTTTTCCAGTGAAATCTAATGTGCTGTGCAGCACTTGTGCTTCTCCCTGACCTGCGCCTGTGGCTTCTGTGCTCAGTCTGGTGCATTTTACAGAACATTTGGTAATATACCATCCCTGAGGTCATGTCAAGTTCTGAATACGGCATCTGAATTGTGAATTCTTTCCAGAAAATATAACTCCAATGGTGATCGCCTCCTGCTATTAAATTGGAAAGATTTGCCATAGAAACTAGGTCTTGCCTGAGTGTTTCTCCCTGATTTCACAGTAAAAATGGGTTTTAGGCAGAGATCGGGAGCTGGGAGAAGCACAAAACTGGGACTTCCTCACCTTTCCTTGAACCCGGGGGATGCTCTGCACAGAGCTTGGCAAAGTAAAGCTGTATGAAGGTACACAGGCAAAAATTCAAGTAGATGGAAAAGCTCCCAGTAGTCCTCAGCACCCAAAACCCAGGTAAAGTCATGGGCACAGTCCCAGCCCTTCTTAGAGCAGTATCCTGGGAAACTCCATCTTAATTTCAAGTTCATGCAAGGTGACAACAGAGTGCAAAGCTGGGTTTTAGCAAGGGGAGCCTGCACAAAACAGGCTCCCAACACAGACCCTGGCATTGGCACAAGCCCTGGGGAGGCACTCTAGTGGAGTGGGGCACTCTGTGATAATTTCAAAAGCCATGGAAGTAAGTTCAAATGACCCCTGAAACTGTTTTGAGTTAGTTTGTCTTACACAAACATGCATTTGTGTTGCCTGCACGTGCACACATAGTGCACCAGCCTGAAGGTCAGGCATTGTCAGAAGTCACAGAGAAGCCACATGCTGTGACCTTTGGCTATTTGACTTGAACTACTAGGGACAGAATTAAAATTAGCCCTCTTCAATCATGCTGGGTGAAACTTATAAAGAAAATTTAGCATTTATCTGGAGAACTTTTCAGACTACAGTAGAGATCACAGAGGAATACAAGAAGCAGAATTGATTTTGCACTGGACAGCTCTAAAATGGTGAAATTGGAACGTGCCAGCAGATGGTGGTGCTGCCTTTGCTGAGGCTCTGCTGGGGCCCAGCAGCACAGGATTTCTCCCTGGCTCACCTGCACACTCTCATCAAGCCTGGTTTAAAGGCTAAAAATAATATGAAATGCTCAGGGGTTTCAGATCAGAGCACTTCTGATTCAAACAGAGAACTCTCCTTTCTACATGCATCTATTGGAGAACCACAAGCAATGCCAGGGAGAAAGATCACAGGAGAGATATCTGGCAGGATTTGCTGCAGGAGACAGGATGAAGATGGGGCTCATCACCTCCTTCCTGCATCCATTGCCTTTGTGTCAGCTTGGCCTCTCCTGTCCCCCCACAGAAGCAAAGTTTGAAGGGCACGTTCACCCACAGCACAGGTTGGTACAGAAATAACCAGCTTTTATGGGGTTTGAGAATCATAAAATCATGGAATTGTTTAGAATCACGAATTTAGTTTGGAAAAGATATCTAAGATCGAGTCCAGTTGTTAGCCCAGCACTGCCAAGCCCAAGTGCCACATTCACATGTCTTTTAAATACCTCCAGGGTTGATGACTCCACCGCTTCCCTGGGCAGCCTGTGCCAGGGCTTGACCACTCTTACCGTGAAGAAATATTTCCTAATATCCTAAAACCTCCCCTGGTGTAACTTGAAGTCACTTCCTCCTGTCCTGTCTCTTGTTCCCTGGAAGCAGAGCCTGACTCCCCCTTGGCTACAACCTCCTTTCAGAGAGTTGCAGAGAGTCAGAAGGTCCCCCCTTGAGCCCCCTTTGCTCCAGGCTGAGCCCCTCCAGCTCCCTCAGATGCTCCTCATCAGACTTGTGCTCCAGAAGGGATATTGAAGTCTGACAGATAAATTTGGTCCACTGTCCCCTTCCTTGGGAGTAAATAATTATTTTTGGACATGAAATCCAGCCAGCTCCTGCTGTCCCGGCACCCTGCAACTCCTTGCCGGTGGCACAAAGTGGCAGTGCTGCCAGTGGGATTGGGAGCCATGCCTGTCCAACTTGCTGAGCTGAGCTTTGCATGCAGTGCTGTGTCTGCATCAGGCCATTGCCTCAACCTCTTGACTCATCTTTTCCAAGCTGGGGTGTGATGCCAAGGATAACAGGTTGAGTGCGGGAGATGACACCTGACACTCCTCACTCCTGCAGGACTCCCAGTCACCCCAGCCTTGGGCAACAGGGAAAGCCACTGGGCTGGAGAGGAGCACAGCCGAGGCTGGCTCAGCAGGTTTGGTGCCACCAACTCGGGTGGCCCCATGGGGCAATTCCTCCAGGAGTGCCATGCCCGGCAGCTCCCCTGGCACCGGCGGGTCTGGGCAGGTTTGGCTCATCCAGCACACAAGGGTGTGCTGGCTCATGGCTGTAACTGGAGGGAACAGCCAGGATTTGGGACACAGAAGCCTTTTTTCAGGTGAAACCCCCCCCAGCCAGGACATCAGTGGACATAGGCTCACACAGCACAGCTGTGCCAGTCTAGCACACCACCCACCCTGGTCTCCTTTCCTCATGGATGACAAAGCATTGTATCTGACATTTATATTCTTAAGCCATAGATGCTTCTAATCCAGCCCTGAGGAAGGGTTTGAAGGCTATGAAGCTTGCAAGTTACTATGATTTTTTTCTTCCCTCAAATATCTTGGTTGAATAAAAAGCTATGCACTGACATTGCTTACATCTCCCACTGCCACCCCCCACCCTGGGGACCATCCCTTGTCACAGAGTGGTGTGACCCAGGAAACCTGCCATTAACCAGAATTTCAGGGCCTCATCAGGTTGTGGCTGGCTCGTTCACATCCATTTATGGATGAACCCTGATCAGCCCTATGCTGGGGACACGGGGATTTATAATGGAAAGAGCAGCTGAAGCCATTCTCCCCTTTTCCTTGGGCCCTTTCACCACAGCCCAGGGCTGCTTTCCCATGGCATCACCAGCCCACATGACTGCTGGGTGCTGTGATGGAAGCCATGCTCTTCACCGTATCCCTGTGCTCCCCACCAGCCTAAATCTGACCAAAACTGGGGCATAAATACGCTTTGTGGTAGGAAAACACCAGCAATGGGATATAAATAGAAGAAAGCTGCAGTGTCTGCCAGCCCCAGTGCTGGGTGGGATCACACCAGAGGAATCCCCAAGAAGCCCAGGGATGTGTTAGATGCCCCATCTGTGCTGGCTCAGTGCCAGCTTACTGGTTATTCTGGAAAAGCCCTGATCAAACGGGAAAGCATATGGGTCTGAGCATGGTGCAGATGCTCCCACTGCTACAGACAGAAGGGTCATGGGTGCTGCAAAGATTACCCATGCAAAGAGCATTGGGAAAAGAAGAAAACAGCACAGAGCATGGATGGGAAGGTGTGTGGGAAAGGCAGCAGTGAGCGGGAATAGGCCAGGAGGCGTTTGGGCTACTGCCAAGAAAACATCTCTGCTGTGTCTAGATAGGCTTGCTAGAGGCACACAGGCCAGCCCAGCCAGCACTGTCTCCTGCAGAAAGGGAGATGATTCAATCCCATGATGCAAAACTGGCAGCTGCCTCGATGCAGGATCCTTGAAAAGCCCAGGTGGGCTTTTGGAAAAGTTCCCACCAAGGTGGGAACAGCCATTAGAAACAACGCAGTGGGGAGAAATGAATGGGGCTGTTAACTGGGAGGCGTTACAGAGCCCACAGCTGGGTGAGGACAAGGATGCTGCAAGCCTGGAGGGTGGAAAAACCCCTCATTGCCTAAAATCCAGCAGGGTGGAAAACACCTCAACCACCTAAAACCCAGCACGCAGGGAAGGGGTGAAGTGGGGTTATCAGCCAACCCCAGAAAAACCCGCAAACACACCCGAAAAAGAGCAACCCTCAAAGAGCCTTTTCTTCAACACCTGTCTCAATCCCCAATTATCCCATTATTTTCCCCTAGAAAATAAGTCATGCCTCTGCCATGTACACTCACCGAAATCGTTTTTCTTTATTGCATATTGCCATCTTAGAAAATGTACAGTCTCATAACATTACACAGCATTTCCCACTAGCTAAGACTACTAACATCCTTGCACCTAACAGACTACCTTGGTCACTATGAAGCTAATAAGGTCCAAGACATATACTTTAGTTTACAAATTATTATGGATTTTTTTTTTGTTTGTTTGTTTTTGGCATTATTAAAAAAAAAAAAATCATCTTTAAAATACACACCCAAGAGAAAAGAGTGGCTACTTACACCAGCACCAATCTAAAAGTAGTTTTCGACAATGGCACATGGAATTACCTGCACACAGCCTTTGTATTTATTTATACAGATATAATATTTTTTTCTTTTTTCCTTTTTTTTTTTTTCTGGAAAGAAAACAAAGAAATGGCAAAGTCAGCCTAATAACCAGGCTGTTGTAAAACAATTAAAAAAAAACAACAACCCAACAGGTTTGGAAGGGCAAGAGGAAATCTGTCAGGAAAGGTCCTGATGTGGCACTGGGGTTGTGGAAGCAGGAGCTGGGGTGGGTGCTGGCACCCAGGGACCCCAGGAGGGGATCACCCTTTCCAACTCCCACTGCCTTTCGAATTAAACACGTGTGACCAACCATTCCTTAAACCATCAGAGGCCAGACTTTTCTTTTTTTAACCTTTTTTTTTTCCTTCTTATTTTTACATATTTTCAATTCCCCCCATAGTCCATTCCCTCAATTGTATCAGCCCCATTTTTTTCAGCCATAAATAAAAAATATAAATAGAGGCACTTTAGTTAAGGAATAGTATTATCATTACCTTTTGTCCTTATTTCCCCCTCCTTCTTAAAGCAAAGTGCTTAACTCCACCTTTGAACACAATCTGCAGGTTTTGCAGCTGCTTGGATACGAGGTGCTGGACTTTATTTTTGCGCTTACCTGCTTTATTTATTACTGCTTTAAATGCTACTCAGAAAGTCTTTTTTTTTTTTCTTTTTTTTTTTAATCTACAGTGCGTTAAAAGTTGCAATGAAGAAAAGAACAAAATGGTAAAACCACAGCTCTTGACAACTCTGCTTCGAGAGAGATTTCACAGCTTTCACTCAGCACACAGACCCCGCGGCCTTCAGGTGCTTAGAACCATATTTTTTTTATACAAATTAGTTTAAACAGCACTTTTGCTATACAGTACATATAGTTAACTGACATCCCATACCCCACCAGTAATACCGATTATCTGACAAAAAAAAAGAACAACCAACCTTATTTCAAATAGTGTTAATATCTAGTGCAACAGGGACAAACTCATCTCTCCACAGGAAAAAGAACAAACAAACAAAAAAAAGAAAAGGATCACAAAAGTATTGGTGGTATAAAAAGATTTTGTTTTGCTTTCTTAAAAAACATACCACAAATAAATAAAAGTAAAAAGTAACAGTCCTCTATATACTCAGCATAATTTAAGAATAGAAATGTTAATATGTTAATGGTGGTTACTTTTTATTCTCCAATTCTTAATTTTCTAAACCTTTAAATTATTACTCCCTGAGAGCTCTGAATTATTTTTATTATTGTTTTTTCTTTTTTTTGTCTTTTTTTTTTTTTTGGACTGACGTTTGACAGGTAGTTCTGCTTACAAATTTGCAATGACAATGAACAGCAAACCAGTCAAAAAAGGACCTGGCTAAGAGACAAGTGTTTCTTGGCATCGCTGCTTCTGTGTGTCCGAGAAAGAAAAAGAAAAGAAGGTGGGTGAAAGCTGGCGGGTTTTACCCCAACCCCTTTGTATTTCAGAGACCTTCGGTCCCGACCCACCTTGACAGAGGATACAGTTTGTCCCATTGAACAGAAAGCAAGAATAAAAATTACAAAGCAAAAGTTTATGCTCTTCGCCTCCTCCGAGAACCGACCTTTCCCACCGTCTTGGGCCAGAAAACGTTGCAACAGTATAAATACATCTGTGTGGCGTTACAGCAATAAGCACTTTGGGGTAAAGTTTGTCCTTTAGCAAGGTGGTGGCAAGAGGAAAAAGAGCGTTCCCCGAGGCTGACGGGAAGAGCATCGCTGGGAACGCCCACGGCACTGAGCTCGGGAACCAGCGCGAACGCACGGATCTGCGAGTTTTTGGGAATAACTGCGACAATGAGGAAAAAAACCCAAACAAACCATGGATTAAAGTTCAGTCAACTTTGCTCTTTTTTTTCTTTTCTTCTTTAAACCGCTCGGCTTGTGTGCAAGGCGTCCCCTGCAAGTGGCCCCGGGGGGAAACCGAGCAGGAGAGCAGCAGGGAAGCAGCTTCCCGTTGGTTTTGGGGCCACAGGGACCGCCGGCGGCTCTGGGTTGGGTCCTCTCTTGCTCCGCGGATGCGGCATTGTGCTTGTGCATGGGGAGAACTACTTTTTTTGGAGCGGGGAGGAGGCGGTGCTGGCGCTCGCCAGCGCAAGAGCCGCCCCACGTACCTCCACCCGCGCCCCCCGACCCGACTATATACACAGTATATACACACACACACTCGCCCGCGGGGAGAAAGAGCGTGCCACTGTTTCGCTTTAAATCGCAAGGCAGTGTAATGGAAATAAAAAGGAAACCTCAGCCACTTCAGAAAGACCAACCCGCGGGTTTTTTTTGTTTTTTTTTTTGCTGTCTGTTTTTCAGAAGTTGAGCTTGGTGACGGGCCTCTCCCGGCCGCTGTCAGCCAGCTGGTTGGTGATGCGCTTGCGGTTGCGCTTCAGTTTGGTGAGGTCCTTGTCGAAGACTTCGCCCGAGCGCAGGGCCGAGACGAGGTCGTCGAACTCGCCGCTCTCCTCCCCGGTCTCCTTCGCCTTCCTCGCCTTGCGCTCCCGCTCCCGCTGCTCCTTCAGCTACAGGTCGTGGAGGGGCAGGGAAAGAAGACACCTCACTCCCATGCAGGTGGTTGTGGAGTGCCCAACACATGCACGGGGACCCCCAAACTCATGGAACAAGAGCCGTTTCCCACCCCAGTGCACAGCACACGAGAGCTGGTCAGGGTTATTGATATACCCCCTCCTTGGAAGTGTTCAAGGCCACATTGGGTAGGGTTTGGAGCTACCTGGTCTAGTGGAAGGTGTCCCTGCCCATGGCACAGGGGTTGGAACTAGAACTAGGCCCCTTCCAACCCAAACCATTCTGTGATCCTGAGATTCTATGATTCTGTGATACAACCCACGGGCTGAGGGTCACAGCCCCATGGCTGCTGCTTGTGGGTCACAGCAGCCCACAGGCAGCAGCAGCTCTGCTGCACATTTTAGCTCCAAGACCTCACCAGCATAGCTGGTCACGAGTTAATTAGGCAATCCACAGTGAAAAGTGAGTGCGTCTAAGAGCAGAGAAGCTCCCTGCCCAGTCTTCAGTGCTCCCTGTGCCACCATGGCCAGCATGGGGACAGCATGACATGGTTGCCATCCCCAGGTGCCCCAAGGATGCTGCCGGACTCGCCGGTGTCCGCTCACCTGCGCCTCCATGCGCGCCCGGCGCTCTTCCTCCTCCTTCCTCCTCCTCATGTTCTCGTTCTCCTGCTTGGCCTCGGTCACGGCTTGAAGGAACTGGTCAAAGATGCCGAAGAATTCGTCAGGCTGAATTTTGTCCGTGTCTTCTCCAAAGTGCTTCACAGCCTTGGAAAACTGTAAGAGAGAAGACAGGGGTGCGTCAGTGTTGGATATACCCACCGCACTGGTGAAACCCCCATGGGAAACCTTCGACCTGATGGAGCAGAGAGAAACACTTCCAGCAGCCACGGCAGATAGCAGGGCTTTGCTTCATCAAGTCCTGCTTTAAACATGTAGTAAATCATCTGATGTTTTACCTGCTGCCCTGTAAGTGCCAACCTGGTTTACTCTCAAGCCCCCTCTCCCCATCTTGCCTCTGGCTCTGCTAAGCCTCTCCTGCCCCAGCTCCACTTTGTTAACTAAGCAGCAGTAAAAACAAGGAAGCAAAATATTGTGGGACCAAAGACATAAAACTAATAGTAAACACGGCAGGGGAAGGGAAACTCGCACTTTTAAGTTTTTCTTTGAAGTATTTTTGGGGTATTATTTATCATTGCCACATGCTCTGCTATTGAAACCAAATGTGTTGGTGAAACTTCTAAAAGAGATTTCTGCCCAGGCTCAGGCACAGCCCTGGGCAGGGAAAGAGGGAGTTTTCCGGCCTTTTGTGCTGTTTGCACACCATTAATACAAGGGAGTCAAATGAGGCCTTAGCAAAGGTCAGGACAGGACATCCATGATCTGGTGATGCACCCCAGTCCCCAAGCAGCCCGTGACTTGTCCTTGGGACTGACACTCTTTGTTCTCACTTCCAGTTTGAAGGAGACTCTTTGTGCATAGAAAGTTTGTTAAAATTGTGATGGCACGTCCTGGAGATAAGCAATCTTGAAAGAAAGGAAAAACAAAATCAAAGCACAAACAGATTTATTAGTTGCTTTGATTTTTCAGGGTAGACCAAGAAGAACATTTTTAAAGCCTGCTTGTATGATTTAATTTTATTTGCAGGGGTGCCCCACGCTCTTCAAAAGACATTTAGGGCATTTTTATTTCTTTGTTTACTTAAGAGACTTAACACTTCAAGATGCAGGGGGGAATCGGAGAGGTGCCACTATATAAGTCAATATAATTGAGGTTATTCTTGTTGATTTTAATCAAGATACTAAATTCTCTGCCACGTTACAAGAGATTCTGGTGGGGGAGGGAAGCCTGAAAATGTTATCCTCGTAGGATATAAAGTTTACAAAACAGGGATGTTTCTGTTTCTGATTTCCTAAGAGAAAGCAGTAACACACTTTGAATCTCCACATGTGTTTAAAAAGCGAAGAGATGGTGAGCTCCCCACAGCCCAGCCCATCCAGTAACCATGACAACAGCTGCAAAAGTCTTCAGAGTGGACTTCCATGGACACTGGGGACCATGACCAGATCCACCCAAGTGAGCAGAAGATGATATAGTTTGGAAAGCATTTGTCACCATTTCCACAGTCCTAACTCACTACAGGGAAGATCTGCCAGGCTACTGTCAACAGTCCAAAAGGGTGGCCTGGTTTAGGCATAGCCTCGGGAAGGCAATGGTCCATCATAATATGCCCAAGCATGGGTGGATGGTCAGAAGGACAGTGCCAACTGGACACTGGTACAGCCAGGGAGAAGGAGATGACACATGGACACATACTATCTTTGGAGATGTAGCTGATGCAGTGGGACAAGGATAGGACATCTAAAATGGCCTTTGCTGGACTATCTCCCTGCCACTCCCATCAAGGCCAGGCCAGGGAGGAGATACTGGAGGACTTGGGGGAATGGAAATCAGCTGTGTCCCTCTGCTGAAAGAGGGGAAGCAAAAGGTGCTTGGGAATCATGGGTGTCAGCCAGTGGCCACCCCTTTGCTGTGAGTTAAACCAGGCTTTGCTGTGAGTTAAATCAGGCTAGTGGAGAGAAAAGGACAATGTTGGCAGGAGGTCACTGTATGTGGCTGCAAAGCTCTCACCAAGGCACTACTCTGGGAACAGAAAAACTTTTGAGTAGCTTCTCTAACCAGGTCTGAGTTTGGTCTCAATTCATGTCACTGAGCTCCTCTCTTCTCTGGAGAGAAGAGCTGGGAAGGTCCTAGAGCTGTTACCCCTATAGAAGTGGGGTTGGTCAGGCAGCCTCAGTTGTCTCCAGTATCAAACTCTGGGTGACCTCATGTCCAGCTGAAGACCTGATTGCATTTTTCCTCCTCTTCCAGATGAGGATTTTCCTCCTCTTCACCCCCAGATGGAACAGCCTGCTTTCTTGCCACCTTCAGTCTTCACTGGCCAAGATGCCCCAGCAGCCACGCTCTTAACTCTAATGTCCCCAAAACTGGGATATTTCCATTTTAAGACACAGAAAGCAAAGCAAGCCCTTTAGGCTTGCGTGAAAGCTCTTCACCAAAAGCAAGACCCTCATAAATGACCTAATATTTCCTCCCCTGATGGACATCACTCCCCCATGCCTAGCCCTTGCCTTGCACTTCCAAAAGATAGACAGGTATCTCACGGCTTTCTACAGCACATCCTGTGTCCCAGAAGCTGTCTGTTAGCTGGACCTGCAATCCCCTGCCATGATGGGTTGTGAAGCAGGAAGAAGGCCCTGGGGACAGACAGGGATGTACCCACCCACCCACTCCAAACAAAACATGAAGAGCAGCCCAGCACCCTTCTCACATGAGAGTCTCGGCAGGACACTCACATGACCTCGTGGGGGAAGCACTGGAGATGTTCACACACAGTTACATGTGCTCTGGGAAGGCTGAAACACTACCCAGATCTCAAGGATGTTGGTGGCCTTACCAGCTCTTTTGCTTCCATCAGAAGATCTTCGACATCTGAGAAGCTGAAGCTGGCTAATGTGATGAACTGGCTGACGACAGACACAAACTTGTCACCTGTTTGCTGAACCTGAGACTTCTGGAAGTCCAGCTCCTTTGGGAAAAAAAAAAAAAAAAAGATAAATCTGGTCAGGTCCTGGCTGATGAAGGACACAAATACCATCAGCCTCTGGTAATGGGGAGTGTGCCTGCATCAGTGCCCAGGGTACTGCCTGCACCACCACTGCTGCTCCCCCCTGCCATGCATGACACCCTGGATTAACCCGTTTTACAATGCCTGCAGTAAGCTTTTAAGCCAAATCCTGCAGGAAAGCTTGTGGGAAGCAGGATAATTTAACAAGACGGTGAGTCCTTTGGGATACTCCACCATTTCATCACCATTCCAGCTGGGTTGCAGAAGTGCTCTCCAGCCCTCTGCGGTTTTACAGCCGAGGGGAGCCCCCTCTGCACATCACAGGTCCTCCATGGGCATCATCACGAGGCTTACTCACCCTCCCTTGATGTATTAAGATATAAACCATGCACGTGCCTAAACACACATGGTAACTTCAGTGCCAAAACAGCCCTGAGAGGACAGGAGCACGTGCAGGGCAGGAAGGAAAGGCAAACAGATCTCCAGGATGTGAGATAAAAGCAGCTTTGCTGGGAGCTCCCTTGCCTGCCTCCCCAAGGAGGGATGCCGTCCTGCTTGGAGCCAGGCTGGACTGTATTTTATTTAAGTAATACTCACAGTCTCCACTGCTCTCAGGCCGCTCCTCAGAGTGTTTATTTCTTTCTCCAGCTCAGTCATGCTGTTGGAAATAGCAGGATGTTAATTTTCAGCCTTCCCCAGAAAATTTTACAGCTCTCTGACCAACCTGACTGTGTTTTTCCACTGAAAAGACCCCAACACTGCACACTTTGCCTCTTTTTTGCAGATCAGCATGTCTCGAGCTGCAAGTCAAGCTGACAGCCTCTAAGCTGGGGCTATCTCAAAGTGGCTGCAGTTGCTTATTGTAAAGCAAAGCACTTTTCTGTATTTTTAATCAAGGGGACTGTGCAGGTTTAGCAAGCTCAGCAGCCTCCAGCCTTCTCCAAGCAAAAGGACAGCTCAGGAAAGGGCTTTGCTGGGCACAGATTCCTCTCCAGTGCCAGCAGCAGATGGGCTCATTGTCCCAGTGCACAGAGGACAGTTTTACAGGGTGCCAGAGCTGGGTGAACATCAGGCAAAGCATCTTTCCTAGCGGCGAGGCTTTCACAAAAGGAGACAGCCCAAATATAGAGAAATAAAAATAAATCATCACGTCTGGCGCTGACTTTGTTTACACAAGGCTCAAGCCCCCGATGAGCTTCGAATTCAAGTGCTTACGGGTTCCTACCACTGCATCTGAGGGGGAGCTTTCTCACAAAGGCTCGATGACCACAGGCTTGATGCCTTTCCAGGGGTGCCTGTGCGAGGGCTGGGGTCCCTGGAATTGCTGACGCTGGGTCATGGGGCAAGCATTCCTGGCAGGTTTAGTCTGGGAAAATGCAGTTTTGGGAGCCCTGTGCTCCAGCAGTTCATTACTAGCGGTGGGGATTGACAGAGGCGGCAATTTTTTGCTTCACAGCTGCAGGGCTGGGGGGAATTCAGGGTTTTCCAGAACTTTTTGGTTTCGCTCTGGATTGGACCAAACCCAAATGTTACATATGGTGTCCAGTTTAGAGCAAAATGATAAAGTTTAGGGGGGTAAAAAAAAAACCCTCTATGCAGACGTTTTCTTTCCCACACGTGTGTCTGTACAACAGCTGCAGATACATGGGCATGAGAAAGCAGGAGTCTCCATGGGAGAGGAGCATGTCCTGCTCAGCTGTGTTCTCAGATGATGATGCCTACAAACTGAGCACCACACACTCATAGAATATCCTGAGTTAGAAGGGACCCACAAGGATCCTTGACTCCAACTCCTGGCCCTGCACAGAACCACCCCAGGAATCCCACCATGTGCCTGAGAGTGTTGTCCAAATGCTCCTTGAGCTCTGGCATGCTTGGTGCTGTGACCACTTCCCTATGGAGCCTGTTCCAGTGCACAACCACCCTCTGGGTGAAGAACACTCTTCCTCTCACACCAGGATTTGTCCTGTCATGGGTTTAATCCCGATGGCTGATGATTATTTTACATTTTAAACGTGAGGATGCTTGTTTTGTGCATTATACATCTTCCTTGGGAACCCACCATCACTACAAGAGATCTTTGAAACTAGAAATACCCTCGAGCCACTGTAAACTCCATTTGTATTTCATGGAATCACAGAATGTTTTGGGTTGGAAGGGACTTCAAAGCCCATCTAGTTCCAACCCCCTGCCATGGAGAGGGACACCTTCCACTAGACCAGGTTGCTCCAAGGCGTGTCCAACCTATCCTGGGACACTTCCAGGGATGGGGCATCCACAGCTTCTCAGGGTAACCTGTTCCAACTGCATCTTTTCTAAAAAGGGGCAGTTTCAGGCCCTTTTCCTGTCCATGGCTAACAAGAATATGGGCTGGCTGCAGAAATGTGTGATCTGTGCTGCTCACATCCCTGGAGCAGCAAAGCCCATAAGCTCCTGCTGAACTTTAAAACCAAAACAGAGCCTCATTGATTTCAGAGGTACTTCAGCACATACTTGAGGGCTTTGCAGGGCAACAGCAGATTCCTCTTGCACTTAAAGGTTCATCATGTGCTTAAGGGCTTTGCTGAGCAGGGGCAGCCTGCTCCCAACAGGTCACCAGGCAGGATTTAAAAGCTGGTTGCACACACCAGAAGCTCCACGTTGGTGGTAAAACAAGGAGCAGGCAGGACCTGGAGGCAGGTGAACCCCTTGCAGGGCTGCCTGGTCCTGCCCATGCTGCAGGCAGAGCCTCCCTGCCACAGGAAGATAAATAGCTGCCCTTTATCTGCAGCCACACCGCAACCGCTTCCTCCCGGATTACTTAACGTACCATTAGAAATTAATTAAATGCTTCTGCGGTGAGATAACAACAGGAAACGGCTGCTCCAAGCAGCTCTCCTCCCTCAGACTCAGAGGTTTAGAGCCTTTGCTGCAAGGGCTGTGATTTAAAGTCACCAGGTGATGTTTGCTTCTGTGTCCTGGGCATGCTCTGGTATGGCCACAGCAGGGGGTACAGCCCAGCAGCCAGGATCTGGCCAGGAGCATGAGCTGGGGTGGGGTGACATGGAAAGGCAGTCTGAAACGAGGGGAGAGGTGCTCCCAGAGCTCCCTAAGTGCCACCTAAATCTCTGCTTACTTGACTTTGGCTGCCTGTGGGATGTCTCGCAGCTCCTCGTGCAGGCGGAGGACTTTGGGATATTTCTTTTCAACGACAGTGATGAGATAGTGCAGAAGGGTGATGTTCCTAGGAGAGAGGAGCAGCGAGGTCAGTGTGGCAGCACCATGGGGAGCCGAGTGCTCAGTCAAAAACCCTGGTTAAATCACAACCCTGGTAGTGAACTATTTGAGAACTTCTGCAAGGATGCTGCTTGCTGCCTGTCTGGGGACATGGGATGAGTCTGTCCCATGAACAAGCGCAGTGCAGAGCAGCCTGGTCCCTGCAAGCAAGGATCCTCCACAGGAGGAACTCAGGGCAGGTGACTTCAGCATCACTGTTCCTGTTCTCCACTGTCTTTACTGATGGATGAGACCAGGCAGGTTTGAGATCTGACCCAGCTCCTCTCCCTCTGAAGGTTTGAGACCCTCCCAGCTCTTCTCTTGCATGGAGCTTGGAAGGAGACAGCAAACCAGGCAATGGCTCTGTGGCAGCTTGCAGGGGTGGCAGAGGCAGTTCCCATGGAGAGAAGCCCCTGGGAACCCTTTCTCTGGCTCTTGGCTTCTCAAAGGGGTTAAAAAGCATTTGGAAGATGATCCTCCTAATCAGCCTTGGCTGAAGTTTAGCCAGGCCAGGAAGGAAAGTCCCCATCAATCCCTATAATGATCTGCAGCTCAGCTTCCCTCGAAAGCTGTTGTGCTCAAAAAATGGACACTCACCTCACTGGATATGCCAAATTGGGCAGGAGAAGGAGGGGACTGCTCCCACCCACCCACTTCCCAGAGGCAATGCTAATGACCCCTCCATTCCCCCAGCATCCCTGGGGCCTGCAGAGGCCACCACGCATAAGGGCAGGGGCTGCTCACTTGTCAATGCTGGACTTGGTGTCCGCGATCTTGTTGAGGCTGGAGATCTTGAAGCCGAAGGCGTTGCCCCTCTGGCCCTTGTTCATGTAGTTCCCAAAGGCCAGGACCACCTCCAGCAGCTGCTGGAGGCTGCTGCTCTGCAGCACTGCCTTGGAGCCGGCACGGATGGCTGAAAGCAGAGAGGGGTGGGACATTACCCCCTGCCACAACAGCACACCAGTCCCTTTTTCTTGCAGCAACCCCTTCAGTACCCCCAAAGAGAGACCACCAACTCCCTTCCCCTGTGTCACTGTGTCACTTCCCGTGTCCCCTCCATGCAGACCAGGCTTGTCCTGGCACGGAGGGATGCTCTTCCTACAAGTGCTCCCTTGTGCTGGCACAGAGTCCCTGAGCAGGTCTGGTCACTTGCCTTCCACCTTGGGTTTGACTTCAGCAACTCTCTCTGCAAATTTCTTCTTGAAGTAGAGGGATTGCAGCCTTTGCTGATAATGGTTTATCCTGGGAAAAAAAAAAGGAGGTGCAAGTTGAGCTTTGCTTGCTCCAGGGCAGAGCTCTGCTGCTCTGCTGCTCACAGCTGTGCTTACAAAGCACGCTTGAGCCACGGTGATTAAAAAATAATGACCCCTTTTCTCCCTGAAACTGTGCTGGGATGGGAAAAAATGACAACTGAAGCTACAGCTGTCCTGGGGTGGATCCAGGTGGGTTCTTAACCACATGCTTAAGCCTATCCTTAACTCAGCAGGTTTAACAAGTGGATTTTTACACCCTATTGATATGAACAAACTGTTCTTTTACAGCCACTCCTTAGTAAACGTGCTGATGAGGTCTGGGCTCCCCATGGCTTTGTGATGAGCTGCAGCTGGACAGAGGTTTGCCAACGACCACCACTAATGAAACCAGACCTTCAGATCCTCAAAATGATGGCCTGGGCTGGAAAGCCCCTTTCCTGGGCAAGTCAGGGATGGCTCTGCTCATGTCATCTGTGTTTAAGCTAAACAAGATCTCACTTGTATGCACATGGCAATCTGATTTGAGTCATTTGGACCAAGGACCCATGGGAGACGTTCTCAAACACAAGGCAATGGGCTACACTGTCATTGCACTAATCAGAGGTGACAAAGACATCACACTCAGTTACAGACCACAAGGCAAATTAAAAAGCCGTGCTGGAAATCAAGGAAAATATTTGCATCAGCACGTTGTGCCTTCCAAAGGATGAAGGCATGGGAGCAACACTTGGGCGAGAGACTGTGAAGAAGAAAGGTGACCTGCGACAGGAAAGCTAATTCTGAGCATCATTCAGCCCCGAAGGCTCAGGTCTGAACTTCACAGCTCCATCCTGCCTGCCTTTGACACTCAGCAACCACACGGCACATCGCCCCGGTGTTCATCGGCGCGTTTCTCAGGGAGGACGGGAGCATTTCTATTTTTGATCTCCCAGTGCGAACTCAAATTGTAAAACTCGCTGACCTTGCCAACAAGTGACTTGCTTGAAGTTCAGTTAAGAGATTCAAAGAGCTCAGTGCTTACTTTGATTTAAATAAAGAGCTTCAAGATTTTAAACTGGCACCTCTAGAGGATGTGCATGCAATAGATAAGGTTATTCATCCCTGAAGACTTCTAAGTCTTAAATGATTGCTACCAGGAGCAGGAAGAAATGACATTTCCTTTCCATCTCTCACATTCTCAGGAGCCCCAGGGATGAGTCAATTCTGAGGTGAGGACTGGGATTCATCTACACAGCAGGGCAAAATGTACATACATCAGGCGCAAGTACTCATTAGGATGTGATCGTGTGAAGGGGAAAAGGAGCATCATGTTATCACTCAAACAGCACTGCTCACCTGGGCCATGATGCAGATCACAGAATCATAGAATCATAGAATGGTTTGAGTTGGAGAGACCTTAAAGATCATCTAGTTCCAACCCCTCTGCACTGTGAGGACACCCTCCACTAGACCAGGTGGAAAGGAATCACAGAATCATAAAGGTCAGAAGAGACCTTCAAGATCATCTAGTCCAACCATCAACCCAGCACCACCACAAACCATCTTCCCCAAATGAGAGGGGAAATGTGTTGAGACATGACCTGGGAAGCCAACACCTCACTCCAGAGGATCCATCTCCCTATCCCTTTACCCTCCTCTGTCCAGCTGCTGCTTGTCTGGGATGCACACCCTGATTCCAGGAGCACAGCATCACAAGTGATCCTTATGAGTGGGAGAGAGCACCTTGCTTGCCCTCCCATCCGTCTGGCTCATGCATTTCTTGATGGGAAAAGCAGTAAGAAGGGCTTATTTCCCAAGCAGGTTTTCCATGAAATAGCCACCTCCCAACCAGCCTGTGCAGCCACTGGCCAAAACACGTGTCCCCTGAGGCACCAACCTGCTCATTTCAAAGAGGAACCGGTCAGCCTTGGCCATGCGGTCCAGCTCGTGCTTGTGCTCTTCCAGCAGGTCAATGTCACCCTTTTCAGGAACAAACTTCAGGAGCTAAACAAGAGAAAGCACAGTGGTAGGTGTGAGGTCTATGCACAGTTTTTCAGGAGCCAAATGGTGATTTATTTCCTTGAATTTACTACCTTTACAGCATGTACAGACAGTGACCCCAAGGCACCTGTGAAATAAGTGTTATCGCTGTCCCTGTGACCTTCCTCCCTTTACTCTCACATTAGTGTCTCTTGCCTCTGCCCTGCCATCACTCTGGTTTTACAACAGATGTACTATGTCTGCTCCAAGGTTTCAACATCAGCTCTGCCAGAGGAGATGTCAGTCAGGGACTCTCATTTGCTGCAACTCTACTTATTTGCAGATGGAAATTCTGTGCAATGAATCCTCCCACGTGCAATTGCCAGCTCAGCTTTAAGGACAGGTGAATAATGTGTTCCAAAGGGATTCAGAGGGGGTGAAAAATGGGATTCCCTTTTTTACCACTGTACAAACACTGAACAAGCTTTCAAAAATAAACCTCCACGGAGCACAAACTTCAAGCTGCAGTCACAAAACATGGAACTTGTGCAGCATAGAGGTTCTCAGGGCAGACCTGAGTACAGGAATGGCACGTGGAGGCCATGCTGCTCCCAACACTGATGCTGCCACTGAGCTGCTTTCCTGCTGCCCTGACCCACCTGGGTGGTTTTTCAACATGTGGTTGTTAAATAATTTGGGGCCTGACACTCTCGAAGCCACACTTTGGTTCTGAGCACCTTGCACAGTATCATCTCAGCATGAGGCAACCCCAAAGAAACATGAGACACGCTGCCCACCTGCTCCAGCATGTCTTTTGGGAGGTCCTCCTGCTCGTCCATCGTCAAAATTGCTCGTTTGATCTCCTCGTTTGAGAGTTTCAGCCTGGGAAGTGGAGGGGTAGGAGAGTTATTCCCAGCCCAGCAATCAGGGAAGGTTCCCTTACACACCCATGCAACATGAACAGCTTAACTCCCAGCCAGCAGCAGCAGCATCACAAATAACTCCATACAGTGTGTTATGAAGAAGGATAAGAAGGATGTGTAAGAAACGTTGTAGGACTGTGCTCTGCCAAGGCACAGCATAGCACAGAGCAGCAGCCCTGGCCCTGCTGCAAATGGGGCCCAACCCCCTGCAGCCAATTCCCTCACCCCATTTTATGTAAGTATTGTAAGTAGTATACTGTACACATATTGAAAACATCCAACTTTCATATGTAGCTCTTGCCTGCAGCAACGCTGCTCCTGCAGTGCCAGCACCCCTAAATGCCATGGCGCCAGTGAGGGTTCATGGTCCCACTGGCAGCACAGCCCAGACCAGGCTCAGCAGTGCAGCTCAGCACTGCTCCTGAACCCGCTGCCACAACCCTTCAGGAAAATTTGGCCAATTTCTACTGCTGTTCTTGGATTTAAGCATTGCCTCTCCCACCACCTTTGGTTGGAGTCTTCCTCTAGGAAAAAATGAGAAAGAAATCCAGAATTCAGAGAAGCAGATGCTTAGCATCCCAGGAAACCCATCAGTTTGGGCTTTTTTGGAGGGGTGGGGATTTGGTGTGCTTCGAAGTGTAAGAAGCTGGAAACCAGCCTGCCCTCCACCTTTTTCTTCCTTTGCTTCACACAACAGGAACTGAACACGTAGCCTCAAACTGGAGATTTCTAAAACCACAGACCACTGTATCACAGTGAGCACCACCAGGCTGTGCTTCCCTGGCAGTAGTTCATCCACCAGCAGTCTGCACTGAGCTGAGGCAACAAATAGATTGAAAGACACCCTCAGCTCCTCCTGGGCTACAGAGCCATTAATTACAGTTTAATTCGTCTGCAGCACTCCTCGTAACCGCTCCCTGCAAGGACTTTGATTGCAAAACCACACATATTCTTCTTCTTTGCATTGTGGTCGATAAAATAATTTAAATTCAAAAGAGGGAAAGCCCAGAAACTCCTGCAACTCTGTTTGCCAACATCCTCTCCCTCGCCCAGAGTGCAGTGATGCTTAAAACCATTGCAATATTTAGTTTTAAAAGAAATGAATCCCCTGTACTTCCACAAAGGGAAAAGTCAAAGAGTTGAAAAGACCTGTTCATGGGCTTTAGGGAAACCCATGGGCCCAGTCTTGGCGATCAGTGCTATTGAGGGATGCTGAAACACTGGATGTGGTTCAAAGGAATGAGCTGAAACCAGAAACACACTCTGTGGCAGGATGTGAGACCCTGGAAATCAACCTGATCAGCAGATCAAAAAGAAGATCAGGAGCTGACTTGATCACTCTGAGTAATTAAATGAGGAGGATGTTTTTCATCCTGTGTCTCTTCAGGGAGCAGACAGATTGTGGAGCTGGCTTTTGGAAGCTGAAGCTAAAGCAGGAAGGGTCCTGGTCTCTAAGACCAGTGTAGCAAGGGCTTGGTTTAGCTTGAAATCTTTTGCTCAAGACTGAAAGCGAAGGATTAGCTTTATCGAGGCAGGTGGATCTTACAGACCTGGTAAGTAAATATTCATTCCTTATGAGCCCAGGTTTCTCATCCTGCACTCAGTCCTCTCTCACCTCCTGCTCAAGGGAGCACCCTAGAGAGGGTTTTCTAATTAAGGAGTGAGTTAAAAATCTACCCTAGCCAGGGGAGGAAGCTCAAAGATTGTGCTGAGCAGCGACCAGGACAATTGTTGGGGTTGTCATACAAGGAGCAAACCCAGGAAACATGGAAAATGTCTCCTCTGCTTCTTGCAGTGACGAGCAGACCCATCCTAGGGTCACCCTACCTGTCCCATACGAGGGCAGTGGCTGGGATGGAACATGACCCGAGGTAGGATATGAACTGCAGGACTCCCTTTTCACCCAAGCAGCAACAGGAATATGCAGACCACCAACATCGCTCTCCACTCCAGTGAAAAGCAGACACTGGCTAAGTTTGGACATTTAGAGGGATCCCTGGGAAGCAAAAATGCTCCTGGGAGAAGGGGGTGGGCAGGCAGCTGCCCCTCATCCATAGCTAACACCTAGAGCACACACTTTTACCATGATCGTCTCCAGGAGGGTGGTGAAATCGAGGGTGACTTTTTTAAGCCCTGCTCATTGAAAGCAAAGCCAACAATCAAATACGTTTAAAAAGAAAAGAGGTTGAAAAAAACCCCACTTTTCTCAGGAATCATCACAACCCAGTGCCAAGAACAAGAGCCTGCCCCAGCATCGGCAGAGAGCAAGCGCGGGGCGCCAGAAGAAAACAGCTTCTCAGACAATTCGATGGGAAAGGGGCCAGTGAAAGCTAGAAGCTTATCTATAACCACAATAATTATCATTGTTGGCAGCAGCTGTCGAACGCGAGCCGTCTGAGAGGAACGGGGTCACAGGACTTGCTGTCACAGGGATTTAGAGCCGGCAGCCCGACGATGCGAAGTGACAGCTCGCCAGCCCGGCGAGAGCGGGGCTGTTCTGCGTGGCTTTTGTCGAGCCCCGCAGAGGACGTAATAAGTGTGAAGGGGGGAAAAAACCCGAATTCCACCGGGAAAGGGGACGCGCCCTCCTGAAAAGCCACATTCATTTGAGAAAAATGCTTCGTGTCGCCTCGCAGGGAGAGGGGAATCAAACGAGCCATTCACCGCCAGCGCGAGGCGGAAAGCGATGGAGCAAAGGGTGGATTTGCATCTGGCACAACGCAGGGCTAAAAATACACATCCATGCACGGGGAGCAAAAAGCAAGGACGTGGTGAGTTAACAGAGGAAGACACGACAAGGCACTGACATCGGCAAAGCATTCTCCGAAAAACAGAAGAAAAAAAAGCAAGCGTTAAAAATATTCTTGTGCTGCATTACAAGCCGGAGGAAAATCCAGTGATCTCACTGCGCAGTAATTTCTCCCAAAGCAAGGGAAACAGGCAAAAAAATAAATCTACAGAGAGAGATAAAGTATCTCACTGGCCGTAATCTTTCCACGCTGTGAGCCAGACAATGCCTGGTGAGCTCACAAATGTCTGGGCTAAATCAGGGGCCAAGCCTGCAGGTCCTTTCGCATGTGAAAGTCTGCTTGGCCCTGTGGTGGCCATGAGAGCAAGGCGAGAGGGCAACAGCCCAGCTGCCAGACTAGTCCCTTTGGAACACTGGGACCAGGGAACCGCTGGTCTGCCCAGCTTCGGGATGGGCAGCTGGGGTGGGCAGAGATGAAAGGATTTGCTCAAGGATGCACAGAATCTGCTGGAGATGCAGGGGCTGTACCTGAGAAAACTAGAAGGATATTTGGGCTTTATCCCTACACTGCCGTTCCTTTTAGCCACTTGGCATCAAGAGTAGATCACCCAAAAGGATTCTGGGGAGAGATACTCGATTGTGGTCCTGGGAGCACCATGGGAAGAACCCCAGAGCACTTCCAAAGCAGCGCCTGGTACAAGTCACTGCAACCTCAGAGCCACCTGTCCCTGCAGGGCCCTCATGCTGCGGGACAGGCCTGGGAACAGCCATGTAAGAGGCCTGGGGACCATCCTGCAGAGCAAGTCTGATCCTGCTTCTCCCCTAGGAAATGACCCACAGGGGAGGGCAGGCAGGCAGCAGCCTCTGCCATGCCCTTTTTGTGGAATTAATTACTGGCGATTCGTTTCCAGCCATTGCTTTCTTGGAAGAGAAGGGTTTGCTGGTGAGATGAAATTGAGACCTTTACTCAGTAAGACGTGCAAGATGCCTTTGAAGTTAAGTGCTCGGGTCTTTCCCCTTCCCACCAAAGGAGCTATTTGTGTGCTTAACTTTCAATTACACACTTAAAACCTCTGGCTGAATCACACCTAAACCCACTCAGACTACGCTCAGCCTACGTATGCCGGGAGCACCCCAGCCAGTGCCCCGAATCCCATCGTTTTACTTGCTAATAGCTGGCTGCCACAGACATACTCATTTGCCTGCTGTTTTAAACTCTGCTTTCATCGTCATCCCTTTTTATTTGGACTGCTAGGAAGCACGAAAATCCCCAGAAGCAGCCCGGAGCAGAGCCAGCCATAAACACGGCAATTTTACCCCCGAAACGCTGCGGCACACGTCTCACTGCACTCATCGCTCCCGCTGCCCACGGGGCTGCCAACCACCCCTGGGAGAGCTGGAAGGAGCACCAGGGACTGTGAGTTATCCACCCAGAGGTTTTTGGTTTTTTTGCAGACATCAGCCTCTCCGTGCTTTCTAGGGAAGGAAACCAGCTGGGCTGCCCAGACAAGGCACCATCTCCACCAACCCATGGTCTGGGAAAACACAGAATTTGGGCGCCGCGGCTGCAAGCCCAACCTGCCAGCAAGGCTGCTCCATCCTGGCCAGCCCTGGGTGGCACAAAAGCTTTCGTGCTTCCAGGCAGCACCATGAATATTTCTGAATGAAGCTAAATTTTGCTGCTGTTGGGATCTTTTTTCTTATTGTGTGAGTTAGAAACAAGTTGCATTTTCTGCTGCTATTTGGGTGGGTTTTTTTGAGTAGCTACACTGATAGTTCATCCTTTCAGACCACTGCAGCCTGGCTTCCCTTTTCTCAGGAGTTAGTCTTATTGGTGTAGTTTATCTTGCTAAAAAAAGGTCCTTTTTATCCTCTTGGCAGCAATCTGGGGATTGGATTAAATTGCTGGTAGCAGTGCTGAGCCCGCCTGGCAAGGAGTGTGAGGGAGTCTGTCATCCCAGTGGGGCTGGGCAGATTAGGAGAGGCACATCCCCTTCCTAAAATCTGGATGTGGAACAGGGCACTGTGTGGGCAGCAAAAGGCCATGGCTGAACTACTGCTGCTCCCTACACCTTGGTGATACCCAGTGCCTTACCCATCTCAACAGAGACCCTCTTCAACTGCCAGCAAAGAGTAAACAAAACCCAGGCTGAGGAAGATAAGAGATGAAATCAACTCTCTTCCGCCCCCTGTGAAGGCTCATGGGGTACCCCAGCCCCTCGGGGGCTTTTCATGGACACTAAATTGCCATGTACTCCGTTAATGGCACTGCCCCTCTATGTCACCATGCCATGAACGATGTTAGGCTATAGCTGGGTTCAGGTGTCACTGGCTCTCCTCCTGTCCTGGCTCCTGTCATTAACCTCTTGCCAGGTATCAGGAGCACCCCCAGCCCAGGGCAGGGTATCAAGCAACCCTCCACCCCCCAGAGGACAAGAAGGCATTAACCATACCTGGAGAGGAGGATATTGCAATTCTGAGCTCTCCGGCCGTCTATGACCGAAAGCTCCTTGACTTTATGCCGGGAACTCAAAGTGTCATCGATAGCATCTTCCTTCTACAAAAAAAAAAGAGAGGAAAAAAAAGAAAAGCCTGGAGAAAAGCCATGGAGCAGCAAAGACATTTAGTACTCTCAGCACATAGCAGTGTGATACACAACGGGCCCCCATTAATCAGGAGTGTCACCACGGGTTACGGGTAAGACCCACTGCCTGTAAACAAAACACAGTAAGTCATTTCATAAACCAGAGCTGGCTTTGAAGCCACTGGTTAGAAATGTAAATATTTTCTCAGACAGGGAAGATTTAAAAATCTGCAAACACACAGGCGCTGCTGAATAAATAAAGCCGGGCTTTCTTAGCATACATACTTGTGATACTTCATTAAACCCTCGCATGAAATATCTCATTACGGGCTGCTGCACACACTCAGCATCACTCTTGTTCCTCACCCCTGCTCCAAACATCTGTAATCGCCCTTCATGCATCAGTCCTCCAGAGCCAGCTAACCAACACAGGCTACCAGACTTGCAAAAGCAATCTGCAGCTTTTTCAGTGAAATCCTCCCCAAATAAGGGATTTGAAAGCAGGAATCGGCAGAGCATAAGCACCTACATCTCCTAAGCAGCTTAAACACGTTACCTCCAAATGAATAACAATATTGTGGTTGTGGGCAAATGGACAGATCTACACAACAGCAGTTTTGCAGAGTTGCCCAAGGGGTTCATGTTGCCCCAGGTTTTAATTTACCATATTGCATATTTTAGTAAGGTTAATCAATTAAAAGCTGGCTATTCAATCCCTCTGGAAGGAACACAACCTGGAGCTGCAAGGTCCTGTGTGTTACAGATCTGCACTAAACATCCATGAGTGTAGGAGACCTGGCACGTGGCCACTGCACAGGTTGAGAGTGGGCACAGAAATTCCCATTTTTTTATGTTTTTTTCTTGTTTGAATGAAAAATAACCCACAGCTATGGGAATTGCAAAGCTGCTGGGACAGGCAGCACAGAGGTAGATGACGGAGAGTGAGCCCCAAGTCACCCAGCACCAGCTGCCCCTCTCCCGTGCCTTGCCTGCCCTGATCACAACCAAGCAAAGAGCTTCAACCCGTGAATTTATTTCCATATTTTGTAAAGCAAAAATAGCCAGGGGTAGGAGCTTCTCTGTGTTCAGCTGCAACTAAAAATTCAACCTGTGGACTCGGTCACCGACTTTTGACCTCAGGCCAGACAGCAAAGAGGGTGTCTTCTGACTTACCAGCCTCCCCAGCATCAACTTTCAAGCTGCTCCTCCTGTTGCTCTTTGTACCTCTCTGATTCAACCCCGTCTGCCACACATTAACCCCCCTCAGGAGTGCCCACGTGCCCCGGTGTCCCCAGCCCCGCTCTTGCCCTGCCCTCGCCACTCGCACGCGTCGGGGTCCTGGAGGTGCTCTCTTACCTGTCTGGGGTTACCATTCAGAAAGAAGTCCTACAGCCATAGCAGAAGCATGGAAAAAGGCAGTAAAAACACATGCAGTTCAGTGATCTCGGTGAAACCAAAAGGAATCAAAGCACAGAGAAGTGGAGAGTGCAACATGGGGAGGGCTTGGCAGCACAAGGGAGGCACTTGGGGGTGCCAGTCCCAAAACAGAGGGGATGCAGGTGAAAATGTGGATTAGAGGATGCGCAGAAGGGGAGAGCTGATGGGAGAGGTGGCTCCATGAATGGCTCAGGCCAAGGTGCTGGTGTGCACAGAGGTGAGGAGGGGACACGGGATGAGGTGGGAGGACGCTGGCCAAGCCCTGCCACTGGCCCAGAGGCACAGAACTGCTCAGCCTGCCGTGCAGAGGAGGAAAATTGCTGGTTCTTGCACATCTGAGGGACTGAAATGCCAATGCGACTGCCAGGAAAAACAGGGCTTTCAAGTGGAAATAAGGAGAGGCTCATCCCGGAGCAAATCTGGCCACAGCAAAACTTTACTGTTTGCCATGGCAACACATTTCGCCTTGACTTCTCCTCCGACAGGGACATCCCCCCTTCTCCAGCCTGGCCAAATGCCACCCTGATGCCACACTGGCACCATGTTCCCCAAAGACCTGGTTGTCCTGCTGGGCTGCCCCCGCCAGACTGGAAGCACGTGCAGTAGAGCTGGCATCACACACATGGGCATACACACACATGAAGGTCTTCCCTCCTCATTCCCTCAGCTGAGCTGTACCTATCAGGAGCCTTGTGGCTAAAAGTCTCTGGTTCAGCTAAGGTTAAGGATTGGTATTTCATAAATTAACCTCTTCCCAGCAGTCTCCTTTGTGGGACAGGCACAAAGCACACCCATGAGCTGCAGTGGGTATCTTCTTCTTTGTTTAACTGGTCCCTAATTAGGAAGCCTTCCTTCCATTCTGATGCTCAGACTTGTCCCTGGCTGCTGGAGAGGAGAAGGACATAGTGGCCTCCTCTATTAAGGTAGAGAAAAAGCTCATTACAAAACCCCTCCGTCTCTGCCTCAAAGCAGCCTCATCCCTGCCCCTTTTTCTTGCAGGGATCGTTTTCCAGCCTCTGCTGCAGGATGGTATAAGACAGAGCAGCTTTAAACATGCAGTCACCATCCCCACAAACATTTCCCAGCCCTGCTGTCCCTGGCCCCTGTACAGGTCACTCTCCCTTGCACAGAGGAGCTGGAGGCTTTCCTTCCTTCATCCTTTTTTGGGAGATGAATTC
This sequence comes from Pseudopipra pipra, assembly GCF_036250125.1. Taxonomy (NCBI): domain Eukaryota; kingdom Metazoa; phylum Chordata; class Aves; order Passeriformes; family Pipridae; genus Pseudopipra; species Pseudopipra pipra. Next base: position 60,347,162 of record NC_087554.1, read on the forward strand.
TTTCCCAGCTCACTGCTAAGCCCCCGGTTCAACAACACGTATTTTTTCCACTTGGCCCTGACTCTTTTACATCACTCACCGCTGCAGGACCTGCCAGGACTGCCCTGGCTGTGTCACTGCTACTTATCAGCATCACTCCCAGCCTCTACCCCCTTGCAGGCTCTCAAGACATCCCTGACAGAGGCACGAGCCCCTGTGTAGCACATGTAAGCCCCAATGGCCCTGGACTTGCTTTTCTCCATCGATGCATTTACATCCTTACAGAGCTCCCCCCAGTCCCATGCCACGGCCTGAAACTCATAGCTCTTGTTGGTTTTTCTATTATATCTATCAAAATTGGTAAATGCTGGCATGGTGCACAGCTGCAGGGTTGAGCCCTTCTCTGGGGACAGGGACATCAGCAAAGCCTCAGCAGGGAGAACAGGGAGGATACGGGGCTCTCCTGAGAGAGGAGATGAGACAGGGATGCTCCCAGGCTGAGCCCCAGGAAGCCCAGAGGGTTCCTGTCCTCCCCACATGGAAAGGGCCTTTCCAGAAAACTGCAGAGCTCACTTTACAGCCTGCATTTACATCCCAGCCTGTGATGTGGGAAAAGCATTTAAAGAGATGCTTAAAATTAAGTACATCATTAAGTCCCGGGTCTGTGCAGTACTTAGGGATTCCCAGGTGCTACGTGGCAATAAAACCAGCCAAATCCCAGCACCAGCAGCCCCATAACAGCCATCTGGGGGTGGTCAGAGAGCTCTCTGCACTGCACACACCTCTGCCCACTGTCCCCAAAGCCTGCTGGGGCACTGGACATAGGGATGCACCACTTTTGCAGCCCTGGTTTGCTTGGGGCATGGGCAGACAGGCAGCCCCATGTCCTGAGGATATCATGTCTCAGGACAAGTGAGAGGCATGATCACTGAGCAAGTGGCTCAACACAGAGAATAGGCAGGAGAAACCCCTGCTCCTCCCCTGCTTGTTCAGGACAGAAACCAACTTCTGCAAGAGCTTGGTAATGCTGTGAGTTATTAAGGAATTAGTTCATTGTCCTTCATGGACAGCCTGTTCACTCCTTGAGCCCCACACCATGTATAAAGTGCCCTGTGGTTCGCCTGTGTTACAGAATTACAGAATGGTTTGGATTGAAAGAACCTTAAAGACCATCTAGTTCCAGCTCCCCTGCCATGGGCAGGGAACGTTCCACTAGACCAGGTTGCTCAGAGCCCCATCCAACCCAACCTGGAACACTTCCACTTTCCTTTATCTCATGGAGCACATCTAACCCTGCGTGCTGGTGCGTGCACTGCAGCTGCCTGCAGAGCTGTGCTGCCAGCAATGTTGGGGCATGCAGCCAGGCACCCCCTGCCCACGCTGGGACTGCCAGTGGGAGCACTCTGGGGACTTCAGGTAGGCAACCACATCCCTCAGTCCCAGGGACATGCGTCCCATGGCTCCACTCACACAAAACAGTGCTACCATGAAGCCAGGGTGAGCCTCAAAGAACTTGTGCATTACATTCCCAAGGGTGGTTCCAGCCCCAGCAGCATCTCACAGGTGGGACTTCACCTTGTCTTTCCCATATGCCTTCCAGATGCTCTCATAGCATCTTTTGCCAGTCCTAACCCAGATCCTGGTTCCTGTGTTCAGCTTCCTTTTGGTCCTTATCCCATCCAGGGCGTAAGCCCATGTCACAGCTCTCCTTTGCAGCATCTCCCTGTTCCTGCTGGTCCCAAACCTAACCAGACGCTTCACCCAGCAGGACCTCAGCCAAGCCAAATTATTTTTAAATTCCTGCCTGGCAATAATCCACATCACACCAGGTGACTCATGGACTCGGGCAGGCAAGCCGGAGGGCAAACCGTCCCGCTGACACACAGGTTTCTATTCTTGCTCCTCTTCCATTTCCATTTCTTGTCCTCAGACATGCCCTCCAGTAGACATGAGTCAAGCTCCAAAAATGCCGAGGGAAAGACAATGCTGTGGTCACCTATTCCCAAAACACTGGGGCAGCACGTACTCCTGGTGGGCTACTCTTGGTATTTGCCCTGCTCTGATCCACCCTGATCTTTCCCTCAGTTAGCCTCTGGAAGAGATTAAAATCTCGCACTGCTTAATGAGCTTATGGGTCAGGTCCACTCCTTCCCAGCACCGTCCTTCCGCCTGAGCCTGGCACAAACAGACAAGCTGTTCTCTTCTCCCAGTAATACAGCCAGGTGTTCAGCAAGTGAACATCCTTTTTCAGCGTCTCTCCTTGTTTTTCCTCCTGCCTTCTTGAAAAAGTCATTGCTTTTGCCCATTTTCATCCTGCTTGAGGTGAAATAAGTGTCTAATTTTCCCTGTGTGCTTTGATGCCTTCCAAACTGGGGCTATACTGCTTGAACAGGAGATTAAAAAGCAGAGACTTTTGCCTGCAATGACACTATTTTGGTTTGGGATTTTTGTTCAAAGCTCACATTTTGCTCTTGGCTCACTACAAAAATAAAAGAAGAGATCCACCCATGGTAGATGTGGGCAAAACTTAGTCCTTCTTGGCCAGAGAGGGATAGAAATTTTCCACCCAATACAGACACATGGAGCAATTGCTGTTAAGAGCAATCCAAAAATATTACCCAACTGTGGCCACATCTGGGGGTTATTTTCATACATTCTCTGTCTGTTTTTTTTTTGTGTTTTTTTGGTGATCCATCTTCATGACACACATGGTCAGGTGTGTGGGCAGGGGTGAAATCAGGCACACCGAGCTGTGAACAGCCACCTCGCCACAAAAGGCTCTGGCATGTGGATGAGAGGATAAAGCAGATCGAGCTCATCTGGCAAACACGGTGTGAGTATGAAATAATGGTGGGAGATGTGTTTTGAGACCACAGGTGAAACCACATGATCCCATAATGGTGGCACCTTGCCCAGGTCCTCACGTTGCCCACCCCGGGCCAGCCGTTACCTGCTGTCTTTGGTAAGCGGAGAACGTCCTTTCCAGGTCTTCGAGGTCCAGGATTTTGAACACTTTTGTGTCATCTATGTTGGTCCAGACGGTGCCTGCCAGCTTGTTCTGCAAGACAGTGGGAGCACTGCGGGCTGGGAGTCCCCTGCCCACCTGCCCTTACATCACCAGGTGGCCATCCAGCACCCCCAGCTTCACTGACGGAATTATTGCCCAGCTTACCTCTGGCAGCTTGGACCAGTTGAAGGATTTGAGGGCGTTTGTCGGCTGAGGGATGCTCTTCTTCTTGAAGGCCATAGGTGCTCCGAAGGAAGGCATCATCCCACCCAGGGGTGGGGGTCCAGGGGGAGGTGGGGGACCACCTGGAGGGGGCGGTGGGGGAGGCGGTGGGGGACATCCCCCTGGGAGTGGTGGGGGGGGTGGAGGGGGAAGAAGAGATCCAGGAGTTGGAGAAGGTGCAGGGCCACCAGGAGCTCCTGGTGGCATGGGAGGTCCTCCAGGGCTGGCAGCACAGATTGCCCTCTAAGAGAGAAAGAGGAGGGGGAACAGGTCATATGGGGCTAGGGGACACCACCTAAGAAACACTCCCACGCTGATTTTTAATCATTTTGGCTAGAATTTAACCAATAGAGGAAGCACTCAAAGGCTTCAGCACTCCTGACTGAGGTTCAACGCATCTGAAGAGGCAAAATCACCCCAACAGCAGGGACAGACATCTTGGTGGCTCTCCTAGCAAGCATCTTTCTCAGTTCCCCTATGCAGCTCAGCCTCCTGGAATCACCCCATAGCATTTGCAGGGGGTTTGGGACTGAGCCCACAACAGGGAGTAGGTCTGAGGTCTCACCCTGCTCATCTCGTGGAGCTGTGCTGTGAGATCTGCCACTTGCTGCTTGACCTGCTTGTGCTCGCTGGACTCCTTCTCCAGCTTCTCCTTCATCTTGTTCAGTGTCTGCATCATCTCTTCCTTCTCCTGGGCCTTGGCATCACACTCCCGCTCCTTCTTCTCCAGCTTCTGCTGAAGCTCAGTGTGCTCTGAAACAGCCCCATGAGACCACTTTATGGTGACTAACACTCCTTTTTGCTAACAGCAGCCTGCAGGGGACTAAACCCCACATTGCCCTGCAGAGAAGTTGCACAACTGAGAAAAGGGAGCCTTAATAAACCATTTAAGGTCTCTTCATGAAAAAATTGTTATTTGCTTTGCCCATTTCCCTTGTCAGCCCCATGGCATGGTATTATCTCAGCCCCTCAATAAAGCCTGCAGACACATGTACAAATAAATGTATAAATACATGTCTATGTTAACTGTTTAGCTAAGGTTAAAGTTGACGCCATATATGTCTCCATCACTCACCTTTTCTCATTTTTTCTGCTTGCTCTTTCCACTGTTTCACTTCATTTTCATTGACTAACCTAAAAGGAAAAGACATGTAGCACATGAGACGATCCTACTGCAGCAAACAAGTGACCATCATCAGCAAGAAAAACGACTGAGCTTCCAAACTGATATATCTAACACCTCTGCTCTGCCTCCTCCCCAGCAGGGTTTTGCAGTCTGGAATGCAAAATTTAGCAGTGAACATGTCAAAACTCCTAAATCTCAAGTATTGCTTGCAAGTGCTACCTATCAAAATGGATGTGCTTCTTCTACAAGGTGGGGTTGTAGTGAAGTCAACTGGGAAGTAAACAGCTCCAAGGATGTTGGCTTGTCCAGCCGAGGAGCAGGAACATCACTGTGTGACAGTCAGTGGTGAGTAAGGAACAGTGGCACTTGAGCACTTACATTCGGACAACATTTTTAATGTTGAAGTTTTCCAGGGGAGTGGCGTCGGGGTCCTGCCCTTTGTCACTCTGGATGACGATCTGCTGCACGATCCTGTCGAGCAGCAGCCAGTACTGGACAGTGTTGCCGCTTCTTTTATCTGCAGGGGGGGAAGATGGGGAGAGACTGAGGTGAGCAGCAGGGAGGCCGTGGCGCCCCTGGGTAGGACGTGTGGGCTGCCAGGTGGGTTTCCTCGCCTCTCCCGGGACTCACAAGGCATCTGGAGACAGTGGTGCAGGATGGACATAAAGTGCGGGTACGCCTCGCTGTGCGTCAGCCTCTTCCTCGTCAGCTCGAACATCTGAGTCGCACTTTTGGTGTCAATGTGGACCTGTGGAGAGAAGCAAAGCAAGGTCAGGCCATCAGACCGACAACAGCATCGCCTGTTTCCCAAGTCTCAGCTCCAAACCCCACGAGTCACCCCCACTCCACGCTGGATGGACAGACAAGCCCCACTGCCCAGCGAGGGGCAAAAACGCTGGTCGGCAGCCAGAGAAGAGGGATGAAGCAGGCTCTAGGACAGAGGTTGGAAAAGGAGACAGATTTCCAATCTCCAAACTTTATCCAGAAGTTCGCCCTTCATCCCAGGCCGTGTGGGCGATTTTAAAAGGCAGAGTGATGCCGTGTGCCAGCGTCTGCAACAGCAGCGTTGGTACTCACCAGCTCAAATCTTTTGGCAAACTCCAGTTCGTCTTCATTTCTAAGCATTTCGAAAAAATCTAAGTGCCTGAGGAAAGAAAGGGAAAAAAAAAATAGACTGTTAAAAGCAGATACAAGTGTGACAATTAATAAATTGCAGGCAGTCTGTCAGCAGCCCAGAGACAAACACTGCTTGAACCATCAACATGGATCTTCAGTCTCGAGTGCCCAGTCACTACAGCCTGTCCAAGAAGCCTTTTGGGATGAGAAGGAGAAGGGCATCATCCAGGCCCCTGATGGCACATCCTTCCCAGCTCAACCCCATGTCAGAGCAAAGCAAAACCATGCTGGGATTTTCCTCTCCCTCTCTGGAGGCAGCAAAGAATTTTCATAAGAGAGGTGAGTTAGAGCCATGTGCTTTCCCCAGAGACCAAGTCCAAAAACCAGAGAGCAAGGCCACAAGGCAAAAATCACAAGTGGGCTGGGGGTCACTACTCACCGGTCAAGGGTTGAATTTTCATGCTGTCTTAGTTTATCAATGACTGGCTGGATCCCAAGCATGAGGAATTCATATCTCAGATGGAGTCTGAAATCCAGGCTTTCCTGCAAGGGACAGTTGTGGGGTTAACACAGCAAGGTGTACTCAGAAAGACTATTGAAATAAAAGTACCCCAAACCCACCTAACACCCATCCTCCTCTCCAAGAGTCCCAGCACTCACCACGCCTGCCCCCTGGCTCAGGACTGCGTTGATGAAGGACATGATGGCTGTCTTGAGGCTCACTTCATCTCGATACCGTCCTGTGCTCTTGTCCAAGTCATTGATCAGCGTCTGCCAAACACACAATACCAATTAAATGCCCCTGACAGCCCCAACGCTGCACAACCAGGGGACACACACAGGAACAACTCCTTGTGATGCTCCTACAGCCCCTATAGCTAGTGATGAACCATCAGCTGTAGCCCACCCCAGCACCCATTTGGGCTAACATCAGCCCATCCAGATGTGCTCCAGCCTTGCAGAGCCATGATCTCAGTGACCCTGCACAAGCAAGCACTTTTTTTTTTTTGGTGGGGGGGTGTTGCCTTAAATAACTGCTTCCTCCCTCTGCCCAGCTGCAGATCTCATCAGACACGGTTCTGTGGTAATTCCCAGATTTTTTTAAGTTGCGAACGGCCATAACAAAACATCTGCAAGCGGCATTTAGATATCCAGGAGGAGGAAAGGACAAGAATGCTGAATTTCAGGAGCCGTGGGAGGGGTAAGCCGAGACCCACCTACCTGAAAACGAGTCCGTTCGCTGGCGTATTTCTGGTAGTGCAGCATCGCCTCCAGTACCTTTTTGTGGCCCCCGGGAACCAGGCACACAGCGCCCATGATTTCCAGCACTGCCACCTTTGTCTTAATATTCTCCGTGCTCAGACTCTGAGCGATTACGTTAATACTCTCCAGGTGGGCCAGGACGTGGGCCCGGCCCAGGGAGTTGTTCATTAGTGCTTTTATACATCCAATGAGCGAGGTATGTATTCGAGACTCTGCTGTCTCATAGTCCATGCTTTTGAGAAAGTTCAGAATACACGTTAAGCCATCCAGGTCGATGAACCGGGTTACGAACCTGTCAGAAAGAGGAGTTGTAACGTTAAAACAAAACAGTAAAGGACCATTTTATCCTCAAACAGGGCCAATTTGTCGGTTGATGTAAACCCAGAACCTTCCTATGTACTTTTTCTTGGATACCAGAAATCCTGAAGGAGTCCTGTGGCCCAGATACAGGGATGGGGTTGCAAAAATCAATTTAATTGGTGTTCATAGTGTAGGCAACCAGGCATCATCTGCACAAGGTTGTCCAGAGTGTGGATATTTGGAAGAGGACCAGCCAACCCAGCCATCAGCACAAATCTCAGGGTGGAGAATGAGAGTTTGCAGCTACACTGCTGCAAAATCTTCCCAGTCTTCCACCTGTGTCTTAAAACCCACTCACTCAGGACCAGTTTTGCACAGGACAGGAAGAAGCTCCCAAGTCCTAAAGTCACCTCCTCATCAGCTGCAGACATCCCAGTGTCAGCCTTTCTGCCTTCTGCTACCTCTCCTGCCTCACCATCCACATCCTTCTCTTCCCTTAGGCACATTTCACCAGTTTTAAGGGATTTCTGATTTTTATGATGACTTATAAACACCAATGAACACAAAACAGACAGCAAATGTATGGCAGTGCCCCAGGCAGTTTCACTAGAGCAGGCAGACACAACACTTCATGCTGCTCAGGCATTTTAGGACCTCCCTGCCCAGTACCATCCAGGCTGGGTGTCTTCTGGTTTGGCAAAAGGCACAGACTCAGAAAGCAAATGAGCCAAGAACATCCCAGCACTGGGATGATTTTAATTCGAAACAAGCCATGCTGATGCGCAGCAACAAAAGGGGTAATTGCAGGCTTGGGAAAAACTGATTCCTCTGCTTCAAAGCCTGCTCTTCTTCCAGCCAAAGTCAATAGGAAAGTTGATGTTCACTTCCCTGGGTGCAAAAGCAGGTCCAACATGTAAAATTTTCTATAGAGCCTGCTGCATCACTCAAGAAAACGCTCAAAACCCACTTTCAAGCGCTTGAAAAGTTTCATGCCCGGGTACCAGCCCTGCTCGCTGCAGGGGCCAGCACCCACGAGGTCCAGGTGCCACAGAAATCAGGTGCTCACCCTCCACCCTGGGAATTTCTTACCAAGTACCATCACCAGAACCATCAAAAGAGAAATGGAAGAGGGGAATGTATTTTCAAGCAATAGAAAATTTGTCAGGCATTTCCTAATGAAACATATTCCCATCAGAATGTGTCAACCTGGGGCATCTTAAAGATTTTGCAAACGTGCACGCAGACTCCAGAGAAAACAAAATTAGGGAAAACTACAGACATTCAGAAAGAGTCCCACCCTTCCTTTATCCTCCCCATCAAAACCTCCAAGCAACAGTTTTATTTTTGCATTTCACAAGAGCCTGAAGACTCATGTGATTTTACTCCTTTAAAAAGTACAAGAGAAACTGAAGTTGAAACAGAAGGCCTGGTTGACCAACAAAAATTGCTGTGTTTTTTTTTTAATTCAATCTGGAAGGAATTCTTACATTCTCTTGCAGTAAGAAAAAAGGAAAATTTTGGGGGAAAAAAAAAAAAAAAGAAGTTGCTTGATTTGCCTGAACAGACAAGAAGGTCCTGGTGTCTCTTGGTCATGAAAAGGACCTCGAAAAAGGAACAAAATGACAAAAGGTGAATCAAAAAGAGCAATTAGTGCCTCAGGGTCCTCGACTCCCTCATCCTGTGCAGCTTCCATTTATATTTCTATTTAACCCCCTGCTCTGCCAGACAACTCAAATCCAAAGCCACAACCGCAGCGACAAAGCCAGGAAAGGGAAGGGAATTGCCTCATTGGTTTTGTCCGCAGTGCAGTCTTCAAACTTTCGATTGTTTTATTTCTCTCCTCTTCATCTTCTTTTTCCAAGGCGATCAGTGATTTCCTCTGTGGAAGGAGGAAGACAGACATTAGAAAAACCCGTTCCCGAGGCCTGGGGGCAGTTTTGGGCACCACCATATAAAAGAGACATTAAGCTATTAGAGAGTGTCCAAAGGAGGCCAGAAGGATGGTGAAGGGTCTGGAGGGGGAGCGTATGAGAACTGGCTGAGGGTACTTGGCCTGTTCAGCCTGGAGAAGAGGAGACTGAGGGGAGACCTCATGGCAGTCACAACTTCCTCGTGAGGGGAAGCAGAGGGGCAAGTAGAGATCTCTTCACTCTCATGACCAATGACAGGATTTAAGGAATGGCATGATCACTAAGATCATGAAGAGTTAACACCCTGCAGGTAGGAGTGTTGTTACTCCAAGTCACTGGCCTACAACTCATCCAGACAAGCCCACGTTGGAGGATGCTGGCGACTGTCCCGCTGGAGCCCTCAGACTCAGATAAGAGAGAGAGAGAAAGGCTGCAATTCAGGCAGGGGTCATCCCAACTCATGGGCTCTGGATGTAAATCCTGTCATGTCCCCTACAGCCCAAAACCCTCCAGGAAACATGCTTTGTAAAGGAAAGAAGTAAATACATGCATCACAGTGTTCTGAGGTGTCTGGCTGAACCCTGCTCAGAGATGCTGTGGGTGATATCTGGGTGACATGAATCTTGATGTGTTTCCAGGGGGCTGTGAGGGTGCAAGGGGCTAAGCCCGTGCTGATTATGGGCCCACACAGGGAAGGTGCTAAATTTGGGCAAGTGAGAAGGAGGGGCCCTTTAGCCTCTCTCATGCAGCCCAATAGGTACCTGTGTGCCTCTGCAGAGGAGGCAGGGGCTTCAGGGGACACTCCACAGCCTGGAGGGGATGGAATGCTGCATCCACACTTGGGGTCAGCCAGGTGGGTGCTGCCAACCCTGTCACTCCCACGTCTCCCAGTGCAACCCACCAGTGTGTATCTGGGTTGGGGACAGTGGTTGTATGCATAGGAGGCATCTCCCACATTGGATTCTGCTCTCCAGATGGTGCTGGAGGCTGGGATTTTGACTCCTTCACCTGGGTAGCACAGCTGCCTGCAGCGCTGGGCATGCACGGGCTCACTCCAACTCATGCAACCAAGGCCACAGCTAAAGCAACACCCTGGGGGCTTCCTGCACCACCCGACAGCAGTGGGCCCTCAGAGGTGTCAGGGTGAGCCCTGCCAGCACCAGCTGAGGCTAATCCAAAGCAGAGAGAAAGGGTCCCAGCAGATAAGAGGAGCTGTGCTGACCCCTGCCTTTAACCCAGCTCCTCTTCAGCAGCGCACAGGGGAGATCAAAGCCACCCTCCAGGCATCTGGCAGGCTTTGATCACAAGCCCGGCTCAGGGCTTTGCCTGGCTGGCAGCCCATGGCCAGCACTGCATGTTCCTGCCTTCCTGGAGGGGAGCAGTACATTCCCTCCTGCCTCACAGCCCCCTGCTCACCCCTCTGCCCCATCCCTGGAAGTGTTCAAGGCCAGGCTGGATGGGGCTTGGAGCAACTTGATCTAGTAGAAGGTGTCCCTGCTCATGGCAGGGGGGTTGGAACTGGATGATCTCCTAGGTTCCTTCCAACCCAAACCATCCTATGATTCTGTGATTATATGAAAAGCCCTGTGTGCTGTAGGAGCATCTCCACTTTGCAGCTGCACCTGTTGGTCTATCAAATGATGTTGCCTCTACAAACAGTGGTCACCCTCTCAGACACAGCACTGACAGATTGTCACCACTGTGTTGCTGCCCTGTGTGGGGTTCACAAGCACCAGAACATTGGGGAAATACTTACAGCAGCCATTGAATTCAGCTGATCAATATAGAACTCTGGCCAGCTGGTGGCTCCTTTGTTTTCTTCCTGGTCCTGGTGGGGGATAAAAAAGTGAAACAAAACCAGAAGATTAGTAGAATAGTGTTAACGTTCCTTGCCCTTCATGATCAACCACCTCTAAAGAGCCCTTTGGCTCTTGCAATACTTTATATGTGTGACTTTCTACATTCTGAGCTCGCCCCTGACAGCTCCAGCTATGGGAACATTATCTGATTTATTGAACTAGCAAACTTTATACATGATTACACCATCTGCCTGTGACCAAACATTGCCCCAATGATACTGCATCAGTCTTGTGACCATCAGCTTCAGAGAAACCACACTGAAATTTTATATCCAAACTTCTCATTTCAACTCTACAGTGTCCCTGAAGCTTTGGCTGCCAAGCCTTGATGAATATGCTTTGAGGGGGGAAAAAAGTCTTTTACAAGCAATGGAGAGTGTTTAAACGAGACATGAACTAGGCTCCACTCTTATCAACATCCTAAGAGAGACTCCAGGCACAACAGACAATTCCTCTGGGGGCTTCATAAGTCACTAGGAGGGAACACACACCTGGCAATGTCCCCTGTTAAAGGATGTCACCTCTGGGCCTGTAATCTTTGTCACTGAATGATGCAGCTCTGCATTTGATCATCCTGGTCTACAATGCCCTGAATCTGTCGTTACTCATGAGGGGTTTACAGGTTCTACCTTGTTCTTGTAGGATATGGCTGAAGGACCTCTGAGCCCAGCTCAGATAACTAATGCAGCATGTCCCCAGGGACTGCAGGAAGCAGGCAGAATTTGAGGGACTATTTCAAAATCAACCCTTTTCCCCCCTTTATTTTCCTAAAAAATGTATATCAAAAGAAGAAGAGGGTTTCACAGCAGAAATGCCACACAGGTCTAGGCTGGAGTCAACACATACTACACAAATCCCAGACATCTTCCATCGGTAACCCTCTTCAGTTCTGAGCCTGACTCTTCCCTAACTTAGGAGATGTTTGCAAAGCTCATCCTACACCATGATTGCCTACGATGGTGGGAGCTGGACGACCTTCTCATCTGCCCCCACGTGTGTGCACGCAGACAGCTCCCGATTCCCCGGCTGATCTCAGCGAGCCCGAGGAGCAGAGTCCCAAATATTTACCACAGCTCAAGAGGTATATGCTGGAAATGTTTGTGCATCCAAACTTCCCAAGGTGCAGTTTGCCAGGACAAGGACACACGGAGTCAAGGATAGGTAATTCAGATGAGACTCAACTCGCCCCCGGGCAGCACAGCCTGTGCCCACAGATCTGACCTTTGGCTTTCACTGTGCCTGGCTCCAGGGTAGGGACAAAAGGAGTTTGAGAGCAACAAGGGGCCTGCAAACCTCTGCCCTTTGCTTTCATACTTCTCCTGACCCCACAGTGCCTCAGAGGTGCCAAAGAGTTGGGATGAGGTTCAGGCCACCTGTCAGCTCAGCGTCGATCCTGTCTGACATGGGCAGCCAGGTCTTTCCAGTTCTTCAGCTGAGCCCTGTGCACATGTGCCAGCCCACCCCTCCGAGCTGTCTTATGCTCCAGATCCATCAGATCCCATGCCATGGGAAAGCTCTGTACAGAGCTTGTGGGCATTTTGATTTTCCCAGCTTTTCTGCCATGCTTTAGAGACTGGCATGCAAATGGTACTCCAGGGGACAGCGGAGGTGGGACACCCACATGGGCCTTGAACATGGTCCTGTCACCTCCTGGAGATGTCAGTGGAGGTCCTCCCCATCACCCCAGGATACCATCAGCATCTCTTGTAAGGAGCAGTGGTCCCAACAGAGGCACCAACTGGGAAAGGTCCTCACCACACCACAGTATCAAGAGGTGGCCAGATGCACCCAGCCAGGAGATTGGCGCAGGGAGAGAGATCCATGCTGAGGAATGGCGAGGGAAGGCAGGAGGGATGGGTCATCCCACATCCCCAGACCTTCCCACGTGCTGTGAACACCTGTGAGGCAGGCAGGGATCTGGACCTGCTGCTCCTTTAGGGTTGAAAAGAAGCGGTGGAGCAAATAAAGGTCTCCGGGGGGCGGGGGGGAGGCTGAACAACAAAATTGGCTAAACTGCTCATTTATAATTAACGTGCTGCATTATAAATATTTCCCTTTGCTCGGCTCCCTCGGGCTCTTGCATTTCCTCCCTGAAACCCCCAATTTAGAAAGTGCTCTCAATTAAGTGCAGCAGAACCTCATTAATTCCGATGAGCAGCTGGGCAGGCTCGTCGGAAAGCAGCTTCCCAGCAAAGGGGGACTGAACAATAAAGCAGGCAAAGATCAGGGCACGGGCTTCCCTCCCCTCCGCTCGCTGCAGGACGTTGCTCAGTGGTAATTACTGGGGCTAATGGTCTACAGCACACTGATAAGTGTCCTTTGGTGTATTCCTGGTGGCAAAGAAATCTCCTGACAAAGCGACAGCCTGGAGGGAAGTGAGTCACAAGGCTCTGGTCAGTGCCAGGAGGAGGGAGGAACCTCTCCAGGCATCAGGGTTTGAAAGGGTGAATTTTTAAGATGGTTTCCCAGCACCCACGGAGGGTTTTGGGGATGTGAGTTTTGCAGCCTGCTTTTGGTGAGGGATGCCCAGACACACACAGCTGAGCACTTCCAAGGTCAGCTTTCCAGGATGCTCTACCACATCCTGCCCAGCTGGCACTGGGGAAATTAACATCTCCCAGTTCCTTATTTGCTGGGCTGGGTTAAGGTCTTTGCTGTGTTTGCTCTCAAGCAGCACAGAAGTGAGGGCTGATCCAAGACCCCCTGGCAGCCAAGTGTGAGCTGCTCTTTTAGAGGCAGGCTGATGGCTGTAATTGCAAAGTGCAGGGACAGGTATCCCCTCTCCTTTGTAACATTTACATCAACATCCCTCACTGTTCACTGGGAAGCAGCCCCGACTGCCACCACACACGTGCTCTGCTGCAAAAATTAGGAAATGCCAAAGTTGTGCCACCAAGGGCAATCCTTGCTCTGTCCCCCACTTTGTTCCCACCTGCTACCCCCACCTACTTCTTTCCAGGGCCTGAATAAAAAATACAAATCCCATCAGCTGCAGCCCTGGTGTCACCTCTGAGTGCCCTCTCCTCACCTCTGCTGTCCCTTCCTCCACGTGTGGGGCTGACAATGCTGTCACTTGACTGTTTTGTTCCAGGGTGGCAGTGGCAGGGGGCCGTTGTGATGTGAGCCCAATAAACAAGCTCCATCCCCTCTGTCAGGGCCGGGGTGCCACCGGAAAGCAGCGCCCAGTGAAGATGCCTCATTAGCAGGAGATTTTCCAAGCAAAGGTCATGGATCTGCCAGCTCCAGACATCTCTTTGTTCTTCCTGGGGAGGAGATTCCATGCTCCCCAGCCCTGTCATGTCTTGGTTACATGCCTGACACTTTCACACCCTACGTGCCTTTCCCTCAGAGTGTTGGCAGCTTCCACAGCCAGACTGTCCTTCTCTTCCCAGTGACCAGCCATGGGACAGAGGAGGTGGTGGCTCAGCCAGTAGTAGCTCAAAGCAATTTTCAGGCTGGTCTCAGGCATGTTTGGGCACTGTTATTGACACCTGGAAGGTGCATTTCCACAATCTCCTGCCACTCTGACCTGTAGGAATGCAGCTGCTGGGAGCAATGCACCCTCCTAATCTCAGTGTGTCCCCACGACTGTGGGGAGAAAAACACTTGTGATGCTCCTCAGTGCTTTGTCACACCTGCTTTGCTTCTAAATCAAGCTTCTGGTGATATCTTTCAGATGCCCAGTCTGCAGGTGACATCTCCCTCTGATCCAGCAGCCTCCTTCCCACACTCACAGCTCATGTGGTGGTGATGGATCTGGAGCTGCTTTGGGATGACTGAACCTCAGACGGTGGCTGGCTGATTTCCCCAACCACATGATGTCCAACACACTCAGATCCCACAAGGTGAAACCAGTCAGAAGGAAAGGGCTGGCTCAGAGCAGCCAGCTCCAAGCAAACCCTGAGAGCCCTTCAGTGACTTTTCTCCCAGGTGGCTTTTCTCCCAGGTGTCAACTGATATCAAGGACAAGAGGAAATGGCCTCAAGTTGTGCCAGGAGAGGCCTATACTATGAAAATTTTCTTCACTGACAACGTGGTCAGGCACTGGAACAGGCTGTTCAGGGAAAGTGGTGGAATCACCATCCCTGAAGTGTTCAAAGAATGTGTGGATGTGGCACTTGTAGCCATGGTTTAGTGGTGGACCTGGCAGTGCTGGGTTAGGGTTGGAATTGATGATCATAGAGGTCTTTTCAACTTTAATGATTCTGTGATTCTATGACTTTGATGGTTCACCTCCCTCTTGGCACAACCTGCAAGGCTGATCTGCCCCAGGAGAACTTCACTCCAGGAAAATCACAGCAAGGGGTTAAAAAAAATCCTCTTCAGTTGACACCTGCTGCAAAACCAGAAACAACACCCTTCATTTTTCCACATTGTCCTGACATAATTTTTATTTTGCAGTGTTCCCCACCCCTCCTTGCTGCTACATAAGGGCAGAGCAAGGGAAAGCTGGCAGCAGCTGGCAGCCCACCACATTTTGGCAACCCCTCCCTGCCTGCCAGTGGTGGATGATCCACCTGGACACTGTCTGCAATGCCAAAAAGGAAGTAAGCAGTGGCATGGATGGGTTTTAATGACAACTGGTTTGCAGCGTGCACAAGACATTTAAATCCAACCCAGCTCCATCAACACAGCCAAACCTTGGCCAGGCACGTGCTGGTGGAGGTTTGGGCCCACAACAGCCCTTCAGAGCTCCCTCATCCCTCCAACTGCTCAGGTCACCCACCTAAATGGTTTAACTGAAGCTGCTTCCCTGTGGAGCCAAGCTGCAAAGGGCTGGAATTTCATCAGACTCTCCCCAAGTTGGGATCTCAGGGTCTGAACCAGCCCAGCCCAGCCCACTCCAGTTTTCCATATGCTAACACTTCCTATACCCTCTCCTCTAAAAATACACACATGCCCTCGTACGCTTTTCCCAGGGTTTAAAAATTATGCTCCCCATAAGCAAATACAGCATGACCAGATGCCTTTCGTAGTCAGCTGGTTCATTGTTTGAAAAGCTTCGCTTTAAAATCCAAAAAGATTGCTAACAGATGCATTTTTTGGCTGGAGAGGGAGAAAAACCTTGCTTAAACAAAAGTGTGTTGTGATTGGAACTAAAAAGGGAATTACCTTGAAAGACAAAAACTATAAACATTTCCCAGTGAATACCCCCAGCCATGCAAACAGCCAGTTTCTCTCGGTCAGCCCGAGAAAGTGACACCAGAGATGGTATTTCAACCTGCTGCTGCAATAACAGCAGGTATATCTGGATGCTTGGAGGCCATGAAATCCTTCTCATCCATCCCAGGTGACCCAGGAGCACGGCAAAATGCCAAGTTATTTTATTCTCCTCCCTCTGCATGCCACCTTAGCCAGCTTTTGCTCTTAGTTCTGCTACTGCAGCAAAAATATATAGAATTGATGCTTTTTAAATGATGGAAATAGGAACACAAGCCCCACGAACGAGCTGCAGGACTGAGCAGGACAAGTGGAAGAGCGAGCTGGAAAGAGAAGCTTTCTGGGGGGAGTGGGTGGAAGGCGCAGTTGGAGGGGAAAGAGACTGCCTGGCTGGGAAATAGAGGATTACTGGAGAGCCATCATTCATTTCCCTATTTATCACATTTTTCCCCATCCTCCCCTGAAAAAGCACCACTGCTGCCTTTTCCTGCTGCAAAGGGATCTTGGTTTTATAACTGATGTCTGAGGAAATTTTAGAAGCAAGTTCTGCTTGCAGGGGACAGTTTAACACTGCTGAGAGCAACACACCCAGTGTTAGTGATGCCAATGGGTTTTCAACACAAGCTTAAAGAGCACAGCATCACTTGGCATCCCTGCAGGTCATTTTTCCTCTACCCTGGCTTTAGAGATGCTCAGCTGGATCCGAAGGGAGAGGGGCAGAGCCAGATTTTGTATTTGCATGAGCTGGTTTTCACTACTGATACCTTCCACCTGGTTATTTATGCTGAGCTTCTGCCTGAACACCCTGTATCTGCCCAAATTTCCAGGTCCATAAAAACCATCCATCAGGCTGCTATAACAGCTTGACATGATGTACACAGGCTGGCAGGAGCCAAACCTCCTGCAGTCAAGAGGTGCTGCAGACTAAGCACAAAGGGTTAATCATTAACTCCCTTTGGAGCGTGGCCTCTGGAAAAAGGCCATCCTGAGTAACCCTCTTCCACTGAGGCAAACCCACAGCCAAAGAAACAGTAAATCTGGAAGCCCTCCTGCTTCCTCCCTGCACTTCCGAGCAATATCCTCTCCTGGAGAGCGGGGCCAGCAGGGAGCGAAGTATTTTGGGATGAGGTATGAAACGAGTCATCGTCCAGAAATACCACTTCTAAAAGCAGATTTCATCCCGCTGTTAATGCATCTCCGCCTTTGCATTTCCCTGCTTTATTCCAGGCGTAGAGGGGGCTGACGACTTCAAAGAAGGTCTCTCCAATAATCTTTAAATCTCTCTCCTGACCCGAGCACTGCACGGCTGCTGGATTTAGTGCAGGCTTCAGTTCCTGCCCGGGTTGCTGCCGACAGACTCACCAGCCCTCATCACGAGATGCTTTTCATCTCTAAGCCCCCCTGAGCATCACAGGGGGATGCAGGTGGCATGGGACCATGAGGAGTTCATCCAGAGCAACCCCCGGCTCTGAGCACGGTCAGGGCTGGGATCAGACCCAGTGTCTCCATGGATGGAGAATCAAGGAGGACAAAGCCTCCACCCTGCCAAGCCAGTACTGTGGGCTGGGATAAAAACAGCTGCTAGCAGGGCAGAGAAACCAGGATACAGGGCTGCAGGCCAGGGGGGAATATTCCAGGGAAAGAAATACGCCTGGGGAAATAGCTGGTTTTCCCCTATTTCCTCTCAACAGACACTGCCAAGGCCAGGTGCTGTCAGGTCCCTTTCCAGGACAACCCAGCAAAACAAAATGTCTCATTTTCTCAATGATCCTGCCTATCATGGGAATATATAAAACATGCAACATCTGGGATGCACTCTGGAGTGCTGAGTGTGGTGGATGACACTGACAGCAAAGCAGAAGCATCAGCCAAAATTGGCAGCAGAGGAAAGAGCAAAAACTGCTCAGGGGACAATTCTGGAGTGTTGGTAAGTCAGGCAGCTGCCTGTGACTGAAGTCCACCTTTGCCAGCCTGGTGGGTCTTACCAGGTGAAACTGGGTGTTACCAGCATCTCAAGCAACAACTTCCTGCTAAACACAGGCGGGCCAAAGGGCTTGGGAGCATCCTGGACATCCCAAATTGCCATCACTCAGACTGCAGCCAAGCTAGGGATATAGGACCACTGTCTTGCCCCCAGCTCCACTCCCCTGGCCAAAATGCAGACACTGCTCTCTGCTAGAGAAGTCCAGCCCTCTCCTCGATGCCAGGCTACTACGTAGGTGATTTGTCCCCACAGAAACACAAGAACAAGAGTAAGATTTACCACAAGATGCCAGGATAGCAACTGGTGTTCCTACTGCTCATCAGTTCTCATCACAGAGGGGCAGGACTGCTTAGAGCCTGCTGTGCACAGACACATACATGTTCTTCAGCCCATGTAATTCCTGGTTTCCTCCACTGCTGGAGCCTTCATTGATATGGTCTTGCTCATTTTTAATTAAAAAGTAGGACAAATGAATTTGCCTCCACCAGCACATCTCCATCAAAGCAAGCAATGGCATGTATGCTCTGGAGATCATGGAGATGGCATCACTAGTAGGGAAGGAGCAGCTGAGAGCAGCCAGAGGAATGAGGACCAGAGCAGAACTGCAGCCAGAATCCAGCCTCAGATGGATGCCCAATCTGAGGACCTCTGAGAATGCCACAGGGTGCTCCTTCCTTCGACCCCTCCCCGTGAGCAGGGAGTTTCGCAGCTCAGTTTTCAAAAAAAACACGAGCGCAAGGAGGTCCTGAAACGGGAAAGAGCCACCATCAGCTCCATCTAAACCCTCGCTCAGGAGATTAGATAGAAGGTAATCTCCACTCACAATAATAATTACAGGGCTTTGCTTGATTTAAGTCTGTGTTGTCTCCCATTATCCAGACACACCAGAGCATGGCTCTGCTCATCCGCCAGGCAGTGACGAGCGAGCATCCCCTGCCCATTTTCTTGTTGATCCAGAGCAGTGCCTGTAATTTGTTAACATCCCTTCTCCCCTCCGATTTAAATTGCGGGCATGGCAGGCCTGTGTCTAACAATAATACAGGGATTTCAGGGGTATTTATGAGAGGCTTAAAACTTAATCCTACATGAGCAAGGTAAGCCTGCTCTTGGCCTGAAACGCGGCTGGAAAATCTGGTGCCATCGCTACAGCGGGAGAAAAGAGACATTAATGGCAGCGAGAGCCCTTCGAGTGAACCAGCGCTGCCCAGACACCTCCTGCAGCCAAGTTAGGGGCACAGCATCAAACCTGAGAACTGAACCACAGAATCCCAGAATGATTTGGGTTGGTAGGGACCTTGAAGATCAATTAGTTCCAACCCCCCTGCCATTGGGACACCTTCCACCAGACCAGGTTGCTTCAATCCCCATCCAACTTGGCCTGGAACACTCCCAGGTATGGGGCAGCCACAGCTTCTCTGGGCAACCTGTGCCAGAGCCTCACCACCCTCACAGTCAATAATTTCTTCCCTTTATCTACTCTAAATAAACTTTCAGGTTAAAACTTCTATCCCTTGTTCTATCCTACTGCCCTACTATAAAGTCTTTTTACAATCCCCCTTTAGGCACTGGAAGGAGCTCTAAGGTCTGCCCAGAGCCTTTTCTTCTCCAGGCTGGGCAACCTAAACTCTCGCAGCCTGTCCTCATAGGATAGGTACTCCAGCCCTTGGATCATCCTCGTGGCCCCCTCTGGATCTGCTCCAATTGGTCCACGCCTACAACTGGGGGCATTTCCCTAGCAGGCCTCAGCATCCTTCCTTGAGGATTTTTGACACATTTCTCCCCACAGTGTCATGTCCTGCAAGATCTCTGCTTTGGCCAAGGCTGGGAGGTAATGCAGTTCCCAACAGAGATATCTGGAGGTAATTCCTGCGCCAGCATACAGGAGCAAAAATGTTCAGGTTACCGAGGAAAAACAGAGTGATTTTGGCCACCTTGCAAGTGGGCAGCCTGTGGTACCAAGAGCTAAGTAGACAGATCCATGACTCTTGAATCAGCACAGTCTCAGTTACACTGAGGAGCCCTGCATTGCCCCAGGAGTGACACGCCTGTACCCTAAAAGCAATCCTCGTGCCCCTAGGCCGAATCCCTCGCAGGCTGTGCTGCACAACTTCCCCAACAGCATTTTCCACTTGTGCAATCCTCTGAGAAGAGCCAGTGAGAGGACAAAAAGTCATACCCAAGACTGTTTCATGGCAGCAAACAGGAAGCCCAGGGGAGGGGTAGGCTTTTGGGCAGGCTGTGACTGGGCTCCCAGACATCAGCAGAGAAGAGCAGGGCCATGACAAATGGTGACTGGAGCAGCACCTTGCCCCTGCAGTGCCAACCTGAGAGTCCACAGAGCTCCATGTGGCTCTGCTTGTGCTGGCAGGGATGAGCATGGGGTGGAGGACACTGGTGCAGTGTGTGGTGACACCTCCTCCAGCCTGAATGGGCTGGGGAGGAAAGGCTCTGCATTCTGGAGACCAAAGACATTCCTTTCCTAGAGTCACCCTGAGGAACAGATAGACTTCTGTGACACCCCAAATACCACTTGGCATCC
Source organism: Pseudopipra pipra (assembly GCF_036250125.1). Lineage (NCBI taxonomy): Eukaryota > Metazoa > Chordata > Aves > Passeriformes > Pipridae > Pseudopipra > Pseudopipra pipra. The sequence goes on from NC_087554.1 coordinate 60,367,627, forward strand.
CAAGAGAGGTGTGTCCCTCCCCACACATCCTCCCCACCCTGCACGAGAGGGAAGAGGCTCAGGACCCAACGAGTCTCTTACTTTTTTCTTGCTGCAGTAGATCTGCCACTTCTTCTCCGCCGGCAGCGCAAACATGGCCTCTCTGTGCTTGTCCGTGAGGTCAAGTTCATCCTGGAAAGGGGGGAAAAAAAACACAAAACATGCAACATGAGCACACAAAGGGGTCATGGCACAGATACAACCCCCCAGATAAGAAGTGTAAATCAATTTGGGTCCACACCATAGTGCAACAGTGATCCCACAGGATCGCTCTGTGACTCCCAATTTGTCAGGGAAATGATGCTAATTCCCATCCTGCTGTTGCTGACTTTCCCCTGACTATGGGCTGTTGAGAGGATGGGGCTGCAAATTCCCTTCCCTTGTTCTTCCCAGGCAGCACCTTCACTGCTTTTAAAGGCTGCAAGTGTTTTGGAAAGGACATCCACGAAGCCATCACAGCTGCCCACAAGACTGCCTCACACAGAGGACTGAGACTCCAGGTGACTGACCCCATCTAAGACACGTACAGCAAAGCAAAATTCAAACAAGACCTTTCTATTTTAACATCACTGCTTCACAGAGCACCTCACCCCGAGTGGTCCAGCCCATTTCCATCACTCATATCATCAAAAACTGCAGGTGTTTTGGCTTTTGCTTTGTTTTCCCATAACTAAAAATAGAAAGCTTTTTTCCTAATACCTACAGTTCATAAAGAGGTACATCCTCTCCATCAAAACTGGATCACGTACTGCCTGGCAGAGATAAAGCTGTTTACTGACTGAAGCCTTTATTGGTTTATCTGATGTTGTTTTAAAGGACACATCCATTTGCAACTTGGAGGCTTGGTTAGTAGCGTGCCCTCCGCTGGGATGCCCGAGTATTATCAAAGCCTCATCGCTTCCTGGTGCTAGATGTAGGTCAAAGCTTTTATCAGAGAACTAAATAAAACATTCAGGCAGGGCTGAGAGGCTCGTTGCTAAAGCCAACATTGATCTTTCAGCCATGGATGTCTCTTAAAATCACCACCATTGATGACAAACCTCATGCTGGAGTGGTTTTGGGGCTGCAGTGAGATGCTGCAGATGCTGCAGATGCTGCAGATGCTGCAGAAGGACTGAGGAGAGCCCTGCCATGGCCTCCAGCCAACTCATCCCACCCAGACAGCAGATTTAAGTAAGGGGATCCCCATTAAAAATTACACCCTTCATGCCAGCAACTAAAAAGAGACCTGTTAAAGTTTCCATGCCTGAACAGTAACACTTATCAACTAAAGCTGGTAGCTCCTGTACCCTCATCAGAGTCCCATTTGGGGAAGGCTGAGCAAGACACCTCTTGGAGAAGATGGGTCCCTGCATCAGCAAGTCTGCAGGCCATCAAGAAATTCAGCTGATCTAATCGAAGCTCATATTGCACCCAGTAGCCAGGGAAGGGAACCTTCAGCTACCTTGTAACCCAAACCCAGGGCCCTCCAGCACAACACCCAGTGACAGAGAGCTGCAACACCTCGGAAAGGCTTATATATCCACTGCAGGTATTGATTGCACTTCTTGATGAAATTACTCCTCAAAAGGAAGGGTGTTGTGGAGCTTTTCCCATTGTATATGCATGGAGAAGCTCTGCCTTTTCCTTGACATTTTCCCCCTCATACTGACTGACTCTTCAAAACCACTGTGCTGCACAGAGCTGATGCTGGTGGAGCTCTGGAAGCAGACTTGGAAGACAACCTTAGAACAGAACTAAACATGCGACTGGGAAAAAAAACAAGGACTGGGAAAGCCTGAGCCCAATGCGAGATATACCTCATTCTCCTGGACCCAGGGAGGAGAACCTGTGCTAGGGACTCCTCCAAAGAGTGCCATTTCCAAATCTCTCCATGTTGTTACAATCTGGGAGGTCAGAGATTCATATCAAGCAACCAACCTCCGCCCCAGCCTTGGGCAAGTTTGAGTGAGTGCAGAAAACTGCTTCCATTGTGACCCCACTTTCTGGCCACGTGAATCTGATAATAAGGCATGAAAGCACCAGGCACACACATCTGTATGTGGCTCCTTAGGAAAATATTTTTTGAAACTTTCAAAATACCCATACCCTAAAAAGACATCTTGAGCAAACGCAAAGATTTATCAACCAAGGGAAAAAAAACCACCAAACTGAGCTGAAGCCTAAGCGGGAGCAAGAAGGGACAAAGCAGAAGAACATATTAGGTATTGGTACATGACAACGTGCAAACACATCCAAAAAAGGTGCAGAAATGCTTCTGAGTCTCACACAGTACATTTCATTGTGCCCCAGCTCTAACATGTTCAGTCACCGCAGCCCCGCATCACTCAACGACACCTACCTAATGATATCTTGCAGGATGCTTGGGAGAGGTGTTTAAATAAATACTATGTGGCACCCAGCGAACACAAAAATCCTCATAATCAAACAGTGACTAACAACTGTTATCCTGAGCCGTAACAGTGACTCAACCGTGAAGAGTCAGGTCTTTGCTGGTTTTACGGGCATGGGGATTCCTGCAGACACCTCCAGCCCTTTGCTTATGCTCACTGATATGTATCTCCGTGCTCCTTCGCCCCAAGCAGGCTGCTCAGAAACTGCCCTTCAAACTCCAAGGAAGGAGAGGACAGGAACATCAGCAGTTTTCCAGGGGCTCACAACCCACCATACAAATGCAGCTCCGATAAAGGCTTTAAAAACTGCACAGTGGAATTGTTGCATAGCAGAGAAGCTGTGCAGAACCTCAAAGCCATACCTGCCTTCAATTAATAATCACAAGCTCGACAGTTAGGTGATTTTAACTGGCAATTCATTTTATGGGCCATTTGCAGTCCAAGGACTCCTGCTACAGTGTGCGATGTTGGCTGCTGAACAGTGAGAAGATAAACAGTGGGTCAGTGTCCATCACCCTCACAGCCTTTACTTCAGCCTCCCCTTTCACAGCTCTGCCCCTTCCACCTGGCTGCCTCCCATGTCAGAATCTGCCAACTTCACTATTTTTAGTATTTTTTTGGAATCGGGTCAAAGGCACGTAAAATAACAGCCTCATTTTGCTACCAAAAGGAAGTCTCTGCCCAGAGTGTTTTTACTGGAAGGAGATACACTACTCTTAAATATTCATCACATACAGTTAAACTATTCACCTTTACATCAGGAAACATGTTTCCACATTAAATCTTCATTTGAATATGGTTTTCAAAAAATCTCATAGGGGAGCTTTGAGTCTCTGTGTGTATTTTCTATTTCTAGGAGGTACAACAGTTCTGTACAGTTTGCTTTGCTGATGGCCCTCTGTTCTAGCCAAGAAAACCTCCCCCTCTCTCTGAGTACAGAACGAGCTCCACTGAAGGTGATCCCACACTGTCCTCCTACCTTAGAAATGTGCACACTGTGAGCACAATCCCATGGGCCAAACAAGTTCTTATCAAGTGGTCTATACCTTTCCCTTGGAGGACACACAGTCGCATGCTGCCCAGCCATGTCCACGACATCCTAGAAAGACCATCGTGGGGTTTTCCCCTACATCCCACAGGTCCTTCAGGCCACCAAACATTCTGAAAGAAGCAGCTGGAGAGCAGAGATTAAATATGGGACAACTCCCTATACGTGCATCTGCAACCCCAAAATATCCTTAGAGGTTGCAGGAAAAAAAGATGAAAAACCTTTAAATCTAATGGACTTTTCTGGCTGACAAATTGTGTAACTGTAGAACATGGAGGAGATGGGGGGGGGTCATCCACTGCCATAATTGGAATCATGATTAATTAAAATTTGCTGGCTTGTTCTGGGTTTATATATATATACATATATATGTATATAGAATCACAGAAAGGCTTGTGTTGAAAGGGACCTTAAAGATCAGGCAGTTTCAACCCACCCACTAGACCAGGTTGCTCCAAGCCCATCCAATGTGGCTTTGAACACTCCCAGGAATGGGTCATCCACAACTTCTCTCTCTCTCTGGGTTTACATATACATACATATGTGCATATATACACACACATGTATGGAAAGACATCACTGGATCAACAAACGATCAACATAACAAAGAGCAAGTGAATTTACCTCTGATGGATGGATGCAGAGAGTTTAGAAACTTCTGTAAGACTACAGCACGTAAAGGCCAAATCTTCTGCATCCTCAATTAAAGCCTGAGAGCTCCGAGATTGTTTTAAAAAGGAAAAAAATGGCAAGAAAAAAAAACAAGTGGGAACTTTTTGGCAACATTTGGCATTAGCTGGTCTAGCATGGGAATTAAAAAGTCAATAAATAATGGCCTTCTGAAGCCTGCATCGGCTTCCTTTCTCAGGGGTCATATCACTTTTTCACTCTCTTCCAGGCATTCTTCTCCAAGTTCATCAATTTGATTTATCCCAGAACGCTGTGGTGTCAAGGGAAATGGCAATCAGCATTTTCTCCCCCGTTCCACATCTAATCTTTTTCCGCCGCGGGACGGCACTGCCCGCACGGCCGGTGGAGCAGCTGCCTTCCTGCCCCTGCCAGCCCTGCAACTGGCACACAGCAAACCTCAGAAGCTTGTTCTGTTATTTTTAAGCTGTTTTCTTGAAAAGTAAGACATATTAATCAGTGGCTGTTACAGTGCGAACAAGCAGCCGCCTTCACACGCATCCTGTGCCGCAGGAGGAGCTCCTCTAGCTGCAGCTTTATTTAGGCAATTAGAATTCTCAGTGTATGCAGATTTAGATCAGGGTTTTTTTTAAAAAGTCTTTTATTTTTAGTATAAGTAATAAAAACGCCTCCTCCCTAGCACTGGAGCTTAGAAACAACCCCTCAGACAAACCAACCCCTGCTAATATTATCACTGTGTATTTTTAATTCACCCACGAGAACCTGCAGCTGCAATTACAGAACATGAACAAAAATCAACTATTCATATTTCTTAATGAATAAGCATAACAGATAGAAGATTATTATTCATTTTGCCTTTATCATGTAATGAATTTCCTGAATAAAGGAAATTGCTTACAGCAAGGGAATGAGTAGAAGCAACAAGGAATAATGTGGAAGCACTTCAAAGTGCTTATGCCTACTCAACCTCTTCCCACATTCAATTTTTAGTCTCAGACTGGAGAAGACCATAATCCACCCTGCTCAGTTATTGACCTGAAAGCATTGGACAGACATAAATAAAAAATGTATTCCCTTCTTCTTCTGCAGAAAGATTATGGCCATCAATAGCTGATTTAGCTCTTCAATAAACTCCAGCTGCAGCTGGTTCATGCTCCCATCAGTTCAAACACCTAACTGAGGCAGACAGCATGTAATTCTTTAATATTAATTCAATTAATTATTTTAATAGGCTAAATGTTTTAAAGGTGTTTATATTTTAATACTAGTGTATTCTAAGAGAAGTATCTACTTAGGTTTCTCATTTTTTTTGTTTTGATATATATCTATAACGTCATATATACTTTTTTTTTCACTTTATTTATTGAGCTTGGCCTCCTGTGACCTTTTCACTGACCTCATCTGGAAAACCTTTCTCCCATTTTAATTAACCCAGGATACTTTTCCAGCCTGAGTTATTGATCCACACAGTTTTACCCTGCAGAGCACTCTCAGATCTAGAAGCCCTGCAGGTGCATCACCAGTGCACTTTTTCCAAACAGTCGTACATAAACCCTGAAAACAACAACAAAAAAAAGTGTATCAGCCCATTATTTACTACTGTGATAGCTAAAATGGGTTAAATCAAATCAACCAGAGCCGGGGACGACTGTCCTTTGGTGGATGCATCTCCTATCAATAAAGCACAGAGCTGGCAAACAAATAATATTTCAGATGTGAGTTTCTCACCTATTTAGAGAAACAAGGCAGCAGCTCCCTTTTCAGTCAGATTTTAGATACTGCCTCTGCTGTTGGCACCTCTGAGAGCTACTGAAGCTGGCAGTGAAGTCAACAGGTCAAGTGTGGCTTCGGATGTGCCTGACAGGGATACCTCATGTAAGGAAGCTCTGTATGGTTGGTCTGGGGCTAAACCATGACAAGGTTTCCCCAGATAATGCCCTGGGAAGGGCTTCAGAAGGGTGCTGGATGGGAATTAGAGGCTGCAAAGCCCCAGCCAACTTGACCCTGAAAGTTTCCCACGATGTACCACTGTGTGCGTGGGACCCAAAGGACGCAGCCACGGGAAGCAGAAGGCAGCTACAGCCTGATGCTGATGAGCAGTGAAGATGAAAATTGACTCCTTGCACACACATGGCCTGGGTGGGACACAAGTGATCCTTATTCCCCCACAGCCCTGGCTTTAGTCACACCTGGCATCCTAAAGACATTTTAAAGACACTACTCAGGTGCAAAACAGAGTCCCCCTGAGAGGAGCTGACTTCTGACAGAGGAGGGATGAGACTTGGAGCAACTCAGTCTAGCGGAAGGTGTCCCTCCCCATGGCAGGAGTGTTGGAATGAGATCATCTTTTAAGGTCCCTTCCAACCCAAATCATTCTGTGATTTCTATGATTTCAAGGTCTGACATCCAGCAGGATGCCTAGTGCAAAGCAGGCGTCAGACTGGCTTAGAGATGTTGAGTGTTGCAGGGAAAGGGAAGCTGATTGCTGTAAACAACAGTGTGGACTTGAACACTGGAGCTGATGGGAATTAGGTCCACTGAGGGGCTCAGCAGGATCCTGCCTGCAAAGCTGTGGAAAGCCTCGGCTGCCAAAGCTGACCTCGGTGATGTTCCCACGCTGAGGAACACCCAGACTCTGCCAGCAACAGATACTACAGTGGTAGGAACAGCTTCCATTTGTACCTGCAAATGGATACAAGGCAGGCACAGACTATTCCCAGCAGGAACACTTCCAGCTGAGGTTGATGATAAATCACAACTCACGTGCTGCTCAGTCCTGCTCATAATCCTCCAACAACACCACCCAACCATTGAGCAGTCAGGAAGAAGACTGCTGCTGGAGCAAATTCCCCATCCAAAGGGCCTGAGACTCCATGGTGACCTGTGCCAGAAACACTGAGCAAGTGCCAGCCAAAAAATCTTAATGCCCCAATTAAGGTCACCAGTGAGTTACCAAATGAGCTGCCCAGGCACCTCCCAGGGATGTGGCCTCCTCTTTTACGAAGTGCAAAGTGGAAAGCATTTAGCAGGTAGACCATATAATTTTTCCACTTCAGTTGTACTTCTCCTGGAAACAAAGGGGTTCCTTATGTTCTCTCTGCCTTCAACTGGGGTTGACATTGTGCTGTAACACGGCTCCTTTGTAAAGTTACGAGTTGGGAACAACATGGTTTTTGGGCAAACCCCCACACTAGTTTGCAGCTGTAACAGATACTGCAATTACAGGAGTGTTTCAGCTGAAATGTAGCGTTCCTCGGTGGATTGCTTCATTCAGGGCCGGGGAATCCGTGTAGGCAGAAAACCCTTATTTTCTCACCAAGTAGGTGTGCAACTTCTCTATCAAATGCTTACCCATCAAAACATACATTTAAGAGATTATCTCTGAGGGTGTTAACTCCACGAGGTGATGAAAACCAGCGCCGCGAGCAGCGGGCCGGGACAGGAGCGTGGCAGGTCCAGGCTGTTCACATCCAAAGAGCAGAACCTGGGCAGCCCAGTGAAAGTGAATTTAAAAGCAGGCATTACTCAATCATTTAGTTTTCCTCCTTAAAACTGATTCATAAGCCAAGGGAGCTTGGTCTTGGGTGACAGCAGTGGGATGGGATCAGGAACCTCACACTGAGTGTCTGGCCCTGGACAGACTCTGCAGAAAGGGGTAGTTTGCCCAGGACTCAAGGTCAAATTGTAATTTTTTTTTTTTCTGGGTACCAACCACATGCTTTTCTTTGCAGATATAGGGGAAATGGCTTTGGTCACCATTAAATGGCTCTCAAAATCCTCAAGTCCTTAATGCTGCAAGGACCAGGCAGCAAAATAGACAGCTGACCTGCAAGCATGAAATGCAAAGCTTGGCTTTGCAGCTGATCCCTCAGCTGCTACTTAAAAGCCGTGTTGTTTTGCAAGGCCCAAAACCTCATACTTTCTCCTTATTGGATTAGATACCGGGGAAAAAGCACATTACTGAAGTTCCTAAGTACAACTGGGTATCACTAGCAACGAGCTCCCAACCTGGTGCTGTTACTGACACACAGCACTCACACTGACTGCACCACCAATTTCTCCTCACTCTGGGACTGTTCTCTGCTCCCTGTTCAAGCAGCATATAAAATAGCAATCATCCTGGCACGGTGAGAGGAAGGGATGGCATGGCTCCACGGGACAGTTACACACGGAGCATTCTACCTAAGCACTGGTGAGCCACAGACCCGTTGCCCATCATGAAGCTTTCCAAAGGCAATAGAATTAATGTCTCTGACAGGGGATGCTATCTCCTGTCTCCCAACTCACGGCATCCAGAGAGCGGCGAGGATGAAATGCATCAGTTGCCCCAAGTATAGCAAAAACAAATGCTGTAATAAATCTTATAAGCTGCCAGAGACCTTTTTATTGTTCCTCAGGCTCCCAAGTTTCCACTACTTCATAAAGCAGCAGGGAGGGATACAGCAGCCTTCCACATCGCGGGAGGGGAAGGCATAAAGCCCAGCACTTTGGAGACCATGTGTGAGTAAGGGGCAATGGTCTGCTCCCATCCTGAGCCTGGGGGGCTGAAGACACTGCACAGCCAATTAACTCCTGAAGCCACCTCCCCAGGTCTCTGAAAACTTGTCAGCTGCTGGAGTCTGTGTGGAGGGACACAGGGAAGGTTACCTGCTCTGGTTGCATAGGTTAAAAATGGGCTGCTGCATATCACAGGGAGGATACAGGGCTAGGGCTAAATGGAGACTGCTCTAATTTCTTCTGTGTCACTAAGTCAGAGCTGAAAAGTCTAAGAAGCCCCATCGGGAGCAGTAAATGTAATTTCCTCAAAGCCTGGAGAGGACAAGCACTGAGGAGCATCTGGGGCAGCATCTCCTCTGAGCCCATTCCTCTGCCCGCAGGGATTCAGGCTGGGAGCAAGGTGTGGGACCAGGGAGAGGCAGCACCTTGTGCTCCAGGGGCAAGCAAAGCCACAGCAGGCTCAGCAGCTCCTCTGAGCATTCAAGCTATCTGAGGAGTCACCAGAGCATCTCTCCCATACCGCTGGGATGGAGATGCTGCTGTGACCCAACCTTACTGTGAAGACAGTGAGGGGCTCCTGTACCCTCTCCAAATCAAGCCATTCCACCCCCCTGCCCAGTGCACGTCCCACGGGGCCGATGCACAGCACCACACACGGAGCGTTTCATTACAAACCTCAGGGTGACAAGGAGTGTTAAGCAGATATAAAGGACATCAGTCATTTACCCATCTGGTGGAAAGTCTAGTTGCTGGCGGAAAATAGAGAGGATTGTTACAGCAAGATCTACCATATGGCACCATTATGTGGAGCTTTGCAAGTGCTTTCTCTGAGCGTGCAAGCAAGATTTCAGCCTTTGAAGAAATGCTGTATTGTTAGCCTGGATACGCAGGAGCCTCTTGAAAGAAGCTGTGGCAGATGGCACAGCTTTGTTCCCTTGGTTCGCAGGCAGTTCGTGTAACCCCAGATTTCCTCATCACCAGGGCTGAGCAGCCCCACAGCACAGCGATCCTCCTGATGTGTCCTACGGGAGGACTGATGGCTCCTGAAACTCCTTAAATCCAATGGATGTGCCTGGCAGGTACCTCACCCCTGCACAAGGAAGCAAACATCGCCGACACGAGCCGGTAAGACACACTGGTGTCGATGCAAGGAAAGCTGCACAAAATCATAAAGCCCTGTCCCAGCCAAAGGAGCTGCAAATCAGTAAATCTCGTTGAAATACCCCGCTTTTGTTTGTGCCTCTCTGCCAGCACCTGCTCCTCCCTGGGTGGCTGAGCCTGGCCGGAGCCCCGGCAGGACAGCGGACAAAGAAAAGCCTTTCAGGCAGGGCCGGTGCCCGCTTGAGCGACATCCCAACAATACTCCAACAAAAACCATTCAGCCCAGGCGAGGGGAAAGGAAGGGAAAGGGAAAAGGGTCCTCCGGGAGGAAGCGGTGATCAGTCATTGACCACAGCAACAACATCTGCATCTGACCCGAGCCAGGGAAAAGCCCCAAACTGCTGCATACGGACGGCTGGGACAGGGAGCATCATCCCTGCAGCCTGGGATGAATAGCAGGCATTTCTTACAGGCTAATTGCTACATTTTGTACCTAGGCAAAAAGAAAAAAAATCCCCGTTTGTTTCCCTGTTGTTCCTCCTGAAAAACCCTTCCACAGCCACAGAATAACCCCCTCAACTCTTTAACGACTCTATTTACCTATTCTAATTAAAATCCAAAGTGTCCATCTAACATAAAGCAGGCCAAAAAACAGACATCGGGGGAGCAGCCCAAGCCTTTAGCTGACCTTGGGAGCCACAGCTGCTCCATGTCCCTCTCCAGCTCAGGCCCTCATCCTCTGCCGCTGGCACGGGACAATCAATGATTTCTCATGCTACGGATGTTTCCTGCCTCAGACAAACAGGCACATTTAAAAACACACGAAGCCTGGAGAATATTTTGCAGGATGGCTCTAAAACGAAAGAGATTTTGCCCTCTGATTTAAGCAGCAGGCTGGGATTTGCAAAGCAAGGATCCTGCTTGATTGTTGATGTCTGTGGAAGGACTGTCCATCCAGGTGACCAAACCCTCTGCTGCAATGTCCCCAAAGATACTCTCCATCCCAGGCCTGATAGCCTCCACCCCTGCCACTCTGAGTCCCTAAAGGGAACAAATGGGGCAGAAAAGTCACTATTAAGCTGCAAGAGAAGAGCTGGCCAAGGACCAACTCCAACTGGGAAAGCCTCCGGATTCCCTCCGACCCTTTTGACTTCCCTCAACCCAATTGACTGAGACAACCAAGGACTTTGGAGGGAGCCTTAGTCCCACAGAGCAGGCACAAGCCATCCCACCCTGGATGGCCAAGCATGACAGGCTGGGTGGCACCGAGTTCCCGCAGGCGTAAAGATCAGCCCGGCACCTCTGAGTGCTTTCTCTGTCTCTCTTCCAAATGTTACACAGTGGGTTTATACAGGAACAGTGGGATGCCTTCCAAACCATTTAACTAATGCTGAAATTTAATACCCGACACCAACAGGTTACTGAGAGCAAGAAGGAGCTGTTGTAAGGAGGGGGGGTTTGCAGCTTCCCTCCCCTGAATGGGAATCTGCCCTTCTGTGCCCATGGGGCAGAGTTTGGCTTCACCCTCCCTCCCACCTGGCGCTGGCTTGGGTCAAAATCTGCCTGTTTTGGGGGAGCCAGGGGTTGCAGCTGCTTGCACAGGAGCACGGTGGGCACCCGTTGTCCCCCTCCCTATATGATCTCAATCCCCAGGGAGCCAGCATGGGTCCTGCTGCCAGCACGCCCTGGAGCAGCAGCTGCCTCTGAGCCTTTTTCTCACCCTTGGCTGGGGGGAAAAAAGTTAAAATCTCAGCAGCACAGAGCAAGGGCTGGAGAGCAGAGGCCACATCAGGGCATGCCCCAGGCTGGATTGGTTCCTGCTGGGACTGCTGGGCTCCTGCCTCGCTGCACTCACAGTGGTTCCCCGTGGTGCTGCCACTGAACGAAGCATCTGGATGAATTTAGGGGAGACACTTTGGCAATCCTGGGCTGAGATGAGGGTGCCACAGGCTTGGTGGAGCTCCAGCACATGACCCTCCTGCACAGATGCCTGCTTCAGCCTGGCTGGTGACACCGAGCCGCAGCGCAACAGGCCTTTGACTGGGGCATGAGGAGAGTGATCCATGGGAAAGAATTTCCCCAGGAAAACCTGATTTGGCCAAGTTACCAGTGGACAATAACATGAGACAGAGGCAGTCATTTCACCTGAACAAACCCAACCTGACCAGTGGTAGTTTGCAGGACTGCTGCAAGAAGAGTCCTCCTTCATCCCCACTGTGCTGTGCTGGTGTTCCAGTCTGCCAGACATCTCATCCTGCCCATGGAGAAGGATGTCTGGGCAAAATGAGCCTTTATAATACAACCTGGAGCTCTCCTCTACCAAGAGGCCTGGCTCACCAGAACCATGCTGCCTGGCATCTAACGGGATGTGCTATACCACCAGGTGTGACCAACCAGCATCATGACTCCCAGCTCCCTCTATGCATCCAAGCACTGTAGGGAAACCCCATTTCCCTGCTGAACCAACTCAAAGTAGAACACCATCCATCATATCACACCAAAATGTTTTAAATTAGAGAAAACTAAAGTTTTTTTGGCTTTCGATTTTTTTCTTAATCTGTGTTTTTCCAAGTTTTGGAACTGAGGGATAAAGAAACAATATCCTGACTTTACAAATCTCAATTTAGCCCACACCTGAGGATTTCTGTGAGGCTGAGTGCTCAGCAAGTAAAGTCTCTTTGCACCTACGGGGGATAACCTGCTTTACCAGCTTGGGACTCCCCTCATTAGAGCCTCAACCCCTGCTCTAAGAAATTAAGGCTTTCTAATGAGAAAGAGAAACCACCCCAAACTGGCAGGACTTCAGGGAGGAGCAGAGCTCAGCGCTCAGCACAACACCACTTGCAACAGCATCGCCTGACGCTCCCTTCACGCCCAAGTTTGCCCAAAAACTCCAAACCAAGGCTGGGGAGGCTGCAAAGAGCAAGAAAAACTATGACTAAAAAGTATCCTACTTACCACCAGCTCGGTGAACATGGCATCCAGCTCCTCCACCGGCGGCATGGGCAGCGAGGGCTCCATGGTCTGCAGGGCGAAGCTGCTGTCATTGCGCAGCCGGTACGTGATCTCGGGGTGGTCGCTGCTGCGGAAGCAGCAGAAGATGAAGGAGATCCCCCGACCGCTCCTCTTCCTCGGGGCCATGGCCAAGATCCTCTGTGTCCCTCCCTCCCGGGCACTAGATCCTGCAGGGAAGAGAAGAGAGGAGGCTCGAGCAGCCGCCCCGCAGTGCTGCGCTCCCGTCCCGCGGAGGGGAGGAGGAATCGAGCCACCCACGCGCTCAGCACGGAGGGGAAGAGCGGAGACGGTTTTCGTGCCAAATATTTCTGCTCAGATTTGACGTTTACAGTCCTGGCAACCTTGACGACCACGCGAATTAAAAAGATGCATTTGCTTCGCCTTGTGCTAGAGCTGGCAGCGGCAGGGGGGTCACGCCACCGCTCCCGTGGGATGAGGAGTCCTGGGCTGAACCACTGCTGCCAATCCCAGCAAGTCTGCGCCAACTTCCCCGTGCCACGGCAGCCAGGCCAGTCCCTGTCCCATACCCCCACCTCATACTCCCTCATTCCACAGGTATGGCACATTTCGGAGGCTGCTGCCAGGAACAGCTGGATGTGCTTGGGGCCACCAGGTTCCCACCACGGGTGACTCAGTCCTTGAAGACCTCATGTGGCACATGATGCCCCGAGCCAGAGACAGCAGCAGAGCTGAGAAAATATCCTGCACGCAGCTCTTAAACGTGCCCCTAAACATCCACCAGCAACCACCGGTAGGGCGGCTCTTCTTCATGGAAAGTTTTACTTGGCCTTAATTAGATAAACCCTACTTGAAATTCCAGTAAATATTTACAAGACGCGACTTCAGCTGATAAAAATCACACGGTGCCGGTAGCTCAGATTTTCCTATGCAGAGCTGACGTCGGGCACCGCTCGCGCCGGTGCTCAGCTTGGGTTTTGCTGATTTCTGAAACCCAGGTTGGGAGCAAAGCTCAGGGTAGGAGTCACGTGTCTTGACTGATTGATAACAGCAAGGACCAAGCAAATACTGCCCCAAAATTGAGACTTAAGAGGAGGGCCACCTACGAGGAATGAGGACGGAGGAGAAACACTCTAACGCGACAAATCAACCAGCAAAGTAGGGAATTTTTGAAAAGCCTAAACATTTGTCTTACAAAGCTACACACCCACATATTTTATCCCTGCGAAACAAGACGCTGAGATGCTAAGAGACGGGACAAACAGCCAAGGTTAACGCAGAAGGTTGAAATATGGATGACTCAGATTTATTAACAAAGCTATGAAGAGACTCGGGGAAAAAAAGGTCAGCATTTGGAGAAGAGTGTCTGATCTCCTTGGAGCTAACCATTCCCTCCAACTACAGATTTATACACTCAAGTAAACAGTTGCTGTGCCCTGTGGAGAGCCAGGGCCGGGAACAGACTAGGGGTCAGACATTGCACCACCATAGCATGGCAAACACGGCCCTCTCAAAATAGGGACCTTGTAGAAAATTCAGGCTCTACCCACAGTACTTTAACAGAGGATACAACCCTTGAAATTATCTCCATGGCATGTTTTTAGCACATGGTGTAATCATCTGCTGAGCCACGAATGATGGGAAACAGCTACTGGGTTTTCACGCAGGATAATCCCAGGCTGTGCAACTGCTCTGTGCCCAGTCCAGTGGGTTCCCCTTCCTGAAGGGCCCCAAATCTCATTTCACATTTTTGCATCTCGGATGCAGAAATACGCAGCCACTGGAGGAATTTCAGCTGCCATGAAAGCTCTCTCATCACGGCTCCCCAGCAGCCAACACCGCAGCAAATCCATTAGCAGCCTGCTGGCATCCCTTCGGTGTCAGGAGGGTTCTGGGACCTGCTGGGGAGTTTCTTTCCTAAAGAAGGGAGGGAAACGAAAAGCCAAAGGCACACAGACCTCTTTCGCTCCAACGTGGAGGAAAACACTGTAGGTTTGGGTTTTAAAAGCCGGGGGCAGGGCACAAAGGAGGATGCTGGCGGCTGCCCAGCGTTTTGTGCCTGGCACAGGTGCTCTGTCCCAACCCACGTGTCCTCAGCTGTGCAAAGTTTGGTTACCTGGTGATTGCAAGTCCATGGGTACAGCCACACTCTTCCCAAAGCAGGGCCTGATCCTGCTCCTGCAGCTGGTCTGGAGCAAACAGACCCATTTCTCCTCTTCCAGTGAGCATTTTCCATCCCCTTTTCAACACCATGTCAGCCTCGTCCTTGAAACCTGCTGCTACGATACAAGCTCTGACTTGGGCTTACAGAAATGTATGGAAAGCTTTTATGAGAACAACACCTGTTCTTCAGAGATACACGCTCCTGACAATGTTCTACGAGGAGTCTGAATGACAGACCAAAAGGCAAGGTTTTATTTTGGGTTTTAAAGCAGACAGTCATGTAGCAATGAAGACAAGGTATTTTTGAGCTGCTTCCAGTTCTGGAGCTATTGAGGTTCCTCATTTTCATCTATAAACAATTTAAAAAACCAAATCACCCTATAATGTAGGCTGAGTGGGCTGTAGATTATTAGCAACCAAGGCTAAAAAAAGGTTAGAGAGGGAATATGTTAGCTACCAGGCAAATAGCATTAAACCTTCAAAAGTCTGATGAATATTCATTGACATGACGGATAAAAATCAAAACACAGCACACTGGCAGGTCGTTGGGAGCTGCAGACAGCGCAGATTGCATCGTCAGAACAAAGTCCAGCTACACAGCCTCCTCCTTCCCTGCAAATCCTACAGAAATTGGTTATTCAAGGAGAAAAAGCAGCAGCCCCTGGCAATCTGGAGGCTTGCGTTAAGGAGAACAGAAGGGACAAGTTCTACACAGCATCATATGTTAAGTGTCCTGCCCCCACCTCCTGCTTGTACCTTTGACCGCTAATTAGATCAATAAATTTAAGTCAGATTGTGATCTAATGGTGCCTTCTGGCCTCTTCTATTGAACGGGCCAGAATAAATTAAGTTTAATTGCCCCTGTATGTACAGAGCCAGGGAAGATAGGATGGGAAGAGTCATTGAGGGAACTTGTAGCCAAGTCCCAAATCCCAAGGCAGGAGTGGTGGGGCTGAATCACTCCCAAACAACTTTGCTTTCACAGAAGCAAGGGTGGAAATGTGTGTGTGATGGGCTCAGCCTGGAAACTCAGAGAGAAGAGGATGAGGAGCCCACGTATCCAACCAGAATGGACTGAGGTCTCCATGCAAGACAGAGGCTATGGGCTCAGTGATGCACAGAGATACAAGTTTAGCTTTCCCTAGCCCTAAAAAAAAAAAAAAAAAAGGCATCAAGCCTACATTGCCCTGAGCAGTGTTTAAATGAAATCAGTCATTAAAAGAAAATTGGACCCTGGTGTCGCTTCCGCCTTTGCTTCAAGGAAAGGAGAGCAGCAATTACCACTTGCATATTCAACAGCCTCCTCAGCAAGCTAAATTAAACTGCGTGGAGCAACGTGCTGCCAAAGCCTGTCTGTGACCGATGCCCCAACAAGCTGGTTTGAAGCCAGCACTGGTATTGCAGCATTGCGGTCTGCAGCCTAAAAATACCCAACAAGGGTACAAACACATGCAAAGGAGAGCGCACGCTCCCCTTCACACCCGCCTCCTCCAAACCCACCCAGAAGCCAGGAGCTAAATCCTCAAATATGAATATTAGCGTGTTGTTTTTCTGGCTCCCCTCCCATCCCCTCCCAAAAGGAGGATGCAAGGTCCTGAGCGAGCTCTCTCTTGACAGGGAGCTTTATTCCAGTGCACTGCACTTGTTTTTGTGCAAGTACAACAGCAGTCACTGACCATCTCTGCAGAGTCCCAACTGATTTTGGCATCTTGGGCCATGTCAAGCTTTGTCTCCCTCCACCCCATAGAGGTTTGGCACAGCCTGGGATGCTCCTGACTGATGGAAATATCCCAACTCTCTCCCATCTTTGCAAAGTGGTCCCCTTGTCTGGTGATGGCTGGGAGGTGATTTGCCTCAGCAAGCACTTCTGGAAGACACTGTCACCCCCAACAAGTGCCAGTGCCAGGTCTCCTGGACCCCTTTTTACAGCATGCAGAAGGCAGCAATTTGGCATCCCATACATTGTAGCCCGTGCTTGTCACATCCCACCACTAAGCAATGCTGCATCCTTCATCGGTGGTTCTCCCCATGAATATAACACCTGGCCCAGGGCACGTCAAACCCACTAAATAAGTTTTTTTAATAAAACAATTCTAGGTGATTTTCCTCCCACTGTTAGTCGTGTCCAGACCTCCACTGCAATAACAACTGGATGCTCCCACAGCATTTTTCAAACGGCTGTGCGTTTGTGGCATCCCCTGAGAACCATCAAAGCCTTTCCCAGGCACATTTTGGTTTTTCACCTTACTGACCATAGACAGCCAGCACCCTCCCTGGCTCTGCTCAGTAACCTGACCTCTTCTTGGATTTGGTCCTGACTGTGAGCCCTCAGAAGTGTGTGCATGGTGCTCTGCCCATCTGATGAGGCAGCAGCATTTGGGCTCATCCCTCTCAAGAGTGAGAAGTGCTGCCCCATTTCATGTTTGCACCAAATCTGGTGTAAAGGAACACTTTTTAATGAGGAGAGTCTAAGCATTATTCAATTTTAAAAACAACAGGTTTGACATTGAGCCCTTGCATGGATGAAATGCTCAGAAACAGGATTGCCTTCCCCTAAGCAGGAGCCACCTTCCCTCCAACACAGAAGCTCAAAGGACCTGAGCCCATCACCAGCACCTCCAGTGGGACCCCGTGTTGAGCATGGTGCTGACATCCCAACACAGCTGTTCCCGTTTAAAGAAACCAGGATAAATTTTTGGCCAGAAACTCCCATGCTGATTTCCAAAACCCCCTTTCTCCAGTCCAAAGCTGTTTTTGGGCACAGACTGTACAGGAGGTGAGTGCTTTTGTTTGGTGGAAATCTGCGCATATCGACAGAGGGGGGCAAAAACCCCAAAACACTTGGTTAAAAGGCTTTAAACTATTTGATGATTGCCTTTTCTCCATCCACCTACTCTCAACACAGCAACTATAAAAGGGAATGGGGACAGGACCCCTCCTGTGATGCAGCTGCCAGGAGGATCCTGAGTCATCACTACTACATCACAAGAGCTGTAATTCTCAGTGTAAGCAAATCTCAAAGATTTGGGTTCCATGGATTTATAAATACATCCACCAAATCCTGAATTACCCCAGGTCCTCCTTCCTTTTCCCAGAAGCTATACTCTCCGAACCCAACAGAGTTCTGCATCTCCAAACTTTGCTTAGGCTCCCTGGAACCCAAAAGCCACCAGCACACTGCCCCTGATGCCAACCAGAGCTGGCTGTGGCCACAGGCTCTCAGCTTGCTTCCAGAAAGCCCCATCTGCCAAAAACCCGATGCTCACCTAAAATGTGTCACCTCCTCTTTCTATTCTTTCCTTTTATTGTGGCATTTGTCACATCCTGAAGCAGACATCTGGGCCTGCTGTCTGGCAAGAAAACATTTTGCTCTGCTCAAGGGCAGATGAGCTTCGGGGGCTCAATGGCGACATTCAGAGCGCAGGAAGAAAAATCAGACCAGTTTATTCACAGAGCCAGCAAACACTGATGTGCTCGCCAGGGCAGGAAAAAACATAGTTTCACGAATTTGTAACACGCAAGGAAAGCCCTCCTTTTTCCACTTAAAACTTACACCTATCAAAAGCAGCAAAAGTGTTGGTAGAGACTTTTTTTTTGTATGTCTGCACGGGGCTCCCACCTTGGAGGTGTTGATGATGCTATTCAGGGAAAAGAGCAACAACCTCCACGGCGCTGCAAGAGTATCCCCGCCCAGCTTGCCAGTCACCTCTCCAGCACACGAGTGAGCTCCCTGCCAAGGGAAGCACACAGGCTGTTGCCTCTGTAATCCAGTTTTAAGGGGTAAGAGTGTAGCGCACAGCAGGGTGAGACGGGATCTGTCTTAACGCTCTCCAAGTGAAATCAATCCTCGGAGCAGCGCCGCTCGCTTTGGCAAGCCAGTAA
The DNA here is from genome assembly GCF_036250125.1 of Pseudopipra pipra. Lineage (NCBI taxonomy): Eukaryota > Metazoa > Chordata > Aves > Passeriformes > Pipridae > Pseudopipra > Pseudopipra pipra. The sequence goes on from NC_087554.1 coordinate 60,386,371, forward strand.
AAAAAATCTGGAGCAGGGGGATGGTTGATGGTGTGCTGCAGGACCACGTCTGTCCCACGGCATGGAGATAAGCTTGGATGCAAGGAGAAGGTGCTGAGGGCTTGCAGCATCTATCCTCCCACATCAGGAGCTGGCCCAGGGATCCCCACACAGCCCAGTACCCCCTGTGGTGCACAGCTCAGTGCACATATCCAGGGAACATGCTGCTGGAGAAAAACGTTGTTTGGCTTTTGAGGATTAAAAACCAAACCTTGCTGGAAGTTTCCCAGTCATATAGACCGTGAGTAACACCAAAGGAGGTCATGAGTTCTCCACTAAAAGGGTAAATTTGATCAGGGATGAGCTGAGCACTGGCACTGGATCCTTCAAACCACTCCAGATTGCTTCTTACAGGAGCTCCAGCAGATCAGCTCAGGCTAATGCCATTTATTTCAGGAACAAGGGCAACAAGCATGGAACCACAGACAAGACCCAGTTTGGGAACCTATATAAAAATATATATATTTCTTAATACTCACCAGGGTCCTAAATGACCCAGTTCTACAGACACACATATGCCTGTTTTTCCAGCAGCTGGGAGGATTTGTGGTCCTTTCTTTTTCAGAAGCAAACCAAAAAAACAGGGTGGGTGGGCACTGGCAGGAAGAAAGAGTTTTCAAGTCACATATTGCTCCCTTTAAGATACTGAATGATTTGCATCCTGTAACCCAGGCCCAACACTTGTCAAAGTCCAAGAGACTTCCCAGGAAGGCAGGGGGCTCTCCAGGAAGGATGCTGGGGCAGTCCCCTGCCCTCCCCTTGCCCCTGTTCGGCTTCAAAAGGCAGAAGAGAAAAACCTAACAGAAAGGAAACGCAGCGGGAGGGGCTGTTCCTCCCAGTGCTGCCCCCACCCCCTCTTGTTTTGGGGCGGCAGCTGTCAGGGCTGCATTGTGGAGGGGCTCAAAGGGGCAGAGAAGGCCCTTTCAGAGCTGAGGTTACACGCAGGAATGGATTAGCACCGACCCGGGACTCTCCTAAAAGCCTGACGCCTTGCAGAGAAGAGCCTCACAGAATTTCTCCTTTGCCATTTGAACCTGCTCTCTCAGGGATCCTTTGAGGGTGTCCGGGCTGAGTGATGCCAAGCCTTGTCGAGGCAGCCCTCAAGGACAACACCAGACAAGAGGGAGGGATGCAAGACCCCCTGGGCAGCTCAGAGGGCTCCTACAGCCCTGCTGAGCATTCAGGGATGAGCATCCTCTTCCACCCGGGCTCCATTCCTATCACCCAATGCAAACACAAGCACCATCCAGCCCCACTCCATTTCCATCGCTGGTTTTGGCCCCAGCTGAGGGAAAACGCTCATTCAAAGCACAACACACCTCCAGAAGGTGATAATACCAACTGAGAAGCCCAGCCCTGATATCACAAGTTCTTTTAACAATGCAAATGCTATTAATATAAACTCACCAGCCTGGCAAGCGAGGAGAGAGGAGTTGTATTTCCCACTGGAGGAGGATATTTGTTTTCCAATTAGCCTTTTCTTGGAGAACAATAGTTCAATCAACCTTCCTTTATTTTAATTCCTCCTTTTTTTTCATTCCCCCAGCCTCAAGCCCTGCTCCTCCAATGAATATTCGGGCTGTGACTATGATTTATCGTATGCAAAGCCTCACTGCTGAGCTTTCCATTTCACTGCTCCCCATTTCAGCAGTAGTTCCCAGGGTGAGAAGGGCTCTCCGAGTATAAAAATGAGGGGGGAAGGCAGACAGGTTTTTCCTCTCTTGAAGCCTCTTAATTTGGCTTCGCAAACTGGAGTTTCCAAGTTGCTCAGCAGCAAATGCTTCCAGTCCATCAGCACAGCAACATCTGCCACCACCACAACAAGGCTACAAGGAGCTACTGGCTGAGTCCTGTAAGGCTCGTTTTGGGTTGTGTTTGGAGATTTTTAGCACTGTCCATGCTGAAGGTGAGGCTACTGAAACCACAGGTGTTCATGTATTTTGTGGTGAGTGGCAAGCTGGTTTCTTTCTCTTTCAAGATGGAAACTGGGTGGAGGCTGCTGTAAACAGGAGTCCTTCCCAGCAGGGACCCCTGATGGGTAAATATCATTAAACTTCAAGATACCATTAAACTTCAAGACATCATTAAACTTGTAGTCTGGAAGGTGCCCAAAGCAAACAAAACACACTTGTCAGATCCCTCAGATTGCCTACCCATCTGCAATGCTGATTTCCTTTTAAAGGTTTTAAATCCTGATGTTAATCCAGAGTGATTTTTTTCCCCCTAAAGTACAACCCTGGAGTTGAGAATTCTTTGATAAATATGTCTAATGGCAGAAAAGGCCCACTGGCCGCTTTCCTTCCAGTATGACACTGATACCTCCCCGTGCTTCAGCAGATGAACACAGAAAAACAATGTGAGTTCACATCAAGCACAACACGATCCCAACAGCTCCAACGTGACGCTCCCACCCAGCCTGGGAAAAAACCAGCAACTTTTATCACATTTCACTGAAAGACTGTTTGCATTTAAACATAACAAAGAAAAGCAGGAGTGCACAGCAAGTGAGATTAATTGGAAGGCTTGATTATGTTTTTTTTAAGTGGATACAACACAATGTAGCTGATGGCACAAGCCCTGCTCTGACCACAAGCTCTGCTGCACCACCCTGTGCCACGAGTTTCCAGGACAGCTGCTCAAATCCACCACCTGCAATTCAGAGACCTGTCTTAATAGAGGCACATGGTTTTAACTGCCTAATTATCCGGCCTCCTACAGAGGGCAGGGAGCAAGGAAGGGCTCACACTGAAGTCACCTGACACATCACTGCCAGGGGTCGACCAAAAGAAGGTCCCTCTTTCCCAGCTGGAGCATCCAGAGGGGAATGTCAATCCAGTGGAGATCCCAAGGGGATGCATTTAAAAATCAATAGAGGCTATTTTAATGCTTATTCCGGGAAAGTATCAGCATCAGCAGCATCAATACAAACCAAATTTAAACACACTGAGTACATGCACAGGATTGTCACTTTTTCCCTTGTGCATTGATTTAACCAAATCTGGTTTTCCCCAGACAGTGTGAACTCTAAATAGGGCATACATAGCATCCCTAGTGTTTTAGACAACTTGCCAACCTCCATCTCTATATACTGTTTATAAAATAAGCCTCTCCACCCCACTGGAGCAAATGTTTCAGTGAGGAAACCCCCTCAAAGGGGCAATATCACAGCAACAGTGGCCACCTCCCTGCCAGGGCTATATACAGAGTGGATTTCTCATCTTGCAGGTTTTCACACTGCACCCATTTTGCAATACAAGCTTCCCATCCCTGGAGATATTTATACAATCATCTCCCTTTTCATTAAAAAAAAGAAGCCTTGCAATTGCAAAGAACTGCTTTGAAAAAGTGACCCAAGGGGATCCTAAGAGGCTCAGACACCCTGAGAGAAGATAACTGTGTTTGATTTTTTAAAATTGAATCTCATCTGCAGCAGGAGGGCAGACTGGATGTTTACATATCTGGCACTAACCACACTTCAGATGCATCCACGAGCACAGATGTACCTTCCCAGAGGCCAACACGGGCATGACATGGGCTCAGAGAGCCACAATGTCACCCCCTCCTGCTGGGGTGCAGCACCACACTCTCTAACCCACCAGCATTCTCTGTGTACCCACTGATCTCTGCAGAGGTGCTCCATGGCTCACACCACCACTTTGCCCACCTTCCAGAGCCCTCAAACCAGTTCTGCCCCTTCCCAAGCTCTGCTGGTTTTGGCTGGAGTAGAGTTAATTTTCTTCACTGTATCTGGTATGGGGCTGTGTTTTAGATTTGTGTCGCTAATTCAGAGATGTTTTAGTCCTTGCTGAGCAGCACTGACACAGCCAAGGCCTTTTCTGCTCCTCAGCCCAGTCCACCAGCCAGGAGGCTGGGGATGCACAAGGAGTTGGGAGGGAACACAGCCAGAACAGCTGACCCCACCTGACCAAAGGGATATTCCAGACCATCTGGAGTCATGCTCAGCATTTAAAGCTGGAGGGCACATTTGGAGTGATGGAATTTGTCTTCCCAATTCACCATTACACGTGATGGAGCCCTACTTTCCTGGGGATGGCTGAAAACCTGCCTGCCCATGGGAAGTGGTGAATGAATTCCTCATTTTTCTTTGCTTGTACGTGCAGCTCTTGCTTTCCCTGTTAAAATGTCTTTATCTCAACTCATGAGTTTTCTCACTTTGAGTCTTCTGATTCTCTCCCCCATCCCACCAGGGGAGAGTGACAAAGATCCTGTGTAGGGCTGAGCTGCCAGCTGGACCAAAACCACGACACAAGCTCACAACTCCTTGCAGGTAGCCTCTTGCTCGGGGTTGGCGTTCACCACTCCAGACAGCAAAGTGAAAATACTTCTCCCCATCGACACCAGTCCAGTTTACTCACAGTCCAAAGTGATGAAGAACCTCTTTGAGTTTCCTGAGTCCTGGGGCTGGTGGCATCTCACAGAGCTCTTCTTATCTGCCACCTCGGAAAGACTTCAGGCACCGCTGGTGATCAGTGCTTTGTGACATTCCTTCAAAGCTCACTTCCTTTCCTGGCTCCAGGGTGATGTATCTGACTGACACAGCTCTGCCAGCTCTCCAGTGAGAAAGTGCATCCCCAACACTCAGAAATACACTCCCATTCCTTCAGCAGCTTTGAAGCTGAAACACCTCTATGAGCAAAGGTGGCAACTGAGTTGGCTGATAGAGGCCGCTCAGGGCTGCAGCTTTCCATTCATCAGATGGTGAGATCGTACAACACAGCCCAGACAACACCACTGATAACAAAGTGGGGCCCAGCAGGTCTAACCAAGCTTGAAACCCAGTGCCATGATCCCTGTTCCTCAATTCATGCTTCCTCATGCTCATGCTAACAAGGGACACAAGCAAAGGCTTCAAGCGGGGCGAGCCACGATCACTGGGCTCCCGAGGTAGCTAAAGCAGAGCCCTGACAACAAAAAAGCAAAGTCAAGCCACTGGCTCAGGGACTGCAACAACATCAGAGCAGCTCTGCTGAGACACCCAAAGGTACCATTGCTCTACACTTTGTCACAAGTCAGAGGTCACCTCTAGACAGGCTAGGTGAGGCTGTTTTCTGCTTAGCTCTTCCCACAAACACATCCATCTCATATCCTGAGATGGATGATACAAGAACATCCAGAACCTTCAGCATCCAGAATCTCCAGCATTCAGAACCTCCATCTCAACACAGAGCCTGCAGGGTTGCTGCCTAGCCACTGCCCTAAACCTTGAAAAACATTTTCCCCTGAGTCTGACCTCTGTATCCCATTGCCCCAGATTAACACTGCAGTTTGGGTGCCCTAAACACATGGTAATGAAATAACTCAGAGAGAGACTGACCCTGAGATCACCCACAGTCTTATGCTGTCCACAGGGGAAGGAAATTAAATGGCTTTTGGATAACAGATCTTTGCAGCATTTTCCATCATAAGACCTTGTAACATTGCAGAGAAAGCTTGAAAAAGCTGCAAATTGGATTTAGGTACCTGAAAATTCCAGGTTCACTCCACCACTGTCAGAGTTGTAACAGGAAGAGAAAACACCCTGAAATAATTGCCTCTCCAGGCAAAAACTTTCAAACCCCCATTAATGCAGATTTTTAGAGCTGGCACGAGCTACCCATCCTTATCAACTGCAACATGAGCCGTGAGAGCAGGCAGAGAGGAGAAAAAGCATCTTCCAGGCAATCACAGGCATTTTTTTCCCAGTTGAGTGCCTAGTGAGGAGAGCAAGCCATGCATCAACAGGAGCACTTGACGCCTGCCAGCACTTTCTAAATTCACTTTCAGTAGATTTACCAACAGTCCTATGGAAAAGGAATGTGTGCTATGCAAATCCAGCCTCAGACTGCTCCCTGCCTAATCTAGCTTTGGATTCAAATGCTTATTACCATGGCGTCTAATCGGGTCATGTGTAATGGACAGGTTTAGACTGGGCTCCCAGTGCTTCAGCCCTGTTCTTACTAAGGAACCAAAGAAAAAAAGAAACAAAGAGGGAAAACCCCCCAACACTGCAAAGAATTCAAGCTCTGGTGGAAACCCAGCGTGGAAAGAAGTATTGACACCTACCAGTGAAAGCCAGGCTGATATGCAAACATTTGGCAGCTCACCAAGAACACACTGAATGTCAAGACCTGTTTGCACCCCATCATACCCCTGCAGGGAAGTCAGTGGCTTGTCTTTCAGTGTCTCTCCCTTCCCCCCAAGACATAAGGTGATGAAATGATCTCACATTCATGGCAGGACCCATCTACCAGCAGCACCAAGCCCAGCTGGTCACACCATAACCTCCAGACTACCTTACAGATGCTCTGAGCACCCATGCCAGCACTTCCAGAGCCTCGGTAACACATGCCAACCAGGAGCTGTTGCTGGTGTGGGGATTAAGGGGGTCCATTACTGCATCAGGGTCTGCAGCAGGACACGGGGACCATGGGAATGTCATTCCTGGAGGCCACCACATCTCTGTTTGCTGGCACCAGCCACACAGCAAGGCTCACGCCACAGCCAAGGTAATCTCTGTTCTAACCTGCACCAGACAAGGTGATTCATTTCACCTTGAGTTTGTCAAATACAGTTGGTCTGTCCAAGCCATACATCACCCCTGGTACCTCCAATATACCTCCACCATGCAGCTACAACTCAGCCCACTGTGCACCAGAAATAACCCAGGCGCAGGGACCCACCACTCAGGCTTGACAGGTTCTCCTCTCCCTCTGCTGCTCATCTGCCACACTGTGCTTTCCTGCAATGAAGCACGGGGAGGTTTCCAACAGCATTAACGAGCTCCCACCTTCAGGATGCTGAATCCCAGCAGCTTGGCCTCCCCTGCCTCAACAATGCCAAATGCCACATAGACTGGCAACCAGCTCCAGCAAAGGTTTAAGACACCCAAATGTTGACAACAGCCTCTGATGACCCTACAAGGCTTCACTGAGCCTGCTACAGAAACCACTCTTGGTGGGGTAAGCAGCAGTAGGAATACCAAAAGGAACAAAAAAGATTTCCCCCTGTGAATATAAGCAACATAAGGCACTTTTATATTAAGGCTGCAGGATGAACTGACTTTTATTAGACATCAGAGAATTCACACATAGGCGAACATCCCCCCGGCAACACCTACGTGTCTGTGCAGAGACCCACAGCGTGGGCTCTCTGGTGTCTCATAACATGGTAAATCCAACTAAAGCACTCTTTATTGGCTTGGATGTTCATAACATTTATGTGTATTCTCTGGTCTCTAGTATGGACTGAGGTTTCATTGCATCCCTTAATAAAAAACCTCCGCAACACCCTTCTAACGTGATGCCTGTTTTGACAAAACTTGAAGCAGCTCCATGTATTTGAGATGAAAACCAATCTGAAAGAAAGGACAAAACCAGCCAATGGGCCTGATGGATTGTCTGTAGTAGGGGAGGAGGACCAGATGGACAGACTGACTTTAAAGATTCCTTTCATTAGGAAACTAAACTAAAATAATGGGTTAACTTTCAATGATACACGCTACTACTGAGGAAAGTGAGGCGGCTGATATTCTGCTACTCAGGCACATGTGCTCTTTGGTTCATCGTTTACTGAATGAATATTCAAATTCTTTGAAAGGAGAAGAGAAAAAAACCAAAGAAACCAGAGGTTGCAGTGTTCTCATAAGCCTGTTCAAAGACTAAGCCAGATTTACCAAGGACTGTATCACTGCCTGGCTGTGTGGGCAGCTGGCCAGGCTCTTCCTTCCCAGCTTACAGCTGCACCTGGAGCTGGTCTGGGGGACTTTTTTTCCTCACTCCTGTAGGAAAAATGACATCAGGGATGGTTAAATGAGGTGTAAGGATCCCCATTCCCAATGCAGCCCAGCCTGCATCACAGAAAGAAGAAACTTTGCACAACGCCCTGCTCAAGGACATGGATGGAGACGATTATGGAGGAGCCCTTCCCAGCACTGAAGGAGCCATACAAATAGCATTTACCAGGCTGCCCAGCAAAGTCATACTCACTTGTGAGCCAAAAAAGAAAAACTCACATTCTCATATTTACAGCCACTACCACTTCAACTGTTTCTGCCAGGGCTGAGTCATTCCCAGTGATGCCTGTGAGGAGGTCCCAGGGAGGAGGTCCTTCATCCCACCACAGCACAGAGAACTCATGGACAGCTCACACACATGTATTTCCAAGTGAAAAAATATTTCAAGGCGTCAGAAGCCGCATTTCTGGAGCTGTGAATAATACACAGGCAAAGAACATGGTTTGCTTATGATAAGCCAGGATGACAACCCACTGGAAATGTAAAAATAATTTAATGAATAAGTATATTTAGATTTATAACCCCACAGCAGCTTTATTTATAGGGATGCCAATCACTTTTACACAGATATAAAATTGGCTGGCAGAATGCCTTAAACTAAATCCAGAAACCCATCTGTAACAAATCTAAGCCGTGATATCTCCACGTACGTTTGGCCAAACAATAACGCTAATGCCAGTCATCTTCACTTTAAACATACAGATGGGCTGATGGGGGATGTTGCCAAGACTTCCACACAGCCAAAGATGGATGAATTCCACTATCACCTACTATAAACTGGTTGGGAGAACGACCAGATGAAGGAAAAACAGTCACCATCTGGGCTGTGTGTATTCTAATACCAACGCGACACTGGCTGGAGGGCAAGCCCGCATCCAGCTGGCTACAGGTGAACCTCTATCAACACCTTTCATCCCTGAAATGGAGAGCTATAAGCAAGGAAAAAAAACCATGGAACTCTGCAGCACCTTTAAAAGATGGTGAGATTAGGACTAGGACTAGTTTTTTTTGATCCATTGCTCAAGACACAAAGCTGGGATAGAGGAAGATGCAAGAGAAATTAACTGAAAGTCATCACTTGGCACTCAGTCTCAAAGCAGATGAGGATTTCTAGTGATCCTTGACCAGGATCTCACAACTTTATCTAAACCTGCAGATGTCAAGGGGAGCAATTGCTGTGGATTTCCACAGGGCTGGCGACCACCTGGAAAACTGAAAAGTCACAACTAATTCACAAGCAACGAAGAAAAAAACTGCTCTTTGTACCAGTGGGGCTTCTGGGGTCTGGTTGTCTCAGAAATGGGGCAAAACAGACAAAACCACATCTTGCCCATGAAATTCGCAGTATTTTGGCAAATGCCAAAACAGAAAAGGTTACTCTGGAATATTACTTTGAATAGCTCTGGGAACAAACCCAGCATTAATTTTCAACACTTATTCAGCAAATGATTTGAATAAACTGGGGAAGGCTCACACACACATACTGACAGCATTATTTTGTAGATTTTTGCCTCTGCTCCCGAGATAATTTATGACAAAACAACTCCCAGCACAGACAATCGCCTTCCAGGCCAATGCATGGATTCAACTGACCCTGCCCTGGGGACAAGGTAACCTCTCCAGATCCCTTCCAGCACAATTTTAGTACTATTTTACACCACAGACTATTTTCACACTGGCATTTGCTCCGATTTATCCTTGGAAATAAGTATGTCTAAAAGAATAATTGATGGAAAGAAAAACACAAACCCAACAGCAGTTTTCTCGCTCAAGGACAAAGCAAAGGGAAACAACCAAGCTCAGAGCTACGGCATCCTCGATCCAAATGTTTTCCAAAACATTTCCAAATGTTTCCCAAAGCTTCCAGATGAAGCTTTCATAACTAGGCTGCAACCCCACCAAAGCCTCAGGCACTGAGCGCGGCGTCAACGGTGCGTGGCAGTGCCCGCCAAAGAGATGGCTGGTGATGACTTTGACAAAGACACACGTGCCAGAACACAACCAAGACCCTTGCAGAAGAAACAACAGTGTTCCAAAATAAAACTGCCTCTGCTTTCTCCTTCTACAGCTCCATTGCTGTGTGGGCTTTCAGGAAGAGTCAGTCCCCCTGTGCTTGTCACTGGTGAGGCCACACCTCGACTACTGTGTCCAGTTCTAGGCCTCTCACAATAAGAAAGACACTGAGGTGCTGGAGCATGTCCAGAGAAGGGCAGTGGAGCAGGGGAAGGGTCTAGAGAGTGTCCTGTGAGGGGTGGCTGAGAGAGCTGGGGGTGTTCAGCCTGGAGAAGTGGAGGTTCAGGGGGGACCTTACTCCTCTTTACTACTACCTGAAAGGAGGTTGTAGCCAGGACAAGAGGAAATGGCCTCAAGCCACACCAGGGAAGGTTCAGACTGGACACCAGGAAGAGTTCCTTCACTGGAAGGGTTGCCAAGCATTGGAACAGATTGCCCAGGGAAGCTGTGGAGTCACCATCCCTGGAAGTGTTCAGGAAACCACAGGGTGTGGCACTTAGGGCTATGGTTTAATTGACAAGGTGGTGACTGATTGGTCAAAGGTTGGACTCAATGATCTTGGAGGCCTTTTCCAACCTTACTGATTCTATGAATACATGTAGTCAGATGTCCTCACCTTCATGACAGGCTTTTGAGTTTATTCCAAGCACCTAAGGAAATTCCTCCTCTGCCTCTAATACACTGGAATGATGACAAATAACAAATAATACAATAAAATGATTCAATAAAATAATTTAAAAAATATTTTTTAAACCCACATAAATGTGGAAAGGTAAAGAGAGAAAACCATACATTTTCTATACCTCAGCAAAAAATGCTGAAGTTTTGTCCAGACATCAACAAATGTGGACATTTATGATTATTACACAGCCAAAACTGAGACAGTTGTGGGAGATGCTGGTCTGAGCAGCTGGCCATAACCACAGCAGCCAAAGGATGAGCAGTGAGGTCTCAGCAGAGCTCAGCTGCAAGAACTGATCTGGGGACTGGGGAGCTGGCACACAGCAGGTCTCCATCCTCAGCCTCCTCACCCCTCTGCTGACACAACTTCTATCCATGCCAACGGCTTGTCAGAAACAGCAGTGTCTGTAGAGCAGAGTCTCAGAGTCCTTCAAAGCCCAGAGCTGATCTCCACCTCTTTCAACATGCTTCTGGACACAATCAAAGTCCAGAGCAGGCTCCTCTCCAAAGAAGGCCTCCTATCAACTGTACATGGGTTTTGGATTAGACCTTTTGTAGAGTAGAAAAAAAAAAAAAGCCTTGCTCAAGGATGATAAAGTCTAGACGCTACAATATATTTTCCAGCTGATGCAGCAAACCTAAAAAGCCCTCCCTTGATCTTTGGACTGCCACGATCAAAGCCATTATCCCATTCGGAGCCCTTCTGAAACTTCAGCTTCCAAATGTGCAAGTTATTTTTAAAATCTAAACCAGGCCAAGCCTCTTGTTTGGAGTTTTATGAGGAAAATGGGGTGTGCTCTTCCCAAACCTTCCCCCACCATGTCTGGAAGAGGCTGGTGGGCACATGGTGGAGGACAAGAGCAAGGAAGCAGCCCTGTGTCTGGAGGTACCTCAGTGGCATCTGGTGGCCACGATCTGCTTGCATGGAAGGACACAGCTGGTCTCCCCAGGGGGGCTACCCTGTGGGGAATAGTCCCCATCCTTGACAGAGATGGAGTTTTTTGGAAAGCAAACATCCTTTGTATTCCCATCTTTAGGATGTACATCTGCCTTTGGCATCCTCCATCACAAAGGTGCACTGTCTAGAGAAGAGCAACGAGGCTGGTGAAGGGATTCAAGCACAAGTCCTATGAGGAGAGGCTGAGGGAGCTGGGGTTGTTTAGTCTGAAGAAGAGGAGGCTCAGGGGAGACCTCATCACTCTCTACAACTACCTGAAAGGAGGTTGTAGCCATGTGGGCATCGGTCTCTTCTCCCAGACAACCAGCAGTAGGACAAGAGGGCACAGTCTTAAACTGTGCCAGGGGAGGTTTAGGTTGGATATTAAGAAGAAATTTTTTCCAGAGGGAGTAATCAGATATTGAAAGGGGCTGCCCAGGTGGTGGATTCACCGTCCGTGGAGGTTTTTAAGATGAGACTAGATGTGGCACTAGGTGCCAAGGTCTGGTAACCACAGTGGTGTTGGATCAAGGGTTAGACTTGATCTCGGAGGTCTTTTCCAATCTGGTTGATTCCATGATTCTATGATTATTCTGGAGCCCAAGAAAAGGAAACAGCTTGAAATACTTTCATTTTCTACAGAAATTAAATCAAACTGAGCACAATGAACTTGCTTTACCAGGTAGCAGGATGCCCAAGTGCACAAATAACATCCAGTTCTGTGCCAAAGGACAACCAGGGAAATAAGGTATTTCAGGGGGAAAAAAAAAAAATCATTCTCCAGTCTCTTGGAGAAGTGTTTCAGGTGGCTGACAGAAAAGAAGAAATACACAGCCCTGCCAAAGGGGCTTCAGCTCTGCCTTAAGTGAGATGCTCATATAGAGGTGGATGGAAGACCAGCCAGCTCATCCCAAACCAGCTGGTGCTGTGTGATGAGCACCAAAGCTCCTGGAATGCCATGGCCTCTGTGGGAGAGGGGACTCATGGTCACTCCCAACTGCCAAAGCTTGCAGCAGCCAGACTGGCAAAAGTCAAGAGATGGATGGTCTGGAGTGATGAGGACCATGGGGAGAGCTGGAACTTTTTGAAAGCATATGGCCACGAAGCTGCCCCTCCCATGACCCAAAGTCGACTTTTAACAGGGGGACATTCTTCAAAGAGAGATGGGGACAGGAGGTGGCTCCCGCCACAGAAAGCAGCACAGAGCATTCACACGCTGCAAAGTTATTTAAAAGCCAAATGAGGCTCCCTAGTGAACACTTAATTTAACCGAGCAACTTCTAAGGCACCAGGCAAATGAGCCACGTCATCTCCTTTTCCCCCCAGCATCCGTCTCCACAACTCTGCCCACCTCCCTTCCCCTTTGTGCTTTCACCCTCCTCAACTCCCAGCAGCTCTGCTCCTCCTCCCCACCTCTCACTCTGCCCAAACTAAACAGACCTGCAAAAGGCTGAGTGAAGCAGGCAGGCACACACCAGTAGGATGGGGATTAGAGACCTGCCACCCCCTCCAGCATCCCTCACTGTGGCTGGAGGGACCATGCCGGGCAGGAGCAGTGGCTGTGCTGCACATCACACATTCCCAGTGCTTCAAGAGGTGTTGTCTGAACCTCCACCAGCTTTCCAGCTGGGTAAACATCAAGATAAAAATCAGGTTGACAGGCTTTCTTAAGAATATTTCCATCAAATCGGACTTTTCCCACCTCCACACACACCGGAGCAGAAAGTGCGAGGGCCACCAGCAACCCAGTGCTGGCTGTGACAGCTGCCACGTCAGTCCCAGAGGGGACAGAGGATTTGTCAGCATCTCTCCAAAATGTTGCTCTGGAGGTGGGTGAGGCGGACAGGACGTGGGAAACATGCCCAGCAGAGTCCAACACATGACCCATGACTGTGGCTCATCTTTACTCTCCCAATAAAATGCTGAGAGAAGATGGATTTCAACCTCAGCCTTCACACAAGTGCATTTCCCTGGGTCTAGTGAAGCCACCAAAGCCCTGTAGATCCCACTGGTCCCACCTTGTCCTCATGCTGGCCCCCTCCCTCTCACAAGGTTCTCCCAGGGAAGGAGAGCAGAGCCCAGTGAGGCTTCCCAGCCATCCCATCCTCCTCTGCAGTGATTTTCTGTGTCTTTCTCCTCTCCCATCTATGTCGGAGATGGGAAGAGTGTGCATCACCAGTCCCCCTTCCCAAACCAAACATGCAAATACAGGCTGAAAAAACACCCAGTTTCCAATTGTGGTCAACTTACAGTGGTAACTAATTTCCAGACAGAGCTGGGATTTTTATAATGGATACCACTGGGTTAAGGAGTCAAAGCCATAACCGTACGAATGAAAGCAAAACCCCTTTATTTCTGTAAGGCCATTTTTTCCCCCCTCCTCCTGGAATGACAGGGAGTAATACAGCTCTTGCCAGTTTACTGAGGTATACACCAAAGCTTGGCTGAAAGCAACCTCATTAAACTGGCTGGGTTGTCCAGCACCAGTCCAAACACACAGTCCTCTGATCACCACATGACGGGCTGGGAACCAAAGGCAACTCACAATTAAACCCGTGACAATCAGGAAAAATCCTTACAACCTCCCCCCCAAGCAGAATCCACCAACACCAGCCCCACCCTCCCTGCCTTTTTTTTATTTATTTATTTACTTACATAAGCAGCATGACAGATAACTTGGAGGAAATCAGATGCTTTAATGATTAAGCGACACTTAGGCAGCACACTGGAAGGTAAATACGCCCCTTGGAAATCCTGCAACAAAAACAGAAGGTATAAACAGACAGTAACTAATTATTCTGATTAAATCTTGGAAGACCTGAAATACCCGACTGCAGCAGAACAAAGCCAACTGTGCGCCGGGGCTGCTCACGAAAATAAAGTCACGCCCTTTTTTAAAAGAATTCACCCAAATAAACCTAAGTGCTTCTGTGTTGTTTTTGTTTGCGTGCATGTTTCTTAAAAGTCTGAGGCGGCCGATAGGAAACCTCTGCCGTACCCTGGAGGGATCCCATCACCTTCAGCTAAAATTAGACTTCAAGGGAAGCGGGTGAAGGCAGGTGTCTCCGACCTGCTCCAGCACGGTGAGGCTCCCACCACACGCTCGAGGAGCGGCGCGTTGGGGTTTTTTCCTCCCTTCCCATCGAAACCAAAAAAGAAAGGTGTTTTGGGACTGAAAGAAATTAAGGAAAATAAATAAATAAGGGGTGCTCCTAAGGAGAGGGGAAAGGGCAGCAGGTCTACCCCGCTGCCAGGCTCAGAGGGATCCGAGCCAGGAATGGGATGTGAGCAGGTGAGGATGCAGCTGAGCCACAGGGACCGGACAGGATGTAATAGGATTGCTCAACATAGCAGTGAGAGGAACTGGCAAAGCCCACCAGCAGCTCATCCACCATTGTGGATGCAGAGTAAGGCACTTGCTTTATTGTGGCCCACAATACCAGCACCAGGAGCCTCTGTTACAGCAGACGGCATGCAGGACAAGACAGGGGGATGTGCTCAGGAGACATTCCTGTACTCTCTTTGCCTTCGAGGAAAACCATCATTTTCCTCCGCCCTTTCTCTCTGCCCTCCCCCCACCACACTAAATGCCAGTGGAGCTCAGGGGAATATTTAATCTCAAACCTCAGTAATCAATCAGTTCACCCTCACGCATGAGAAAGAGTCACAGCGGTAAGCACCAAATCCCATTTCCATCCAGCAATACGACGGTTTAATTACGTACATAACAATTTCCCTTTTAACATAAATCCCGAGCAGATCCAGGCAGCCTCCAGGTTGTGGGTGGGGAAGGACACGGGGATGGGGAAGAACACGGGGATGGGGAGGAAGAAAGGGAGGAGAAACCATTATGGCAATTATTTAAAATGACAACTTTATACAGCTGCTCCAGTTTGCCATTGGCACAGCGATGCTCTGACCTTGCGTTTGCTGTCCCAGAGGATGGGCAGCAAGCCCACATCCAGCCCTGCCACCAGAAGCTGCATCTGTTTCATCCCAACACAGCAGCAACCATGCAGGAAAAAGGGTATGGAAAATGCAAGATGGGCACACATGGAAAGGCCTGCCCAGGCTGTGATACAAATAACAGCAAAGGAGTCTCTCTGCCAGTACAGTGAGACTTACTCCAGAGCCTGTTCACATCAAAGGGAGGCTTTCTAGCTGGGTCTGAGCAGGTTTGGGATCACTCCCTGCCAACACCTGTTATTTCCAAGCGCAAGAATGGCCGGACCAGCAGGACCATCACACAGCTGCCAGTGCAACAAGTAGGCAGCTGTGAGCAACATCCCTCTTTCACCCAACCAGACCAGTCCCGAGGGGCATAGCTCACAAACAGCCATGCTGAGATATATACATATAGTTTTTAAATATAAACACATGCACAGACTTTTCTAATATACAGGAACAAAAGAGGGGACACCCCGCTGAAACCCCATGTGCAGCTCCGCTGCGCTCGCAGCGACGAAGGAAATGAGAAGCAGAGACCAGGCACACACCCACTTTGCCGTGGTGTGTTTTGTCTCTGGGAACGTTTCTGGATTCTCCAGCATGAGCTTTGACCTCCAAGAGATGCAAAATCGCCTCGCAGCCTCTCTGGAGGAGGAGTGGAGGGGTCTCTGGGAGCTCAGCCAGGCAGGTGGAATGGGATGGAGAGCTGGGCTCCAGGTGCTCACAGCAACAGCTGGCCCTAGTCCATGCCCCACCATCTCAGAGATCCCCAAACCACCCACTGTGCCACAAGAATGTGTCAGGAACAACCCCAAATCCACAGTGCACAGAAGAAAGCAAGGTCCCCTCACAGGTCTTGGCAGCAGGATGAGCCCATCCATGACCACAGTTCCAGCCTCACCAGCCCACAGTGCTCAGACAAAACAAGGAAAACAAGCTTGGGAGTGGAGCTTTGACTCCTCTGACTTTTCTATGGGTAGCAGAAATGTGTTTCTGAATCCTCTTTTTTCAGGCAGATCCAGTGACAGGCTTTGTAAACAAACGTGCAGTGCTTTCAAGGGGCTTACAAAAGCAGCTTTTGGAAGGGGAGGTGGCATAGAGCAACTGGAACTCTTCAATTCCTCTTCAGAGGAAGCATCACATGGAGATGTGAAAGGGAAACCTACCTGTAACCCAGATTCCTGCACTGTGGTCTCCTTCAAAGGCTGATGCTCACTCCTCTCCTTTTTTTTTGGCTTCAGTTTTACCAAGATCTGTAACATCAGGAACCGCTTGGCACAACAGACCAAATCCTCAAACTCCACACATAGGGAAGCTCTTGCCCTTACACCCTCCCTGATCTCTTTAGCCCACACCAGGAGGTGCACAATTAAGACAGATCAGGCACCATCAGGCACCGGCAGCATGTTTCCAGAGGATCCGGCTGTATCCCCATCCTCTCCTAAAGAGCAGAACTTCACAGTGCAATTCAGGACAGAGACACTCCGTGAAGTATCTAGAGCAAATTAAACCTCCCAGGCACAGCAGCAAGCATGGATTTATTGATTCATGGAAAACGTCCTTATAAATTACTTCATTCAGATCAACGGGACAAGACAAAACGAGGACTATCCTCAGCAGCAAGAGGTTGCAGTGCTATCATTTCAGTCCCTCATTCTAGAAGAAAACACTTTTTCAGAGCAGACAGATCTTACAGGACTTCAGAGGGCTGGCACAGGACGATACAGAGGCCATTGAGGATCTGTCACATCTCACCTGGTCCCCACCTCTCTGCCCCACAGTAGGCAGAGACAATGGATGATTTTTGCAAGTAGGCAAAAATGCTGCTTGACATCAATTTCACATCTGCAGGCGCTCCATCCACACCTGCTTGTTGCCTTACACAGGGCTGCAGTCACTGGGTGGGATGGAACACACAGGGGATGCCTCCAACAGCATCTTGATCACTGCCCCAGCCACCCCTCCAGCACTTGCTCACCATGGGATAGGGAGGTGGGACTGCCTGCCCGGTGAGATGGGGCACAGATCCATGCACATCTCTCCTGCATGTCCTCCTCCAGCCCTGTGAAGCTACACTAGAAGTGACTGCTCTGAAAGTGATTTCTCATGGAGAATGGGGCTCCCAAATGTTGCAGCTTCTTAATATCATCTGCTTCTCTTGCTAATGATGGCTTAATACGCTTTCATCAAGCTCAAACTCCCTTCAGGGCTACCTGTGGTCTGGATCCAGGATGCTGAGCCAAGGCTAAGGCCATTTTCTGCAAGTGTTTATTCCAGTGGTTAAATGCAGCTAATAAATAAATAAATATCCAGATGTACCTGTGCCCTGTTCAGGACTGCACACATCTGTCTTTTGCTTCCAGGCATGGGCTGTTTGCTGAAGAGCTGCTGATTGCCCACCACCATCCCCCTGACAAAGCAATATACACTTCCATTTGATAGTTTCTTGATGAAGAGGAGAGAGGAGCGTTCCCAATCCCCAGCACAAAGCACTTCCCCAGCGTTTTTGCACTTGCAGCATTCCCCCACACCCTCATCAGTCAGACCATGGTCAGGCACTGCCCTTCCACCACGGGGTGAGCAGCAGCCCTGCTCCCAAACTGCCTTTTACAAGAGTGGGTGCAGCTACTCACAGCTCAAAATGCTTTCCACAGCTCCAGATCACCTCCTGGGATCAGTTCCCAGGTTCCCTATCTTCAGATCACCTCCTAGTTTTTAAAATCAGTGCAAATTTGAGACACACTTCAAAACACCATCAGCGAAGATGCTGAGTCACATGGTTGGATGCCTCCAGGATGGTACCCACAGACGTCTTCTAGGAATGCCTCTGCCTCCCGTGAACTCCCCCGCTGGAAACATTAAAACTACAATTATTGCAGCAGATTAATAAAGAGTACAGCATCTCTGGCAGCAATCTGAGGCAAGGACTCTCAGCAGCAATGAGTTCAAGCTATCAGGGCACATGGGCACACACAGCTGTGTTTGTGGTCCCCCAGTGATCCCAGTCACCTACGCCCTGCCACGCTGCCTCACCCGTTCCCCAAAACACACCCCATTTCCCCAAGCACTGATTAGTATTTTGATAAATAAACGTGTCTCATCACATCTATTCACTTAACTCGCCATCGAGGGGTTGCCATTCCCACGTGCATTGGCTTTGCAGGATAAAATGCTAATGGGTTTCACAGCTCCAGTGTGATGTGGTCCCTCGCCTCCTCACAGCCCCAAGGGCATGGCTCCCGGCACCCCAACATCCTCCTGGTGCTCCAGCATCCTCCTGGCTCATGGAGCAGGAACTGCTGCTGTGGATAAGCCATCTGCCTCCACCCTATTCTGCGTCTGGTGGGGAGAAAATGGTCCCTTCACTTGGTGAGAATTTAAAAAATTAACGGGCTTGCACCACTGCAGTGTTTGCAAATGTCCCCTTGCAGCAGAGGAGCTGTGCAAGGCACTGGGGGGCACAGGTGATGGAAACAGAGGGTGCCAGCTGCCACTCACAGCTCTTGGGGTTACAATAAATAACACTGCAGTGCCCAGAACTGAGAGTTGGGAGGGCTGCAAGCTCTGTCAGCCCTTCCCAGCACAGATGAGAGGGAGAGTGAACTGGCATGTGTGCTTTGTGCAGGTCCCTACACCCCTGGCTGATGGGTCCAAGCACTTTCTGGTTGCTCTGTCTCAGAAATCACCCGCATTGTGAATATCTTTGAGGTCAGGCACAGCAGCATTGGGGACTATCGCTCTCCACTGCAGTCCTAAAATGCTGCAGTCTTGCTGTGGCACAGCCCAAGAGCATCCCTGAGCACTGCACGCTTCCTTCAGCTGCTGGTACTGAAAAGTGAGGAAAGGGGAGGAAGCAGGAGAAGGAAGGGGAAGACTCGGTCCTGTGGGCTTTTAATAGGCTTGGGGTTAGACCAGCACTGGCAAGCTGTGAACATCCAGCTAAATTGGGCACTGCATGACCTGGAGCTGGTGCTGGGAAAACATCAAACATCCCACAAGCTCAGGTGAGAGACCACCCTGCTGCTTTGCCCAGATGTGAGGCACCCTCCCTGCTCCTCTGCCCGTGCCATGGGCTCAACCAACACCACAACCCAACTAGGAGCATCACATGCTTCCCCTCAGCTGCTGCCTGTGCACACCTGAAGTAATACAGAACAGTCAGTGTCAAACAGGAATATACCCATTCCTTCACTCACAGGAAATCACTTAAAATGGCAAAGAGGAAAGGCAGAGCGTGGGGCTGGAGCCAAGCCCAACAAACACTGCAGGGATGGAGGGGCAGAGGACATGCCACCACCTGCTGTGGCTTTCACCCTCAGCGGGGGACCTCCTTCCAACAGTACCTGTGGGAACACCTGTGCTTTCAGAGCAGCCCATTGAGGGCAGGGAAGTGAGAGCTCATCTTTCTGAGCTGAAAACTCACCCTATGGTGGAGTGCTGCTCTGCTCCTGAGACACCAGGAAAGCACAAACTGCCCTGCCCCTGGAGACCAGAGAGTTCTCTGCTTCTCTGAACTAACAAATTTGACACAGAAGCCAAGGAGCTGATCTTTCAAGGGTGAAGCTGATTTCCCCTACTTTTATCTAAAATTTGGGGCAGGCACTGATCTCTTCTCTCTGGTGACTAGTGATAGGACTCAAGGGAATGGCATTAAACGGTGTCAGGGGAGGTTTAGGTTGGGTATTAGGAAAAGGTTCTTCACCCCGAGGGTGGTTGGGCACTGGAAAAGGCTCCACAGGGAAGTGGTCATGGCCTGACAGAGTTCAAGGAGCATTTGGACAACATTCTCAGGCACATGGTGGGATTCTTGGGGATGGTCCTGTGCAGGGCAAGGAGTTGGACTTGATTATCCTTGTGCATCCCTTCCAACTCAGGACATTCTATGCTTTTATGATAATTTTCCTTCCCTCTCCACCTGTAAGCCAAATCAGGGATAAAGCAAGTCAGTGGCTCATTATTTTGGACCACAACGAGATATATATTTTTTTCTTTTTAATTAAAGGGAAACTCATTAACTCAAACACTTCAATCAGCTTAATTATCCCAATCCAGGAGTTTGCTGTTGTTTTTGGGTTTTTTTGGTTTTTTTTAAATAACAGAAGCAACCATCCCAGGCAGGTAAAACACCCATTTCCCCCAGAAGCCCCCACCACCAGCTGTGGGTGCAGCCATCCAGGCTCTTCCCAGCATGCAGTGACAGAGGAGTGTGAGAGTGCAGTGGGCCAGCACTCCACACCACACCACCAGCACAGAGGTGGATAAGAGGGTTAAATCCAGCTGCTCAGAGATAAGCAGGCCAGCAAACAGGGAATAGAGGTTTTCCAGCCTCCAGCAAATACCTGCACAAGGCACTTGCATGGCTGACACTGGGTATTTAACTCGGGATTTGCCAGTATTGGAGACCCTGATGCCACATTTCACTAATGCTCTCCTGAAGAACTGCTTTCTTGGCTCCTCTGAAGCCTGTAAAAGAGAAGGTTGAAAAGATAGGCTGGCACCCTGGGGAAGATGCAGCAGCCCTTTTTAACTGTTGTTGGGAATTTTTGGCTTTTTGAGGATTCTTGTAGGGCCAGACACATCTGAGATGCTGTCTCACACAAGACAAACCTCAGGAGATAAAACAACCAAAGACTCCTGCAGCAGCTCTGGCAGAGCAACCACACAGCCAGACCAGGGTACAAACAGGCATCCCACAACACACACATGGCCGCAACTTCCTGATCTTAACCCCAGGCACATAAATTCCCAGGTGGCACCTCTGGATTACTACATTACATTTCACCACTGGCATTTAATTTCCCCTTTTGCCTTCCAAGACTAAAACTACTTCCAATTTCTGCTCCAGCTGACCAACAGTTTTTTATTCCTCTTGCATCCAGAAATACTGAACTGCTGCATCTGGGAATTCTGCAAAGATGGAGGGGGCCCTCTTCTCTGTGCTGAAGCCACTAGCCATGCCCAAGTAGCTGCAGCACCGCCACTAAACTTTAAAACCTGTCAGGCAGTGGAAAGCTTATGGCTATGCTGGAAGACCTAGTGCTTCCAAAATCTGCATCACACAGGTCCCCAGAGCTAGAGACCTCCATGGAGCTGCCCATGGAGCATCCCACACCTTGGCTGTGGTCCAGATACAGGTAAGCAGGAGAGAGCAACACCAGTTTTGGCTGTGGGATGCCCCATCCCGCTCCCCTCCCGGCTCCATTTGGAGGCAGCCAGCTGCATCCCGTGTCACTGCGTTTTGCATAATCAAAAAGGGAGTTTAGCCTCCATAACCACAACCCAAAGGGTATATTTAGCTCAACTGGAAAACAAAGGAGATTGGGTCCACCGCAGATTAAATTAGCCGGGCCTGCTTACGCCAGGAGCGCCTGTCTGCCATCCACCACACCTCCCACGGGTTTATTCCTGGCTCCACGATTCAGTGATCCCCCCACGGACCTGCTCCGTGAAAACACTGAAAAGGAAAATACACAGCAAAGAGGTGGAAGAGTGGGTCCAACAGGTTCCCAAAGCCTTGGGCAGGAGGACACAGACTCGTGAGGGTTTGCATCACCCGTCTCAACCGCAGAGCCACAGCATGGGATGAGGTGCAGGAGCCCATGTGGTGCTGCACCTCCTGCAGTCCACAGGGAGGAAAAGGATGACAGGGGACAACAGGGGACCCCTCAAACCGCCCCCAGAGCCCAGCTCCAGTGTGCCCCCTGCACAGTACGGGAGCAGGGCGAGGACATTTCCCTCATGGTCTTCAGAACCTTCTCTTTGCTTAAGATCTGCTTCCCAGGGAGAGGCTCATTTTTCCTGCCTAATTTCCATTGATATAATTTCATCCCCCATCTCCTTTGCTGCCGTCTCACGCAACTCAAAGACGCAGCCAAAGACGTGGTTATTTTTACATTTTCCTCCCAGGAGATGGTATCTCCACGGGGCACGGCTGCCATGCCACATCAGATCACTGCACCCAACCGGCTCAGCCCCACGACAGCAGGATGAAGTCTGGGGGACACCCTGCCACCAGGTATTTTTCTGTCTCACTGGCATTAAAACTCCCCAGCTTTTCAGTCAAGGGCATTCCAAAAAAAAAAAAAAAAAGAAACACAAAACAGCCCCAGTCCTGAAGGTAGCAAGGTGCTGTCTCAGCCCCTCTCACCACAGCCCCCACCCAAGCACCAAAACCATCTTTCAGTCATCCCAGTTTTAGATTTTTCTATGGCTTTTTGCATTTATCATGGGACCCTGCAAGGCAACTTGCCTCCCCTGGATCCAGGTCTTGGTGGATTCACGATTTCCAAATTGACCCAAATTTACCCAGCATAGGAAGGGACTGGGTTTGGTAATCAATGCCAAGACACTGAGGTCCACAAGATGACCATCCTCCTTGACCTGGCACATGGGCTTCAGCATGACATGGATTGTCTTTAGACCCACATCTCTTACTGGGCACTGGGAGAAGAAAAAAAGCAGCATTCTCACAAATAACCTAAGAGTTTTTGGAATTTATAGAGTGGGGAGACGGAAAGCAAAGTGTGGGGCATGCAGGGAGAAGCTGGTTTGTACACCCCTGGGAGAGGACAAAGCAGGGCAGCAGGATGGTCTCCTGCATGCTACAGCAGCTACACCCTGCAAGTTCACCCAGTGTTTTCCTTTCCTCCTTCCCTTGAGATCACTCTCACCATCATTCGTCCATAACACCAAAGCCAGGAATATAGGGAAGAAGGTATCAGGCTGTGCACAGCTTGTCTGTACTTACTTTACAAATAAAAGTGATCACAAAAAACGTTTGCACCCTGAAAGGAATCCTAGTACCCTTCCCCCTCCTACACCTCCCAAAGCAGAGCACAAATCCAGCTGCTCTGCAACCTTATCTTGACGCAGAAACAGTCTGGGACAGAGATAGAAGGGTTCCCCGAAGGCACAGCTTATTAAAGGCATCTTTACTTAGTAGGTTCTCTTCAAAAAGGCCGCACTGAAGCGCCGTTCCCGGACTGGTTTTCATCACGGCAGCAGCAAACACCACTCAGGCAGGGTCCCCAGACTGGTCATGCAATGTGTGCCCTTGCAAAGCCACAGGCTTTTTTCCAGGCTAAAAAGGAACCCAAGACCAGACAGATACACCCAGGCCAAGGCACTTTGGGGGACCCACAACTGAGAGTCACGAGGAGCTCCCAAACACGCCCTGCTCTCGCCCCCGGGATATTACAGGAATGGGGACCAGCACAGTAATGAAGTCCACAGGATGTTCCCTGTTTATCCAGCAGCTTTTCCTCCGACCCCACGCCCGCTACCGCAGGAGATTGCACACTTGCATTCAAATGCTCCTAATCCCAGGTTTCAAGAACCGGAGCTACAAAACAACCACACAAAGAGGCAGCAGTTCGCACGCATCCCGGGAACCTCCCCGCAGCCAACGCCTTGCTTGTTTATCCAACACGCGATCTTTCCACGTTCAGCTATTTTCATCCCACCCTGCTATTAATGGATGCAGAAGGCGGTTGGGTAAGGCTGTTCGACAAAAATCTCATTTAGAGATCAAGACAAGCTTAATTGGTTTCTAGCCAGACCTGCACAAAGATGGGTTACTCCACAAATACAGTTGCTAATCTGCCCATTATACTCCCTAAGCTCCCACCCACAAAGAAAAAGAAAATAAAGCAAAGATGCACAAAGGAATGCAGGATTTTGAGCGTGTTACTTCCAGTGAGGAACACATCACAAGTGACGAATTCTGCGAGAACAAGGGCATTGCTTTTCATTGAAGGAAAAGGATAACGAAGCGGTAAACAAAATAACAACAAAAAGACCTAACATAGATTAAATCTGCATTTTCCACAGGCAATCCACAGCCATTTCGGGTTCTTGAAGAGCATTTCCAGCAGCTATTGTTTCTGTGGGCAGAGAGAAGCAGGGGAAAAGCTTACAGGGCCAAGGAGACATCACGTCACAAGTGACAGAGTAGAAAGGATGGGGAACCTCGTGATTAAAAAGCACAGGACTGAATCCCTGGAGAGCTGAATTCACTCCTGAACTTGGTTGTAAAAAAAAAAAAAATAAAAAAAATCGCGAGTTTCCTGTATGATCACATCCCAGATGATTTATTCAAAACCTGGTGTTGAAAAGCAAGGGAGGGGGAGGAAGCAGGAGGAGGAAGGGGAAGACTCGGTCCTGTGGGCTTATAATAGGCTTGGGGTTAGACCAGCACCGGCAAGCTGTGAACATCCAGCTGAGCTGGGCACTGCATGACCTGG
Source organism: Pseudopipra pipra (assembly GCF_036250125.1). Lineage (NCBI taxonomy): Eukaryota > Metazoa > Chordata > Aves > Passeriformes > Pipridae > Pseudopipra > Pseudopipra pipra. The sequence continues at coordinate 60,411,023 of NC_087554.1, forward strand.
AGCTGGGAGAGCACCAAGCATCCCTCGAGCTCAGGTGAGAGACCACACGTCTGCCCAGATGTGTGTCATGGGCTCAACGAACTCCACAGCCCCACCAGCAGCATCCCACAAGCTTCCGTAACGCGGTGCTCCGACAGAAACACAGCCATGTGGAAAATGGAAAGGTTAGGGATTATTTCCCCGCTTGGAGCTACACAAGAATTTAGAAACGAGAACATAAAGCTGTCCTCCAAACGCAGCGTATTATAAATTAGACAACAGCCCGGTTCCAGCACGGCAGAGCAGCTGCAGCAGCGGCACATGTAGAAGAAGGCGATGAAAGGGTTGTTTGGTTACAACCTTCTCCCCTTGTGCAGCAGCCCAGGACTCCCAGCTCCAGCTCACAAGGCCTGTTTATTTTCCCGAAAGCGAGCCAATTCTGCTGGGCGGGAAGCGCTGCACCCAAGGGAGAGCTGAGCTGCGGATCCTTCGGCAGGACAGAGCCAAAAACAAGGCCAGCACCAGAAAGGATGGCTGTCATGTGTTTTGGACCTTTACAGCAACGTCCCTTGAGCTCCAGAGCATCTTTGCAAGGGCCTTTTGCAGCAGGAGGGTTCACTACAGCACAGAGAGCCACAGAGGAGTTTTTCCAAGACCTTCCTCAGCCACATCGGGTGCTCACAGATCCAAGGCTTGGTGAAAGCAAAGGACAGCCCGGTCCCTGGCCTTGGACAAGGGCTTCCAGCCACGGAGATACAGAGCCAGTCCTGTCCCAAAAAGCTGCCGTGGGAACCCCAGGGTGAACAGATTCAAACTTTTCCTTTCAGCAGTGAGACAAGCTGTAATTAGCATCACCAAGTCCACCCCAGGGTCTGGGTAAGGACAGCCCCGTGACATTATCTGACAAGGCGACTGCTGGATGTGTTTTCCTTGGCTTTTTTCCCCCCTGGTAAAATGAGCAGCCATTTTGCACGGGTGTTTTTGCCCCCACTCCACGTTGCCTGGGGTCAATTTTCCAGAGTAAGGACATGCATTTCAAAACACACTCTAACAGCCCATTGCCACAGCTGGAGCTCGGCTCTTGGAATCCTCAGGGATGGGTCCCTCCTCAACTGTCCAACACCCCCATGGCATATCGGGGGTGCCAGACCTCAAAGACACAGTCTCATGCTGCCTTCCATCAAAATGAAAAACATAGTCCAAAACACAAGGCAAAGGGAAAAAAATATGAACATGAGGCAACAGAGCTACAGCTGCGAGACACATCATCACCACTGCCTCACACGTCTCTCACCTAGTTCAGCCTTATCCCCCGAGCAAAACCAACAGAGCTTCCTCTGATGCAACCACAAGTGATCCCTTGGAAATAAATTCAGAGTATTTTGAGGTTAAAGTCCCTCTTTAATCTCTTTTTCTCATGCTGAAAACTGTCATGTGATAGGATAGCTTGAAAAGCCTGGATATAAGGTAAGTCCTGGTGTGCCAACTAAGGGAACGGCACAATTTCACCACTAGGTAACCCAAATCACAGCCCTGTCACACATCACTGTAGTTTGAACACAGCTATCACCACTGCATCAACTAAGAAATGACAAATTTTCTTGAACCCAGTGACTGGAAGAGCAGCATTTAATGCAGCATTTAATGGGAGAAAACATTGAGCATAAAGGCTCACTTCCAGCCCCAGTCCCAAAAGCAGACTCACTTTAGGGATTTCAATATTTGGCATGCTCCAAAAATTTTCCTCAGCATCTTTTTGCTCTATGTGATGGCTAGAGATTTCCCATGGCTCCACAGCCACCTGATATTTCACATGCAATTTGCCAGGCAGCACTCTCCATGGAAAAGGAGATGAAGGCCATAAATGGATCTGAGTCATCCCCGGAAAGCTTCCAGTCTCTTTGCAGGATGTCTCCAAAGTGCTGGAACGAGGAGATGGCACATGGGCTGAGGTCTGAAAACCAATCTCTCAGACCTAGCGAGCTTTGGTAAGCAAATGGCTTACATAAAATATCTGTCAGAACACCCATTTGAAGCACTGGCTGTTGTAAACAAGGCTGCTCCAGAGGCACCAGGGATTAGCACAGTTCAAACAGTCCTTGGCGTGACTTACCGGAGCGCCCAGGAACAGATTTGCAAGTTCAGCTTTTCTCCTGCCTGACGCTCACCCAGCACCACTGAACAACACCGAAGCTCCAACAGCCTTAACCCTGCCATCTCCTACAGGGAGGCTGAGACACAGGGATAGGGGTGGCAGAAGCCCTGTGCTCGATCACAGGACCTGATTGGAAGGAGAAAACCCAAAGAGACATCACCGTGGGGCTGCTTTTTTCCCATGTAGCTGGAGGAGATCCAACACCAGGCTGTTCGTGAGCAAGCTGGGCAAGTATCCCTCAGCAGAGGCACGGCAGCCCAAAGTTATGCATGGGATATGCAAGGAGAACAATGCCAAGCAAAACAGGGCAGCTGAAAAACACCAGGCACCCAAAAGGCTTACCCTGATATTAAGGCAGAGAGCAGCCTCTCTTCCCTGCACTGGGCACACAGCCACAGCCAAGACACTCCTAGTGCCTTGGGGGCAGAGGGAAGGAAACCTCAGTAAATGAAGTGTCCTTTGCATTCGATTCCTGTGAAAGCCAGGCATGGCAAGGGGATCCACCTTCCCATCTGCATCTCACCCATCCTCAGCTCTAGCGAGAAGGTGCTGTGGTTTCCAGGAGCAGCAGAAGCTCCCATGAAACAATGGGAGCACGAAGGGTGACTGGAGTCACGGGAGAGAAAGCTTTACACAAACAGATTTACAGTCACTCACATCCACACAAGCATCCTTGAAGGAAGCAGCTGCACCGGACCGCAGCTGACGCAGACTCTCCAGGATGGCACACACGAGTTCACAGCTCCTCCGAGTGCTGTTTATTTAGAAGATACTGAGGCCAAGCATGGAACAGGCACCTCCATAAAACCCTACCTCATGACTGGGTGAAAGTCAGATGGATGTGCAGCTCCAGAGAGCCACCTCAGAAAGGTCTGGACAAAAGAAACACTGAGGAGCAGCAGCAGGGCAGACCCACCACAGCCTAAGCTCTATGTCACACAACACATCGGAGCCAGAAAACGTCCCTCTGTGCTGCCTGTTTGCCATAGCAAGCAATCCATCTTGCTTGTTCAGGGTGAGGAAAATGGTCTCTGGACTGTTCCTCTATCCTCCTCCTCCCTGCTGGAAGACCTGGTAACAGAGTTTGCCTGTAAAAGGCACCAAGCTGCTAGAAAATCACCTGAACAGCACAAAACATTGTGGGTCTTTCAGCTCCCTTAACACACTCTCCCTCTTACACCCCAGACCTGAGTGACTACAGATCCCATGCCAGAACAATGCCCCGTTGCATCCCCCATTTTCACACTCCAGTTTTCTTTGATTTTTAGGACAAGTACCATCCCCTCCCTCCCAGCCCACGCAGTGCCTCATGAGCACAGAGCACAGTCCCGGCTCCCCTGCCCTGCAGCCTCAGCGTACCCACAGTTGCGTTCCTGTCCAAAAAGTGTGTGCACTTTCCTGCTTGGTGACAGTATTAACTCAAATGCTACAACCTCAGAGATGCCCTGCTCTCTAGAAGGGAAGGCAAGCTGATCCTCACTCCTGCAAAGCATGTAAGGAACCAACACCCTGCAGAACCTTCCCCAAAAGCTGCCAATCTCCATAGCTCAGTTTTGCATATTGGTACAGAGCCCAGCTGCTGGTGTTTCACACACCACCCCCCCAGTCAGCCTCTGAATGGCACAGTTTTGAATTGCTTCCTCCTGCCACAGTGCCCCGGGGCAGGACCTGCCAGCAGCCCAGCCCATCGCCACGGGAGACAAGATGAAAGCCCCATGAGAAAGGCGAGCAGCAGGGAACACCAGGAGATCCCACTGCATTCTGCTCTGCTCCTCTGAGGATGGGCACAGGTCAGGTGGATTAATTGGGTCCTTCCCCTCTCTTTATCTCACCCATCTCTAGCTGCTGCCAAGTTGTTTTGAGCTCTGGCGTGGCTGCTTTCCACCCAGGGCCCAGCACAAAAAAAGGGACGAGGAGCCTCATTACAAAACCCTTGGCAACAGTCCAAAATCCAGAGGTCAGTAATTGGGTCACTGGGTTCAGCTTCTGAAAACCATCCCTTCAGGAGGTGTGGTAAAAGCAGGAACAGCCGCCTTCACCACTGCAGCCAGAGCCGGACGCTCCTGCGGCTCCTCCACCGCACCCTCCACACCTTATTCCATTTACCCTCCCATAAAAGCACTGGCACACTGACAGAGCAGCCGGGAGAGGGAGAGCCCTGACTTCCACACAGCTTCACTGCGTTGCACAGGGCAGACATGACTCAGGTAAGCAGCACGTAGGTGAGAGCGCATCGCTATGCAATGCTCACCCCGAGGAATGCAGGAGGGAAACATGAAGCCACTTGTCTGGCACGGCAAACAACCCTTCAATCATCCACCAGGCCCTGCAACTGCCGGGAAGCTCAGCACTCCCGGTTGGGAAAGATGAGGATGTCTCCAATCAGCAACACACCACCTGTTACCAACCGCGCTGCAACGCGCTGCTGTGTTTCCCCCATGCCCACTCCATGAGAGCTCCGAAAACACGTAAAAGAAGAATCCAAACACCAGCAAAGCAACTGGCGCATCCTCCAGGAAGGCAAGGCTCAAGGAGCAGCCCCGCTCTGGTGGCTTGACATTTCCCCACTGCCGTGATGACCAGCTGGCGTGTGCCACGGTGGGGGAGAATGTGCCTGTCCACCAACACTGCCCTTCCAGTGGGTCAAGGCAATGTTTTGAACACAGACTCTCAAGGCAACTCAGCCCATGAGGCGTAACACTTCGAGTAACTTACTGAGTCACGGTAACACTGACTCATCAGCGAGTGTCTCTGCGTTGGGCAAACCCATCCATTTGGCTGATTTTAGGAAGAGGCCATGAGCAACCTCCTCGCCCAGGTGCTCCAAGCAGCACAAGCCTCTTCCATTCAGCAAATTTACAACAAATACCTGCAAAGGGCTGGGGCTGAATGCAGGAGGGAGCACGAACAGGAGGGGGTTATCGGAGATTCAGGTGGAGCGCACAGAGGTTGCTCCAGACCTGGGCACAGCGTGGGATGGGTGCCCTTGGGAATGACCCCACCCAACCTCACCACGAGGAAAACATAGGCCAGATGTTCAGACAACTTCAGGTGTTAATTTGGTTAATTTGCTGTAATTCAGGTGGCTGGTGTTCAGGCCACACCAATCATGAAACAAAGCGCTGTCAGCTCAGATCATGAAACTCTCCAGTCAACTAACCACGTCTTCATGGTGTGCCAGGCCACTTCTCTCATTTTCATCCCCTTTGGTTTTCTTCTCAGTGGCCACAAAGATCTGAAAGCTTTATGACTCACTGAGCTGAGATTTTCTATGCTACCCCAGTACTCCTGGTTCCTTAGCGTATTCCAAAACCTTATGACACGCCACGAGGGCAGGAGATACCAAGTGCAAATGATCTCCTGAGAGGGCAGGAGGGTAAGTAGGCACCAGCACAGCTTTTCTCCCAGCCCAGTCTGAGGAAGTGGCAGGAGCAAAGAATAATCAAAGGCAAACAACAAATCACAACCAGCAACTGTCAAGGGGCTGAGGAACCTCTAATTTTTGCAATAAATACAAAGTTGGAAATCATAGAATCACAGAAGGAATGGGTTGGAAGGGACCTTAAAGATCATCTAGCTCTAACCCCCATGCCATGTGCAGGGACACCTTCCACTATACCAGGTTGTTCAAAGAATATGTCATTAAGGATGAGGGAACTAAGGCAATAAGCAGAAGAGCTTCTGCTGGAATATTTAACTACCTTCCAACCCTTTACTAGTTGTTTCTCTCATCCCCTAGTATGGTAAGCACAGAGGGTAAATCTGTATGACTGAGCATCTAGATTAACCAAGACAAAAGTCAGAGTCAGACATTTAGTATTTCTTCCCCAATTTACAGCCCTTTGTTCAGATCAGCTCTTTTTTTTTCAGCATGGTGCTGACGTCTGTTGTGGTGCAGGAGTGAAAAGTACACATATGATTATCTTAAAAGGGAGGGGGGAAAAAAAATCAATATGGACATGATATGAATTTTATGGCATTCAGCTGCCACGACTTGCAAATAAACAGCTGTTCCAGCAGGTCCATGCAAGCTTAACAGCACAGCAGTAAAACACAAGGCTTTTCTTCCCCTTTTAAAAGGGTTCTACCCATATAAAAAAGTATATTTTTATAATAAAATAAATTGCAGGTTGAAGAATCGTAGTTAGGTCACACTCAATTCCAGCAGAACAAGCGCATCCTGCTTCACACGGCCTCACCAGTCACTCCACAGCAGTGGCAGCTTTCTGAAGCCAAGTTAAGATATTTAATTACCAGCATCAAGTCAGAAACCAAAGCGTACAACAAAATCCTCATTTGTGAGCGAAGCCTGCAGAAATGTCGTTGAGCAGGCTTTGGCAATCTCCAAAGCTGACAGCTGGATGCCCTGGCTTATCGACTGCTAGAGCACACACGGAAAAAAACCCTCTGAATAGTTGCAGTGCCGAGCAAGCCTTCAAGGCACCCCCGCCAGCCTCTTAAAAAGGCTCACAGAAATAGGCAAGCTCCATTTATTAATACTTCAGAGATAAAACTGGCCGTGTAGGAGCAGCTCAGTGCGTGCCTGTGCCGGAGGAGGATGGGAAGAAGACCACCCGCTCCGGGTGGTGCATCCACCAGCATCCCCACTCAACCAGTTCAGGTAATGAATGCAGCAGGTACATTTGCTACCTGTGCACGTGGTGGGCTGCTGCCAAGTGCATCGGCCAAAAACCTTCAGGCATCAGCCCAGCATGGGTGGTCAATGCATGGAAAAGTCAGAGCAGGAAGACGGAGTGAGAGGAGCCACTGGCTGGCTGGCTGACAAACAGTACTTGTGGGAAGCCCATCCGCCCAACAGCTCCATGTCTCCCCTGTGCTGGGTTCCTCAGCTGTGTGACATGACAGCGCGGGAAAAAGAGGAGGAAGAAACCAAAACAAAGCACAGAAGCAAAGGGAGATAAACATGTCCCAGTTAGACTGGCTGTCCTCAGCTCCTGCCCATCCTCACGGGAGGAGCCGGCCCACCGTGGCTGTCCCTTTCCTGCTCCCTCCCGCGCCCCTGCCGAAAACAAAGGGTCAGATAAGGAGCCAGCTCAGGTCAAGACCGGTTTGACTCCGTTTCAAGTCCAGGGGAGCGGATTCAGCACTGATTTTACACCTCACCCATCCTGTTTGCCTCCCCGGGGCGGAGGCCAGGACACAGAGCAGGGGGCACGCCTGGCTGGCTGGACCCAAAAACCCCAGGCTGTGGCAGGGCACCACCGGCAGAGCCACACGCCAGCTGAACACTGGCCAGAGCCAGGAAGCGTCAGTGCTTCCTCCTGTCCCGGTGTCACACAACATTGGGCGGTCGGAGATTGTGGACTTTGGCTTTTGCTTCCTGCTCCCGACAGAGCAGGGGCAGGTCCCGGTGTATGGCCACGGGGAGAGCAAGGTGAGTCAGTCACTCATTAATCGAGGAACAGCAAGGTGGTTGTCTGACCTGCAGGGTTTGGGGGCAGTGCACACCAAAACAAACCCCAGCGCCCACGGAAAAGGGTCCAGATGCTGCAGGACCCATTTACTCCTAATGAGACTCAAAGAAGGGCAGGCCAGGAATGCCAATACCTTTGGAATATGTTGTTTTCGGCAAGGGAGGATAACGATATTCCATCACGGTTCACCATGGAGGCATTAATACACACCAGCACCCGGTTTTGCATGCAGTATCAGAATCAACCTCTAGAGAGGGAAAAAAATGAAAAAGCCGGCTTCTCCCTCTGGGTGCTGCCGGGAGAAGCCGGCTGGCTGTACAATGCCGGGTGTCTGCAGTGCTCAGGCCTGGCTGAAACCACCAGAGCAGCCTGTGCCATGGTTTCCCCTCTCCCCAGCACCTGGCAGAGGGGGCTTGGCCACACCCCATGGTCTTCCGCCCACTTCTGATTTCCTCGGGGAACCCCTCACCCCTGGTTTAGCAGCACAGCCCCCCCCCAGTTCAAGTGGCTTCTGTCAGGAGGCAAATTATCATCTGTCTTTGCCTTAAATTAACCTTGATCACTTAAAGATGCAGAAAGCCTGTTTCACACCAGCACCAATGCATGAGGCAGTGCAGCCATCCACCAGCAATGTAGATCCCAGGGATAAAACCCCACTGTGCCAAGCAAGTCAAGATCAGGATGTGACCACAGCCATCGCACAGCAACGGCAGTGGGTGCCAACCCCCGAGGCTCCATGCAGCAAGGGAGCAGCAAGGGTCCCTCCTACATGGAGACCCCTGACCTGAATCTCCTAGAATTTTTAGGTGGGCGCAGCCAACGACAGACCCGATCTCCCCACCTGGTTCCCGAGCCACAAACCTGCCTGTACCGAAGCCACAGCCCAACACCGGGACATGCCAAAATCCCGCTCCCTCCCATCCCGGCTCCCACACTAGAGCATCGGCTGGACCACAGCACACCCACAGCAAAATGTGTGGCACCAGCGGCTCGGCACACAGAGACGATGGAGCAGCCCCAGACTGCTGTGCCTGTGGGGAGGCACTGCAGGGACTGAGACCCCCCAAAACCTGGGCGAACCCCAGGAGGGGCCCTGCGGGTGTGGGAGTCGCCGCAGGGGTGGGAGCCGCCGTGCCAGCCGGCGCCGGGGCCGCAGCAGCCCCCTGAGGCGTTGCCATGGAGAAGGCAGCGCAGCAGCAGCATCCCACATCCCACATCCCGCATCCCACGCCCGCGCGTGGGCGCCCCCTGCCCGGCGCCCACAGGGCCGGGCACCGCCCGGGACACACCGGGACAGCGGGGCCGGGGGACACGCCGTGCCCCGGGGCGCTGGGAGCGGGGCGGGGGCCGCGGGGGCCCCGGCACTCCCCCCGGGGCGAACAGCCCCACGCAGCGCCCCGGGCAGAGTGGGACGCGGGCTCCGCTCCCTTCCCTTCCCAACGGCGGGGAAAAGCAGCGAAGCCCCGGCCCCCGCCCCGCCGCCGGCGCTCCCGACCCGCCACCCCGGGGTACGCGAGAAGGGCAACACCCCCCGCCAAAAGCCCCCCAGGGCGAAAGGGGAGGAGCGCCGAGGGCGCTCGGAGGACTCACCGCAGCGCGGCCGCCGCTCCTGCCGGGGCGGAGAGCTCGGTCCCCGCGGTCCGGCCGCCGTTCCTGCCGGGGCGGAGAGCTCGGTCCCCGCGGTCCGGCCGCCGTTCCTGCCGGGGCGGAGGGCTCGCTGCCCGCGGTCCGCCCGCCGTACCTGCCGGCGCGGCGCTGCGCTGCGCGGCGCGGAGCCCGCCCGGCCCCTGCCCACAATGGGCCGCGCCCGCCCCGCCCGGCGCGGTGGCGTCACCGCCCGCCCGCCGACGGGAGTTGTAGTGACGCGCGGGGCGGGGGCACCGCGCCGGGGGTACGGCACAGGGGGACCGCACAGGGGGTACGGCACAGGGGGACCGCACTGGGGTTACGGCAGAGGGGGACCGCACTGGGGGTACGGCACAGGGGGACCGCACAGGGACACCGTTCTAGGGGTACCGCGCCGGGGGTACGGCACAGGGGACCGCACTAGGGGTACGGCACAGGGGGACCGCACTGGGGGCACTGCACTAGGGGTACTGAACTAGGGACACCGCACCGGGGGTACGGCACAGGGGTGCTGCATGGGGACACTGTACTAAGGGTACCGCAGCGGGGGTACCACACTAGGGACACCGTACTAAGGGTACCGGGCCGGGGGTACCGCACGGGGGGCACGGCACTAGGGGTACCGCATCGGAGGTACCGCACTAAGGTACCGCACTTGGGGACACCGTACTAAGGGTACTGCGCCGGAGGTACCGCACTGGAGGTGCTCCACGAGGGGTACGACACCGGCGGCATCGCACGGGGGGTACCGCACTAGGGGTACGGCACCGGGGGTGTGGCACTAGGGACGCGGCACTAGGGACACCGCACCAGGGGTACCGCACTGGGACGGCCCCGCACGCAGCGCTGCGGGCCCCGGCAGTGCCCGTGCTGCAGAGGAGCCGCCTGGCTGGGGGAGCAGGCGGGAGGGAGGGTCCAGCTCCCGCCGAGCAGCGAGGATAAAGTTTCACCCGGCTGGCGACAAGGGTGACACGGACATGCGGGATCTGCTTCCCAGTTGCCTGGCAGAGGCCTCCCAAGCTGCAGCGTTCTCCGCTTGGGTTTAAGAAATCAATTTTCCAGGGGTTCCCATTTCGTGTGATTCAGAGCAGCAACTGGATACACGGTTGGATTCCCACATGCATGGGAATAACCTCGCTGCATGAGATGGCAGAAGGAGAAGTTACTGCTCTCAGTGCAAATCAAAACTCCGATCAAATTAATAGTGTGTAACATTTTACCTCAAGTAAACATTTTTTTTTTCTCTGGATAAGAGGTCAAGCTATTTAAATCTCGTATGATTTTTTTTCCTTTTTCCTCAGCAACAACCGTATGGGAAGGCCTGAAAGGTTGGAAGGGATTTACAGGGATTGTGTTTCCTATGGAATCTGCACAAAGTGATACAGAGACAAAGGAAAAGCCAGTGGTGGGAAAGTAAAGAAAGAATATCTTTAGAAGAGTTGATACCAAAGAATGGAGTAAAATCATAGAATCACAGAAGGGTTTGGATTGGAAGGGATCTTCAACATCATTAATTCCAAACCCCTGCCATCAGCAGGGACACCTTTGGCTAGACCAGGTTGCTCAAAGCCCCATTCAACCTGGCCTGGAACATTTCCAAGGATGGGGCAGCCACAGCCCATGTTGAACAAACTGTTCCAGCACCTCACCATCCTCACAGTAAAGAATTTCTTTCTAAGATCTAATCTAACCCTGCCCTCTGTCAGTTTGAGGCCATTCCTCCTGTCCTGTCCCTCCATGCCCTTGTCAGAAGTCACTCTCCGGTTCTCTAGGAGCCACTTTAGGCACTAGAAGGGGCTCAAGGTCCCCCCAGAGCCTTCTCTTCTCCAGGCTGCACAACCCCAGATCTCTCAGCCTGTCTCCATAGCAGAGGTGCCCCAGCCCTCAGAGCATCTCTGTGGCCTCTTCTGTACTTGCTTCAGCAGGTCCATGTCTTTCCTGTGCTGAGGACCCCAGAGCTGGACACAGGGCTCCAGATGGGGTCTCACCGGAGCAGAGCAGAGGGGGAGAATCCCCTCCCTTAGCCTGCTGCCCACTCTGCTGGGGATGCAGCCCAGGATGAGATTTGCTTTCTGGGCTGCCAGTGCACAGTGCTGGCTCATGTCCAGCTTTTCATCCACGAGAACCCCCAAGTCCTTTTCCACAGAGTTGCTCTCAATGGCTTCTTCTCTCAGTCTGTTCTCAGATCTGGGGTTGCTCTGACCCAGGTGCAGAACCTTGCACTTGAACTTCTTGAAATTCATAAGGTTCTCATGGGCCTGTTCCATCTGTGCCTTAGTTTTCCTGATCCCACCCCTACACATCTGAATCCCTGTACTCTTCCCAGCTCACCTGTCACTGCTTCCACTGGCTGTGCATTTCCTTCTTACTCCTCAGTTTGAGGAGCAGATCCTTGCTCAGCCATGCTGGTTTCCAACCTGCCTTGCTTGATTTCTTACACATTGGGTGTTCAAGCAATGGGAGGCAGCAATAATAGGGATAAAAGGTGTCAAAGGCAGGCTCTTTGTAGCAGCAAACCCAACGATGTTGCTGTTAAGCTGGTGGGATATGAGGATAAGCATATATGTACTGGGGCAGAGCCAGCACAGGTTTTGGCAAGAGAAATTATAACTCACAAAATCTACCACAATCCTTGATGGAGCCAAAGATGTGGTGGAGAAGAGAGATCTAATGGATGTAACAGATATTGATTTCCTAAAGGCTCTGACAAATCCTTCGTCAAAGTAGTCTGAAAGGAGTAAGGAGCCATGAAAAAATAATTCAGTGGTTTATAGACAGAAACCAGAAAGGCCAGACTGGGGTGGTCAGTCTCCACAGTGGAGAGATGACCAGGGGAGTTTCATGGAGATCTGAGCAGGAGTCTGTGTTGCTCAGCACCTTCATCAATGTTGCAGAAGTGAGAGTGGGTAGGGAGGTGGAGATGGTTACTGATGATGCTGAGCTGCTTGGAAGGGCTGATGGAACCAAAACGCAGCAGGATCTCGGGACACTCAACGACAAAATGACAGATGAAATTCAGTGGAGACAAATTTAAGTGATGAGCCTCACAGGGAGCCCTCCTAACGTTGTGCACACAGTGATGGGCTCTGAACTGACTACCACTCCACAGGAAAAGGATCCCAGGTTATAACAAGGAATTTGATGAAAGCATCAACTCATTGCTGAGCAGCAGTGAAGAAAGCAAATAGAAGGGTAGGAGTTTGTGAGGAAAGAGGAAAAGCTACAGTCCAAATTCCTGGTTTGCTCACCTCTTGAATACTGTGAGCAGTTCTGGTCTCTGTTCTCACCAAAGAACTAGTGATCAAAGATATGGACCATTTTTCACTGAGGTAACTGTCTAGGTCCAGACTATTCAATACAGCATTTCTATACAAGCCTTGAGCACAGGAAGTCCTGAAGCTTGCAGCTTGCTGCAGGCTTGGAGAGTTATGGGAAAATATCTCTGAACACTTCTCATACCCTTGGCTTATCATACACCATTGGCTATGAGAGAGAGAAGGCCGGGCAGCACCACTTTTCTTAGGCTCTTGCATTCATCTTTTTTCCTCCACAAAATGCCTTCCTGGGACTTTCCTTCCCACTCCCCTCCTCAAGGACTGAAGTTAACCATGTAGGGGTGGTTTGATATGGAAGCTCCCAGCCTGGGCAAGCAGCTGCATAATGGTTGGCATCTGGAATTGCATCTTCCTCGTGGAAAGGGCTCAGCCATTTTCTTGTAATTGCCTCCTCGGAGCTTGTTTGGAGGCTGCTTATCAAGTCCCATTGTGTTGCTTTCCTGCTTGTTTTTCCAACAGCCGCCTATTAAATTAAGCTCCTGTATTCAGGCAGGAAAACCCAATAACCAGCTGCCCAGAGCCTCTCTGGATAAGTAGGACACATGCAATAGTCATCGCATAAGACTGACGAGCATCCGTCCCTGAGAAGGGGAGAGCGTGGGTACCAAGCCTGCCTGGAGAATAATCCCTGTAATGCCTTGTAACAGGAGGGGTTTGATAGGGTTTTTTCATTGGATGAAAAACTAAACCAGGACTTTCTCTGAGCTGAGGGAAAGAAAATGGGTTTCTTGTTCTAAATCTGTAAGAATGTACTCGGTATTGTTCATCGTTAGCTGCTCACTAGACCCTGTAAATGTTCTCTGAGATCAATCCGTGTCAGATCAATATTGTCTTATCCCAGGGGGGGAGTTTTTATGTGTCTGCTCCGGGGAAACTTAAAAGGACACTCTTGGTTCAGCTGAGAGTAATGGAATATGGAACCCACCCCCTTACAAAAATTAAATAAAATTTATTTTGGAGGAAAAAAAGCCCTCTCTTCTTGAGGTCATAGTCTTTGATGTTGTACAGATGACCTGCTCGGCAGAAAAATGGGCTGTAGCTTTTATTTAATTGTTTTGGTCTAAGCTGAAGACTCGCACCAAATGAACAAAACCCCCCTGTGAGCTGCCACCACCATCCCAATCCACTGGAGTTCATGGGAAGATTTCCGTCGGCTGCAATCAGGGCTGGTTTTGGCTCCAAGGTAGGAGACAGCGTTATGCTTTTTGCTCTTTGAAATGAGGTTTTCAGAGTGTGTAGGTGGCCTTTTGGGGCTCTGTATCTGAACTGGGAGGTTCTGCATGAAAAACAAACCTCACCCTAAGCCAGCATTATCTCCAACAGCGCTGAGCCCAATCTCACCCCAGGATTCACATCAGCTCCCTGATGCTGGCAGGGGGAGGTGAAGCTTTGGCGTAATGTTCCATAGCCTCAAAAGGGAAAATAAAGGCATTCCCAAGGCGGGACTCAGCCGTGCCTGTGGTGGCTGGGAGTGTTAGCAAAGACTCAGTGGATTTAGGCCCTGATTCTGCAAAGTCCTTAAGCTTGTAAGGAATTTGTAATTTGCTTGTAAGCAAATTCCCATCCGCTTCAGTGGCATTTAATCACATGCACATAAGTGCTTTATGGTGTACCGGGGAGTTGTACCTTGGTGGAGGTGGGGATACTGAGCCCAAGCACCTAAATTATTTTCCAGAGTGTTCAGAGAAGGGCAGAATTGTGGAATCATGTCACAGAATCTGAGAATGATTTGAGTTGGAAGGGATCTTAAAGATCATCTATTTTCAACCTCACTGTCATGGGCAGGGACACCTTCCACTAGACCAGGTTGCTCAGAGCCCCATCCAGCCTGGCCTTCTGAGAAATAAAATATATAAGAAATAATTAGAGAGCATATTGTGAGACTTCTTGCAAACAGCTACTGCTTCTAGTGAGGTTTTGCTCCAGACCTGCCTGTCCAAGCCCACTCTCTGCTGGGAGATGCTGGGAGAGCATGCCCTCTGCCAGCTGCTTCCCCTGAAAAAACACCATGTCCTGTGGGGACAGGATGACTCAGATGAGTGGCAGAGAGATATAAATCACTTGGAGGCCTGCTGGGAGTGTAGGAAGTCATTAATAATCTCAGTGCCTTGGCCAGGGCCTTCCACCCCATGCCTCACTGCGCTCCTGTGGTTGCCTTCCTCCCCTTTCCACTGCTTCCTGCAGCTGCCAGAAGCACTTTGTGCTTCCCTTGCCATCCATCCTCCTGGCTGTCTCCCATGAGATGCTGCATGTGTGGCCATGCCCTGGTTTGGATCATCTTGCTGGTACCTGGCCTGTCTTTGGCAGGCCCCTGACACATAAATCCTGATTGCTCACGAAGCCAAGGGCAAATCTTCCTCCCTGGATCCTCCTGCCAGTGCTGGGCTTCACCCACAGTCTTGTGCCAGCCTCAGATGCTGGGTCTGGGGGAAAATGTGTTGTTCAGGGTGGGTTGAGGGTTCTATCTCTTCCCCCCTAGACTCCACGACCCTGTTAGGAAACAAGCCATTCCTGATTAGGGATCTGTAACTTTGCCCGGGTCCTTTTTCTCCTCCCTGTTCCTAGAGATGACTTTTCTTGCACTGAATTGCTATAGGAGGTACCAAACAAACAAACCAATAAAAATCCATAAAAAAGCCCAAAACCCCAAACAAACAAAAAAAATCCACAAAGAAACCCCAAACAAAACACACGAACAAACAAAAACAACAACAAAACCCTAAAAGAAAACAAACAAAAAATATTTCAAGGTAGACAGAGCGAATTCTCAATGGATGAACAATCAGTACCCCGATATCTTCCTTACACCCATGGATATTTATCTCCTGAGAGCAGGGAAAGAGGTAGGATGAAGGGTAGAAGTCAGGGAAGAGATGAAGCAGGAGGAAGAGGAGCAAAGGGGTGGTAGGGGGTGTAAATCAGTGCCTCTCTCTCAAGGCCAGAGATTGCTGCAGATTTACACCAGCTGTTGCTGGGACTGTCAGAGAAGGGTTTAACAGGGATGCGTGCACAAACAGCCTACAGAGAGAGCTGCTTTTATTTGTTCACATCTAGCAGGGGTTGAATTTATAGCCTTTGCAGAGAGGCCAGCAAAAAAACAGAGCATCACTTAAATCCCACTTAAAACCTCAGATTAAGGCTTTGCAGGAAGGGAGAACGAGGAGGTAGAAATGACCTGGCCAGATTCTGGCTCCATTGCTTGGGAGATTGGGCTACAAACCCACCTGGCAACAGCGACCAGGGAGTCAAGTGAGGCTGTTGCCTTATCAGTAGAGCATCCTTTGCTCCAGAGCTGGAGCAGAGGCAGAATGAGGAAGTGCCAAGTCACCTTATGCTCATGAGGAGTCTCCATCCTCTTACTGGAGCATAAAACAGTTGAGCTCCAGGTTACCAGGAGCGTCTCAGCCCAATTCTGCCATCCATTAGGGACGGGAACTTATCCACGGGTAATTAGGAGCCCTCATCAAGGGCCTAGCAGCATTTGGAATATCTTAATCCTCTTGATCTTTGATATTATCCAGTTTTCTAAGCACCTATCTTACTTTTGCATGACACCTAAGCCAATTCTTGGCAGAATTTGTCCAAAGTGACTCAGTCAAGGTCACACACGGAGTCTGTGGTCAACCTGGGAATGGCTCCCAGATACCCCAAGTCCTGGCCGAGCACATTAAATCACAAGACCATTTCTGTCTTGCTCACTATTTTGGTCACCCTGATTTGTCCTGCATCATTAAATTTTTACAGCCACTGACTCCAGATGACTTAAAGTTTGTGCCTCCTGTCTCCAGTAACTGCAGAGCTAAGGGGTTTTGTTCCTCGCAGCACAAGGGCTGGAATGTGAAGACTCAGCGACCAGCACAGGCAGGAACATTTCCCCCATCCCTGACAGCTGTGTAACTGGACATACGTGCTCCCAGTGTCTTTCGGAGCATCAGTGTGGCTTTTACAGGTCCTGGTGGAGCATTTCTTTCTGATAAGAAGAATTCAGGACAGATCTGTTACAAGACTTAAATAATGATGTTACACTCAGCAAAGTAGCAGAGCTCTGTTGCAGCCCTGTCCAGAGATCATATCCTGCATGGACGGAGCAAGCACAGCACTGCTCCAGCCTCCCTGCTCCATCATTGGGCACTCCTGGGGTGACATCAGTGCCCTGAGATAATCTCTCTTGACTGGCTGTATTTTGCTTACAGGTTTTCCCTCGAGGGCTTCGAGTTGCTCTCTGGTTGCAGTTTCTCTGCTGTGAGGACTTTTCGTAGGCTCTTGTTCCTTTTTCCATGGCACCACCCCATGCTCCACCCCAGGGTCTCTGTGCAGCTGTGGCTCCATCAGCTGCTACAGCCACTGTGCTGGGAGTGTTTGCGATGGGGAAGATATTGCAGCCACCTCTGGTTGACCTGGGCTGTACCTGCAGGAATAGCCCTACTGGAAAGGTTTCCTGGCTGGGCATGGGGTTGGACACTGCAGGACAGGTGTTTTCTTTCCTCTGCTCAGCCTTTTCTCTGATTGCCCAAGCAGACAAACCTCTCCTCCTCCTTCATCTGCCTTGCAATAATTTAGGCCCATGCACTCGTAGCTGGGGGATATCTCGGTGATATCTTTAGATACTGATGTCCTCAGTATCTAAAAGCTGTCCATGGCTGGTGCTGCTCAGAGGTCTCAGACTCAGGTTGCAGCCTTGGGAGTGCACCACCTCCCTGGCACAGGAGAAGCCACTGGCAGTGTGGGGATGAGGAGCTGGGGGCTGTAGGAGACACATGGAAGTAGTAGCAGCCTCTCTGCATCACTGCCCCAGCAACAGGTTGGTCCCAGCCATGCCCTCACTGCCCCGGATTGCTGGTGGCAAAAGGGTGTTACCAAACTAACAGAGAGGGAAATCATGGTCACAGCAACAGCAAGAGGGACCTCCCCACTTGCAACCTCCTTAGTCACAGCTGGATTACTAACCCCATTTTTATATTTTCCATGGGGGTGGCATGAGTAAGAGCTGACTCCTAGTGATGGCTGTTACCTCAAGAAACCCTCAAGGAGAGAAATGCTGACAGGACTATCAGGCTTGTTTAGGTTTCAGGCCACATCAGGAGAGCTGTGCTAGGAGCCGGATGGTGACACAGGTACAGGACAGAGCCAGCCCAGAGGGGCCAGGATGGAGAGAGCTACCCCAAGCATCCCCCAAGGCAGTATCACTAGGAGGGGATGGGCATGCATTGCTCAGCCTTTTCCATCATCTCTGCAACACCTCAGTCCTTCTAGAGATTATATTCAAGACATGGACTTGCCTTGGAGAAGAGCCCCCAGCCCCTGCAGCAAACCTGGTCTGTTCATGGCTCTCCCCATTTTGACTGATGCTGAGATGCGGGTGAGATCAGGCCTTGGGAGCATTTTAACATCTCCCAGATGCTGTCTTATGTGTAAGGGACAGTGCAAATGATGAGCATAGGTTACAGGTTTCAGGGCTCAAACACAGGCCAAGTCTCACATGTTTCCTGCAGCTCCCAGCCATGGGTATCCCAGCAGCCCCAAGATCCTGGCTCCAGCCTCCCCGCAGCTGGCTGGGCGGTTGCAGTGCAGGAGCAGGAGATGGCAGCCCCCCAGCAGCCTCCAGGGTTGAAGTCAGGGTTTGCACCCAGACCCTGGGGCGACTCCCCTCCCTGTGGAGAGCCGGGAAGGGGAGGGATGGGGAAGAAGATCTTTCCCACTTGGGTTGAGCCGATGGGAACGAAACCTTGCTCCCTCAGCCCTGATTGCCGAGGCGGTGGGAATCTGAGCTCAGCCCCTAGGCGACTTAATGGGCTTTTAAAAAACCCCTTTGTATTGGATCCATTCTTCTACCCAAAGCTTGCTGGCCCCGCTCCAAGGGGAAACCTTTGATTCTGCAAATACACCACAATTATCATCCCGAGGAGTCTCAGCTATCAGGCTCCCCCGCCCCCAAAAGATCAGCAGGATGCCGGAGAGGTGCTTAAATCATTCCATCCCAAGAAAGCCTTGGGCTGTAACAGCTTCCCCGTTGCTCGGAAAAAGCCACCCCTCTCCCAACAGCCTGGCTCCATTTTTCTTCCAGTGATACGGTCGCTAGTGGAGGCAGGGCGGGCAGCGCTGCGGAAACCAGGCCACCGGGCTTCCCGGCGATTTCATCAGTCCTGGGACCCGGCTGGCGGAGATTTATGGGCTCGCAAGAATCTCGCCTTGGAGTTATCTCCCCCTCCCTGCTTTTTATGGCCGTGCAGATAGAGATTCAGCGATAGAGCCCTGCTGGGCACCATAACAAGCTCGCTCTGTTTGACAGTTGCAAATATTTTTCTCCAACACTGCACAGGTCCATGTGCACGGGCTGCTCTCCCAGAGTCGCCAACACCCAGCACCGGGAAACTCGGCGTGGGGGAGCCCAAAACCAAAAGCTTGCCAAGCACGGCATCCACTCCCATCCTATTCTTTGCTCACGTCTCCCCTAAGCTCTCCCATCTCCTCAAGGTAGGTTTCTATTCCTTTTAAATTGCTGGGTTGTTGTTTTGTTTTTTTTTTTTTTTTTTCAGAAGTATTTTTATTTTCTTCAGTTTATAAAAGTCCTGCCCTTCTGCAGTTCTCTCCACTCCAATGCTGGGATTTTTGAAGGGAATTTAGGGGAGTTAGGTGCTCCACTTCCAGCAGGAACCCAGCTCTTCTTTCCTTGCAGAAATCCCCCTTTAAACAGGTCGTCAGTACTTTTCTGCAGCTGTTTTTCTTAGTAGTCTAAATAAAGCTTTCAAGTTATGACTCCTTGATGTGAGGCCAGATTCAGAGGTTGTCAGTTCCTTTGTGTATCCTCAACTTGTCCGGGGGTGTTTTATTTTGGGATGGCTGCTTGCTTTCGGGGCTTGCTGCAGAGCTGTGCATTTAGCAGCCCCCTCCTGCCTCGTTCTCCTGCTCGCCAGTGACAGTGTAAGCTCCAAGCACCAACCTGAGTTTGGCCCCTGCAAATCCCTTGCACTGTGCCTGCCTTTCTGCAAGGCCGAAGGATTTTGCAAGCAGGAATTTGCTCTGGCCATGGGTTCCCCCTGAGCCATTGCAGGAGCCCCAGGGAAAGGTGCTTCACTCTGGCTGAGCAGCCAGAGCCAGTGTCCTTCCCCAGCTGCAGTCACAGCCCTCACGGCCCTGGGACACAGATGAAGTTTCTTGCTCATGGAAATTAATTTTATGGCAAAGTCTGGTCCCCTTTGGTAACACACAGGTATTGTCATGTGGATCCAGCAGAGGCTGAAATGATGTGGCATCGCTTTTGGGGATTGCATTCCAATCCTGCTCAATATGCTCCATGGCCATGTCCCACTTGCTTGGTCTCACTGGTGTGGCCAATCCATCCAGTTCCCCAGGCCAGCCCAAGATGAAGGCTATGGGAGCACAGGAGGCTGAGCCAGCTCTGCCCCCAGGAGAAATGTGGACCCACAGCTTAGGGACCAACACAGCTCACCCCAGAAATCTGTCAGCAAGCAACAGGCTGAAGCCAAAAATCCACTCCTATCCTTTATCAAAACCACTGCTGCTTACTTAGGATGCTCCAGGCATGATTCAACGCTCATTATCTTCATTGGGCTGGAGATTAGGCTGCAATCTTTCCAGATAATAGTTTTATTAGCTATCTTTTTACATTATTTATTTGCACTGAGTTCAGAACACTCAAAGCTTTCACTGGAACAGTAACACCAGTCCAGCAGACAACATCTTATGCTGTGCTTTCTTGCAGTAGCAAAGATCCTGCGTAGAAGGAGCGATCCCAGGCCAAACGTGCTCTTGCCAACAAAGTTTGTTTGGCTCAAGCAAGCTGTAGGTGTTATGGGTGCCCCACCAGCTGCTAATAGTGGGGAAAGGTCATTTCCTAGGGCTTCGGCACAGGCAATGGACTGTTGTGTCCCATTACCTGCTGCGCTGGGCTCTGCCAGGGCTACTCCCAGCCAAGGGACAACCAACATCCATAGCACGGCTCACCTGGGGCTTTTTCTTGAGCTCCCATGACCCATCTGCCCACAGTCATCCATCCTGCCCCAACACAAGCTGGCACCAACCCTCTTTTGGCTGGGACAAGATTGCATTCTCCCTCCCTCCCTCTCCCCTGAAGCAAGGCCTGGAAAAGAAATTAGACTGCACTAATTACTGATTTAATGATAATTGCATGGGCTACTGGCTTTGGCCCTGGTCATCAGCCAAGACAGCACATGGGCCACTGCAAACCTGTGGCAGTCCAGAGTACTAACCCTGGGTATGAGGGCTGGCTGGAGTTGGCCCTGGAAAGGGCTGCCTGGGAGGTCCCTGCAGTGCGTGCTGGCGATGTTACCCAGCCCAGATTTTCCTCTGACTTCATGTCAGTGCAGAGGATGACTGTGGGGGATGATGTGTCCATTCACCTTTGCCCTGTCCTTAATGACCTTGTCATGAAAACCAGGAACTGACAACATGACCCTCTGGACAACCAGATCCTCTCTGGGACGCAAGGCACTTTTTTGGTGCAGGGCACTCAACTTTCTCCATTTCTTTCTGAATGACTCTCTTCACAACCACAGCTGCCTACCATCCTCTTAGCATACCTACTAGTCTGGGTTAAAGGGATTCACATGGGTGTGGTTGTTTTTTTGGCTCACATTCTCCCTATTAGCTCTTGGACTGCTGGTTGCTTATTGCTTCTGGAGCTGAGCACTGCCCTGCATGACACCCGACGTGCTCCTTAGGGAGGGTGCTCCAGGAATGTCCTACCACCCACCTGAGTTCAGTGAGTACAGAAGCAGTGCTGGGGACAGGCTCAACAACATGCATGGTTTTGATAGCCCCAAATGTCCCCATTCTCTCCAGTTCATTCCTGGAAGAGGGGTTCCCACTCGGGGAGGGACCACTTGTGACATACCCACCACACAGGTGCTGCCGCTCCCCAGTAAACCTGGCAGATCCTGTGGTCCAGCTTTGATATGTATTTCTTTGCTATTTGAAACAATCTCTCATGGAAGAGCTTGGACTGGAGGCTGTATATAAAAGCTGCTGTTGTTTTTATTGGGCTACCATCCGTCTGTTTATAACGCAGATGCCCTGAGTGATTCTGCTGCTGGGAAGCGGAGGTGAAGAGGCTCCTTTGGATGTGCTCAGAAATCATCTCCACATCCAGGACTGCTTTTAAAGATGTTTAACATCATTCATCTTCCAAGCCTTTCAAAGCACTGCCACATCTCTGGGGTTTGGTATAAACACTCAGCTGCAGAGGACGTGAGAGAGAGAGTGGGGCAGGCGGTGCAGTTACAAGATGTCCTGCGTCAGAAGTGGTGCAATTTGTAGCTGCTTGGAAACGCCCTGGCAGAGAAATAGGGAATCTGGGAGACGCACCTCTCCGCTCCTGGCCCAGTCCAGAGGCAGTCTGTCAGCCCCAGAGCACAGGGACGAAGCACTAATGGAGCTACAATAGAGAATGTGCTCTTTTGCTTGCTCTTTGTCTGGAAGAAGCTCTGGATAATATTTCCTTGTCTGTTCCTCTTCAAAATCCCAGTTCCAGCTTTCTGAAGCTGCCAGCAATGTACTACCCTTGGCTCTGCCTCTAACTGAAGCTCTAGTCTGTCAGGAAAGGCTAAGTTTGTCCCTTCTTTTGAACTACAGAAGGGGAGTCTCCATCCCTCTCCCCACGTGTGGTACACCTGCCTACATCCCACCTTGGACTCTTCTACCCAACAGCCACTGCCAACACCCAGCACAGCTCCATCTGCTCCACCTCTCTCCCATACCCATCCTTTTGCTATCGGGACATACCTTCCCTGGCAGATGTCCAGGGAGGCTGCACAGCAGCACAGAGAGAGTCCTGGTTCCCTTTATGCCTCCTGCAGCCGTGGCTCCTGGGACTCAGACTGCAACTAGATGACTTGCCCAAGACGAAGGAGTGGGTCAGTGTCAGAGGAGGGATGTGGACATCCCTCCCTGTGCTGTGCCTCCAACCTGGCCTCATTCTGTGTGAAAAGCACACAAACCAGACATTCAACTTACCACGTCTTTGCACAAGGCCGGCCACGGCCAGGGCTGCCAGGGAATTATCAGATGCTCTTGTGGCTCTGCAGGGAAGCCAGGATTCTAAGGGAAGGGTTACTGATTGCGTTTGGCCCTGGGGAGGTGTGTTGGACAAACTGCTGTATAATCACTGCACAATCCAGCTTGCAGAACAGCAGAGTAATATTTTTTCTCTTATCATCGCGGAGCTTTGGAGGCTCTTATTTGATCTCCTTTATCCATGTGAATGTGTTCAAGAATGCAGCAGCCTCTGCCTGCAGAATAGCTGCTATTGTTCCCTTTGTTCATGTGTCTGGGCTGTTCCTCAGCCTCCTCTCTCCCTTCCTGCAAAGAGAAACACTCTGCATGGTCAAAAAGTATCTTTACAACTTGATCTTAGATATGAACTCAGCCATGGGAAAGGCAGAGGGCATATTTTCCTGAATATTACAGCTTTTTACGATCCAGAGGGGAGCATGGTGAAAGGTACCTTGAGCTCACATAGTGAATTAGCTGCTTTAAACTTCAACCAGGATCTACTCACCCATGCCCACTGCAAGCTGCTCAGAACCAATGCTGAAAATAGATGGCATTGGACTGGACATTTTTGGCTGATCTATCTGTTCCTCCTGAAGTACTGACCCTTTTAGTTTGAATAAATCCACAGTAACAAAGCAAATCAGCTTGGAAGAGAAACAAAGAATCTGAAGGCCATGAGAAACACAGATCTGCATTTCAATTTTTTATCCTGCTTTTTTTTCTGATACAAAAGCTTTTACATGTCTTCATGCTGAAAACAGGCTGGAATTGACTTAGATATTAAACGTATTTAACTAAGAGACTTTCTTTTGTGAGTGTGGAACTGAATTCAGTCCTTTTCAAAACCAGGCCTCCAGCTTTGCAATAATGTCTCTCTGATTTCTAGATCAGCCCTTTCCACTTCTCCTTTCAGACAGGTCTGTGGTAGATTATCCTAACACAATCTTTACACCCTGTCAAGTGCACAGTTTCAAAACAAACCTCAGCTCCCTCTGAAAACCCATCTCCTCTTCATCGCCCTCATGGAGAACCTGTAGGAAGATGTCAAATTACACAAACGAGAACTTCGGCACAGCCAGGTTAGATCAGGTCGAGTTAGTCATCAAAGCTACAGGCTGGAGGTTGCTAATCTATTGGTGACTTCCAAGCAAATTATTTTTATTTTCTGTTTACAAAATAAGAGAATTGAGATTATTGGTTAGGCCTTGAGGTGCAATGCATCACCAGCTGTGGTAAAACAAAGATGATGCAGAGCTTGCTTGTCCACCGAGGAAGGTGTGCTCCTTCATTAAGCCTGAGTCATCACTTCCATTAGGAGCAGGATGGAAGGACGGCACCAGAGCCACTGGCTGCTGCCACAGGGCTGCTGGCAGTGGCCAGAACCTGCTGAGAGCCTGATCCTGCACTGCCTGTGGCACACACACACACACAACTGGTGAGACAGGTTGGAAATCACTGGTTCAAGGCTGGATGTGTGCTTTGGCTTTCCCACCTGCCTCACTGGGAACTCCTTTAAAAATCCTTGCTGGGAATTGCTCTTCCGACTGAACTTATGTGGGCTGGAGGCCAAATATTTATTCATTTTTTTTAGGTCTTGTTACTTTTTTTTGCACTGAATTAAGCAGAGGAAATCACTTACTGCTGTTCAAGTCTCATGGATGTGCTGTGCTGTTAATCTCAGACTTCATAAATTGTAACTTAAGCTTCCTCAAATCACAACATTTGTATTTGTTTATTTTTTAAACAAGAGAAGTTGGCTCTTTTCATTGGGGTTTTGTGCTTTCAGAATATGACATGACTTTTTCTTCCCTCCACATGTAGCAGCAGGAACAACCCCTTCTGCAAAAATTACAACCTATGACACAATTGCCTGACTCCAGAAACAGGAATTTAGAAAAACACCTCCTTCCTAAAGACCCAAATGAAACCTTTTAACATGGGCAGTGAAGGTGGGAGCAGCCCAAGGACCAAGTTCTTTCTACCCTGATCTCATTGTTTTTAGGAGAGGACTCTGAGACTGCCTTTGCTGAGCACCCATTATTTGATCTGCAGACTGAGGAGAAAAAAAACCATCCAAAGAGCAGCTTATTTTCAGTGTGGCATCTCCTCTGCCTTGTGGAGTGCAGAAAGCAGTAAAACCCTCCCACCCAGCACTTCTATTTTCATGCAATGTCAGTGTGAACAATCCCCCAAGAGAGCTCCGAGTGTCTCTTTCCTCTGCTCAGCTCACAAAGCAAGAGCAAAGAACAAACCTCCTTTCCTGTCCCTCCTACCTCCCTGAATCCCTCCTCATTAAGGAAAGAAAAGGTCAATATTGGCAGTGTTGAAATGAAGCACAAGGACCCAACCACCTCCTGCGCCTGGTGCGGGGCGTGGAAAGAGCCAAGCGTGAACCAACATTTTCCAGAGCCTCCATCAGCTCAGGGGGCTGTTTTGGCTTGCCAGTGTGCAAGGAAGGAGGCTGACTTCAGGAAGCAATTTGCAATCAGGCCCTTAGGAGACTAGGGGAGGGGAAAAAAAAGCATCTGTGAGTGGGTCATAGGTTGGCCTCAGACAGAGGTTTGAAAAGTGTCTGGCAACTTGGGAAATTCAAAAGGTGGTGGGCAACCCCCACCAGGAGGATGCTGAGGAAATCTGAGGCTTGCCACACCGGAGGGCCCTTAGTGAGACTTCCCATCTTGGCCTAAGGCACCTGCTCCCCTCTTTGCAGCATCTATTCAGCAACATATCCATGCAGGAAAGCTGCCACATGGGCCTGTGTTGTTCTCAGCATGAGCTCATCTTCTCAAATGCGATGTAAGGAGCTGATGTTTCCCACTCCACCATGTTACCACCCACCTTTTCTCCCTACATCTGTCTGCTGCCTCTCCATAGGTTCATCTCCATGGCCTGGTAGGTGCTCTCCTGGCCAAGCATGGATTTGGTCAATGGTGTCCGTCTTGCTCCACTTTCATCCCACCACCTTCATGTTTCCTCCTGTGCTGCCTTTTACTCTTCCCATTACCACATCATCACCCTCTTTGAGTCGTGCCTGCAGTGATGGTTGCAGAGATCAAAGCTGGTACTGGCACCCAAGGCATTGAGGCTGTACTCTCATGGTGAGTAAACTCTCCTGTATCCTTGTGTTTTTCTCTCTGTCCGTCTCCATCCACTATCCACCTCTGCTCTCAAATCCCCAGGCACTCTGGGTAGAGGGAGATGCTCTTTGGTCTGTGTGTATCCATCATCACTTACAGTGCTGTCCTGGGCACATTGTGACAGGTATTGCCTAAGCCTGGGTGAAAAAGAGGGGCCAAAGCCCCCTGGGACCAGCATCGCAATGAACAGCCTGTATGCTGCAAAATGAGCAGGGCTGGAAGGTTTAAATGTACCCAGAACTTTGCAAAAAATACTGTTGTGTGAAAAATAAGAATATTTCCCTTTTCTTGCCCTTATTTGGTATCAAACCAAGTGTTTGGACACCCTGACTTTTCCCTAGGAATAGAAAATTTGATTTTTGACCAACATCTCACAATCTTAAATTTGTTTTAGAAGGAACTTCTTTTTTTACCTTTTTTTTTCCTTATACAGCTAAAACAGACGTAATTGCTATACCCCCCAAATGCTCCTTTCTTGTGTATCAATGCAAGATATTTACCTTGGCCAGCCAGGTACAACAGTGCCCAAGGGAAGCTGAATTAAGCCCTGATGATGACTTACAGTGCCTAACACTTCCCAAGAACAATCACAGTGATTTATGACCGCTGACATGACAAAGATTTTGTCTGGTAGTGAGAAGTGATGGCTGATGTCCCTCTAAATACTTATCATTTCTGGCAGCTTAATTGAACCCCGTTAACAGATGCAACAAAACTGAGAAACATTTCTCCTCCTAGGAGTCCTCACTGGACCAGCAAAGCTTCCCTGTTTTCCTTTGAAGTTAGAGGGTGCAGAAATGATCTTCCTAAAAGAAATATGCTACCAAACGAGTAAATTATTCCATATTTGATTTTAGGACACCCTGGCAGGAGAGCAACCTCCCTTGATGGATGGTAGAGAAGGGACCCTTGGAGAGTTGCTGCAGTTTTCTACTGTGGATTGATGTATCCCTCATTCACCATGCAAAGGACTTGGGCTTGAGTCCAACTTGGAGCTTTGCC
Source organism: Pseudopipra pipra (assembly GCF_036250125.1). Classification (NCBI taxonomy): domain Eukaryota; kingdom Metazoa; phylum Chordata; class Aves; order Passeriformes; family Pipridae; genus Pseudopipra; species Pseudopipra pipra. The sequence goes on from NC_087554.1 coordinate 60,437,724, forward strand.
CTCCTCTTGGGGATTTTGGAGCTCTTCAGACCAGTTGAGCAAAACCCCCGATAACTGTGACAGCAAAGGCATCCAGCCCTGGCCTGCGAGGTGTTTTGGGAGCAGCTCTGCAACACAGGAGCTGTGGCGGATGGAAGGGAGGAATCCAGGCGTTTCTGGCAGGCTTGCAGGCAGCTGGGAGTTGTGCAGGAGATCCCATTTTCCCTGGAGGGTGGCTGGAGCACTGCAGGAGGGCAGTGTTTGCTCAGCACCCAAGAGAGCAGCAAACCCAAGGCCACTGGAGGCAGGTGGAGGGAGAAAGCTCCCACTTCAAAGCTTCTATGTGCAGGAGGAGGCTAAAATGTGGGAGATAGTTTTTATAAGGGTTCATCCACAGCAGCAACAGACACCTGTGGCCTGGAGCAACTTTTAGGAAAGATAAAAAGAGCGTGTACTCTTGCAGCAGCTGAGCTGTGCTAGCCTCTCATCTGACTTCATGCACCAGGGTGTTATCTTTTTCTCGGGAAAGCCAGGGAACTGGGTAGAATTTAAATTATACCCCAGAGAAGCTGGCTTGCTTCTCTGACAGAGGTCATAATGAGGGAGTCGGGATTCCAGTTATAGCTCGGCACAGCAGATGTAGCTAGTTTTGCAGATGATAAAAATACAGCCTTGTCTCAGGAATGCTGCAGAAGTGAGGCACGCGTGTGGTTGGCTGCTTTTTTTTTTTTTCCAGAGCTGTTGTTTAACTCTGGCTGTACTGTACAATAGTTGTTCCCATTGGGAAATCAATATTTACAGAGCAAACAGCAATGAGATGTGGGCTGGGTGCCATCCAAGCATGCAGCAGGACCTGCTCCGTCGAATCCCTGCACCTCAAACTGTGGAAAATGCTACTCATCTCTTTTTTGGGGTAGGATTAGTTTTTCACTACCAGTGATGAATACTATTTTATTTTTACTCCCCTCTGCATGCTTTCCACGGCCTGCTTGCAAGGAAGGAGACAGCCACTGAAATATGGGAAACTACACTTTATACTCTCCTCTATCAGGCACAACTCACCTCTTCTGATAAGAATTCAGGGCTTGATGCACAGAATTAGCCACCCACTCCAAATGAAAGCAATTCCAATCTTGTTCCATAATTTCCATGAGACCAAGTTGCTCAGGGCCCCATCCAACCTGGCCTTGAACACTTCCAGGGATGGAAGTATTCCAGGGATCTCCTTAGGGCTCCTGCAACTCCACAGCCTACAGAGACTTTCACCAGGAGGACAAACACTGCCCTTGCAAGGAGCAGGTCATTGCTGGGGTGAGGCTTGGCTGGGACCAGCACAAACCTGGCGATGTGGACTTGGTGCTTCCCTGCTCCACAAGGCATTGCCAGTGGAGGAATGCACTACAGGCAGAGTGGCAATGCCAGTCTCACCTTACCTGGATGCTACAGTGAGTCATGTCCTCTTGGTTTTGCAGCAACACACTAGAAGCTGGCTCTGTAATACTGCCTGGCCCTGTACTCCCTCCTGTTTGCAGAAGCGCAGCTGTAAGGAAAATGTTATGTCTCTAATCTCTATTTACACAGGATGGTGATAAAGAAATTCCTCCACAATCACTTAATCTCTCTTTAGGCTGACACCACCATCTTTGCTCAGCCCAGCTCTAGAGCAGCAACACACCACAGTGTTTTGTGGGCTCGGGGAGGACTGTCACGTGAAAACGAGCTCTGCACCAAAGTACACCTTGAATTTTGGGGTTAGTTTTGAGTCCCTAGCGACAAGAAAGACATTGAGTTGCTGGAGCATGTTCAGAGAAGGGCAGTGGAGCTGGGGAAGGGTCTGGAGCCCAAGTCTGATGAGAAGTGGCTGAGGGAGCTGGGGGTGTTTAGCCTTAAGCAAAGGAGACTCAGGTGTGACCTTATCACTCTCTACAGCTCTCTGAAAGGAGGCTGTAGCCAGGTGTGGATTGGTCTCTTCTCCCAATAACAGGTGATATGACCAGAGGAAATGGCCTCAAGTTGTACCAGGGAAGTTTAGATTAGGGAAAATTTATTCCCTGAAAGGATGGTCAGGCATTGAAACAGGCTGACCAAGGGCAGTGGTCCCTGGAAGTGTTCAAAAGGCACTTTGGCACATGGTTTTGTCGTGGGCTTGATGGTGCTGGGGCAACAGCTGGACTCGATGATCTTAGGGGTCTTTTACAACCTAAAAGGTTCTAAGTCTTTTTCTGACCATGATGAGTGAGCAGCCCTCTGCTCTGCAAGTGTCCCCTTAAACAGACAGGATGATGGTGCGAGGAAGGACAGCTCCACCCTCTGGAAGCTGAGGTGCTTGGCACTCTTGCCCAATTTTGGCAGAGGATTTGAAGCAAGAAGCCTGCTTTTGGGTGGGTTTCTGCTGTAAATTCAGCTGCCTCTCTGCAGCAGCGAGGTGCCTCTAGCATACGTGCCGTCCCCACCACAAGCTGCCCTACTCGTGTAAGTCAGCTCTGAGCAAGCTCTGCATGAACTCACCACCTGGCCCTAAAGGATTGGAAAAACAGGAAACTCTTTCAAAGGTGTCTAAGGATTTGATGTTGACATTTGAATTTCCCTTTCATATCACTGCACCATTTTTGCCCAGGCACTTTATCCCTGCAGTGTGAAGCTGTCATTTATTTTTTAGTCAGAGATTTTGTGCTTTTGAAATTAAAGCCAAGGCGGGCAGAAAATAAAAGTATTCCAAGACACTTTAGTGCATTAGACAAGGGTTAATTATGGGAAGCTGAGCCGTTCCAGCCCTTGGGGTAAAGTATATCTTGTGTACAAATAATTCAGAAAAAGGCAAAGCTGTTCTGCCTGCTGAGATTTTTGGTACTATACAGTTTGAGGAAAACCCAGGATGAAACAGAGTTATAACACTGTGAGAGTAATGTAGAAGAAGCTGAAAGGCACTGAGGCCAATGCAGACTGCATGGCCACACAGCTAGGAAAGTGGCATCCTTGCTCAACCAGGCCCTGAAGCAATCAGATGGGCCAAGAAAACATGGCAAGGTTACTGTGGTGACAGTCCTACCTGTGAAATGGGCTCTGTATGCTGGCAGCTTGTGATCACGGAGGCTGCAGGCACATGAACAGGCAGAGGGCATCTCATCTGCTTCCCAGGAACTGCTGGGAACCAGCTCCCAGAGCCGCAACTGGCAGTGGTGGTTATTTAAAAATACACCCTTGACGCTGCACCTGGAGCTGGCCACATTTTCCTGCTGCCAAACGGTGTACTGGGAGGAACTGTGGGGAAAAAAAATCCACCAAGGATCTGTGAATGTCACCTCTTGGGTGAAACTCCATCCCACTTGTTACTCAACTCAACAAATGTCAATGCCCTGTCCTGCATTTAAATTCCCATTGGAGCCATTTTCCCCAGACAATGGCCTGCTTTGCCCCGGCAAACACAGAAAGGAGGCATTTCCTCAGAGGAAGTTAATTTGGCTTTTTAGACCAAAAAAAAAAAAAAAAAGGAAGAGTGGGAAACAAAACCTTTTCAATAATCTGGGAAAGTATTATCAGACAAGACCTTTTCTGCTAAAGGGAAACACTTTCCCCAGGCCATTGAGATGTTAAGGACCAACATGTTACTTTAATGTTTTCTTTAAATGAAAAAAAATTACATGGCCCTGCATTTAATTTTACCAGTACATATACCCTCCATTGAAGTTCTGACTTTATTTTAAAAGAGTGATTCATACATTTAGCTTTTGGTTCATTTCTATCTTAGTTTTGGAGTCATAATAAATCCCACTTTAGAGGTGCAGAATGATTAATTTCTCAACCACATTTTTGCTTTGAAGTGTCTGTTGGCTGTTAATAAAATAAGTCCTTTTACATTCTCTTCAAAGTCACAAAACACAAACACACACAGATGCTCTGGGCCAAAGGAAGGAGCTGAAAATCTGTCTGGCAGTGGGAATGTAGCTGAAATGAAGAGGGGGGCTCCTGTCTCACCACTCTGGGGAAGAGTGCTGCATTTGTTCAACCAAAACTGCTGCATGTAGAGGCAATGGGGAAGTTGGGACTGGGTCTCCAGAGATACTGACTTAGAGGGTGGAGTCTGGTGCAATGAACATTACATTTTTTTAGTGTTTTCACAGCCAAGATTTAATAAACTTAATTTACGTCTGACTGAAAGTTAAATACCTTACAGCCCTGCACTCAGCAGTTGCTTAGTGTCAAATTCTGTAGGGTCTGTGTCCACCTCACAGCTAGTTTTACAGTGTGTCTAGAAAGACTCCTGCCTCTGAGACATGGGGAAACATGTAGAAGCAAAGGAGCATTCCCAGCTGGCATAGCTGGGCAGCCACCCTTGAAAGCCACTGGTTCAGGCTGGTTGAGAACAAGCCTCAGTGCTCAGGAGTTAGATTTTTCACAAAGGGCAGAGTCAGAGCAGAATGCTGAACTGAAGTGCTGATGCTCTGGACCATTGCAGTTGTGCAAAGGTCCTTTCATCCTTGGGGAAGGATTTCATGAGGAGCACTGCTGGTGCAAAGCAGTTTCCATCCCAAGTCAGCAGCTGCACTGCCAGCATGGCACAGAACGGGAGTGGGGGACAGGGAAAAAATCAAAGCAAGCTGGACTTAAGCAAGGGATATCTCATCGAAAGAGTTCTCTTTGGAAGATGTAGCTCTCAAAAAAAAAAATAATCTTCCTTTTGCTAAAATATTTCTCATTTACATTAGGCAGAGTCACATTTAGCTGTTTCATTTTGGTCACAGTTCCAAGCCAGAACATGCCACTGAACATCACACATTTCAGTTTTAAAAGACCTTAAGATCATCTGACAGTATTTCCTCATCTGACCTTCCAGAGAAACCCGCAGAGTTCAACCCCTTTCTTAGGGGCAAGGCACTTTGGAAGACTACATATCCTAAAATCATCCCATGACTAAAATGGGAACACAATTTGGCCATATGGGAACTGCCTGACCTTTGGAGTATGGTGGGAAAGGAGGTTTGGGGTGGGAAGGAGGTTTGGGCAGCTCATTAAAGAGGAGGGGAAGATGATGCTTTTGGACTACAGTTCCCATGATCCAGTGCAAAATGGGTTGGCGGTGAGCGGAAGATATTCAGCCTCCCAGAAAGTGCTTCCATGTGAGAACCTTTGTGCCGAATACATGAAACCGGGGGATGCACCACCTTAAAAGCTGGAGGAAAAATGTGAATTTTCCTTGTACAAAATTTTACGGTTTGGAGTGAAATTAAGTGCTGGAATGTCCCAGGATGTCAGTATGAATTTTGCTAACCTGCAATGCCAGACTTTGAAGATGGGGTCTCTGCACCCAAGAAATCCCCACTTGCTCTGTCGCTTTCCATGGGACTGCCAGCACAAGTGGGAGCCCTTCCTTGGTCTTTGCATTCAGCAAGGCCACAGTGTGGGCATGCTTTGAATTCCCTGTGAGAGCAGGTCAGATTTACCCTAGCATGAGGGATGGCAGGGGACAGACAAGCTCAAAAGGTGCTAATGCAATACAGCTCAGGCTGCAGCTTTCTGCCTTTGCACCTCTGGAGCCTTGGAGGGGAAGGCTGGCTCCTGGGTGGGGTGGGATGACTTTCACCAGCTCTCCTGATGACAGCACTGGGCACCCTAAGGGTGTTTTGTCTCACCTGGTGTCTCAGCACAGAGAAAAGCAGAAATAAACCCTCACCAGCCTTTGTAGACCCCTGAGACAAGGAAGGAAGAGGAGTGTGCAGAGAAGAAGTCATCAGCAGTGTGCAGCAGCTTCTCTCAGCTATAAATTGCAGACATTTTAAACATTTATTAATGGTTTGGTTTGGGTTTTTTCCCCCACAGCAAGACCTGTGGCATTTTCCATGTTGGAGACCTAGATTTGACTTGTCATTTAAGGGTTTTATGGGTAACACCCTTTCTCTTTTCTCAGCTTGTGCTCAGGAGCTGGGAGAGCAGCCGACCCCCCCACAGCTTTAACCTGAAAGCAGGCAGGGTTGTGCAATAGGGTAACAGCTGTGGCATGTTACCACTGGTCCCAAAATCATGTCCTAGCCTGTCTGCAAAATTCATCTGTATGGCTTGAATAAGCTCACAGCTGCCAGCATCTGGGCTCTATCCTGCCCCACATTCATCCTGCCATCAAGTTAGAGGGCTGCAGCAGGATGGCAGGATGGAAATCAAAAGGGACTTCAGCAAATCAAATCTCCTTCTTGTGTGGGCTGTTTCTGTCATTGTCTGCTTGTCATGACCCGTGGCCAGGTTGTCAAAGCCTTGTCTTAATGTAAGAAACATTGAAATAATATTGTAATAAATTTTAAAATACATAAAATAGACAATAATAATATTGTAATGACTCTATTGTGTGATAAATGATATTGGAACAACAGAGGGTCATAACACTGGTGCACCAGCTTCCATTAATTGTTACATGAGACATGCATGACTCCAGGAATCATGTTGTTTGGAAAATAGCTACTTTTCCACCATTTCCTACATGTTTTGTGTTTGTGTCATTTTAATCTGCTTGGCAAACACAGGCTGTGATTGATGTGGCTAAGAGACTCCATCCATTTATTTATTAGTTCACCCTGGTTTCAGATCTGTGCTTTCTGTGATCTGCCTTTGGCCTGACAAACATTTCTTGCAGCCTGTAACTCGTCTCAGAGCAGTCAAAGCATGTGAATAGGGACTAGAGGGATCACAGCCTTTTCTGGAGGCAGTTCTAACCCTGGCAGAAATAACCCAACCCACCACCTGCTGGCATGAGGCTTTCCCACTGTGTCTGACCACACCAAAGCAAATTCTCCTGTCCCAAGGGCAAGGGTAGAAATCAAGATGCACGTGGAAAAGAAGCTGCCTAAGCTCTAGCACCAAAGGGAAATTGCTACTAATGACTTTATGAAATGACTCTACAAAATATTATTTTGGTCAAAACCTGCTCCCTGTCATAGTACGATGGAGTGAGGAGAGGAGTGGACAAGGCAAGGGCTACACGTGTCATTTATTTGGAGACTTGTGTAAAACCTTTGACACGGTCCCCCACAACATCCTCTCTAAATTGGAGAGAGATGGATTTGATGGGTGGACTGTTGGATGGATAAGACATTGGTTGAATGGTCGCATCCAGAGGTCAAAGGCTCAGAGTCACTGATGGACACCAGTGACAAGTGTGTCCCTCTGAGGTGCATATTGGGAGAACTGTTATTTAATATCACCATTAATGACCTAGATGAAGGGATCGAGGGCACCCTCATCAGATTTGCTGATGACACCAAGCTGAGTGGTGCTGTTGACACACCTGAAGGATGGGATGCCATCCAGAGGGACCTGGACAGGCTTGAGAAGTGTGCCCATGGGAATCCCATGCAGTTTAACAAGTCCAAGGTGCTGCACCTGGGTCAGAGCAACTCCTGGTAGGAATACAAGCTGGAGGATGCAGGGATGGAGAGTAGCCTGGCCAAGAAGGACTTGGGGGTGCTGGCAAATGAGAGACTGGACATGAGCTGGCAATGTGCACTTGCAGCTCAGAAAGCTAATCACATCCTGGGCTGCATCCCCTGCAGAGTGCACAGCAGGGCAAGAGAGGTGATTCTGCCCCTTTACTCCGCTCTGGGGAGAAACTACATGGAGTACTGCATCCAGCTCGGGGATCCCCAGGTGTTACAACCCTCTCTGCCAGGCAGGAATAACTTCTTTTTTGCTGATAAATTCCTTGGACTGATTTAAAGTAAATCGATACTAATGATCACTGTTTACAGATATATATATATAAATGGTTTATTTTAGAACAATTTGGTTGCAAAGGAATACAGGTAAATAGCTGGTTTGATTGTATCTGTAGTAACATGGCAATATAAAAGCATAAAGGTGTTGCAAAGAAAAAGAGGTATTTAGCTGTTTTGTTTGCAATATGGCTATGTAAAACCATAAAGATATCACTGAAGAAAATGTTTAAGAGGAAAGAGAGAGAGAGAGAGAAGAAGAGCTAAAGGAAAAGGAGAGAAGGGAAGAGAGAGAAAAAGCGTTTACAGTCACCACTGAAAGCTCTCTGGTGAAATTGGTGGTTGTTGTCACTGGTGTCAGTGACACAGAACTGTTGGAGTGAGCCCAGAGGAGGGCCACTAGGATGATGAGTGGAATGGAGCACCTCCCCAATGAGAAAAGGATGAGAGAATTAGGGCTGTTCAGCCTGAAAAAGAGAAGGCTTTGGGTTGACCTAATTGCAGCCTTCCAGTACCTGAAAGGAGCCTACAAGAGACATGAGGACAGACTAGTTGCAAGGGCATATTGTGAGAGACAAGAGGGAATGGTTTTAAAATTAAAAGGGCAGACTCAGTTTGGATATTAGGAAGAAAGTCTTGAGTGTCAGGGTGGTGAGGCAGTGGCACAGGTTGACCCCAGAAGCTGTGAAGGTCCCAGCCCTGGGACTGTTAAAGGCCTGGTGGGCTGGGGCTCGGAGAAACCTGGTCTACTGGAAGGTGTCCCTTCTCTTGGCGGGGGGGTCGGAACCAGATGAATTTTAAGGTCCCTTCCAGCCCAAAGCATTCTGTGATTCGATGAGCAGAGGGGCCGGGTGGCAGGAGGCCTAATTTGGGATGAGAAGCCATTCAGCACTCTCCGTTTGCTTGAGGTCATTGTGACTGTTCACGAGCACAGACTCACAACTAGTGTGATTTCTCAAGCCTCTGGGCCTGGTTGTGTTCCACACAAACTTGCACGATCCAGGTTCTAGAATAGCACTCTTTATTGAAGCAAACGGGAAAGCAGTTTCTGTATTTCCAGTCTTTAAGGCAGTGCCTACAGGGCATTACTATGTGTTGGGACAGATGTATTGGTGCTATATTTGCAAAAAGATAATATTTTATCAAATAAATTAACTATAGTCTATATTATCTATATATATCTAAAAATTTAAAAACTTCTATATTTATATATAAAAACATTAAGGTCAGCTCCAACAGAGGCTGGGGTTGACAGTCTTGGTGCAAGGCTGACCTAAAGGTGTCCCTTAAGGGGACAGGGGGAAATACAGTGAGAGTCTATAAATGCTATACTAATATGTTAAAATATTATTATATCAGATTTAATATCTATATGCTATATTAAATATCCAGAGATATATGAAATATTAATTAAAATACATGTAATATAAAAAATATTCTAAAGTATATATTAAAAAAATTTCAGGTCAGGTCCCACACAGTGTGTGCAATGCTGACCTAAAGATATCCCTTCAGGGAACAAGGAGAGATACAGTTTAGGAATATTAGCGATGCCTCTCGCTTGATCCCTGAGCAGCCAGAGCTGTCAGAAAGAATTCCTGGGCCCATCTAAAATGACCACAATGGCCATGAGAGTGTGAGGGGAAAGGAGGATGAAAGTCATCTTTGTAGCCCCCTGGTCATCACTGGATGCTGTGCTGGGCAGAGGGGAATGCTGATGGCAGAGTGCTGCTGCAAAGGGTTTTCCTTTCCCTCTCTCTGTCCACATCCTCCTCTCTTTTTCCCTGTGGTTTGAAGTGGTTGTCTTGGACCAGCTGTGAGACCACCAAGCACAGCTGTGTGAAGGAAGACTTCTTTCAATGGCCTTCTAGCAACATTATTTTGAGCCGGTATCGCAGATTACGGTACTCGCTTATTGCCTGGGTGTGGGCGGTCGGATTCTGTGCCAGGTGATAGAAGAGGTTGAGTGGCTCGGCAGTTTGGACTTCCAGGGGCAAGCTGATCACCTCAGGAACCCTCTGGTTGCCCACAATAAAGTGGTCAAGGCGTTTCTCCAACAAGGAGCAACGTAGGTACTCTACGCTATCCTCCAACTGAAGCAGGATATACCTGCTGCCCCACCGTGACATGGGTATGGTGTTCAGGAGGTGCATCACAATGGTCTTCATCATGTAAGTAGAGAAGCCAATGCCCACCACAGAACGGGCCAAGAGCTGCAGGCATCTGAGGTGCCAGCTGTCACGTGGAGCCTGCTTGGAAATATATCTGAAGAACTTCATCTCTGCCACGGCGTAGGTCTCAGGCCACATTGTGCTTGGGGTGAAGAGGGCCTCTGTATGCTGGCTGCTCACATAGATATCTGAGACTCCTTGCTGCACCCCAAAAAGGATCTCAACCGTGAAGCTTTGTGTGCCTCTGGTCACCTTGAATTTGCAGGAGCGGCTGGAGGGCAGCAGCACTAATTGCCAACTTTGGGAGTGAGGCAAAATCACCCAGACTGCTCTCACCAACTGGTAGAACCAGCGGGCAGTTTTCTCCACATCCAGGTAGGAGCCGGTGCAGAGGGTGTTTAGGAAGTTGGGCTCCTCATTCCTCCTCACCTGCTCCTGGGAGTGATGGATGAAGCACAGCACGTTGTCATCCTGCTGCTCCCTTGGGCAGGTGCACACCGGCTCCACACGGACGCAGAAGTTCCTGCCGGGTATGTACCCTGAAGTGTCCATCTCCAGATGGAAGATGTGCCCCGGAGGAGAAGTGAGAGGTACAAGGACAGTGTACACAACATCGTCCTCCCGGGGACTCCAGCCTTCAAAGGCACTGCCCACCCCAATGGCTCGTTGTGGCACTGGATATAAACTGTTTGACAAGAGGTGTCCAAAGACAGATATGAAAATGTCCATTATGTCAGATGTCATCTCGCAACCTCTCTCCAGGTCCTGAGTAGGCCACTGTATTTGCCCCTCTAAAATCCTTCCAATGTCGTTTTCAGGATCGTCTTCTTCTTCCACTGCATTTCCATCATCATTGCCATTTTCTGCAATGGCAGCATCATTGCCGGCTTCTTCTTCTTCATTTTCACCAACATTTCTGACTTCATTCCTATCCTCATTGTCTTCTTGCTGCACAATCACAACATTATTGCCTTCCTCCTCCTCCTCCACCTCCTCCTGGCCATTGTTGTCTGGCTCGTGGCTCCTTTTCCGGCACACAAACCACAGCCACAAGAGGAGACCCAGGACTCCAGCCAGAGCCCAGAAGTCCCCCTGTTGCAAGGCAGCCCAGAGCAGGGCTCCCCAGGCCCTGACACTGCGCTCCAGGCTGCTCTGCTCCAGCTCCTGCAGCAGCCGAGTCATCTCTCTGTCCAGGAGCTTTTCACGCAGCTCCATGCGCAGACGGGTGACCTCATCCAGCCCATCACCCACCATCTGTGGGTACTGGATGAGGGTTTGCAAAAGCATGAGAAGAAACAGTTTCACAGCCATGGCCTGCAGGAGGAGAGAGAGAAGGGGTTGAGTGGGGCTGAAAGGGAGGGAAGGAGCGAGAGGTGAGGGGAGTACAAATGGGAGCTGCAGGGATGTGGAGCAGGAAGGGGAGGGCCCCAGGGCAGCTGGCAGGCAGCAAGGCCTGTCCCACTGCCCCAGCAGCAGCAGCACCACTCGGTGCCCCAGGTGTTCTGGTGAGGGATTGGCCCTGATGCAGAGGGAAAACCCAGCCCCAGGAGCAGCGTTTCGGCCCCGGCCCTCGCCCAACGCAGCCTCGTCCCTGCGTGTGTGCACTCACCACTTGTCCAGGCTCGACTGGGGCAGCGTTACCTGCTGGGGCCATCTCTAGCTGCCCCCACTGTGACACAATGCCTGTGATGTCACAAGAGCCACATCACATCACAACCAGGCCAGCCCCGCCCTTTGTCCCCACCCTGGCTCAGCAACTTCCAGTGGCCCTGGTGTAATGCTTAAGGCTGCCTTGGAGTTAATCTTCTTCCAAGAACTTCCATTCTCCTTTCTTTTGCATTTATTCTCATCTGTTCTTCACTGGCAGTCACATGGAAGAGCCATATTTGAAAGGACCCTTGAGGATGTTGGAGTCCAAGCCCTGACTCCACACTGCTTGAGCTGAAGTTCAATCTCTGAGTCACGGAGGTTGGAGAAGACCTTGGAGATCTTTTGTCCAACTGCCAACCTTACACTGCCTATTCCACCAATAAACCATGTCCCCAAATGACACATCAACAGAGCCTTTAAATGCCTCCAAGGGTGGGGAGTTAGCCATTTCCCTGGGAAGTCTTTTTCCAAACTCGATAAGCTTTTTGGTGAAGGAATTTTTCCTAGGATCCAATGGAAATCTCCCCTGGCACAACTTGACGCCCTTTCCTCTTGTCGCAGTGCTTGTTCCCTGGGAGAACAAGCCATCCCCCGCCTGGCTACCACTTCCTTTCTGGTTGTTGTAGAGAACGATTAAGTCCCCCCTGAACTTCTTTTTCCTCCTGCTAAACACACCCAGTGCTCTCAAACGCTTCTCATCAGACTTGTACACCTGTCACCAAAAATCCTCCAAAATCCATGCCACAATAAAACCCTCTAAAACTGCATTTTTCCTGTTAGAAAGCAAGGCATTGCTTTATTCACAATCCTGGGTGTGTCCGGGTCCTACAGAATCCCGGCCTCTACCCAGACACCAATGCAACTGTTTTTCACCTCTTTATTAATTTTTAGGAAAGAAAGAAACGAATGTTCATTGGTTCTAAATGACATGATTCCCTTTCATAAAGGAGTAGTCAAGGCTCTAGTGGTTATTAATTCCCCTCTGTTCATGCTAATTAAATCCTTATTTATAGACTTTTTAGTATGGTTTTGCCCTGGTAGCGACTTTCCATCACATATACTGAGTCTCTGTTAGTCTCTTCTTTATCTTCTGCTTTCTGTAAAATATCCTTGTGGTCCATATATTCTGCATGCTCGATTTCTAACTTCAACAACACACTTTTCTCTCCCTATCAGAGTTACTTTATCAAAACTGAAAGTTTCAGTATTTTCCCAAGCTGTACTCCCACAATAGCAGCTCATGTCAAATGCTGCAGAATGCAAGCGGAAAGTGATTCAACAGACTGTGTATTATTCGTTAAAATGAGTTTAATTAATTAACGAGTTAATGAAATCATTAAAACATTAGAAAAGAGATATCATTTCCAGCAGGGCCACAGTGGTTGCAGGATTCAGCTTTGCCACCCTGACAGAGTCTGGACACCTCAGTGTGCTTCTGCTTTGTCCTTGGGAATTGCCCATCCCTCCAGAGGGACTGGCTCAGCAGTGCCCCCAAAATGCCCCTGGCAGCACATGGGTGTGCTCGGCTTCCTCCTTGTGCTGGAGGGGTCAGGCCTTTGTTGCCACTGCTGTCGGGGCCTGTTCCAGCCTTCTGCTCTCGACACGGGCATGTTTTGGGCCTTCAGCTCTGCCCTGTGCTCTGCATGGGCAGCAGGCCTTGCCTTCAGCTCTGCCCTGTGCCCTCAGCACAGGCCTGATGTGCAGGCCTTAGCAGGGAGCTGCAGGTCCAGGCCCAGCCCTTCCCCACATGCACACACACACTCCCAGGGACTTGGTTCCCACCCATGGCAATAATTTAGTGAGAGTGGGATCCAGGATCTCAAACCCACACAAGAGAAAGGATCCCCCTACAAAAGGAAGAGCTGCCAGAGGGGAGGAAAGAAACTCCTCCAGTCCTTTGAGGACAACTGCCATCCTTTATTCCACAGTGGGGGTGATTTGGGCCAGCCAAGCGTCTGGAAAGGGTTCTTTTTCACTCCCCCTGCTCAGGCTGCTTTAAGAAGACAAGGAAGCAACTAGAGACAAGGGAAGATGGACGTTCTGCAGAGGGCAAGTAGCTCTCCAGCCCTTCACTTGTTGTGCCTCTGCAGGAGCAGAGGGGGATCCCTAAATCTCTGGCTCCAGCCAGAGGCCATTGCTGGTTGCGTTTCTCCCCTGCACAGAGCTCCCCTTCGAAAGGATCGCTCTGCTCTCTTGAGGTGCCTGGTGCAAAATGCCCAGTCTATGAGAGGGAAGGAGAAGAGCAGAGAACAGGTCTGGGAGTGTTAAAGGCCTGGTGGGCTGGGGCCTGGAGAAACCTGGTCTACTGGAAGGTGTGCCTGCCCATGGCAGGGGGGTTGGAACCAGATGAATTTTAAGGTCCCTTCCAGCCCAAAGCATTCTGTGATTCGATGAGCAGAGGGGCCGGGTGGCAGGAGGCCTAATTTGGGATGAGAAGCCATTCAGCACTCTCAGTTTGCTTGAGGTCAATGTGACTGTTCATGAGCACAGACTCACAACTAGTGTGATTTCCCAAGCCTCTGGGCCTGGTGGAGTTCCACACAAACTTGCACGATCCAGATTCTAGAATAGCACTCTTTATTGAAGCAAGGGGAAAGCAGTTTCTGGATTGCCAGTCCTAAATGCAGTGACTACAGGGCATTAAAATGTGCTGGGACAGATCTATTGGTGCCGTGTTTGCAAAAAAATAATATTTTATCAAATATACTAACTATAGTCTATATTATCTATATATATCTAAAAATTTAAAAACTTCTATATTTATATATAAAAACATTAAGGTCAGCTCCAACAGAGGCTGGGGTTGACAGTCTTGGTGCAAGGCTGACCTAAAGGTGTCCCTTAAGGGGACAGGGGGAAACACGCTGAGAGTCTATAAATGCTATACTAATATGTTAAAATATTATGATATTAGGTTAAATATCTATATGCTATATTAAATATCAATAGATATATGAAATATTAAATATAATACATGTAATAATGATAATGTTCTAAAGTATAAATTAAAAATTTTCAGGTCAGGTCCCACATGGTGTGTGCAATGCTGACCTAAAGATATCCCTTCAGGGAACAAGGAGAGATACAGTTTAGGAACATTAGCGATGCCTCTCGCTTGATCCCTGAGCAGCTGGAGGTACCAGAATGCATTCCTGGGCCCATCTAAAATGGCCACAATGGCCATGAGAGTGTGAGGGGAAAGGAGGATGAAAGTCATCTTTGTAGCCCCCTGGTCATCACTGGAGGCTGTGCTGGGCAGAGGGGAATGCTGATGGCAGAGTGCTGCTGCAAAGGGTTTTCCTTTCCCTCTCTCTGTCGACATGCTCCTCACTTTTTTCCTTGCAGTAGGAGGTGCTTGTCTTTCACCAGCTGTGAGCCCCCCAAGCACAGCTGTGTGCAGGAAGATTTCTTTCAATGGCCATCGTGCAGCATTCTTGAGAGCCGATGTCCCAGTTCACGGCACTCGTTCATTGCCTGCGTGTGGGCGGCCGGATCCTGTGCCAGGCGATGGAAGAGGTTGGGTGGCTCGGCCGTTTTGACATCCGTGGGCAAGAGAATCTCTTGAGGAAATGTCCGGTTGCCCACAACAAAGTGGTCAAGGCGTTTCTCCTCCAGGGAGCCACGCAGGTACTCCATGGTATCCTCCAGCTGCCGCCGGAAATGCCTCATGCGCCAGCCTGACAGAGGTATGGTGTTCAGGAGGTGCATCACAATGGTCTTCAGGGTATAGGTGGAGAAGTCTATGCCCAGAAGAGCTCGGGCCAAGACATGCAGGCACTTGAGGTGCCAGCTGTTAGGTGGAGACTGCCGGGCAATGAGCCTGAAGAACTTCATCTCTGCCACGGCGTAGGTCTCAGGCCACACTATGCTTGGGGTGAAGAGGGCCTCTGTATGCTGGCTGCTCACGTAGATGTCTGAATTGCCTTCTTGCACTCCAAAGAGCAACTCAACCGTCAGGCTCTGTCTGCCTCTGGTCAGCTTGAATTTGCAGCAGCGGCTGGAGGGCAGCAGCACTAATTGCCAACTGTGTGACTGAGGCAAAGCCGGCCAGGCCGCTCTCACCAACTGGTAGAACCAGCGGGCAGTTTTCTCCACATCCAGGTAGGAGCCAGTGCAGAGGGTGTTTAGGAAGTTGGGCTCCTCGTTCCTCCTCTGCTCATCCTCTGGGTGGTGGTGGAGGGAGCACAGCACGTTGTCATGCTGCTGCTCCCTTGGGCAGGTGCACACCGGCTCCACGCGGATGAAGAAGTTCCTGCCGGGTATGTACCCTGAAGTGTCCATCTCCAGATGGAAGGTGTGCCCCGGGGGAGGAGTGAGAGGTACAAGGACACTGTACACCACATCCTCCTCCCGGGGACTCCAGCCTTCAAAGGCACTGCCCACCCCAATGGCTCGTTGCGGCACTGGGTATGAACTGTCTGACAAAAGGTGTCCAAAGAACATCATGAAGCTGTCCATCAGGAAATTTGTCATCGCGCTCCCTTCCATCAGGTGCTCTATGTGTTCCTCTAAACTCCGTCTCAGGTTGTGGGTAATAATATCCTCTTCTACTTCATTGGCAACATCGTGGTCTTCTCCTTCAATTGCATCACCGTTGTTGACTTCCCACGCAATCGCATCACGGTTTTCTTCCCCTTCATTTCCACCACCATCGCCATCACCTGCCCCCGCCTCCCGACCATTGTTGGCTGGCTGGCGGCTCCTTCTGCTGCGGATAAACCACAGCGACAAGAGAAGGCCCAGGACTCCAGCCAGATCCCAGAAGTCCCCCTGTTGCAAGGCAGCCCAGAGCAGGGCTCCCCAGGCCCTGACACTGCGCTCCAGGCTGCTCTGCTCCAGCTCCTGCAGCAGCCGAGTCATCTCTCTGTCCAGGAGCTTTTCACGCAGCTCCATGTGCAGACGGGTGACCTCATCCAGCCCATCACCCACCATCTGTGGGTACTGGATGAGGGTTTGCAAAAGCACGAGAAGAATCAGTTTTGCAGCCATGGCCTGCAGGAGGAGAGAGCGAAGGGGTTGAGTGGGGTTGAAAGGGAGGGAAGGAGCGAGAGGTGAGGGGAGTATGAATGGGAGCAGCGGGGACGTAGAACAGGGAGAAGACGGCTCCAGAGCAGCTGGCAGGCAGCAAGGCCTGTCCCACTGCCCCAGCAGCAGCAGCACCATTCGGTGCCCCAGGTGTTCTGGTGAGGCATTGGCCCTGGATGCAGAGGGAGAACCCAGCCCCAGGGACAGTGTTTCGGCCCCGGCCCTCGCCCAACGCAGCCTCGTCCCTGCGCGTGTGCACTCACCACTTGTCCAGGCTCGACTGGGGCAGCGTTACCTGCTGGGGCCATCTCTAGCTGCCCCCACTGTGACACAATGCCTGTGATGTCACAAGAGCCACATCACATCACAACCAGGCCAGCCCCGCCCTTCGTCCCCACCCTGGCTCAGCAACTTCCAGTGGCCCTGGTGTAATGCTTAAGGCTGCCTTGGAGTTAATCTTCTTCCAAGAACTTCCATTCTCCTTTCTTTTGCATTTATTATCATCTGTTCCTCAGTGGCAGTCACATGGAAGAGCCATGTTTGAAGGGACCATTGAGGGTGTTGGAGTGCAAGGCCTGACTCCACACTGCTTGCGCTGAAGTTCAGTCTCTGAGTCACGGAGGTTGGAGAAGACCTTGGAGATCTTTTGTCCAACTGCCAACCTTACACTGCCTATTCCACCAATAAACCATGTCCCCAAATGACACATCAACAGAGCCTTTAAATGCCTCCAAGGGTGGGGAGTTAGCCTTTTCTCTGGGCGCTGTGTTCCCAAACTCGATAAGCTTTTTGGTGAAGGAATTTTTCCTAGGATCCAATGGAAATCTCCCCTGGCACAACTTGACGCCCTTTCCTCTTGTCGCAGTGCTTGTTCCCTGGGAGAACAAGCCATCCCCCGCCTGGCTACCACTTCCTTTCTGGTTGTTGTAGAGAACGATTAGGTCCCCCCGGAACTTCTTTTTCCTCCTGCTAAACACACCCAGTGCTCTCAAACGCTTCTCATCAGACGTGTACACCTGTCACCAAAAATCCTCCAAAATCCATGCCACAATAAAACCCTCTAACACTGCATTTTTCCTCTTAGAAAGCAAGGCATTACTTTATTCACAATCCTGGGTGTGCCCATGTTCTACAGAATCCTGGCCACAGACACCAATGCAACTGTTTTTCACCTCTTTATTAATTTTTAGGAAAGAAAGAAACGAATGTTCATTGGTTCTAAATGACATAACTCGCTTTCATTGATGAGTAATCTCTCCTCTACTGGTTATTAATTCCTCCCTGTTCATGCGAATTAAGTCCATATTTTTCATCTTTTTATTCGGGTTTTTGCCCCGATACGGACTTTCCGTTACATATACCGAGTCTCCGTTAGTCTCTTCTTTATCTTCTGCTTTCTGTAAAATATCCTTGTAGTCCATAAATTCTGCATGCTCGATTTCTAACTTCAACAACGCACCTTTCTCTCCCTATCAGAGTTACTTTATCAAAACTGAAAGTTTCAGTATTTTCCCAAGCTGTGCTCCCACAATAGCAGCTCATGTCAAATGCTGCAGAAGGCAAGCGGAAAGTGATTCAGCAGACTGTGTATTATTAGTTAAAATGAGTTTAATTAATTAACGAGTTAATGAAATCATTAAAACATTAGAAAAGAGATTTCATTTCCAGCAGGGCCACAGTGGTTGCAGGATTCAGCTTTGCCACCCTGACAGAGTCTGGACACCTCAGTGTGCTTCTGCTTTGTCCTTGGGAACTGCCCATCCCTCCAGAGGGACTGGCTCAGCAGTGCCCCCAAAATGCCCCTGGCAGCACATGGGTGTGCTCGGCTTCCTCCTTGTGCTGGACGGGTCTGGCCTTTGTTGCCACTGCTGTCGGGGCCTGTTCCAGCCTTCTGCTCTCGACACAGGCATGTTTTGGGCCTTCAGCTCTGCCCTGTGCTCTGCATGGGCAGCAGGCCTTGCCTTCAGCTCTGCCCTGTGCCCTCAGCACAGGCCTGATGTGCAGGCCTTAGCAGGGAGCTGCAGGTCCAGGCCCAGCCCTTCCCCACATGCACACACACACTCCCAGGGACTTGGTTCCCACCCATGGCAATAATTTAGTGAGAGTGGGATCCAGGATCTCAAACCCACACAAGAGAAATGATCCCCCTGCAAAAGGAAGAGCTGGCAGAAGGGAGGAAAGAAACACCTCCAGTCCTTTGAGGACAACTGCCATCCTTTATTCCACAGTGGGGGTGATTTGGGCCAGCCAAGCGTCTGGAAAGGGTTCTTTTTCACTCCCCCTGCTCAGGCTGCTTTAAGAAGGCAAGGAAGCAACTAGAGACAAGGGAAGATGGACGTTCTGCAGAGGGCAAGCAGCTGTCCAGCCCTTCACTTGTTGTGCCTCTGCAGGAGCAGAGGGGGATCCCTAAATCTCTGGCTCCAGCCAGAGGCCATTGCTGGCTGCGTTTCTCCCCTGCACAGAGCTCCCCTTCGAAAGGATCGCTCTGCTCTCTTGAGGTGCCTGGTGCAAAATGCCCAGTCTATGAGAGGGAAGGAGAAGAGCAGAGAACAGGTCTGGGAGTGTTAAAGGCCTGGTGGGCTGGGGCCTGGAGAAACCTGGTCTACTGGAAGGTGTGCCTGCCCATGGCAGGGGGGTTGGAACCAGATGAATTTTAAGGTCCCTTCCAGCCCAAAGCATTCTGTGATTCGATGAGCAGAGGGGCCGGGTGGCAGGAGGCCTAATTTGGGATGAGAAGCCATTCAGCACTCTCAGTTTGCTTGAGGTCAATGTGACTGTTCATGAGCACAGACTCACAACTAGTGTGATTTCCCAAGCCTCTGGGCCTGGTGGAGTTCCACACAAACTTGCACGATCCAGATTCTAGAATAGCACTCTTTATTGAAGCAAGGGGAAAGCAGTTTCTGGATTGCCAGTCCTAAATGCAGTGACTACAGGGCATTAAAATGTGCTGGGACAGATGAATTGGTGCTATATTTATGAACTAATAATATTATATCAAATAAATTGCCTACAGTATATATTATCTCTATATCTAAAAATTTATAAACTTATGTATTTATATATTAAAATATTAAGGTCAGCTGCAACAGAGTCAAGGGATGACAGTCTTGGTGCAAGGCTGACCTAAAGGTGTCCCTTAAGGGGACAAGCGGAAAGACTGTGAGAGATTTATTAATGCTATATTAATATATAAAAGTGTAATTCTATCAAGTTAATTATCTATGTGCTATAATAAATATCAAGAGATATATGTAATATTAGCTAAAATATATAGATATGAAATAAAACTTTCTAAAGTTATATTTAAAAAATTTCAGGTCAGGTCCCACACAGTGTGTGCAATGCTGACCTAGAGATGTCTGTTCAGGGGACAAGGAGAGATACAGTCTGCTGACTGATCCCGAGCAAGCAGAGTTGCTTTTCTCCCTCTGCCTTTTCTGCTCTTTTTTTTGGTCTTTCTTTTTCTGTCCCACATCCCCACTATATTTATACGGTAATTTTTGGCCCCTCCAAAGTGATGGAACAATCACATGTTATAGGCACCAGAAAGAGTTCCTGGGCTCATCTACAATGGCCACAATGGCCGTGAGAGTGTGAGGAGCGAGGAGGATGAAAGTCATCTTTTTAGCCCCCCAGGTCATCACTGGAGGCTGTGCTGGGCAGAGAGGGGAATGCTGATGGCAGAGTGCTGCTGCACAGGGTTTTCTCTTTGTTCTCTCTGTCCCATGTCCTCCTCTCTTTTTCCTTGTGGTATGAGGTGGTTGTCTTGGACCAGCTGTGAGCCCCACAAGCACAGCTCTCTATGTGGAGATGTCTTTCACCGGCCGTAGAGGACAATTCTTTGGATCCGACCCCAAAGTTCTTGGTACTCCCTCATGGCCTGCGTGTGGGCGGCCGGATCCTGCGCCAGGCGATGGAAGAGGTTGGGTGGCTCGGCCGTTTTGACATCCGTGGGCAAGAGAATCTCTTGAGGAAATGTCCGGTTGCCCACAACAAAGTGGTCAAGGCGTTTCTCCTCCAGGGAGCCACGCAGGTACTCCATGGTATCCCCCAGCCGCTGCAGGACTTGCCTTTTGTGCCACCGTGACACGGGTATGGTGTTCAGGAGGTGCATCACAATGGTCTTCATCATGTAAGTGGAGAAGCCTATGCCCACCAGAGCACAGGCCAAGAGCTGCAGGCATTTGAGGTGCCAGCTGTCACGTGGAGCCTGATTGGCAATGTGCCTGAAGAACTTCATCTCTGCCACGGCGTAGGTCTCAGGCCACACTGTACTTGGGGTGAAGAGGGCCTCTGTATGCTGGCTGCTCACGTAGATGTCTGAATTGCCTACTTGCACCCCAAAGAGCAACTCAACCGTCAGGCTCTGTCTGCCTCTGGTCAGCTTGAATTTGCAGCAGCGGCTGGAGGGCAGCAGCACTAATTGCCAACTGTGTGACTGAGGCAAAGCCGGCCAGGCCGCTCTCACCAACTGGTAGAACCAGCGGGCAGTTTTCTCCACATCCAGGTAGGAGCCGGTGCAGAGGGTGTTTAGGAAGTTGGGCTCCTCGTTCCTCCTCTGCTCTTCTTCTGGGTGGTGGAGGGAGCACAGCACGTTGTCATCCTGCTGCTCCCTTGGGCAGGTGCACACCGGCTCCACGCGGATGAAGAAGTTCCTGCCGGGTATGTACCCTGAAGTGTCCATCTCCAGATGGAAGGTGTGCCCCGGCGGAGGAGTGAGAGGTACAAGGACACTGTACACCACGTCCTCCTCCCGGGGACTCCAGCCTTCAAAGGCACTGCCCACCCCAATGGCTCGTTGCGGCACTGGGTATGAACTGTCTGACAAGAGTAGTCCAAAGACAAATGTGAAGTTTTCCATCAGGACAGTTGTGTCTTTGCAACCTCTCTTCAGATCCTGAACAGGCCACTTTATCAGGTGCACTAAAACCCATCTCAGGGCATTCTCAAAAGTGAGTTCTTCTTCTTCTTCATTGGCATCTTCATGGTCTTCTCTGTCTTCCTCTTCCTCCTGGCCATTGTTGTCTGGCTCGTGGCTCCTTCTCCGGCAGACCAACCACAGCCACAAGAGGAGGCCCAGGACTACAGCCAGAGCCCAGAAGTCCCCCTGTTGCAAGGCAGCCCAGAGCAGGGCTCCCCAGGCCCTGACACTGCGCTCCAGGTTGCTCTGCTCCAGCTCCTGCAGCAGCCGAGTCATCTCTCTGTCCAGGAGCTCTGCACGCAGTTCCATGTGCAGACGGGTGTCCTCATCCAGCCTATCACCCACCATCTGTGGGTACTGGATGATGGTTTGCAAAAGCACGAGAAGAAACATTTTCGCAGCCATGGCCTGCAGGAGGAGAGAGAGAAGGGGTTGAGTGGGGTTGAAAGGGAGGGAAGGAGCGAGAGGTGAGGGGAGTACAAATGGGAGCAGCGGGGATGTGGAGCAGGAAGGAGAGGGCCCCAGGGCAACTGGCAGGCAGCAAGGCCTGTCCCACTGCCCCAGCAGCAGCAGCACCATTCGGTGCCCCAGGTGTTCTGGTGAGGGATTGGCCCTGATGCAGAGAGAGAACCCAGCCCCAGGGGCAGCGTTTCGGCCCCGGCCCTCGCCCAACGCAGCCTCGTCCCTGCGTGTGTGCACTCACCACTTGTCCAGGCTCGACTGGAGCGGCGTTACCTGCTGGGGCCATCTCTAGCTGCCCCCACTGTGACACAATGCCTGTGATGTCACAAGAGCCACATCACATCACAGCCAGGCCAGCCCCGCCCTTCGTCCCCACCCTGGCTCAGCAACTTCCAGTGGCCCTGGTGTAATGCTTAAGGCTGCCTTGGAGTTAATCTTCTTCCAAGAACTTCCATTCTCCTTTCTTTTGCATTTATTCTCATCTGTTCCTCAGTGGCAGTCACATGGAAGAGCCATGTTTGAAGGGACCATTGAGGGTGTTGGAGTGCAAGGCCTGACTCCACACTGCTTGAGCTGAAGTTCAATCTCTGAGTCACGGAGGTTGGAGAAGACCTTGGAGATCTTTTGTCCAACTGCCAACCTTACACTGAATATTCCACCAATAAACCATGTCCCCAAATGACACATCAACAGAGCCTTTAAATGCCTCCAAGGGTGGGGAGTTAGCCTTTTCTCTGGGCGCTGTGTTCCCAAACTCGATAAGCTTTTTGGTGAAGGAATTTTTCCTAGGATCCAATGGAAATCTCCCCTGGCACAACTTGACGCCCTTTCCTCTTGTCGCAGTGCTTGTTCCCTGGGAGAACAAGCCATCCCCCGCCTGGCTACCACTTCCTTTCTGGTTGTTGTAGAGAACGATTAGGTCCCCCCCGAACTTCTTTTTCCGCCTGCTAAACACACCCAGTGCTCTCAAACGCTTCTCATCAGACTTGTACACCTGTCACCAAAAATCCTCCAAAATCCATGCCACAATAAAACCCTCTAACACTGCATTTTTCCTCTTAGAAAGCAAGGCATTACTTTATTCACAATCCTGGGTGTGCCCATGTTCTACAGAATCCTGGCCACAGACACCAATGCAACTGTTTTTCACCTCTTTATTAATTTTTAGGAAAGAAAGAAACGAATGTTCATTGGTTCTAAATGACATAACTCGCTTTCATTGATGAGTAATCTCTCCTCTACTGGTTATTAATTCCTCCCTGTTCATGCGAATTAAGTCCATATTTTTCATCTTTTTATTCGGGTTTTTGCCCCGATACGGACTTTCCATTACATATACCGAGTCTCCGTTAGTCTCTTCTTTATCTTCTGCTTTCTGTAAAATATCCTTTTGGTCCATAAATTCTGTGTGCTCGATTTCTAACTTCAACAACGCACCTTTCTCTCCCTATCAGAGTTACTTTATCAAAACTGAGAGTTTCAGTATTTTCCCAAGCTGTACTCCCACAATAGCAGCTCATGTCAAATGCTGCAGAATGCAAGCGGAAAGTGATTCAGCAGACTGTGTATTATTAGTTAAAATGAGTTTAATTAATTAACGAGTTAATGAAATCATTAAAACATTAGAAAAGAGATTTCATTTCCAGCAGGGCCACAGTGGTTGCAGGATTCAGCTTTGCCACCCTGACAGAGTCTGGACACCTCAGTGTGCTTCTGCTTTGTCCTTGGGAACTGCCCATCCCTCCAGAGGGACTGGCTCAGCAGTGCCCCCAAAATGCCCCTGGCAGCACATGGGTGTGCTCGGCTTCCTCCTTGTGCTGGAGGGGTCAGGCCTTTGTTGCCACTGCTGTCGGGGCCTGTTCCAGCCTTCTGCTCTCGACACAGGCATGTTTTGGGCCTTCAACTCTGCCCTGTGCTCTGCATGGGCAGCAGGCCTTGCCTTCAGCTCTGCCCTGTGCCCTCAGCACAGGCCTGATGTGCAGGCCTTAGCAGGGAGCTGCAGGTCCAGGCCCAGCCCTTCCCCACATGCACACACACACTCCCAGGGACTTGGTTCCCACCCATGGCAATAATTTAGTGAGAGTGGGATCCAGGATCTCAAACCCACACAAGAGAAATGATCCCCCTACAAAAGGAAGAGCTGCCAGAGGGGAGGAAAGAAACTCCTCCAGTCCTTTGAGGGCAACTGCCATCCTTTATTCCACAGTGGGGGTGATTTGGGCCAGCCAAGCGTCTGGAAAGGGTTCTTTTTCACTCCCCCTGCTCAGGCTGCTTTAAGAAGACAAGGAAGCAACTAGAGACAAGGGAAGATGGACGTTCTGCAGAGGGCAAGCAGCTCTCCAGCCCTTCACTTGTTGTGCCTCTGCAGGAGCAGAGGGGGATCCCTAAATCTCTGGCTCCAGCCAGAGGCCATTGCTGGTTGCGTTTCTCCCCTGCACAGAGCTCCCCTTCGAAAGGATCGCTCTGCTCTCTTGAGGCGCCTGGTGCAAAATGCCCAGTCTATGAGAGGGAAGGAGAAGAGCAGAGAACAGGTCTGGGAGTGTTAAAGGCCTGGTGGGCTGGGGCTCGGAGAAACCTGGTCTACTGGAAGGTGTGCCTGCCCATGGCAGGGGGGTTGGAACCAGATGAATTTTAAGGTCCCTTCCAGCCCAAAGCATTCTGTGATTCGATGAGCAGAGGGGCCGGGTGGCAGGAGGCCTAATTTGGGATGAGAAGCCATTCAGCACTCTCAGTTTGCTTGAGGTCAATGTGACTGTTCATGAGCACAGACTCACAACTAGTGTGATTTCCCAAGCCTCTGGGCCTGGTGGAGTTGTACACAAACTTGCACGATCCAGATTCTAGAATAGCACTCTTTATTGAAGCAAGGGGAAAGCAGTTTCTGGATTGCCAGTCCTAAATGCAGTGACTACAGGGCATTAAAATGTGCTGGGACAGATGAATTGGTGCTATATTTATGAACTAATAATATTATATCAAATAAATTGCCTACAGTATATATTATCTCTATATCTAAAAATTTATAAACTTATGTATTTATATATTAAAATATTAAGGTCAGCTGCAACAGAGTCAAGGGATGACAGTCTTGGTGCAAGGCTGACCTAAAGGTGTCCCTTAAGGGGACAAGCGGAAAGACTGTGAGAGATTTATTAATGCTATATTAATATATAAAAGTGTAATTCTATCAAGTTAATTATCTATGTGCTATAATAAATATCAAGAGATATATGTAATATTAGCTAAAATATATAGATATGAAATAAAACTTTCTAAAGTTATATTTAAAAAATTTCAGGTCAGGTCCCACACAGTGTGTGCAATGCTGACCTAGAGATGTCTGTTCAGGGGACAAGGAGAGATACAGTCTGCTGACTGATCCCGAGCAAGCAGAGTTGCTTTTCCCCCTCTGCCTTTTCTGCTCTTTTTTTTGGTCTTTCTTTTTCTGTCCCACATCCCCACTATATTTATACGGTAATTTTTGGCCCCTCCAAAGTGATGGAACAATCACATGTTATAGGCACCAGAAAGAGTTCCTGGGCTCATCTACAATGGCCACAATGGCCGTGAGAGTGTGAGGAGCGAGGAGGATGAAAGTCATCTTTTTAGCCCCCCAGGTCATCACTGGAGGCTGTGCTGGGCAGAGAGGGGAATGCTGATGGCAGAGTGCTGCTGCACAGGGTTTTCTCTTTGTTCTCTCTGTCCCATGTCCTCCTCTCTTTTTCCTTGTGGTATGAGGTGGTTGTCTTGGACCAGCTGTGAGCCCCACATGCACAGCTCTCTATGTGGAGATGTCTTTCACCGGCCGTAGAGGACAATTCTTTGGATCCGACCCCAAAGTTCTTGGTACTCCCTCATGGCCTGCGTGTGGGCGGCCGGATCCTGCGCCAGGCGATGGAAGAGGTTGGGTGGCTCGGCCGTTTTGACATCCGTGGGCAAGAGAATCTCTTGAGGAAATGTCCGGTTGCCCACAACAAAGTGGTCAAGGCGTTTCTCCTCCAGGGAGCCACGCAGGTACTCCATGGTATCCCCCAGCCGCTGCAGGACTTGCCTTTTGTGCCACCGTGACACGGGTATGGTGTTCAGGAGGTGCATCACAATGGTCTTCATCATGTAAGTGGAGAAGCCTATGCCCACCAGAGCACAGGCCAAGAGCTGCAGGCATTTGAGGTGCCAGCTGTCACGTGGAGCCTGATTGGCAATGTGCCTGAAGAACTTCATCTCTGCCACGGCGTAGGTCTCAGGCCACACTGTACTTGGGGTGAAGAGGGCCTCTGTATGCTGGCTGCTCACGTAGATGTCTGAATTGCCTACTTGCACCCCAAAGAGCAACTCAACCGTCAGGCTCTGTCTGCCTCTGGTCAGCTTGAATTTGCAGCAGCGGCTGGAGGGCAGCAGCACTAATTGCCAACTGTGTGACTGAGGCAAAGCCGGCCAGGCCGCTCTCACCAACTGGTAGAACCAGCGGGCAGTTTTCTCCACATCCAGGTAGGAGCCGGTGCAGAGGGTGTTTAGGAAGTTGGGCTCCTCGTTCCTCCTCTGCTCTTCTTCTGGGTGGTGGAGGGAGCACAGCACGTTGTCATCCTGCTGCTCCCTTGGGCAGGTGCACACCGGCTCCACGCGGATGAAGAAGTTCCTGCCGGGTATGTACCCTGAAGTGTCCATCTCCAGATGGAAGGTGTGCCCCGGCGGAGGAGTGAGAGGTACAAGGACACTGTACACCACGTCCTCCTCCCGGGGACTCCAGCCTTCAAAGGCACTGCCCACCCCAATGGCTCGTTGCGGCACTGGGTATGAACTGTCTGACAAGAGTAGTCCAAAGACAAATGTGAAGTTTTCCATCAGGACAGTTGTGTCTTTGCAACCTCTCTTCAGATCCTGAACAGGCCACTTTATCAGGTGCACTAAAACCCATCTCAGGGCATTCTCAAAAGTGAGTTCTTCTTCTTCTTCATTGGCATCTTCATGGTCTTCTCTGTCTTCCTCTTCCTCCTGGCCATTGTTGTCTGGCTCGTGGCTCCTTCTCCGGCAGACCAACCACAGCCACAAGAGGAGGCCCAGGACTACAGCCAGAGCCCAGAAGTCCCCCTGTTGCAAGGCAGCCCAGAGCAGGGCTCCCCAGGCCCTGACACTGCGCTCCAGGTTGCTCTGCTCCAGCTCCTGCAGCAGCCGAGTCATCTCTCTGTCCAGGAGCTCTGCACGCAGTTCCATGTGCAGACGGGTGTCCTCATCCAGCCTATCACCCACCATCTGTGGGTACTGGATGATGGTTTGCAAAAGCACGAGAAGAAACATTTTCGCAGCCATGGCCTGCAGGAGGAGAGAGAGAAGGGGTTGAGTGGGGTTGAAAGGGAGGGAAGGAGCGAGAGGTGAGGGGAGTACAAATGGGAGCAGCGGGGATGTGGAGCAGGAAGGAGAGGGCCCCAGGGCAACTGGCAGGCAGCAAGGCCTGTCCCACTGCCCCAGCAGCAGCAGCACCATTCGGTGCCCCAGGTGTTCTGGTGAGGGATTGGCCCTGGATGCAGAGGGAGAACCCAGCCCCAGGGGCAGCGTTTCGGCCCCGGCCCTCGCCCAACGCAGCCTCGTCCCTGCGTGTGTGCACTCACCACTTGTCCAGGCTCGACTGGGGCAGCGTTACCTGCTGGGGCCATCTCTAGCTGCCCCCACTGTGACACAATGCCTGTGATGTCACAAGAGCCACATCACATCACAGCCAGGTCAGCCCCGCCCTTCGTCCCCACCCTGGCTCAGCAACTTCCAGTGGCCCTGGTGTAATGCTTAAGGCTGCCTTGGAGTTAATCTTCTTCCAAGAACTTCCATTCTCCTTTCTTTTGCATTTATTCTCATCTGTTCCTCAGTGGCAGTCACATGGAAGAGCCATGTTTGAAGGGACCATTGAGGGTGTTGGAGTGCAAGGCCTGACTCCACACTGCTTGAGCTGAAGTTCAATCTCTGAGTCACGGAGGTTGGAGAAGACCTTGGAGATCTTTTGTCCAACTGCCAACCTTACACTGCCTATTCCACCAATAAACCATGTCCCCAAATGACACATCAACAGAGCCTTTAAATGCCTCCAAGGGTGGGGAGTTAGCCTTTTCTCTGGGCGCTGTGTTCCCAAACTCGATAAGCTTTTTGGTGAAGGAATTTTTCCTAGGATCCAATGGAAATCTCCCCTGGCACAACTTGACGCCCTTTCCTCTTGTCGCAGTGCTTGTTCCCTGGGAGAACAAGCCATCCCCGCCTGGCTACCACTTCCTTTCTGGTTGTTGTAGAGAACGATTAGGTCCCCCCCGAACTTCTTTTTCCTCCTGCTAAACACACCCAGTGCTCTCAAACGCTTCTCATCAGACTTGTACACCTGTCACCAAAAATCCTCCAAAATCCATGCCACAATAAAACCCTCTAACACTGCATTTTTCCTCTTAGAAAGCAAGGCATTACTTTATTCACAATCCTGGGTGTGCCCATGTTCTACAGAATCCTGGCCACAGACACCAATGCAACTGTTTTTCACCTCTTTATTAATTTTTAGGAAAGAAAGAAACGAATGTTCATTGGTTCTAAATGACATAACTCGCTTTCATTGATGAGTAATCTCTCCTCTACTGGTTATTAATTCCTCCCTGTTCATGCGAATTAAGTCCATATTTTTAATCTTTTTATTCTGTTTTTGCCCCGATACGGACTTTCCATTACATATACCGAGTCTCCGTT
Organism: Pseudopipra pipra; assembly: GCF_036250125.1. Taxonomy (NCBI): domain Eukaryota; kingdom Metazoa; phylum Chordata; class Aves; order Passeriformes; family Pipridae; genus Pseudopipra; species Pseudopipra pipra. Next base: position 60,466,346 of record NC_087554.1, read on the forward strand.
AGTCTCTTCTTTATCTTCTGCTTTCTGTAAAATATCCTTGTAGTCCATAAATTCTGTGTGCTCGATTTCTAACTTCAACAACGCACCTTTCTCTCCCTATCAGAGTTACTTTATCAAAACTGAGAGTTTCAGTATTTTCCCAAGCTGTACTCCCACAATAGCAGCTCATGTCAAATGCTGCAGAATGCAAGCGGAAAGTGATTCAGCAGACTGTGTATTATTAGTTAAAATGAGTTTAATTAATTAACGAGTTATTGAAACCATTAAAACATTAGAAAAGAGATATCATTTCCAGCAGGGCCACAGTGGTTGCAGGATTCAGCTTTGCCACCCTGACAGAGTCTGGACACCTCAGTGTGCTTCTGCTTTGTCCTTGGGAACTGCCCATCCCTCCAGAGGGACTGGCTCAGCAGTGCCCCCAAAATGCCCCTGGCAGCACATGGGTGTGCTCGGCTTCCTCCTTGTGCTGGAGGGGTCAGGCCTTTGTTGCCACTGCTGTCGGGGCCTGTTCCAGCCTTCTGCTCTCGACACAGGCATGTTTTGGGCCTTCAGCTCTGCCCTGTGCTCTGCATGGGCAGCAGGCCTTGCCTTCAGCTCTGCCCTGTGCCCTCAGCACAGGCCTGATGTGCAGGCCTTAGCAGGGAGCTGCAGGTCCAGGCCCAGCCCTTCCCCACATGCACACACACACTCCCAGGGACTTGGTTCCCACCCATGGCAATAATTTAGTGAGAGTGGGATCCAGGATCTCAAACCCACACAAGAGAAATGATCCCCCTACAAAAGGAAGAGCTGCCAGAGGGGAGGAAAGAAACTCCTCCAGTCCTTTGAGGGCAACTGCCATCCTTTATTCCACAGTGGGGGTGATTTGGGCCAGCCAAGCGTCTGGAAAGGGTTCTTTTTCACTCCCCCTGCTCAGGCTGCTTTAAAAACATGAGGAAGCAACTAGAGACAAGGGAAGATGGATGTTCTGCAGAGGGCAAGCAGCTCTCCAGCCCTTCACTTGTTGTGCCTCTGCAGGAGCAGAGGGGGATCCCTAAATCTCTGGCTCCAGGCAGAGGCCATTGCTGGCTGCGTTTCTCCCCTGCACAGAGCTCCCCTTTGAAAGGATCGCTCTGCTCTCTTGAGGTGCCTGGTGCAAAATGCCCAGTCTATGAGAGGGAAGGAGAAGAGCAGAGAACAGGGCTGGGAGTGTTAAAGGCCTGGTGGGCTGGGACCTGGAGAAACCTGGTCTACTGGAAGGTGTGCCTGCCCATGGCAGGGGGGTTGGAACCAGATGAATTTTAAGGTCCCTTCCAGCCCAAAGCATTCTGTGATTCGATGAGCAGAGGGGCCGGGTGGTAGGAGGCCTAATTTGGGATGAGAAGCCATTCAGCACTCTCAGTTTGCTTGAGGTCAATGTGACTGTTCATGAGCACAGACTCACAACTAGTGTGATTTCCCAAGCCTCTGGGCATGGTGGAGTTCTACACAAACTTGCACGATCCAGATTCTAGAATAGCACTCTTTATTGAAGCAAGGGGAAAGCGATTTCTGGATTGCCAGGCCTAAATGCAGTGACTACAGGGCATTAAAATGTGCTGGGACCGGTGAATTGGTGCTATATTTATGAACTAATAATATTATATCAAATAAATTGCCTACAGTATTTATTATCTCTATATCTAAAAATTTATAAACTTATGTAGTTATATATTGAAAGATTAAGGTCAGCTCCAACTGTGTCTGGGGATGACAGACTTTTTGCAATGCTGACCTAAAGGTGTCCCTTAAGGGGACAAGCAGAAAGACTGTGAGAGATTTATTAATGCTATATTAATACCTAAAAATATTATTCTATCAAGTTAATTATCTATGTGCTATAAAAAATATCAAGAGATATATGTAATATTACCTAAAATATATATATTAAAAAGAAGAATATCTCTATGGCCTATTAGTTTTAAATATATATATACACTAAAGAAAAACTTTTAAATTAATATCTAAAAAGTTTCAGGTCAGGTCCAGCAGGGTGAGTGCAACCTTGACCTAAAGATGGCCCTTCAGGGATCTATGGGAGATATGCTTTGGGATGAGCAGATTCTCCAGCCAGGCCACCACGAACACAAGGAGCAATAGTGGCGATGCCTATCACTTGATCCCTGAGCAGCTGGAGGTACCAGAAAGAATTCCTGGGCCCATCTGAAATGGCCACAATGGCCATGAGAGTGTGAGGGGAAAGGAGGATGAAAGTCATCTTTGTAGGCCCCCTGGCCATCACTGCAGGCTGTGCTGGGCAGACTGCTGAGAGGGGAATGCTGATGGCAGAGTGCTGCTGCAAAGGGTTTTCCTTTCCCTCTCTCTGTCGACATGCTCCTCACTTTTTGCCTTGCGGTAGGAGGTGCTTGTCTTTGACCAGCTGTGAGCCCCCCAAGCACAGCTGTGTGCAGGAAGACTTCTTTCAATGGCCGTCGTGCAGCATTCTTGAGAGCCGATGTCCCAGTTCACGGCACTCGTTCATTGCCTGCGTGTGGGCGGCCGGATCCTGTGCCAGGTGATGGAAGAGGTTGGGCGGCTCGGCGTTTTTGACATCCGTGGGCAAGAGAATCTCTTGAGGAAATGTCCGGTTGCCCACAACAAAGTGGTCAAGGCGCTTCTCCTCCAGGGAGCCACGCAGGTACTCCATGGTATCCTCCAGCCGCCGCCGGAAATGCCTCATGCGCCACCGTGACACGGGTATGGTGTTCAGGAGGTGCATCACAATGGTCTTCAGGGTATAGGTGGAGAAGCCTATGCCCAGAAGAGCTCGGGCCAAGACATGCAGGCACTTGAGGTGCCAGTTGTTAAGTGGAGACTGCCGGGCAATGAGCTTAAAGAACTTCATCTCTGCCACGGCGTAGGTCTCAGGCCACACTATGCTTGGGGTGAAGAGGGCCTCTGTATGCTGGCTGCTCACGTAGATGTCTGAATTGCCTTCTTGCACTCCAAAGAGCAACTCAACCATCAGGCTCTTTCTGCCTCTGGTCAGCTTGAATTTGCAGCAGCGGCTGGAGGGCAGCAGCACTAATTGCCAACTGTGTGACTGAGGCAAAGCCGGCCAGGCCGCTCTCACCAACTGGTAGAACCAGCGGGCAGTTTTCTCCACATCCAGGTAGGAGCCAGTGCAGAGGGTGTTTAGGAAGTTGGGCTCCTCGTTCCTCCTCTGCTCTTCTTCTGGGTGGTGGTGGAGGGAGCACAGCACGTTGTCATCCTGCTGCTCCCTTGGGCAGGTGCACACCGGCTCCACGCGGATGAAGAAGTTCCTGCCGGGCAACTGCCCTGAGGTGTCCATCTCCAGATGGAAGGTGTACCCCAGGGGAGGATTGAGAGGTACAAGGAAACGGTACACAGCATCCTCCTCCCGGGGACTCCAGCCTTCAAAGGCACTGCCCACCCCGATGGCTCGTTGCGGCACTGGGTATGAACTGTCTGACAAGAGGTGTCCAAAGAACACCGTGAAGTTCTCCATCAGGAGAGTTGTAATCACTCTACCTTCCATCAGGCGGTCTAGGTTCTCCTCTAAACGCTGTCTCAGGTTGTGGGGAATAATATCCTCTTCTACTTCATTTGCAACATCGTGGTCTTCTCCTTCAATTGCATCAGCGTTGTTGACTACCCAAATAATCGCATCACGGTTTTCTTCCCCTTCATTTCCACCACCATCACCATCTCCTGCCCCCTCCTCCCGGCCATTGTTTTCTGGCTCGCCGCTTCTTCTGCTGCGGATAAACCACAGCCACAAGAGGAGGCCCAGGACTCCAGCCAGAGCCCAGAAGTCCCCCTGTTGCAAGGCAGCCCAGAGCAGGGCTCCCCAGGCCCTGACACTGCGCTCCAGGCTGCTCTGCTCCAGCTCCTGCAGCAGCCGAGTCATCTCTCTGTCCAGGAGCTTTTCACGCAGCTCCATGCGCAGACGGGTGACCTCATCCAGCCCATCACCCACCATCTGTGGGTACTGGATGAGGGCTTGCAAAAGCATGAGAAGAAACATTGTAACAGCCATGGCCTGCAGGAGGAGAGAGAGAAGGGGTTGAGTGGGGTTGAAAGGGAGGGAAGGAGCGAGAGGTGAGGGGAGTATGAATGGGAGCAGCGGGGATGTGGAGCAGGAAGGAGAGGACCCCAGGGCAGCTGGCAGGCAGCAAGGCCTGTCCCACTGCCCCAGCAGCAGCAGCACCACTCGGTGCCCCAGGTGTTCTGGTGAGGGATTGGCCCTGGATGCAGAGGGAGAACCCAGCCCCAGGGACAGTGTTTCGGCCCCGGCCCTCGCCCAACGCAGCCTCGCCCCTGTGTGTGTGCACTCACCACTTGTCCAGGCTCGACTGGAGCAGCGTTACCTGCTGGGGCCATCTCTAGCTGCCCCCATTGTGACACAATGCCTGTGATGTCACAAGAGCCACATCACATCACAGCCAGGCCAGCCCCGCCCTTCGTCCCCACCCTGGCTCAGCAACTTCCAGTGGCCCTGGTGTAATGCTTAAGGCTGCCTTGGAGTTAATCTTCTTCCAAGAACTTCCATTCTCCTTTCTTTTGCATTTATTATCATCTGTTCCTCAGTGGCAGTCACATGGAAGAGCCATGTTTGAAGGGACCATTGAGGGTGTTGGAGTGCAAGGCCTGACTCCACACTGCTTGAGCTGAAGTTCAATCTCTGAGTCACGGAGGTTGGAGAAGACCTTGGAGATCTTTTGTCCAACTGCCAACCTTACACTGAATATTCCACCAATAAACCATGTCCCCAAATGACACATCAACAGAGCCTTTAAATGCCTCCAAGGGTGGGGAGTTAGCCTTTTCTCTGGGCACTCTGTTCCCAAACTTGATAAGCTTTTTGGTGAAGGAATTTTTCCTAGGATCCAATGGAAATCTCCCCTGGCACAACTTGACGCCCTTTCCTCTTGTCGCAGTGCTTGTTCCCTGGGAGAACAAGCCATCCCCCGCCTGGCTACCGCTTCCTTTCTGGTTGTTGTAGGGAACGATTAGGTCCCCCCGGAACTTCTTTTTCCTCCTGCTAAACACACCCAGTGCTCTCAAACGCTTCTCATCAGACGTGTACACCTGTCACCAAAAATCCTCCAAAATCCATGCCACAATAAAACCCTCTAACACTGCATTTTTCCTGTTAGAAAGCAAGGCATTACTTTATTCACAATCCTGGGTGTGTCCATGTTCTACAGAATCCTGGCCACAGACACCAATGCAACTGTTTTTCACCTCTTTATTAATTTTTAGGAAAGAAAGAAACGAATGTTCATTGGTTCTAAATGACATAATTCCCTTTCATTGATGAGTAATCTCCCCTCTACTGGTTATTAATTCCTCCCTGTTCATGCAAATTAAGTCCATATTTTTAATCTTTTTATTCTGGTTTTGCCCCGGTACAGACTTTCCGTTACATATACCGAGTCTCCGTTAGTCTCTTCTTTATCTTCTGGTTTCTGTAAAACATCCTTTTGGTCCATATATTCTGCATGCTCGATTTCCAACTTCAGCAACGCACCTTTCTCTCCCTATCAGAGTTACTTTATCAAAACTGAAAGTTTCAGTATTTTCCCAAGCTGTGCTCCCACAATAGCAGCTCATGTCAAATGCTGCTCAATGCAAGCGGAAAGTGATTCAACAGACTGTGTATTATTAGTTAAAACAATTAATTAATGAGTTAATGAAACCGTTAGAACATTAGAAAAGAGATATCATTTCCAGCAGGGCCACTGTGGTTGCAGGACTCTGCTTTGCCACCCTGACAGAGTCTGGACACCTCAGTGTGGTTCTGTTTTGTCCTTGGGAACTGCCCATCCCACCAGAGGGACTGGCTCAGCAGTGCCCCCAGAATGCCCCTGGCAGCACATGGGTGTGCTCGGCTTCCTCCTTGTGCTGGAGGGGTCTGGCCTTTGTTGCCACTGCTGTCGGGGCCTGTTCCAGCCTTCTGCTCTCGACACGGGCATGTTTTGGGCCTTCAGCTCTGCCCTGTGCTCTGCATGGGCAGCAGGCCTTGCCTTCAGCTCTGCCCTGTGCCCTCAGCACAGGCCTGATGTGCAGGCCTTAGCAGGGAGCTGCAGGTCCAGGCCCAGCCCTTCCCCACATGCACACACACACTCCCAGGGACTTGGTTCCCACCCATGGCAATAATTCAGTGAGAGTGGGATCCAGGATCTCAAACCCACACAAGAGAAATGATCCCCCTACAAAAGGAAGAGCTGCCAGAGGGGAGGAAAGAAACTCCTCCAGTCCTTTGAGGGTAACTGCCATCCTTTATTCCACAGTGGGGGTGATTTGGGCCAGCCAAGCGTCTGGAAAGGGTTCTTTTTCACTCCCCCTGCTCAGGTTGCTTTAAAAACATGAGGAAGCAACTAGAGACAAGGGAAGATGGACGTTCTGCAGAGGGCAAGCAGCTCTCCAGCCCTTCACTTGTTGTACCTGTGCAGGAGCAGAGGGGGATCCCTAAATCTCTGGCTCCAGGCAGAGGCCATTGCTGGTTGCGTTTCTCCCCTGCACAGAGCTCCCCTTTGAAAGGATCGCTCTGCTCTCTTGAGGTGCCTGGTGCAAAATGCCCAGTCTATGAGAGGGAAGGAGAAGAGCAGAGAACAGGGCTGGGAGTGTTAAAGGCCTGGTGGGCTGGGGCCTGGAGAAACCTGGTCTACTGGAAGGTGTGCCTGCCCATGGCAGGGGGGTTGGAACCAGATGAATTTTAAGGTCCCTTCCAGCCCAAAGCATTCTGTGATTCGATGAGCAGAGGGGCCGGGTGGTAGGAGGCCTAATTTGGGATGAGAAGCCATTCAGCACTCTCAGTTTGCTTGAGGTCAATGTGACTGTTCATGAGCACAGACTCACAACTAGTGTGATTTCCCAAGCCTCTGGGCCTGGTGGAGTTCCACACAAACTTGCACGATCCAGATTCTAGAACAGCACTCTTTATTGAAGCAAGGGGAAAGTGATTTCTGGATCGCCAGTCCTAAATGCAGTGACTACTGACTGTTAATATGTGTTGAAACAAAGAGTGGGAGATCTATTGGTACTATATTTATGTAATACTAATATTATATCAGGTGAACTACCTATAAAATATAAGTATGCATTAAATTAAAAATTATGTAGTTATATATTGAAAGATTAAGGTCAGCTCCAACTGTGTCTGGGGATGACAGACTTTTTGCAATGCTGACCTAAAGGTGTCCCTTAAGGGGACAAGCAGAAAGACTGTGAGAGATTTATTAATGCTATATTAATACCTAAAAATATTATTCTATCAAGTTAATTATCTATGTGCTATAAAAAATATCAAGAGGTATATGTAATATTACCTAAAATATATATATTAAAAAGAAGAATATCTCTATGGCCTATTAGTTTTAAATATATATATACACTAAAGAAAAACTTTTAAATTTATATCTAAAAAGTTTCAGGTCAGGTCCAGCAGGGTGAGTGCAACCTTGACCTAAAGATGGCCCTTCAGGGATCTATGAGAGATATGCTTTGGGATGAGCAGATTCTCCAGCCAGGCCACCACGAACACAAGGAGCAATAGTGGCGATGCCTATCACTTGATCCCTGAGCAGCTGGAGGTACCAGAAAGAATTCCTGGGCCCATCTGAAATGGCCACAATGGCCATGAGAGTGTGAGGGGAAAGGAGGATGAAAGTCATCTTTGTAGGCCCCCTGGCCATCACTGCAGGCTGTGCTGGGCAGACTGCTGAGAGGGGAATGCTGATGGCAGAGTGCTGCTGCAAAGGGTTTTCCTTTCCCTCTCTCTGTCAACATGCTCCTCACTTTTTGCCTTGCGGTAGGACGTTCTTGTCTTTGACCAGCTGTGAGCCCCCCAAGCACAGCTGTGTGCAGGAAGACTTCTTTCAATGGCCGTCGTGCAGCATTCTTGAGAGCCGATGTCCCAGTTCATGGCACTCGTTCATTGCCTGCGTGTGGGCGGCCGGATCCTGTGCCAGGTGATGGAAGAGGTTGGGCGGCTCGGCCATTTTGACATCCGTGGGCAAGAGAATCTCTTGAGGAAATGTCCGGTTGCCCACAACAAAGTGGTCAAGGCGCTTCTCCTCCAGGGAGCCACGCAGGTACTCCATGGTATCCTCCAGCCGCCGCCGGAAATGCCTCATGCGCCACCGTGACACGGGTATGGTGTTCAGGAGGTGCATCACAATGGTCTTCAGGGTATAGGTGGAGAAGCCTATGCCCAGAAGAGCTCGGACCAAGACATGCAGGCACTTGAGGTGCCAGTTGTTAAGTGGAGACTGCCGGGCAATTAGCTTAAAGAACTTCATCTCTGCCACGGCGTAGGTCTCAGGCCACATTGTGCTTGGGGTGAAGAGGGCCTCTGTATGCTGGCTGCTCACGTAGATGTCTGAATTGCCTTCTTGCACTCCAAAGAGCAACTCAACCATCAGGCTCTTTCTGCCTCTGGTCAGCTTGAATTTGCAGCAGCGGCTGGAGGGCAGCAGCACTAATTGCCAACTGTGTGACTGAGGCAAAGCCGGCCAGGCCGCTCTCACCAACTGGTAGAACCAGCGGGCAGTTTTCTCCACATCCAGGTAGGAGCCAGTGCAGAGGGTGTTTAGGAAGTTGGGCTCCTCGTTCCTCCTCTGCTCTTCTTCTGGGTGGTGGTGGAGGGAGCACAGCACGTTGTCATCCTGCTGCTCCCTTGGGCAGGTGCACACCGGCTCCACGCGGATGAAGAAGTTCCTGCCGGGCAACTGCCCTGAGGTGTCCATCTCCAGATGGAAGGTGTACCCCAGGGGAGGATTGAGAGGTACAAGGAAACGGTACACAGCATCCTCCTCCCGGGGACTCCAGCCTTCAAAGGCACTGCCCACCCCGATGGCTCGTTGCGGCACTGGGTATGAACTGTCTGACAAGAGGTGTCCAAAGAACACCGTGAAGTTCTCCATCAGGAGAGTTGTAATCACTCTACCTTCCATCAGGCGGTCTAGGTTCTCCTCTAAACGCTGTCTCAGGCTGTGGGGAATAATATCCTCTTCTACTTCATTTGCAACATCGTGGTCTTCTCCTTCAATTGCATCAGCGTTGTTGACTACCCAAATAATCGCATCACGGTTTTCTTCCCCTTCATTTCCACCACCATCACCATCTCCTGCCCCCTCCTCCCGGCCATTGTTTTCTGGCTCGCCGCTTCTTCTGCTGCGGATAAACCACAGCCACAAGAGGAGGCCCAGGACTCCAGCCAGAGCCCAGAAGTCCCCCTGTTGCAAGGCAGCCCAGAGCAGGGCTCCCCAGGCCCTGACACTGCGCTCCAGGCTGCTCTGCTCCAGCTCCTGCAGCAGCCGAGTCATCTCTCTGTCCAGGAGCTTTTCACGCAGCTCCATGCGCAGACGGGTGACCTCATCCAGCCCATCACCCACCATCTGTGGGTACTGGATGAGGGCTTGCAAAAGCACGAGAAGAAACATTGTAACAGCCATGGCCTGCAGGAGGAGAGAGAGAAGGGGTTGAGTGGGGTTGAAAGGGAGGGAAGGAGCGAGAGGTGAGAGGAGTATGAATGGGAGCAGCGGGGATGTGGAGCAGGAAGGAGAGGGCCCCAGGGCAGCTGGCAGGCAGCAAGGCCTGTCCCACTGCCCCAGCAGCAGCAGCACCACTCGGTGCCCCAGGTGTTCTGGTGAGGGATTGGCCCTGGATGCAGAGGGAGAACCCAGCCCCAGGGACAGTGTTTCGGCCCCGGCCCTCGCCCAACGCAGCCTCGCCCCTGTGTGTGTGCACTCACCACTTGTCCAGGCTCGACTGGGGCAGCGTTACCTGCTGGGGCCATCTCTAGCTGCCCCCACTGTGACACAATGCCTGTGATGTCACAAGAGCCACATCACATCACAACCAGGCCAGCCCCGCCCTTCGTCCCCACCCTGGCTCAGCAACTTCCAGTGGCCCTGGTGTAATGCTTAAGGCTGCCTTGGAGTTAATCTTCTTCCAAGAACTTCCATTCTCCTTTCTTTTGCATTTATTCTCATCTGTTCCTCAGTGGCAGTCACATGGAAGAGCCATGTTTGAAGGGACCATTGAGGGTGTTGGAGTGCAAGGCCTGACTCCACACTGCTTGAGCTGAAGTTCAATCTCTGAGTCACGGAGGTTGGAGAAGACCTTGGAGATCTTTTGTCCAACTGCCAACCTTACACTGAATATTCCACCAATAAACCATGTCCCCAAATGACACATCAACAGAGCCTTTAAATGCCTCCAAGGGTGGGGAGTTAGCCTTTTCTCTGGGCGCTGTGTTCCCAAACTCGATAAGCTTTTTGGTGAAGGAATTTTTCCTAGGATCCAATGGAAATCTCCCCTGGCACAACTTGACGCCCTTTCCTCTTGTCGCAGTGCTTGTTCCCTGGGAGAACAAGCCATCCCCCGCCTGGCTACCACTTCCTTTCTGGTTGTTGTAGAGAACGATTAGGTCCCCCCCGAACTTCTTTTTCCTCCTGCTAAACACACCCAGTGCTCTCAAACGCTTCTCATCAGACGTGTACACCTGTCACCAAAAATCCTCCAAAATCCATGCCACAATAAAACCCTCTAACACTGCATTTTTCCTCTTAGAAAGCAAGGCATTACTTTATTCACAATCCTGGGTGTGTCTATGTTCTACAGAATCCTGGCCACAGACACCAATGCAACTGTTTTTCACCTCTTTATTAATTTTTAGGAAAGAAAGAAACGAATGTTCATTGGTTCTAAATGACATAATTCCCTTTCATTGATGAGTAATCTCCCCTCTACTGGTTATTAATTCCTCCCTGTTCATGCAAATTAAGTCCATATTTTTAATCTTTTTATTCTGGTTTTGCCCCGGTACAGACTTTCCATTACATATACCGAGTCTCCGTTAGTCTCTTCTTTATCTTCTGGTTTCTGTAAAACATCCTTTTGGTCCATATATTCTGCATGCTCGATTTCCAACTTCAGCAACGCACCTTTCTCTCCCTATCAGAGTTACTTTATCAAAACTGAAAGTTTCAGTATTTTCCCAAGCTGTGCTCCCACAATAGCAGCTCATGTCAAATGCTGCTCAATGCAAGCGGAAAGTGATTCAACAGACTGTGTATTATTAGTTAAAACAATTAATTAATGAGTTAATGAAACCGTTAGAACATTAGAAAAGAGATATCATTTCCAGCAGGGCCACTGTGGTTGCAGGACTCTGCTTTGCCACCCTGACAGAGTCTGGACACCTCAGTGTGGTTCTGTTTTGTCCTTGGGAACTGCCCATCCCACCAGAGGGACTGGCTCAGCAGTGCCCCCAAAATGCCCCTGGCAGCACATGGGTGTGCTCGGCTTCCTCCTTGTGCTGGACGGGTCTGGCCTTTGTTGCCACTGCTGTCGGGGCCTGTTCCAGCCTTCTGCTCTCGACACGGGCATGTTTTGGGCCTTCAGCTCTGCCCTGTGCTCTGCATGGGCAGCAGGCCTTGCCTTCAGCTCTGCCCTGTGCCCTCAGCACAGGCCTGATGTGCAGGCCTTAGCAGGGAGCTGCAGGTCCAGGCCCAGCCCTTCCCCACATGCACACACACACTCCCAGGGACTTGGTTCCCACCCATGGCAATAATTCAGTGAGAGTGGGATCCAGGATCTCAAACCCACACAAGAGAAATGATCCCCCTACAAAAGGAAGAGCTGCCAGAGGGGAGGAAAGAAACTCCTCCAGTCCTTTGAGGGTAACTGCCATCCTTTATTCCACAGTGGGGGTGATTTGGGCCAGCCAAGCGTCTGGAAAGGGTTCTTTTTCACTCCCCCTGCTCAGGTTGCTTTAAAAACATGAGGAAGTAACTAGAGACAAGGGAAGATGGACGTTCTGCAGAGGGCAAGCAGCTCTCCAGCCCTTCACTTGTTGTGCCTCTGCAGGAGCAGAGGGGGATCCCTAAATCTCTGGCTCCAGGCAGAGGCCATTGCTGGTTGCGTTTCTCCCCTGCACAGAGCTCCCCTTTGAAAGGATCGCTCTGCTCTCTTGAGGTGCCTGGTGCAAAATGCCCAGTCTATGAGAGGGAAGGAGAAGAGCAGAGAACAGGGCTGGGAGTGTTAAAGGCCTGGTGGGCTGGGGCCTGGAGAAACCTGGTCTACTGGAAGGTGTGCCTGCCCATGGCAGGGGGGTTGGAACCAGATGAATTTTAAGGTCCCTTCCAGCCCAAAGCATTCTGTGATTCGATGAGCAGAGGGGCCGGGTGGTAGGAGGCCTAATTTGGGATGAGAAGCCATTCAGCACTCTCCGTTTGCTTGAGGTCAATGTGACTGTTCATGAGCACAGACTCACAACTAGTGTGATTTCCCAAGCCTCTGGGCCTGGTGGAGTTCCACACAAACTTGCACGATCCAGATTCTAGAACAGCACTCTTTATTGAAGCAAGGGGAAAGTGATTTCTGGATCGCCAGTCCTAAATGCAGTGACTACTGACTGTTAATATGTGTTGAAACAAAGAGTGGGAGATCTATTGGTACTATATTTATGTAATACTAATATTATATCAAGTGAACTACCTATAAAATATAAGTATGCATTAAATTAAAAATTATGTAGTTATATATTGAAAGATTAAGGTCAGCTCCAACTGTGTCTGGGGATGACAGACTTTTTGCAATGCTGACCTAAAGGTGTCCCTTAAGGGGACAAGCAGAAAGACTGTGAGAGATTTATTAATGCTATATTAATACCTAAAAATATTATTCTATCAAGTTAATTATCTATGTGCTATAAAAAATATCAAGAGGTATATGTAATATTACCTAAAATATATATATTAAAAAGAAGAATATCTCTATGGCCTATTAGTTTTAAATATATATATACACTAAAGAAAAACTTTTAAATTTATATCTAAAAAGTTTCAGGTCAGGTCCAGCAGGGTGAGTGCAACCTTGACCTAAAGATGGCCCTTCAGGGATCTATGAGAGATATGCTTTGGGATGAGCAGATTCTCCAGCCAGGCCACCACGAACACAAGGAGCAATAGTGGCGATGCCTATCACTTGATCCCTGAGCAGCTGGAGGTACCAGAAAGAATTCCTGGGCCCATCTGAAATGGCCACAATGGCCATGAGAGTGTGAGGGGAAAGGAGGATGAAAGTCATCTTTGTAGGCCCCCTGGCCATCACTGCAGGCTGTGCTGGGCAGACTGCTGAGAGGGGAATGCTGATGGCAGAGTGCTGCTGCAAAGGGTTTTCCTTTCCCTCTCTCTGTCAACATGCTCCTCACTTTTTGCCTTGCGGTAGGACGTTCTTGTCTTTGACCAGCTGTGAGCCCCCCAAGCACAGCTGTGTGCAGGAAGACTTCTTTCAATGGCCGTCGTGCAGCATTCTTGAGAGCCGATGTCCCAGTTCATGGCACTCGTTCATTGCCTGCGTGTGGGCGGCCGGATCCTGTGCCAGGTGATGGAAGAGGTTGGGCGGCTCGGCCATTTTGACATCCGTGGGCAAGAGAATCTCTTGAGGAAATGTCCGGTTGCCCACAACAAAGTGGTCAAGGCGCTTCTCCTCCAGGGAGCCACGCAGGTACTCCATGGTATCCTCCAGCCGCCGCCGGAAATGCCTCATGCGCCACCGTGACACGAGTATGGTGTTCAGGAGGTGCATCACAATGGTCTTCAGGGTATAGGTGGAGAAGCCTATGCCCAGAAGAGCTCGGACCAAGACATGCAGGCACTTGAGGTGCCAGTTGTTAAGTGGAGACTGCCGGGCAATTAGCTTAAAGAACTTCATCTCTGCCACGGCGTAGGTCTCAGGCCACATTGTGCTTGGGGTGAAGAGGGCCTCTGTATGCTGGCTGCTCACGTAGATGTCTGAATTGCCTTCTTGCACTCCAAAGAGCAACTCAACCATCAGGCTCTTTCTGCCTCTGGTCAGCTTGAATTTGCAGCAGCGGCTGGAGGGCAGCAGCACTAATTGCCAACTGTGTGACTGAGGCAAAGCCGGCCAGGCCGCTCTCACCAACTGGTAGAACCAGCGGGCAGTTTTCTCCACATCCAGGTAGGAGCCAGTGCAGAGGGTGTTTAGGAAGTTGGGCTCCTCGTTCCTCCTCTGCTCTTCTTCTGGGTGGTGGTGGAGGGAGCACAGCACGTTGTCATCCTGCTGCTCCCTTGGGCAGGTGCACACCGGCTCCACGCGGATGAAGAAGTTCCTGCCGGGCAACTGCCCTGAGGTGTCCATCTCCAGATGGAAGGTGTACCCCAGGGGAGGATTGAGAGGTACAAGGAAACGGTACACAGCATCCTCCTCCCGGGGACTCCAGCCTTCAAAGGCACTGCCCACCCCGATGGCTCGTTGCGGCACTGGGTATGAACTGTCTGACAAGAGGTGTCCAAAGAACACCGTGAAGTTCTCCATCAGGAGAGTTGTAATCACTCTACCTTCCATCAGGCGGTCTAGGTTCTCCTCTAAACGCTGTCTCAGGCTGTGGGGAATAATATCCTCTTCTACTTCATTTGCAACATCGTGGTCTTCTCCTTCAATTGCATCAGCGTTGTTGACTACCCAAATAATCGCATCACGGTTTTCTTCCCCTTCATTTCCACCACCATCACCATCTCCTGCCCCCTCCTCCCGGCCATTGTTTTCTGGCTCGCCGCTTCTTCTGCTGCGGATAAACCACAGCCACAAGAGGAGGCCCAGGACTCCAGCCAGAGCCCAGAAGTCCCCCTGTTGCAAGGCAGCCCAGAGCAGGGCTCCCCAGGCCCTGACACTGCGCTCCAGGCTGCTCTGCTCCAGCTCCTGCAGCAGCCGAGTCATCTCTCTGTCCAGGAGCTTTTCACGCAGCTCCATGCGCAGACGGGTGACCTCATCCAGCCCATCACCCACCATCTGTGGGTACTGGATGAGGGCTTGCAAAAGCACGAGAAGAAACATTGTAACAGCCATGGCCTGCAGGAGGAGAGAGAGAAGGGGTTGAGTGGGGTTGAAAGGGAGGGAAGGAGCGAGAGGTGAGAGGAGTATGAATGGGAGCAGCGGGGATGTGGAGCAGGAAGGAGAGGGCCCCAGGGCAGCTGGCAGGCAGCAAGGCCTGTCCCACTGCCCCAGCAGCAGCAGCACCACTCGGTGCCCCAGGTGTTCTGGTGAGGGATTGGCCCTGGATGCAGAGGGAGAACCCAGCCCCAGGGACAGTGTTTCGGCCCCGGCCCTCGCCCAACGCAGCCTCGCCCCTGTGTGTGTGCACTCACCACTTGTCCAGGCTCGACTGGGGCAGCGTTACCTGCTGGGGCCATCTCTAGCTGCCCCCACTGTGACACAATGCCTGTGATGTCACAAGAGCCACATCACATCACAGCCAGGTCAGCCCCGCCCTTCGTCCCCACCCTGGCTCAGCAACTTCCAGTGGCCCTGGTGTAATGCTTAAGGCTGCCTTGGAGTTAATCTTCTTCCAAGAACTTCCATTCTCCTTTCTTTTGCATTTATTCTCATCTGTTCCTCAGTGGCAGTCACATGGAAGAGCCATGTTTGAAGGGACCATTGAGGGTGTTGGAGTGCAAGGCCTGACTCCACACTGCTTGCGCTGAAGTTCAATCTCTGAGTCACGGAGGTTGGAGAAGACCTTGGAGATCTTTTGTCCAACTGCCAACCTTACACTGAATATTCCACCAATAAACCATGTCCCCAAATGACACATCAACAGAGCCTTTAAATGCCTCCAAGGGTGGGGAGTTAGCCTTTTCTCTGGGCGCTGTGTTCCCAAACTCGATAAGCTTTTTGGTGAAGGAATTTTTCCTAGGATCCAATGGAAATCTCCCCTGGCACAACTTGACGCCCTTTCCTCTTGTCGCAGTGCTTGTTCCCTGGGAGAACAAGCCATCCCCCGCCTGGCTACCGCTTCCTTTCTGGTTGTTGTAGAGAACGATTAGGTCCCCCCCGAACTTCTTTTTCCTCCTGCTAAACACACCCAGTGCTCTCAAACGCTTCTCATCAGACGTGTACACCTGTCACCAAAAATCCTCCAAAATCCATGCCACAATAAAACCCTCTAACACTGCATTTTTCCTCTTAGAAAGCAAGGCATTACTTTATTCACAATCCTGGGTGTGTCTATGTTCTACAGAATCCTGGCCACAGACACCAATGCAACTGTTTTTCACCTCTTTATTAATTTTTAGGAAAGAAAGAAACGAATGTTCATTGGTTCTAAATGACATAATTCCCTTTCATTGATGAGTAATCTCCCCTCTACTGGTTATTAATTCCTCCCTGTTCATGCAAATTAAGTCCATATTTTTAATCTTTTTATTCTGGTTTTGCCCCGGTACAGACTTTCCATTACATATACCGAGTCTCCGTTAGTCTCTTCTTTATCTTCTGGTTTCTGTAAAACATCCTTTTGGTCCATATATTCTGCATGCTCGATTTCCAACTTCAGCAACGCACCTTTCTCTCCCTATCAGAGTTACTTTATCAAAACTGAAAGTTTCAGTATTTTCCCAAGCTGTGCTCCCACAATAGCAGCTCATGTCAAATGCTGCTCAATGCAAGCGGAAAGTGATTCAACAGACTGTGTATTATTAGTTAAAACAATTAATTAATGAGTTAATGAAACCGTTAGAACATTAGAAAAGAGATATCATTTCCAGCAGGGCCACTGTGGTTGCAGGACTCTGCTTTGCCACCCTGACAGAGTCTGGACACCTCAGTGTGGTTCTGTTTTGTCCTTGGGAACTGCCCATCCCACCAGAGGGACTGGCTCAGCAGTGCCCCCAAAATGCCCCTGGCAGCACATGGGTGTGCTCGGCTTCCTCCTTGTGCTGGACGGGTCTGGCCTTTGTTGCCACTGCTGTCGGGGCCTGTTCCAGCCTTCTGCTCTCGACACGGGCATGTTTTGGGCCTTCAGCTCTGCCCTGTGCTCTGCATGGGCAGCAGGCCTTGCCTTCAGCTCTGCCCTGTGCCCTCAGCACAGGCCTGATGTGCAGGCCTTAGCAGGGAGCTGCAGGTCCAGGCCCAGCCCTTCCCCACATGCACACACACACTCCCAGGGACTTGGTTCCCACCCATGGCAATAATTCAGTGAGAGTGGGATCCAGGATCTCAAACCCACACAAGAGAAATGATCCCCCTACAAAAGGAAGAGCTGCCAGAGGGGAGGAAAGAAACTCCTCCAGTCCTTTGAGGGTAACTGCCATCCTTTATTCCACAGTGGGGGTGATTTGGGCCAGCCAAGCGTCTGGAAAGGGTTCTTTTTCACTCCCCCTGCTCAGGTTGCTTTAAAAACATGAGGAAGTAACTAGAGACAAGGGAAGATGGACGTTCTGCAGAGGGCAAGCAGCTCTCCAGCCCTTCACTTGTTGTGCCTCTGCAGGAGCAGAGGGGGATCCCTAAATCTCTGGCTCCAGCCAGAGGCCATTGCTGGCTGCGTTTCTCCCCTGCACAGAGCTCCCCTTCGAAAGGATCGCTCTGCTCTCTTGAGGTGCCTGGTGCAAAATGCCCAGTCTATGAGAGGGAAGGAGAAGAGCAGAGAACAGGGCTGGGAGTGTTAAAGGCCTGGTGGGCTGGGGCCTGGAGAAACCTGGTCTACTGGAAGGTGTGCCTGCCCATGGCAGGGGGGTTGGAACCAGATGAATTTTAAGGTCCCTTCCAGCCCAAAGCATTCTGTGATTCGATGAGCAGAGGGGCCGGGTGGTAGGAGGCCTAATTTGGGATGAGAAGCCATTCAGCACTCTCCGTTTGCTTGAGGTCAATGTGACTGTTCATGAGCACAGACTCACAACTAGTGTGATTTCCCAAGCCTCTGGGCCTGGTGGAGTTCCACACAAACTTGCACGATCCAGATTCTAGAACAGCACTCTTTATTGAAGCAAGGGGAAAGTGATTTCTGGATCGCCAGTCCTAAATGCAGTGACTACTGACTGTTAATATGTGTTGAAACAAAGAGTGGGAGATCTATTGGTACTATATTTATGTAATACTAATATTATATCAAGTGAACTACCTATAAAATATAAGTATGCATTAAATTAAAAATTATGTAGTTATATATTGAAAGATTAAGGTCAGCTCCAACTGTGTCTGGGGATGACAGACTTTTTGCAATGCTGACCTAAAGGTGTCCCTTAAGGGGACAAGCAGAAAGACTGTGAGAGATTTATTAATGCTATATTAATACCTAAAAATATTATTCTATCAAGTTAATTATCTATGTGCTATAAAAAATATCAAGAGGTATATGTAATATTACCTAAAATATATATATTAAAAAGAAGAATATCTCTATGGCCTATTAGTTTTAAATATATATATACACTAAAGAAAAACTTTTAAATTTATATCTAAAAAGTTTCAGGTCAGGTCCAGCAGGGTGAGTGCAACCTTGACCTAAAGATGGCCCTTCAGGGATCTATGAGAGATATGCTTTGGGATGAGCAGATTCTCCAGCCAGGCCACCACGAACACAAGGAGCAATAGTGGCGATGCCTATCACTTGATCCCTGAGCAGCTGGAGGTACCAGAAAGAATTCCTGGGCCCATCTGAAATGGCCACAATGGCCATGAGAGTGTGAGGGGAAAGGAGGATGAAAGTCATCTTTGTAGGCCCCCTGGCCATCACTGCAGGCTGTGCTGGGCAGACTGCTGAGAGGGGAATGCTGATGGCAGAGTGCTGCTGCAAAGGGTTTTCCTTTCCCTCTCTCTGTCAACATGCTCCTCACTTTTTGCCTTGCGGTAGGACGTTCTTGTCTTTGACCAGCTGTGAGCCCCCCAAGCACAGCTGTGTGCAGGAAGACTTCTTTCAATGGCCGTCGTGCAGCATTCTTGAGAGCCGATGTCCCAGTTCATGGCACTCGTTCATTGCCTGCGTGTGGGCGGCCGGATCCTGTGCCAGGTGATGGAAGAGGTTGGGCGGCTCGGCCATTTTGACATCCGTGGGCAAGAGAATCTCTTGAGGAAATGTCCGGTTGCCCACAACAAAGTGGTCAAGGCGCTTCTCCTCCAGGGAGCCACGCAGGTACTCCATGGTATCCTCCAGCCGCCGCCGGAAATGCCTCATGCGCCACCGTGACACGGGTATGGTGTTCAGGAGGTGCATCACAATGGTCTTCAGGGTATAGGTGGAGAAGCCTATGCCCAGAAGAGCTCGGACCAAGACATGCAGGCACTTGAGGTGCCAGTTGTTAAGTGGAGACTGCCGGGCAATTAGCTTAAAGAACTTCATCTCTGCCACGGCGTAGGTCTCAGGCCACATTGTGCTTGGGGTGAAGAGGGCCTCTGTATGCTGGCTGCTCACGTAGATGTCTGAATTGCCTTCTTGCACTCCAAAGAGCAACTCAACCATCAGGCTCTTTCTGCCTCTGGTCAGCTTGAATTTGCAGCAGCGGCTGGAGGGCAGCAGCACTAATTGCCAACTGTGTGACTGAGGCAAAGCCGGCCAGGCCGCTCTCACCAACTGGTAGAACCAGCGGGCAGTTTTCTCCACATCCAGGTAGGAGCCAGTGCAGAGGGTGTTTAGGAAGTTGGGCTCCTCGTTCCTCCTCTGCTCTTCTTCTGGGTGGTGGTGGAGGGAGCACAGCACGTTGTCATCCTGCTGCTCCCTTGGGCAGGTGCACACCGGCTCCACGCGGATGAAGAAGTTCCTGCCGGGCAACTGCCCTGAGGTGTCCATCTCCAGATGGAAGGTGTACCCCAGGGGAGGATTGAGAGGTACAAGGAAACGGTACACAGCATCCTCCTCCCGGGGACTCCAGCCTTCAAAGGCACTGCCCACCCCGATGGCTCGTTGCGGCACTGGGTATGAACTGTCTGACAAGAGGTGTCCAAAGAACACCGTGAAGTTCTCCATCAGGAGAGTTGTAATCACTCTACCTTCCATCAGGCGGTCTAGGTTCTCCTCTAAACGCTGTCTCAGGCTGTGGGGAATAATATCCTCTTCTACTTCATTTGCAACATCGTGGTCTTCTCCTTCAATTGCATCAGCGTTGTTGACTACCCAAATAATCGCATCACGGTTTTCTTCCCCTTCATTTCCACCACCATCACCATCTCCTGCCCCCTCCTCCCGGCCATTGTTTTCTGGCTCGCCGCTTCTTCTGCTGCGGATAAACCACAGCCACAAGAGGAGGCCCAGGACTCCAGCCAGAGCCCAGAAGTCCCCCTGTTGCAAGGCAGCCCAGAGCAGGGCTCCCCAGGCCCTGACACTGCGCTCCAGGCTGCTCTGCTCCAGCTCCTGCAGCAGCCGAGTCATCTCTCTGTCCAGGAGCTTTTCACGCAGCTCCATGCGCAGACGGGTGACCTCATCCAGCCCATCACCCACCATCTGTGGGTACTGGATGAGGGCTTGCAAAAGCACGAGAAGAAACATTGTAACAGCCATGGCCTGCAGGAGGAGAGAGAGAAGGGGTTGAGTGGGGTTGAAAGGGAGGGAAGGAGCGAGAGGTGAGAGGAGTATGAATGGGAGCAGCGGGGATGTGGAGCAGGAAGGAGAGGGCCCCAGGGCAGCTGGCAGGCAGCAAGGCCTGTCCCACTGCCCCAGCAGCAGCAGCACCACTCGGTGCCCCAGGTGTTCTGGTGAGGGATTGGCCCTGGATGCAGAGGGAGAACCCAGCCCCAGGGACAGTGTTTCGGCCCCGGCCCTCGCCCAACGCAGCCTCGCCCCTGTGTGTGTGCACTCACCACTTGTCCAGGCTCGACTGGGGCAGCGTTACCTGCTGGGGCCATCTCTAGCTGCCCCCACTGTGACACAATGCCTGTGATGTCACAAGAGCCACATCACATCACAGCCAGGTCAGCCCCGCCCTTCGTCCCCACCCTGGCTCAGCAACTTCCAGTGGCCCTGGTGTAATGCTTAAGGCTGCCTTGGAGTTAATCTTCTTCCAAGAACTTCCATTCTCCTTTCTTTTGCATTTATTCTCATCTGTTCCTCAGTGGCAGTCACATGGAAGAGCCATGTTTGAAGGGACCATTGAGGGTGTTGGAGTGCAAGGCCTGACTCCACACTGCTTGAGCTGAAGTTCAATCTCTGAGTCACGGAGGTTGGAGAAGACCTTGGAGATCTTTTGTCCAACTGCCAACCTTACACTGAATATTCCACCAATAAACCATGTCCCCAAATGACACATCAACAGAGCCTTTAAATGCCTCCAAGGGTGGGGAGTTAGCCTTTTCTCTGGGCGCTGTGTTCCCAAACTCGATAAGCTTTTTGGTGAAGGAATTTTTCCTAGGATCCAATGGAAATCTCCCCTGGCACAACTTGACGCCCTTTCCTCTTGTCGCAGTGCTTGTTCCCTGGGAGAACAAGCCATCCCCCGCCTGGCTACCGC
Source organism: Pseudopipra pipra (assembly GCF_036250125.1). NCBI lineage: Eukaryota > Metazoa > Chordata > Aves > Passeriformes > Pipridae > Pseudopipra > Pseudopipra pipra. The sequence goes on from NC_087554.1 coordinate 60,487,576, forward strand.
TTCCTTTCTGGTTGTTGTAGAGAACGATTAGGTCCCCCCCGAACTTCTTTTTCCTCCTGCTAAACACACCCAGTGCTCTCAAACGCTTCTCATCAGACGTGTACACCTGTCACCAAAAATCCTCCAAAATCCATGCCACAATAAAACCCTCTAACACTGCATTTTTCCTCTTAGAAAGCAAGGCATTACTTTATTCACAATCCTAGGTGTGTCTATGTTCTACAGAATCCTGGCCACAGACACCAATGCAACTGTTTTTCACCTCTTTATTAATTTTTAGGAAAGAAAGAAACGAATGTTCATTGGTTCTAAATGACATAATTCCCTTTCATTGATGAGTAATCTCCCCTCTACTGGTTATTAATTCCTCCCTGTTCATGCAAATTAAGTCCATATTTTTAATCTTTTTATTCTGGTTTTGCCCCGGTACAGACTTTCCATTACATATACCGAGTCTCCGTTAGTCTCTTCTTTATCTTCTGGTTTCTGTAAAACATCCTTTTGGTCCATATATTCTGCATGCTCGATTTCCAACTTCAGCAACGCACCTTTCTCTCCCTATCAGAGTTACTTTATCAAAACTGAAAGTTTCAGTATTTTCCCAAGCTGTGCTCCCACAATAGCAGCTCATGTCAAATGCTGCTCAATGCAAGCGGAAAGTGATTCAACAGACTGTGTATTATTAGTTAAAACAATTAATTAATGAGTTAATGAAACCGTTAGAACATTAGAAAAGAGATATCATTTCCAGCAGGGCCACTGTGGTTGCAGGACTCTGCTTTGCCACCCTGACAGAGTCTGGACACCTCAGTGTGGTTCTGTTTTGTCCTTGGGAATTGCCCATCCCTCCAGAGGGACTGGCTCAGCAGTGCCCCCAAAATGCCCCTGGCAGCACATGGGTGTGCTCGGCTTCCTCCTTGTGCTGGACGGGTCTGGCCTTTGTTGCCACTGCTGTCGGGGCCTGTTCCAGCCTTCTGCTCTCGACACGGGCATGTTTTGGGCCTTCAGCTCTGCCCTGTGCTCTGCATGGGCAGCAGGCCTTGCCTTCAGCTCTGCCCTGTGCCCTCAGCACAGGCCTGATGTGCAGGCCTTAGCAGGGAGCTGCAGGTCCAGGCCCAGCCCTTCCCCACATGCACACACACACTCCCAGGGACTTGGTTCCCACCCATGGCAATAATTCAGTGAGAGTGGGATCCAGGATCTCAAACCCACACAAGAGAAATGATCCCCCTACAAAAGGAAGAGCTGCCAGAGGGGAGGAAAGAAACTCCTCCAGTCCTTTGAGGGTAACTGCCATCCTTTATTCCACAGTGGGGGTGATTTGGGCCAGCCAAGCGTCTGGAAAGGGTTCTTTTTCACTCCCCCTGCTCAGGTTGCTTTAAAAACATGAGGAAGTAACTAGAGACAAGGGAAGATGGACGTTCTGCAGAGGGCAAGCAGCTCTCCAGCCCTTCACTTGTTGTGCCTCTGCAGGAGCAGAGGGGGATCCCTAAATCTCTGGCTCCAGCCAGAGGCCATTGCTGGCTGCATTTCTCCCCTGCACAGAGCTCCCCTTTGAAAGGATCGCTCTGCTCTCTTGAGACGCCTGGTGCAAAATGCCCAGTCTATGAGAGGGAAGGAGAAGAGCAGAGAACAGGGCTGGGAGTGTTAAAGGCCTGGTGGGCTGGGGCCTGGAGAAACCTGGTCTACTGGAAGGTGTGCCTGCCCATGGCAGGGGGGTTGGAACCAGATGAATTTTAAGGTCCCTTCCAGCCCAAAGCATTCTGTGATTCGATGAGCAGAAGGGCCGGGTGGTAGGAGGCCTAATTTGGGATGAGAAGCCATTCAGCACTCTCCGTTTGCTTGAGGTCAATGTGACTGTTCATGAGCACAGACTCACAACTAGTGTGATTTCCCAAGCCTCTGGGCCTGGTGGAGTTCCACACAAACTTGCACGATCCAGATTCTAGAACAGCACTCTTTATTGAAGCAAGGGGAAAGTGATTTCTGGATCGCCAGTCCTAAATGCAGTGACTACTGACTGTTAATATGTGTTGAAACAAAGAGTGGGAGATCTATTGGTACTATATTTATGTAATACTAATATTATATCAGGTGAACTACCTATAAAATATAAGTATGCATTAAATTAAAAATTATGTAGTTATATATTGAAAGATTAAGGTCAGCTCCAACTGTGTCTGGGGATGACAGACTTTTTGCAATGCTGACCTAAAGGTGTCCCTTAAGGGGACAAGCAGAAAGACTGTGAGAGATTTATTAATGCTATATTAATACCTAAAAATATTATTCTATCAAGTTAATTATCTATGTGCTATAAAAAATATCAAGAGGTATATGTAATATTACCTAAAATATATATATTAAAAAGAAGAATATCTCTATGGCCTATTAGTTTTAAATATATATATACACTAAAGAAAAACTTTTAAATTTATATCTAAAAAGTTTCAGGTCAGGTCCAGCAGGGTGAGTGCAACCTTGACCTAAAGATGGCCCTTCAGGGATCTATGAGAGATATGCTTTGGGATGAGCAGATTCTCCAGCCAGGCCACCACGAACACAAGGAGCAATAGTGGCGATGCCTATCACTTGATCCCTGAGCAGCTGGAGGTACCAGAAAGAATTCCTGGGCCCATCTAAAATGGCCACAATGGCCATGAGAGTGTGAGGGGAAAGGAGGATGAAAGTCATCTTTGTAGGCCCCCTGGCCATCACTGCAGGCTGTGCTGGGCAGAGGGGAATGCTGATGGCAGAGTGCTGCTGCAAAGGGTTTTCCTTTCCCTCTTCCTGTCCCACATGCTCCTCTCTTTTTGCCGGCAGTAGGAGGTGCTTGTCCTTGACCAGCTGTGAGCCCCCCAAGCACAGCTGTGTGCAGGAAGACTTCTTTCAATGGCCGTCGTGCAGCATTCTTGAGAGCCGATGTCCGAGTTCACTGCACTCGTTCATTGCCTGCGTGTGGGCGGCCGGATCCTGTGCCAGGCGATGGAAGAGGTTGGGTGGCTCAGCCGTTTTGACATCCGTGGGCAAGAGAATCTCCCGAGGAAATGTCCGGTTGCCCACAACAAAGTGGTCAAGGCGTTTCTCCTCCAGGGAGCCACGCAGGTACTCCATGGTATCCTCCAGCCGCTGCAAGAAATGCCTCATGCGCCAGCCTGACAGAGGTACGGTGTTCAGGAGGTGCATCACAATGGTCTTCAGGGTATAGGTGGAGAAGTCTATCCCCAGAAGAGCTCGGGCCAAGAGCTGCAGGCACTTGAGGTGCCAGCTGTTAGGTGGAGCCTGATTGGCAATGAGCCTGAAGAACTTCATCTCTGCCACGGCGTAGGTCTCAGGCCACACTATGCTTGGGGTGAAGAGGGCCTCTGTATGCTGGCTGCTCACGTAGATGTCTGAATTGCCTACTTGCACCCCAAAAAGCAACTCAACCGTCAGGCTCTGTCTGCCTCTGGTCAGCTTGAATTTGCAGCAGCGGCTGGAGGGCAGCAGCACTAATTGCCAACTGTGTGACTGAGGCAAAGCCGGCCAGGCCGCTCTCACCAACTGGTAGAACCAGCGGGCAGTTTTCTCCACATCCAGGTAGGAGCCAGTGCAGAGGGTGTTTAGGAAGTTGGGCTCCTCGTTCCTCCTCTGCTCTTCTTCTGGGTGGTGAATGGAGCACAGTACGTTGTCATCCTGCTGCTCCCTTGGGCAGGTGCACACCGACTCCACGCGGACGCAGAAGTTCCTGCCGGGTATGTGCCCTGAAGTGTCCATCTCCAGATGGAAGGTGTGCCCCGGGGGAGGAGTGAGAGGTACAAGGACATGGTACACCACATCCTCCTCCCGGGGACTCCAGCCTTCAAAGGCACTTCCCACCCCGATGGCTCGTTGCGGCACTGGGTATGAACTGTTTGACAAGATCTCTCTAATGATAATCACAAAGCTGTCCATCAGGAAAGTTGTCATCTCGCTGCCTTCCTCCAGGTCCTGAACAGGCCACTGTATGTGCTCCTCTAAAAGCCATCTCAGGTTGTGGGGAATAACATCATCTTCTATTTCATTTACAACATCATGGTCTTCTCCTTCATTTGCATCACCGTTGTTGACTTCCTGCCCAATCGCATCACGGTTTTCTTCCCCTTCATTTCCACCACCATTGCCATCTCCTGCCCCCTCATCCCGGCCATTGTTTTCTGGCTCGTGGCTCCTTTTCCGGCAGACAAACCTCAGCCACAAGAGGAGGCCCAGGACTCCAGCCAGAGCCCAGAAGTCCCCCTGTTGCAAGGCAGCCCAGAGCAGGGCTCCCCAGGCCCTGACACTGCGCTCCAGGCTGCTCTGCTCCAGCTCCTGCAGCAGCCGAGTCATCTCTCTGTCCAGGAGCTCTGCACGCAGCTCCATGCGCAGACGGGTAACCTCATCCAGCCCATCACCCACCATCTGTGGGTACTGGATGAGGGCTTGCAAAAGCATGAGAAGAAACATTGTAACAGCCATGGCCTGCAGGAGGAGAGAGAGAAGGGGTTGAGTGGGGCTGAAAGAGAGGAAAGGATCTAGAGGTGAGGGGAGTACGAATGGGAGCAGTGGGGATGTGGAGCAGGAAGGAGAGGGCCCCAGGGCAGCTGACAGGCAGCAAGGCCTGTCCCACTGCCCCAGCAGCAGCAGCACCATTCGGTGCTCCAGGTGCTCTGGTGAGGGATTGGTCGTGGTTGCAGAGGGGGAACCCAGCCCCAGGGGCAGCGTTTCGGCCCCGGCCCTCGCCCAACGCAGCCTCGTCCCTGCGTGTGTGCACTCACCACTTGTCCAGGCTCAACTGGGGCCGCGTTACCTGCTGGGGCCATCTCTAGCTGCCCCCACTGTGACACAATGCCTGTGATGTCACAAGAGCCACATCACATCACAGCCAGGCCAGCCTCGCCCTTGGTCTCCACTCCAGCTCATCGACTTATAATAGCCTCAGGCAACCAAACTGGTGACACCCACAAAATACAGACCGAACTGGGAGGTCAAGTAGCTGAAAGACTAAAGGTGTGGCTTCCATCCGAAGCTTTTAGATGGGTTATAGTTGTAGCTTGAGAAGCTCTTCTGCTGTCACAATTCTCTGTGGAATGGATGATCTGGCTGTGGTGGTGTTACGACCCGCCCCAGGAAAAGGGGAGAGGGGGTAACTCAGGTTTTTATCAATAATTCCCTTGGGGTGGATTAAAGTAAAACGACACTAAATAATCGGTGTCTGAAAACATATACTGGCAAGGTTTATTTTAACGATTCTGTATCAACAGGCATGCTAGCAGTTTGGGTGCTGTCATACAACAATGTGACACAGAGATAACCTTTGGGGGGGGGAAAGAAAATGCATAGGGCATAAGGCAGGATAAGAGCAAGGGAAAGTAAGGGAAAGAAAAGCTGAGAGTGGACAGATGTATATAGTCACCGCCCACGGAGTCCAGTGATGCTTCCATGTCTGTCAGTTGAAGTGGTGGCCTTGATCTGCTGGGGGTGAAGGAGGGAAGCCCCCATACTCCAAGAAGTTATGAATTATATCCATGGTTAGTGTCACGGGCCATGCCTCGAGCCTCCAACATCTCCTAGGTCTGTATGCTGAGTTTTTTGCCTCTCGCCTGGTTCCCGCCTTTCAAGACTAGCAGAGGGAGGGAGGGGCCTGATTGCTCATCAGATGTATCAACAGTCAAAAGCCTGCAAGCTCAGCTCTTGCCTTTTCAGGGCTTCACACCTTCAGCACTGGAGGGAGGGAGGGGCCTGACTGCTCATCAGAGGTATCATGCAAGTCAAAAGCCTGCAAAAGTCTCCTAGAATGCATAAATCATTAGCCATATCAGTCTCTGACAGGTGGGTCTAAGTGAGAGGTACTGCTGCAGGGCCTCTCTACCTTCTCTATTGTTTGGAAGGAGTATCCACCCACCCTCGACTCCCTGGGGAGCAGGTGCCACAGACCATAGCATGCAGGACATGGAGAAGACAGTGCTCTATCAACTGTGGTAATTTCTGCCGAACATTTCCTCTACAGCAAACACATTTCCTCTGGAAGTCAGAGCCAAGGCAGCTGAAGAGTCCATGGCAAAGAGCCTGGAACCAGAGACTCCCATTGCAACCTCTACACTGACTGCACACCCTTTTTGAGGGAGTCCAGCCTCTCTGGGAGCTTCACTCAGTGCAAAAATGCCAATAAATAGTGTATTTGAGCAAATGCTTCCTCTGTTGAGTGTCTGTGCCTCACTTTAGTGAGGAATGCAGGCACTAGTACTCAGTGCTTGTGGTGTGTTGACCTTGGCTGGACAGGGAGAGAAAATCAGGACCAAAGACTTGTGGGTTGAGACAAGGACAGGGAGATCACTCTGGCTCAGCTTGGGGAAACATATTTAATTTTCTACCAAACAAATCAGAGTGGGATAATGAAAAATAAACCCAAATCTTAAAATATCTTTACCATAACCCTCCCTTCTTCCTGTGCTCAGCTGATCACTCTGGCCAGCGCTATGGGCCAGGACTCAGAGATCACTTGGGTAGTTCTCCATGCTGGGCTGTCTAGCACAGCAGCCCTTACCTCCTGAACACCACAGCTCTTATCTCAGTATCAGCCAACTAGCAAAGGCAAGTGACCAGCTTAAAGATTTTCTTCACTCATGGATATCAGCCCATTTCCTTGACAGTAGATAGTTATCTGCAGGAATTTGGCTTTGCAGACCTAAAATAATAAAAAGGAAGTATAAGGATCTCTGTTGAATACTGCTTTAGCCTAAGTGTTTGATAGTCTGGCATAAGATCACAGTATAAAAATCAAAATTCCACATTTGAAGACTGAATGTTCTGACCAGTTATGAGTAATAGGTATTTATAGGAGAACTGCAAGAAAGTGTAAAAAATACAGATAATCTAATGGTTTTAGCCCTAAGCACAACAGGAAGTACAACCACGATCACATGGTAAGTCATTTCCATGGAAACTGATAACATTTTCCATTAAACTGGAATTAATTTCAGGCTATAATCTGCTTAAGGACACAGAATGCTTAAGGATGCAGCAAGATAGCTAATGCCATATGTAGAAAAAGGAAACGGCCAAACCGTGGGTATAATTGGAGTGTAAAGGAGTGAGAGCAGGACTGAGTGTAAGAAAACTCTGTCCCAGCACATCACGTCACAGGCAGGAAATGCTCCCTGCCCTCCATTACCACCGGATCTCACTACGTGGGTTTCCCTGCAATGGACTGGGTAAATAGTGCATGTGGAATTATTGGAATTGATATAACTTTTCCAATTTTTTAATGGTTTTAGTTAACCTTTTAATTAGTTGTTAATAAGTAGTGTGTGTGGCCTTAAAATTTAGCTGGCATTGAGCAGAATTTAACATAAACTGACATTGTGAGAAAATTGGGAAAATTACTGAAACTTTAACCTTTGATAAACTAACCTTGATAGGATTTAATGAGCAAAGCCTGGGAAGAGAGAGATGTATTGTTGAAATTGGATACAAGGAGTGCAGAATTTATGGACCACATGGACATTCTGCATCAGGGTCTCTGTGGAGGCTGGGATTCAGTCACACACACCCCCCAGCACTGTGAATAAAGTAATGTCTGGCTTTCTAAGACTAAAAATGCAGTGTTAGAGGATTTTATTATCCTTCCCTTGTCCATTAACTGTGCCATGGATCTCTCCTAGCTCAGGAACAAAAAGTATTGATTAACTGCCTTATTAGCCACACGGCATCCATGATTGCCAAGGCCACCCAGCCCCCAGAGCTTCCCTTCCACCCTCCATGGCCCAGGATTCACCTCCAGCCCACACCAGAGCTATCAGTCCCTGTTCCAGCAGCACTGCAGGTTGTCCATTTTCACCTTCCCCCAGCCTTTCCCAGTCCAGCCATGGCCCCAATGAGCCAAGCCCACCAGCAGAACAACAGCCCTGCCTGGCTCGCTCCCTAAGCCCTGCCTGGCCATCCCTGCACATGACTCTGAGCTACAAGATGACTTCCCAGCCTGAACTCATCCTGTCTCATCACCATGAACATGACCCATGATCACCCTGCAGGGGTGATTGAACCTGCTGAGGGTGTCCAGGCCTGCCCTGCTCCGTGGATGGGGACAGTGGGACAGACAGACTGTGGTGTCAGCACACTCAGTTCCCAGCTCCCGGGTCTGAGGGAGCTGCCAGCCCTCACTGCACCTGGGCACAAAGGTTTGCAGGACCATGACAGCCACATCCTGCTGCCATGGCAGTCCTTGCCGGGAAACTACACCCCAACCCACCACAGCATCAGGCAGCCCAAAAGGCCCTGTTGTTGCTGTAACTACAAGCTATAGGACAGGTGGCAGTGAGGCAGTCCCAAGGGAACTGGGCCAGCAGAATTCCTCCTGTCAATTTATGGGTTGTGGAGAAGTGTTCCAATTGGTAGCTGGATTTGTTGGTTTCCCACAACTAAAAGTCACAGTGATTAGGCCTTACATCCACTTCTTCAGCTCCTTCTTGAGAAACAAGTGCCATTGAATAGGCCTGTCGGCCCACATGGCCCGAGGTATTGAGGAACAAGAGATAAAAGCTGCTCCCACCAGTGATTTGTTTTGATTAACTAGTAGGGTTGTACTAAATTCCCTGGCAGTGTTCAAGGCCTGGTTGGATGGGGCCCTGAGCATGGACCCACCTGATGTAGTCGGTGGCCCCCCTGCCCAGAGCAGGGGGTTTGGAACTAGATGATCTTTAAGGTCCCTTCCAACCCAAACTATTCTATGACTTTTATGATTTCTTTGATAACTTGTATCTAGGTGGGATGTATTCATGATCTCACAGTGCAAAAAGGTAATGGTGGCTGGTTCACCAGATACACTCTCCCCATTTACCTTCCCAGCTCTCTAAACAAGTTATCACTCTGCTTATGAAGCAGGTGCGAGGTGTCAGCATCAGCCCTCAGATGAGGATGTTGTACCTACAGCAGCTCCCAGCACTTGGAAAGTGCTCAGTTTCCATAACTGGGGTGAATGGTGTCAGGCTAACCCAGTATCCAGACCCCTGGGGTGGGATGGATGATGGTGCACTGTCTCAGCCCAGTGACATTCAATAACCATAAGTGGCACAGCTCTTGCAGCCTCCACCAAGAGCACGTTTTGTAGTTTTTAATCTAGGCAAAGTGAGGAGAAGAGCAGTCACCACTAACGGAAATTATTCTTCCTTTTATGAGGAATGGCTTCAGGTGAAGAATTCCACTGAGTGAACATGAGTTCCCTCTTCTTTGTCTTCTCCAAAGCAACAGTAATGAACTGTGCTTTCCCTCCCTCTTTCCCTCCCTCTTTCCCTGTGCAAGTGTAAACCCAAGTATGAACAAGATGCTGTGTAATGGGACACACCTCTCACATCAGAACAATCTGTAGTGGTTTTTGCAGATTCACAGGCAGGTTATTGAAGATTCTTCATACGAAGACACAGACTGGAATAAGGTGATGTGCATTGCCTGTTCTGGAGCTACAGAAAAACAAAGGTCACCAATCTTCCTGGCAGTCAAGGGCTCCTGAAGATGCATGCACAAATAGCAAACCTGCTATCTTGGAGATGGGACTAGAGGGAAATCCAGCTTAGTATACAGTTCAGAGGAGAGAGCATGAAAAAGGTGAGGTTTCTTGGCACTTACCCACCTGATCGAACCACTACAACTGCAATCAATATCAAATTCTCACAATCTTCCATGACTTTCATGGCTCTTTCATCCATTTTCCCTTCAGATGAACTGAGGAAATAACCCACTTGTATTATCTTCATGTCTGTTGTGCAGATGAAGAAATGGTGCATTTGTATATGTGAAGGGAGTTCTCTTATCTCACATGGCTGGGAGTCTGAGAGACACAAAATGGTGAACCATAGGTGCCTTTATTTTTATAGAAATAATTTAAATCTGAGCAAGAAGCACACCTTTGTCGTAACTTCAAAAGAAGTGAAAGGAAAAACGACACATCCTGTTTCTACAAACCCTTTTCCAGTAACTCTAAGGAAAGTCTTTAAAGGTTTAAGGGTTTGGAAAGATACTTACCTTCATTCATAGTCTTCCTGTTTTCCTCTGAGGTCAAACAGATTTATGTGTGAAAGGACAACCTGCACTTGACAGAGTGAAGCTATGTGCTGCTTCTTGGTTACACCAGTTCTGCAAAACTAATCCCAGAGCCTCTGCCTTTTCTGGTATTTTTGAACTCAATAAAAACACAAAGACTTGAAGATTATATGGAACATTTGCTACAGTGTTTTCTCATTATTAAAGTAGAGCATCTGCTGAAATAACAAAGAAATCGTGCACAAAGCAAATGAAAATTCTGGAAAATCTAAAGTCAAGAAAGTTAATCTGAAGGTTAACAATGTCCATGGTGCAGCCAAGCTCAGATCTGTCTGCTATCTGTTCCCAAGTCAATATCTTCATTCAAGGACTTCCCTCTGCCACCCTACAAATTCTTCTCAATGGCACCCAAGTTGTGATGGGAACAAGCTCTGACACTTAGAAGTGGACAAGTAAGTCCAAGTAAGTCCAAGTGGACAAGAACAGTCCAGCTGCATTTCCCTGAAGCTGCCCTTGAACACAGGGCAAGAAGTGGCTTCTGGGATCATCGAGGCTTGCCCTGGAGTCCAGTTCCTGGACTCAGCAGGAGACACAAGAGCATAAATCATATTTTTTCAAGCAAACTCCCCTGTGGACCATTTACAGACTATCCTCACCTGTCCCCAGAGCCTCTTGAGCAGGAGATGGCCACCCGCCAGCTCCTCGCATCCTGACCCACTTTTCCTGAGAAATCAGCAAGGGAGAGTTTCACAGACAAGAGGAAATCCCTAAACAGCATGCAGCCCAGAGAGTGGAAAGTTTTTTCTTGGGTTTGTTGTGTTTTGTTTTTTTTTTTTACCCAACTTCCCAATGAATGTATTTGGCAGCTCGCTGTCCCTGTCAGCACAGGATCCCAGCGGAAGCCAGAGCTGGGAGGGCTCTTCCTGCCCGGGGGGGAGGCCTTCCCAGGAGTGCAAGGGATTTACTAATCGCCACCTTTCACTCCCTCATCCCTCTCTGTGTCCCACTGAAGGCCATGTGCAGAGGCAAGCTGCAGACAGGTCTGCTGGTGGCTGGCTACTTTGTGTACCTGCTGGTGGGTGCCGCGGTGTTCCAGGCACTGGAGAGGACCGCGGAGAAGCAGGAGAAAATGGCAGCTGCCCAGATGAAGGAGGCTTTTCTGCAGAGCTTCAGGCAGCTCACGGTGGTGGAGATGGAGCAGTTCATGAAGGTAAGTGGAGCCCTGTGGAAGTCCTTTCTCCCTGCTCTTTCCTCATTATTTGTTGTTTCCTACTCAGCCTTGCTACACAGGTTGACTTTCACTGCTCTCCTGATGCGGTCACTTGGATGCTTTTAGCAAACCCCTCTCCCGTCTGAGAGGGTCACTCTGAAGGTAAATACAGCTCGTGTAGCTGGACAAAACCTTGTCTGTGGTAGTTATTAACAGTCCCCATCCTGCAATGTCCTTTTTTTGGTGTGGGGGGTTCTTGCCTCCTGTTGATTCAGCTCTCAGTGTGGCTGTGCTCATACACAATGGGTGGAAAGGCAGGAAAAATAAGGCTGTCTGAAATGAATGGCTGTGGCTTCCACTTACAACAGTGTCACTGGTAGCACCAAGGAACAATAAGGCAAGGTCTGAATGGGGGGGGTGGGGAAAGAAGCCCAAATTACTACCAGGAGAGTGGCATGGTCAGGGCTTACTTTCTGAAGATGGTATAGAAGTGAAACAGGTAGTCTGGTCAGAGGGAAAGTGTTTCTGATCACAGCACAGTGAGCTGAGAAGTACGGTTGTCTCTCCATCATCAGTATTTCCTAGCTCTATCTGCTACAAGATAGAGAAAATGAGGAGTGACAGCCCTGTGTGGAAGCATTTCCACATGGGAGAGGAATGGAGCTCTTAATGGGTTTGTTTGCAAAATAATGAAAGGTGGGGAAGAACTGGTATTTCTAATAACACAACAAGCAATTCAGCCCCCTTTTCACCTACACATGCACTCTCTTCACCTTAATTGGTTTTTATGGGTAGGGGAGTAAAAAAAAAGATGAGCTTTTCAAGACAAAGAAATCTTTGTGCAAGGGCTATGGAATGATTTTTGTTAGCCCTGATTTTCTGTAACACCAGCAAAACGGATAGTGAGGGAGGAAGCAGGGAGGAAGACTTTGCTGGTGCAATTTATTCCAGCTTGTGTCTTGCCTCTGGCAGGGCTCTGTCTTGGATTTTATCTCAATTGTTTCTGTACAAACCAGCCTGCCTTCCAGATGTCCAGTCTGATCTTCTCTGTTTGCTAAAGGCAATTTTAATTATTTTAATTATTATTATTTTTTTTAACTTAAATAAATTAACAGGACTTAGAATTAAAACAAAGGGAAAGAAGAGTCTGAAAATGCTTAAAGTGATAGATGACAGGGCTTGAGAGGCTTGGATAGTCAAGCCCCTTAAGGCAGGGTAGTCTCAACTCACTCCAAACCATCTCTGACAGATGTTACTCTAACCTCATCTCAAAGGCCACTTTGTAAATATGTTCATGTTTGTTCATACATGCAGTTTGGAGAAGAGTGTATATGTCCAGCTTTGCAAATCAGTGGACTTTCTTTGAAGGTAATTCTGTGACACTAACCAGAATACAGTCCTAAAATTAAATTCTGGGTGTATGTCATGTGTGCCCTGCCACAACTCCCCGATGCACCCATGGCACAGATCAGAGTCACTGCTCAGTGTGCCTGTGCACAGGTGGGTGATCAGATCCTGGATCCACCAGTGCCACCTCAAGGGTGAATACAAATCTAGCAACCAGCCATCCCATCCCTTAGTCTAGCTCTGCCACATCCTAGCCATCTATAGGATCATTTTTTCCCAAAGTACTCAGACTAAAAGAATCAAGGTCCTTGATCCCACTGAAAGAAAAAGCACTAAAAGTTCTCGTAACACCCACTAAGGCAATCAGCATCAACGGGGCAGAAGATGAACACTGAAAACCACCAACTAACTGCTACCCAACCTTGGAGGTGAAGGTGTGAGTAGTGTAGAGGATCACCACAGTCAGGTGAGTGGTACTCACAGGAAAGGAGCAGTAGTTGGATATACCTGCAGTATTGTTGCATCATGCACTTCAGAAAAGCAGTCATGATGATACCAAACTTTGCCTTCTCTCCCAGAACCTGACTGAAGCCATTCAAAATGGAGTATACCCTGTTGGAAATGAATCACGGTTTGAAGAGAGCAACTGGGATTTCAGTAACTCCTTCTTCTTTGCAGGCACAGTTGTCTCCACAATAGGTAGGTCTAATGCTTTTCATTTGTGTGTGCTTCATGCGTGAATGATGCTTATTACCTCTGGTAATTAGGACATGAATGGATAATACTTTCCAGGATAAAAACTCCAGCCCTTCATTGACACTGACAGTAAGCAGCCATGGACTTAGTCCTTACCACTGCACAGCTCTTCGTGCATTATTTTGGCTTGTCCAATAGCAGTAGCCTTTCATATTATTTCCCACTTGTTTCTTCTTTTCAAGCCATCTGTTAAAATGTTTGCTCTGCTGACAGTTGTGTGTGGGAGATCACTTTCCTGGTCTTTACTCCAGGATCAAATAGGCTTTAAATCTGAGAGTGCTGTAAAGGATAAAAAAATGGTAGGAAGTAAGTGAACCCTGCTGGGGCATGAGCACTGTCTCAATAACCTGTCTTGAGCTGTTAATTCACATATTGAATTAGTAATATGCCAGAAGGAAAAAAATGGTAAGAGTGAAAGGCAAATACTGAGACCTTTATGCTGCTGCTTCAAGCTGTTCTGACCTTTTCAGGGCCCACCTGCTCCTACCTGCTTCTCCCTTTCTCTCAAATATGCATCCCAAAAAGTGCAGGCCTGCCAAGCTTAAGCACAAAATCCATACTGTTGGCACCTGCTTCACACTCTCATGAAGTGGAAGTCAAATCTATGTTTTTGCAGAGTGAAGCTGAGGCCTCCCTCCCACTACACCCTAAGCACAGCTGCTCCACTGATCCATGAGTGTTACATATTACAAAGGCCCAAATGTTGTCCTAGCATCAGGCCAGGTGTTTAGGTGTTGCATGAACCCATGTGGAGATCTTCTGCTGTAGAGGAAAGGCAGGAAAGTCCTTGGCTCTGTGCAAGTGCTGCAAAGCAAGAACTAAAACATCTCTCAATTAGAAACACTGTTTTCAGCACAAATCCAAAGAAGAAAATTAAGTACCCCAGCCAAAATAAGCACACCCACCCCTCATTTCGTGTACCATTTACATCGTGCCCAAGTCTCACACTATCCAACACATTTTCAATACTCACCACCATTCTTCCCATCCTTTGATATAATACACAGATATCATTCCCTTAGTCTATGGATTACCCCTGTGAAATGTCTGTAAAATGTCCATAAAGGTCCAGAGATGTCCACAAAATGCCCAATGAGTTCATTTAGGCCATGACTTTGGGCTCAATCTGTTGTGGTGGTCACTCAGGACAGGAGGGGAGCTGTGTGAGTTGGAGTTACTGATCACCAAAGGCAGCTCAGGTTGGGTCACTGCTGCACTTGCACTGCTTCTTGCAAGCCTTCTCCACTGGTTCTGGTGGCTCCTGCTGTAGTAATTCCCATAACATGCAACTCAGGTCCCAGGTTACAACAATATATTTCCTTTACCATCTCCGCCCTGGTCCCTTTGAGCCAGGTCATATGGTTTAACATTGCAATGAACTCTTCCTTTTGCCTCTGCTCCAGCCTGGATTTATCCACAGACTGTGGTCCCTTAGGGTTGGTTGTACCTGCTCCAAGCGGAGCCTTATCCGTGAGCCACAGTCTCTCCAGAGCTGTACCTGCTGCAGCATAGACTTATCCACAGCCATAGTCACTTCGAGGTGCACCTGCTCCAGCATGGCCTTATCCATGGGCCTCAACGCTTTCAGAGCTGTACCAGCTCCAGCGTGGCCTTACCCACAGCCACGGTCCCTTCAGATGTGAACCTGCTGCAACATAACCTTACACCTGGCTACAGTCCTTCCAGGGGTGTGCCTGTTCTGTCATGGGTTTATCCATGGACACATGCTTTGAGCTGCTCCAGCGTGGACTTATCCACAGCTACGGATGATCCAGTGTACCTGCTGCAGTGTGGGCTCATCCCTGGGCCACAATCCCTTCACAGGTACACCTGCTGTGGCACAGACATAACCACAGGCCTTTTAAGATGGACCTGCTCTGTCACAGGCTTATCCAGAGCCACAGATGTTTCAGGGTGCCCTGCTCCCACCTGGACCCATCCACACTCCCTTTGTCTGTGAACTCAGGTTCACTGGAGTTCCAGCCTGCCCATGACTGGCACAGGAACAGCCATCACTGTGAATGTGTCCCACTTCCTTCTTCTTCCCCCAGCTTTATATGCTGAACATTACACCAGATGGTCTGGAATGTCCCTTAGGTGAGGTGGAGTCACCTGTCCCGGCTGTGTCCCCTCCCAGCTCCTTGTTTACTTCCAGCCTCCTCGTTGGTGGGGTGGGGTGAAGAGCAGAAAAGGCCTTGACTCTGTGCAAGCCCTGCTCAGCAATAACCAAAACAGCGCTTAATTAGCAACACTGTTTCTGGCACAAATCCAAAGCACAGCCCCATACCAGCCGATGGGAAGAAAATTAACTCCATCCCAGCCAAAACCAGTGCCTGTTTCTCTGCACCTTCGCCACAAAGGTCTGTTGTGAACGCGTGTCAGGTACTTCTCTTCACCAGCTTTTTTTTCCATGAAAATGGAATATTTCTGCAACAGGAGCACAACAAAACTCATGCATTTGGGATCTTGTAGACAAAAAAATCACTCAGTTGTTTTATTTGTCTTTTCCCCCAAAAGAAAACATTGCATTTTCCAAGTAATGCATGCCTTGAGATGAACTGTGCTTGGGAAATGCCTTTTCCCAGGGTCATTGGTAGAGTAAGGACAAACACAAAGGGCAGTACTCTTGCACTCAGGGATGTACCTCATGGTGTCTAAGAGTCTCCAGATCATTAAAAGACATGTTTGGAGTTGTTCCACTACTGAGATAAATCCTCTTTTAGTAGGACTTTAAGACAAATATCTCTGTGGCTTGAATACATCAGCCACCAGTGGGATCTGGACTAATTAGCACCATTTATTCCAATGCACATTGAGCTCCTTGGGACTGGAGCCAGTATCTGGACACACCAGCTTACTGGGATTTAGCCAGAGAGGTCACTAACACACAGGCAGATCAACAAGAAGCTAGAAATGGCTGCATGTGATTCTAACAGCCTGGGACTCCAGCCTTGATGTCTTCCAGATCCTCAGACTTCTGTTTTCTGTCTTTCCATGTATTTGTTGCAGGACAGAGCACATTACCCATAACTGCTTCTAGATTGAACTTTTGTTCCCACTAAGTCTGTGTCGGGAGCACACAGTGCTCTCTGCATCACCCCAAACATGCAGGGTGAATCACTTCATCTGCTTACTGCCTTTTTCAGAGAAGAAAAGAATTCACGTGTCCTGAGAAGTGCTAACCACATCTTTTGGGGTCACAGGCAGGCTGGATTGGGGGTAGGGTTGAACGTGACTGTGGACTGCTCCAGTACTCTGGAATATCTTCTCTAACCAATCTTTTTTTTCATAGGCTATGGCACGTTACATCCTAGAACTGTTGGGGGACAGATCTTCTGTGTGTTTTTTGCTCTGTTTGGAATCCCTCTCAACATTGTTTTTCTGCACCGTGTTGGTAAGATGCTCTCACTGCTGTGTAAAAAGCTGGGGAAATTCCTGTATGAGAAAGGAATGAGAAAGGTAATTGTTTCTACTTACTCAGGCACAGTTATATGCTCAACTCTAGTTTTTCTTTTTCTCCAGTTTTATGCTGCCTTATCCTCTAATTTATCTGTTCTCATGCTATGTTAGACGTGCTAGGAGAGGGAGAGACAAATTCTTCACTCACGGAGCTAAGCAGACGTGGCAACTGTAGAGATATTCAGAGAAAGGGATGCATTTTATCTTCCCATCTAAATGCAGACATCCAGCCCCCTTCAGCAATCAGTGGAGAGAGTAGGCATCCCATCCCACTTCTCCAGACACTTACCTCGGGACCTAACACTCTAGGGAAGTACATGCCTCCCTTTATAACCAGTAAAGATGATTAAACATCTCATTGTGAGGCAGCAAAAAGCAGGTGAGCTGTGAAAAGCTGTTAGAAGTAGGTGAGCTGCTGAGGCTTTAATGAATATTGACTCAATGAATAGCATGTCACTGCTCCTAACTCATTACACAGTCCTTTACTCCCTCTCCACCTTTGACTCTGGCAATAGGGAAGCATCAGATCGAAGTTGTTCATTTGAGCCCAGCTGCTGAAAGGTGAGGAGACACCTGTAAAGGGCTAGAGACAGGATGTGTCTTGTCTGGTGTATGTCCCAAGTTATTTGCAGCTCCTCCCTTTCTCTCACCACTGCTGAGGAAGTAAGAATAGGTTTTCTGTGTCTCCTACTGTTCTCTTTCAGGATAAGGTATGAATGCTACAGATAACCCTGTTCAGATTGCTGAATTTCTTGCCATATCTGACAAACTTAAATAGAAATTAGGGCTTGCTCAGATAGAGACACAAGCAAGTGCACAATGCATGAGGACATGGAAAATTATCCAACAGTTGCCATTGATTTTCAGGCAATCTGGACTAATAAAAATCTATACATGAAATATATGCATGTCTGGCTGATAAATCTTAACATATAACAAGACTTTTTCTCCAGTCAAGGCTTCTTCATGACTGCTGGGAAGTAGAATGGTTCAAAAGTCACTGTCCAGGCACTTCTTTATCAGGACCTCATTAGTTAATGGTTTTCTTGTAGTAAGATATTCACTGGGTAGGAGAAAAGTTGTGGCACTGATGCAATGAGAAATAAAGTCAATAATCAAGACTCTTGAAGATAATACTGTCAGAAATGGTGCAAATATTTTTTGTAAAAAAGTCCGTTTTCCCAGGCAAATTTAAATGTCTTTAGGTGGTAACCCTGAATACCTAAAAATTAAAAATGATGTAGTCTAGTGATAAGTGGAAATAGTCTGACTCCAGAAAAAGTCATTGGATAGGAATTCCTCCTATACTCGTGGTCACTGATACAATCACATAAAAGACTACATCTTCCAGGGCTACTGTGGACATGAAACACCCATAACACATGGCTTCCCCCTGCTCCCAAGCAAGGCTGGGGTGCTTCCAGAGGAAAAGCACTCAGTAGAAATCCTTCCGTCCCTGTGGTCCTAGATAGCCACCCACTTTGAACAGCCACCACTATATATGGCCTACTAGCGTGTCAAGTCATGATTATAATTGAACTGGTTTATTTTTCAGAAGAAGATCAAATTTCTGACCCTTTTGTTCTTCCTGGCAACGGGGATCCTAGTTTTTCTGTGCTTGCCATCAGTCTTCTTCCAGATAACAGAGGGCTGGTCCTACAGCGAAGGAATTTACTTTGCATTTATCACCCTCAGCACCATTGGCTTTGGAGATTATGTAGTAGGTAAGGTTGACTGCAGAGAGGAGACACATCAAAACAGCAGGTTTATGACTGTAATTCCCATGGGTTGACTGCACAGGCCACCAGTGTGCTGTAGAGACAAATCTGTCAACAGGAGTCTTTGACTAATCTTTGCCTTATACAGTTCTGGGGGAAATACTCTTTTCTCAGGGATTTTATGTGCTGACAAATATAATGAAATGAGGTGCTTTGGGATGCAAAGAAGACAAGTATTTTGGTGAGGAAAAGAGAAGTGTAAGGGGAGAATTCAATGAGCTTGGCAATTTGTACACACCAAAAGGGAACAGTTAGAGACAGTCATACAAAACAAGGCACATATCACTGCTTTAGCTATCTAAGACTTATGTTTCAAAGTGTAGAGTAAAGAAATAAGTGATCATGTTTCAGAATACATGATTTTACACAACAGACAGAGAGGTGGAAATCCCAGTCATGGGAAAGCGAAGAAATCTACTCACTCTTTGAGAAGTTGGCCTAAAGATATGTATCACTGCAAAAGTGGCCTTCTTTGATCTCCTGAGCATCTCTGAAGGTTCTCTGTCTTCACAAACCAGAGCTTAGGAGTTCCCCTGAAGGAAAACTGTTTAAGATACATTCAAGCATTCCAGAATGCTTCTCAAAACGCTTCCGTGGATCTGCTGACCAAAATACACTCTCCGAGGAATTTCCAGAGGAAGTCCAAAATGTTCACCAGGAGCCAAATCAGTGTCCACAGAAGAAGCAAGCAAACACCTGGACTCCATGGAGAATCAAAGATTTCTCTACAATCACCTGTCCTGCCAGCATCTTGCCAGCCTGAACAACTTCTCAGTGGGGATATGCAAAGGAAGCTGTGTATCTAATGCTGTGCTGTCCCTACAAAGAATCTGGAAGCCTCCTGTTCCTTTCTGAGGGACAGAAATCCACCACAACCTCTACAGCACTTTCCTCCTCTGCAGCCATATTACTTTACAAATGCAATTAATTGTATTTTAATTTTTTAAATTGTTATTTTAAAATAACAATTAGATAGGCCTCCTGGCTTTATGATTTCACCTTCATTAGGATGACTTAACTGGAGCTGAAATATTTTTCCCTGCCAGTATTTATCTTAATTTGCCTTAACAACAGTAATAAAATAGTGATAGGTTTAATGCTTCACATCTTTACAGTGAGGCAAGCAGAATCAGTGACTGCTCTGAGTGTCAGGCATTGCTTACAGATGACAAGTGGTTTTGTGCTGGCCAAGTGGAACAGAACAGGTTTGAGTTTATTTGCATTTTAGTAATTCAAAACTGTTTTGTAGCTAAGCCTGTTTTGGGTAGGGAGACACACTAGGAAGGTGGCAGAGCCTGGATTTAACTGTTTGGAATATATGTGCATATAGGTGATACCTCTAGGGTGAAACTCCCTGTGGGCTGTTAACCAAATATGTGCCCTGCTCAAGTCCAGTTTTGAGTTAACATTATAAAGATGTTGCCAGTTGCTTTGCTAACCCCACATCTTGAACTTCGGATAAGAGCACAAGGAGATGCTTTGTACCAAGGCTGAGAATGTCTCTGCCAACTCAACTCCAGCAGAAGGAAAAGAAACAGCTGTTGGATATCTATCCATGAGGACAGACCTGCCCAGTCCTACCCCATTTCCAGAGCTCCTGCATGACGAAGAACAAAAATCTTGCTCATTAACCTGTGCAGTTCAGAGCACTGCAGGATTTGACAGGAGTTGCCAGCATCCTGACTCCTTCCATGCAGGTTCTCAAAGGGAAGTGATCCACCAGGTTTGTGGTGATCTCCCTGTCCATGGACATGGCTGTGTTATCAACTATGTGGAGTCCTGGCAGTGACTTGGAGCACTCAGTAAGCAATATCACCAAGTTTTCCTGCAGATGCCAGTGCCACATCACTTGTATCATGGTGATAATGTTGTGTGGGACCAAGTTCAGTAGGAGCAAATGCTTTGTTGTGTGTTGGGGGTAGATTGCTGACATATGAAAGATCAGACTAAACGACCCACACAGAACAGCGAGTGTGAGATACTGGCTGATGCTAAGAGGGTTGCACTGAATGAAATGAGCTTTGGTTCACTGGTTTCCAGTGCAGAAAGTTGTGTTCTTGGCATGTGTCAATGAATTCTCATCAGTCACCTAGTTTTTTTAATGGAGGAAGCTCCTGAAACCATAGAAAAGTAAGGTAGGAATTGCAAATGCTCTCTTTGTATGAACACAGGTACCTATAATTTAAAGGAAATATTTACTAGGTTGTAATCACACTCTGCTAGAAATACAGAGAATTACAATAAGCCAGGTAGTAATGGTTGTGTGATTATAGCAGCCCACTGTGCTCTGCTTTTTATGCTTTGGGAGTTTGGGAATATTTCCAAGATAATAAGTACAATTTAACACTACTTCCCACATAATTGCATTTACCTGTAAATGCAGCAGTTGAACCAGGAGTGATATACTATAAGGGGAAAAAATATCCTGCTCTCATGCTAATTCACCTCAATCACAGAATCATAGAACCATGAAATGATTCACTTCAATCCCAGTGTGTCTTTTGACAGGCCAGCATATTTGTGCTAGCATATATCAGTTTACTGCAACAATAAACACAATAAACCATTGCTCAGCCTTAATCAAATGCTGGAGAGTCTCCATTACAATGAAAAAGTCACCCTGAAGTTCTCAGTGTAAAATATATTGATGAATTCATTAAACTGTTCCACTTTACTTTGGCAAGGGAATTTTAACTTGTTAATTTTCTTCTTCTTTCTCTCCCTTTATCTTCAGGCAAACAGTCTGGCAGGAATTACTTTTCCTACTATCGAGTGCTGGTGGCCATTTGGATTCTTTTTGGCCTTGCCTGGATTGCTCTGCTGTTTAATTTATTGACAACGGTACTAGAAGATACTGAAAAAATAATTGTCAAGGATCTCCAGCAAATTGGAAAGGTGAGTAAGGACAATGGAGCAAGCCAACAAAGAAGATGCTGGCCTGTTCAGTTTATTCCAGAAGAAGAACTACCACCACCACGTGCTGGAGGGGATGCACAGAAAATGGAGTCATTAACAGCAGATTCTGAACACACAAAAAATGAAAAAAAATAGTTCTCTAATAGAAAAACTATTGCCATAACATATAAGAGTTGAATTCTTCATCGGAGAGTTGTTAGTTAGTTATTCTAAAGAAAATCCCGTGGAAATAAAATTTTTCCTACCTTTTGCTGAGATATGACCTTTTAGAACTCAAGACTCAAAGTTGCACAAAGCCTGAATATTAATGGTAAGAAATTTGCTCCTCAATTTGCAGCTGGGTTGTGGTAACAACCTGAGAAGTGCACTTGCTTTGCAATGTGTTTTTAAGGTGCTTTCACAAAAATGCAGAGGAGGGGCACGGTGGAGCTTGTTGGCTCTGTTTGGATTTTGCTGCTTGCAAAAAATCATATCTCTTCCAGGAACTGACATGCACAAGCTTTTCTGAGGCATTGCATAGCACTTTTGGAAGAAGAAATAAGGATATATATGAGAAATAAATAACTGAATAGATGCCTGATTTGAGCCATCATATTGGATAAAGTGTTGTGGTCTGAAAGATGTGTTTAAATGGCAAGACCTGGGCTCAGTTCAGGGACATCAGAAGCATCTAATGGACAGGGTTATGGAAAGGTTAACATGTTAGAAATGATTCATTCTACCTCTTCCTGTTTTATACTAAGTTGAATAAAGGCAATTTTACCTTTTATCCCTGTGGCTCTGAAAACCCTTTCTGACAGTGTTTATGAAGAGCACATAAATCCATGTCTTGAATTCAAATGTTATAATAATTTTATTCTATAAGCTTTTTAGAATAACAGAGACCGGATTGAAAGGAGGAGTCCTCACTGCATCAGAGCCTTTCTGCTATGTTTGTATTGCATAGGAACCATGAAGTCATTCTGAAGGGCTGTAGCTTTCCAAGTGTGAGTGGTGTCTAAACCTTCAACCAGGTGAAAAAAAAAGGATGCTGGACCTGGGCATGGTTTTTCAGATGTACTGTCTGGATTGCAGGCCACTTCTGGGTGAAGACTGTGACCTTCTAAGGCTCAGTCTCTGTATCATGTGCCTTCTGTGTGTCAAAAGTGCAGGGAAACCCAACCCTGAAGTGTGCCATGGGTGTATATGGTCACACCAAAAGTCAGCCTAGTCCAATACCCTATCTCTGATCATGCCTCCAAAGAGTGTAAGAAAGAGGCAGCTCTGCCCTGACCCAGTGCTGGGGTCAAATCCCTCTTCTAGCAGCTGGGGGCTCAAGGCTACCCAAAACAGGTGGTGGGGTCTCTGTACATCAAATCCTATGAACTTGCCCACATGTTGAACTCACATCAGTGCCCACAGGACCCACCCAAGGCAGTCCATAGCTTTAGTACACAAAGTGCCTCTCTTTGACGGTGTTGAACATGCCACTTGACAGGTTTTTGTGAGCCCCTCAAGCTCCTGTTTTGTCAGACTGAATAACTGTTCTTTGATCACCCTCTGGGTGTTAGTTACAGCAAGATGAGTCCTTGCCAGAGTTATTCCTGTAGTAAAGGGAGAATAAATTACAGCTATAAAGTAATTTCAGGTCATAAAGATGCAATCAGCCTTGAAGTTGGATTCATAACTATTTCAGTCAAACAGAATCATGCTTCTTGCCAAAACAGTTCTGCTGGTTCAAGACCTGGCATGTAAACCTGACCAAATATGTACTTTCTTTCCCTCCACAAATTATTTTCCAGTGTTAGCCTCAAGGCTGACTTCTCACCTCATATGTCTCACTGTCAGTAAACCTTTCTGAGGCAGCAGGAACAAGAACTGACTGAAATTAGGGAAGGGTATCAAGGGTATCATAGGACACAGCGGTCTTGTGCAAGCCAGAATCCTGTTGCTGTCACAGGGCAACACCAGAGCCAGGCAGAGAAAGCAGCTGAATGCTCCCAGGCAGAGATCTCTTCACATCTCTGTTTTTCTCTCTGACCGAGCAGTGACCCACATTATTATTTTCCAGGTACAATTTTTTTTCCTCTAATTTTTTTTTCCCATCCCTTCCTACCAGGACTATTTTACCCCACTCCCAGTCTAATGGAGGTACTATCAGGGCTGGTTTACGGTGGGGTGGTCCTGCCTTGGGGTGAAATAACCATTTTGCACAGCCTCTCATAATTCCTTCCATGCCCCCCAGACCCAGTGAAGGGTTTTCTTCAACTTCTTCCCATTGTCCCACTTGCTCCCTGTTGTGACAAATAACACAACCCAGCCCTAGAACAAGCTGGTGATGCCCCATTGCAACGCAGAGCAACTGCAGATGCTTTTTTTAGACATTTCAGGAAGGGCAAGAGGGACATCCCATGGACTCTGACTGTAAACAGCAAGCACAGAGCCAGGCTTTGCTGCAAAACAGGACAAATTCTCTTTCCTTTGCACTGGTGAATGTCTAACAATAAGCCTTGAAACCCAAGCACTTCCCACTCTCGAGAGTCCATCTGCCCTGTGCAGTTACTGCCATAGAGGGCAGGTGATTCACCTTTTAACTTGTTCCTCTTGCCACGCTTCCCAGGTAAGGATGCAGCACAGAGGGACTGGAAAAGTTACCCAGGGACGGGGGATGCAGGAAACATTATCCAGGAATGCCCATCATGGGGCTGTCCTCCTTCGGGCACCAAGAACTGAGGTGTCCCTTCAGCTGTAGGTGCCAGCCTGGGAACACAGAAATCCACATCCACAAGGAGAAGCTCAACTGCTCTGAGAAAGAAGACCGGTCATTCATAAATCCTCAGCCCCGCGGGGAGCCCTTTTGAAGAAGGGTCTTAGCTTTGCTTCTCGTGCCCTCTCGTGGCTGTGCGCTGCGGACCCTCTCCCTCCGCGTTCCTGCCAAGTTTGGGTTGTTTTACTCCACCTCCCGCTGTGCAGTTCGGGTTTTGTCAGTGGGAACGGGAGGAAGCCGCCCTGTATTTTTATCGAGTTCATACGAGCTTGCTAAGGGCTAAAACACGCCTCATTCTCAAGAAGGAGATGGGGATGGGCACCTCAAACCGGTCCAGCCAGGGATCCTGCCTTATACCCACACTGAGACAGCTTTGTGGAGGTCAGCTGGGAATGTGACAGCCTTCTGTCAGCAAACCATCCTCACTGGCAGCATGCGGGGTGCCAGTGAGATGGAGTACACTCCTATCACATGCCTCATGCACAACCTTCCCGTGCATAACATCTGCTGAAGTGGCAGCATTCCCACCCCCTATCCCAGAGGGAAAGGGATCGATCTAGAAAAAAATGTACAAAAAACCAGGTTTGGGTGCAGGCTTTGGGAGCAGGGTGAGCTGGCCCAGGCTGTGGCACCCTGAAGGGCAGGCAGGGTCCCATGCAGCACGAGGGGTGGAGATATGAGCTGCTGATATGTGGAAGAAAGAACCAGCACCAAAGGGTGTGTGGTCCTCTGTGCTGGGAAAGGCAAGGGAAAAACCCGGGAAAGCTGCAAGCCAGGGTGGGAGAGGAACTTTTTTGGATGCAGTATTGTTTCTTGTGCTTAAGCTGAACAATAAGTCCGTGTCCAGAAGGGCTTAGGCACAGCAACAAATCTCTCCAGGGCTGGAGCAAGCAGCCTCTTTCAGCATTATCACAACAGCAGCAGAACTTGTCCTCACGTCACCCCTGAGAGGGGGAGCTGTTGATTCCTGTGCAGGTAATAGAGGCCCCAGAGGAAATTCAGTGTGTCACCTGAGTTCATGCATGAGACCTTTGGCTCTCTCAACCAGGACCAGGTGTCCTGGTGTTGCTTACTAATAAATTAGAGCCAGCTAATGGTTCTGTAGTTGTTGAGGTTAAGAAAACAGTCTTAAAATGAGAGCAAAATTAGAATGGAGATTCTACTCCACAGCTGGAGATTTAAAATAATCCCAAGATTTTTAATTCATGAGTATAAGCCAGGCTTTGCTCTTCTTCTGCACGTCCTCCTTGCCCCAGGGACAGAAACCAGGAATAAAATACGTTCCAAATCCCTCTTCTGCCAAGCTACGAGGTGACAGCAGTCCTCTGGAGACCAAGGGGAGGAGTTCTCCATTGGCAGATCTGTAGAGCCTGGAGCCTTTTCTGGGAGCTGCTCAAAGCCCTCACTGTGACCTATTCCCACTGCGCCGCTCAGGGAAATCCAGTTTTCACGGAGCAGCCTCCTGTGCAACTGCCAGCTCTCCCACTGCAGCTTGTTTTCAAATGGGAAACATTTCCAAGGCAAGCCAAATATTTTCCAATACATTAAACCAGTTGCTGAAAAACTCCAGGCGTATGGTGGTGAAATATATTATCTTGGATTAAATGGCAGCAGCATGTTCCTGCATTCAGTCCAGGCTGCTCCTCATACATCACCCACATCTTTGCTGCCAGCCAGGAAACAGGGTGCATTTCTCAGCTTGAAACCAAGGAAAAGCCACAAGGAATTATCTTTCCCTCAGAAATTCAATTGCCTCCAGAGAGAACAGGAGAAACTCTACTTTGATCTGTCTTTAATTAATATGTGGGCTGTTTAGGGATCGTTTGAGGTCTCCCTCAATTATTAGTCAGTTCATTTGGAGAGATTATTTTTTTCTGGAAGCCGAGGCACGACTCAAAGCAGTGGAACACCTTGGCTAATGTAACATCATCTAGCCAGTGGGACATTTTTTTACAGAAATAACAAAATGTGGGCCACACACATGATGTTTTCCTCTGTGTCACACTTGGACTTATGCTTCCTCGCCTGACTCCTGACCAAAAGGCTGGATCCAGCTAAGAACTGGTTTAACAAACATAACTAATCACTCTCCAAAGGCTTGTAATCCATCCCTCATGATCAGACTCGAAGAAGAAAAAAAAACAACATATTTTGGTGCCAGCCAAATCCCCTTGTACCATTCCAGCAGGGTTCAAAGTGGTCTTAAAGACAGATTTTATACCACCTCTCACACTGTAAGGAAAGGAGATCCCTTGGGGTCTCTGGCACATGTGGCTGAGGACCAATCCAGGGCAACATTGCTATTCCATACTAGTAAAGTCAATATTTAGCTATTCTGGGGCTAAAAGGTTGCAAGGGAGCAAAAATGCTGCCTCCAGAGAACTTGGTTGATGCTCTTGTATCCCTGCAGGCAGTCTCACCTCCAATCCAGAACGTGAACTCAAATCTGCTTAGAAAATTCAGCATTTTCTATCACAAGGGGTCCTGGGCTCAATTAGAATAACTCCCTACCATGGATTTGGAAAGGCTCATTTTGCTGAGTTAAAGTTAGAGCAACTATTGAATCCATTTGATTACCAGTTCAACATGATTTAGGAGACATGTCTCCTGAACAAAGACTTTCCAAATTTTTCTTTCAATTACTCTTACATATGTGGTTGGAAACTGTAGCTGTACTTTGTGGTGAGATGTCGAAGCATGAAATAGTACATCCCCAGAAAGAGAGATACACTGATAAGCAGAACAATAATAATAACAAGCGTGTGTCATTGAAAAATGAGAGGAGGTACAACTTGCAGTTTAAGTTAATGGCTTCCTTGAAAAGGATTAGCCAGAAAGGTGCTGATGCTCTCAAAGAATAATTGTGGTTTGAGGTTGTCAAAGTAAAAGATGATTGTTCATCTTTTGGCATGGAGAAAATCATGCATCAACACCAGAAAAGAACCTAAGTCAGAATTTGTGCTGAAAATTCCCCAGAGTTCACAATTTTGTTCATTTAAATGACTCATTGAGTGCTTTAAAACCAAGGTTAAGGTTTTACATTTAAAGGGGCTTTGGATATTTACTGGAAATCGAGGCTGAAACCTAAGCAGAGATCTGTCTATTCTCAACCTCAGAAGTCCAGGCATCAGTCTCAAAATATAATACACACTGTCTGAGAATGAGAAAGATGCAAGAAGCCCAGTGTAGGCACCTTCCAGTTGCTAGATAGCAATTCTCCTTATCCAAGCAGTCTGTCTCTTCACAAATCATTCAGGAGCTATTCAGCATCTCTACTGTGCAAGTCTGTTGCAAATCAATGCTGGGGTCAGGGCCTGTGTATTGCCCAAAAGTAGATATAAATCAATTAGAGATTAATGCTGATCTCTGCAGAACTTCAGCCAGTTTCCCAATGGCCACTATAAAATTCCAACACATAAATGTTTTCTAATAGATTTTTTTTTCCTTTCTTCCTTTCCTTCCTTCTTTCTTTCTTCCTTACAGCCTTCAAGTTGGTGAGGGGATGAAGAATGGATGCGGCAGAGCTTAATACAGTCCCAGATATGCTTGCACAGCTCCTAGAGAAACATGGCCCAGCAGCAAGGTCTACAAAGTGCTTAAAAGCTGAGTGCAATGACAGTAGTGGTAGCACAATTTAGTGATGCCAAATAGCCAAAAATTGCCAGGAGGAAAACAAGAAGAGGAGTTCCCAGCAGTCACTGTACAAGTCCATTCCTTACTTGCAGTAGGTCTCTGAGCAAAAGCCTGAATACAAGCTGCCTAGGCTATTTACTCAAACATAGGTCATTTTTAGGGCTGGGGGTTTGGTAACAAACACTTCCCAGTCATCATCTCACAGATCTCTGTAGGGACTCAGCCTGCCTTGGCAAACCAGCCAGTGGAAGTAGAAGGCATCCTCTTAGGATGCAAAAGTCAAGGGAGAAGCATGATTTTTGGTACGTGAAACCTGCATGCTGGCATTTGTAGTAACAAACAGTACTAAACCATACCAAAGTGGGTAGGGCTCTAGCGTGGCAGCCAGGTGGCCTTCCAGCTACACTACTGGGAGGCTAAAATTTCCATGACTGGAAATTTCTATATAGAGCCTTGCTTTGGCACACAGTTTTCTCAGTTATTGTGGTTCAGGGGCAAAAGCAGAGAATGGCAACCTCATGTTAAAAACCCAAAGCCCACACTTGCCTCATAGATGCCAAAGAGCAGAGAAGTGAGGTACACAAATGTTGTCACTTCCCCACCAAGGAAGTGTGTGACCATCTGTCATCCGTGGTGACAGCATGGTGAGGAGAGGTGGCATAAAGGACAGGCAGCACTCTTCCCTGGGGGATTATGGAGAGTGGCTGATTTTTGGGATCAGCAGTGTCAAACAGCACGTGCCATAGGTGAACATCAGTGGTGCTCCAGATGCCCATCAGCTGAGACAATAAGTCCATTTTGGCTGGAAAAGGACTGTTTACAAGGGCATGGAGTCACAGGACAAGAGGGAATGGCTTCAAACTGACAGAAGGCACACTTAGATTAGATCTTAGGAAGAAATTCTTGCCTGTGAGGGTGGTTAGACCCTGGCACAGGTTGCCCAGAGAAGCTGTGGCTGCCGCAAGCCTGGAAGTGTCCAAGGCCAGATTAGTCGGGGCTTGGAGCAACCTGATCTAGTGGAAGGTGTCCCTGCCCATGGCAGGGGGGTTGGAATGAGATGGGCTTTAAGGTCCCTTCCAACCCAAAACGTTCTCCGATTCTGTGATTCTGTGGAGTCACTGTGCACACACACGAGACAACCTCCAGATGTCACCATCAACCCAAGAAAGAGAGAGGCACAACTCGAACCGTGCAGAAAATCCCGACTCGCAGGCTTTAACTTCCAGAAACCCTCTCCTGCAGCCCCTGCTCTGCTGTTTGGGACAGACAGACAGACAGACAAGGCAGAACGGTTTCCAATTCACCTGGATAAAATGCTCGGTTCACAGACAAAATCAGGGGAATGTAGTTTGTAGCCGTGAGTGCAAGCATTTTTCATGCATATTATACTGATGTAGACCACATGTGTTCTCCCCTATGTGTAGGTGCTATCACCTATGTCTGTGTACACATATTTTTAATATACATATAAAATTATCTACGTAACTTTATCTATATAACTTTAGGTCTTAAGAATAACAGGCTCTTTGCCAACAACTTTACATGAAGGTAAAAGCAAGGCATTTCCTCCAGTACCTTTTCTAGCTCTATGCATATTCATCTCTTCCAGTACATATTCCTGTGTCCCAATGCAGCTGGTGAGCTGAGAAACTCAGCGATCAGCCCCGGATAAAGGATCTGAGAACATAAGCAGGTGTGGGATCCCCCAGTGATGAGAAGCAGCATGCCCTCAAGTCTATGTAGTAAGACCAGTGTTAATCAATCAAGGAATTGGTTGTCTCTTCTGTTTCCCTTGGCTTGTTAAGTTTGCTTTATGCCACTCTTTCAGCAATCCAAATTTGCCTATTAGGAAAAAACAAGTCTTAAAAAATCCCAACTCTGCCTCCTTCCCTTTAACTCTGACCTCTCATTTCAAATGCATCCAAAATCCATTAGGAAGGAAAAGGCCCTAAACTCTGCTCAAAGACGGCATTTACATCGTCCCTGTCACAGTGTGGAGCTGTGACGCAGAATAAAGTCACAAGCATTGAGGCAGCAGAGGTGTGGGACCCAAGGGAGAATGCTGGTCACCCTTCCACAGGCTGCAGAGGGGTGTGCAGGGTGGCAGAGCACCCTCTGACTGAACCTTGCACCCATAGATAGCTGGAGGGATATCCGGGGTCTGTTTATTTAAACACACGGTCCCCCTTAACACCACATCAAAAAGAATATTGCCGAAGGAAATGCCAGATTCTCCAACCCTGGTAGGACACAGAGGTGCTGGTTTTGCATGAAAAGACCTTCAAGGTCCTCCTGCACCAAAATAGTTTGTATGAAGAGCAGAGCTGCACATCACAGAGTTTGAGCAGGGTGAGGGGTGCCCGTGGGGATCGTGACACAGAAGATTAATGGATCTCTTCCAGCCGTAGGTTGTCAGTTAAGTCAAGCACTGCTAATGCAGGATGTTGCCCCGAGACCTCTGTTAGCACAATGACGAAGCCTTTTTTAAGTCCTCTGTGTAAAAGGCGTAATCCTTGTGTGCCAATGGATCATATCCTTGAGATCCCTAGAGAGCTGGGCAAATGTGGAAAGAAAGGGAAAGGAAATCCCTTATTTCATAATGGTGCAAACAGACATGTCAGGAGAATTACATCAACATGCAGCACATGTGAAATTTAATACTCCTCCTAATGCATTTAGATGAGGCAAAAATGTGAAGTCTGTACTGCCTCTGGGAATAATTCTGGTAGGAAGCTTTCACCACTAGGAACCAAGGACTTTCTACTTACTCTGGAATTTGAGCCTTTGTTTTCAAAGCCTTCCTGAGAGACTTCAAAATCAAGTTTGTCAAGTGTACGTTACACTTTGAAGATCTACCTTCCAGAATTAAGCATCAGTGCCCTTCCCAGCCATGCTGGTGTGGGTGAAGATCAGCACACTGGAAAATCAGGAAGCATTCAGGAAGGTGCAGATAACCTGCAAAAGAGGAGAGTCTTTGCATTGCAGAAAGCCAAGACAGGCAGACACACAGAGGTCTTATGCTTTGCCTGGTATCAGCTGACATTGCTGCAAGAGTCCATCAGACTTGCATGGATTTCCACCAGCTTCAACAGTGGCCCATAAGGCTCTCAAAGGCTTATAAACACAATACTTTTGCTTTACACGATATTTTTGCTTTGGAGTCCTTGCAGGCAGGAGGAGCCTGAGGTCTTCTCACTGGTTTCCCTCCCTTATATCAGACTGTAGATATGGAATTCAGCAAAGGATACAGCTCGGATGTGGCTTGAATTCAGACAAGTGACTTGAAGTGATGATTTCCCCCCCTACCAGGCTGCAGATGATCGATGTATTATGCATGAAAATAGTGCCAGGCACAGATGGGGTGGGAGTAGAAGGTGTGAGCTGATAATGACAGCAGCCAAGTTCTACTAGAAAAGACTCTACAACGCACTTGCATGTTGGGCAGAAAAAGGATGCAACATGCAGGAGAGGCTAGTCATGGTTTAAAGGGCCAAACAGTTTAATTACAGTCAGAACTGAGATTTATTCAAGAATTTGAGTGGCATGGTTGCCAGAGAGAGCGGGGGATTAGCCTTGATGATTCAAGGAATCATCTTCCCATCTTGTGTTCTTGAATAGCCATTAGGGAGATGAGGGGTTTAAAATCTGCAGACAGGGAATCCAAAGGGGTGACATAGTACTGGATCAGATATTGACTCCAGCAGGATCCTGGCTCATACTCAGCACAGTGCTGAGAACTTGGCAAGAGGTCCAAAGTTGAAAGAAACAGGAATTTCTCCATGGACGCTTCTAGGGTTTGAATCCAAGCCACTGAAGACCAGCATGCATGGCCTGATCCTGGAGAAACAGTCAGTGTTTGGATGGACAACATGTCACTGACTTGGAGCCAGGTGGGTACAGACTTCTGTGGGAGGATGAGTCAAGAGACTCCATCATCACCTGAAAAAGGATGCTGTGGGAGAGAGCTTAGCAAGTGTGCTACCCATAAAAACCCATGAGGAGACAGTGATGGTCCAAAGAAAAGCCCATGATTTCCCTGGTCAGCCTTGGAGCACCCTGGAGAGAGTTGCAAGATCAGATGCTTGAAATAAACTGCTTCCCTTTTACAATGGAACCATGAGAAGGGAATACCCTGTTCCTCACACAGCTTCTTTGAAGGAGCTCCAGCCTTGGAGTACACATCTGACAGCTGGCAAGAAGCCACTGGCTTTGCCAAATCTGACCACAGCTGATCCCTGATGCAATAAAATGTTAAATCACCATAGTTTGAGAATGTGCTGGTCTGGAGGATCATCAAGCAAAAACAGCAAAGACTTGTTGGCAACTTGCAATGCATTTGCCAGTTCCAGGCTCTGTGGAAACCTGACCCCACACCAAATCACCCTTATATGAGTCCATTCTTTGTCCACAGCCCTGCTCATGGTACCAGTGACAAGATAGCCATAGGAAATCTGTGTCTGAGGAACCTGAGCTATGCATTCAGAGACATGTGATAACTCTTGCAATGCTGAGACATAATGTTTTGGGAAGCAAGGCCAGCAAGCATTACACAGAGGAGATTAATATTTCACGTCACCTGGGGGCTAAAGCCCTATGGAATGTATCTGTTTCACTGCTCAGGAAGCAATCTGGTCAAATTTCCACCAAACAGGGCTCAGATGCTCAAATCTGCCTGTGAGAATAAGCATTTCTGATAACGCTGCCCAGCTTAAACTTGCAAAGAAACATCCCACAGAGAGAGCATCCCAAGGGACAAGGTTTTGATTGACAAAATTCCCACACCCCAAGGGGTCACAACCCACTCACCTGAAACCGGGAGCAAATGTATGATAGAAAATATGCACTGGGAGGCTGGGATAGCCCAGCACTCATGGGGGTTCGTGGTGGGACCTGTTGCATCATGCTCTGCTAGCCACTGGTCTGGGTTGTTTCTGTTTCCCCTTTGTCTCCCAGCTTGGCAAGCCATCTCCACAGGAATCCATGCACATCCTGAGGCACCTTAAACAAGCTTCTCTGTCGCTGCAGCACAACACAGTCTCCCTAAAGTATAGGAGGACCTGAGGGGCTTGAGTAAGGCCAGGTTCACTGGTTGCCCAGAGAAGCTGTGCATTCCCCATCCCTGGAAGTGTTCAAGGCCAGATTGGATGGGGCTTGAAGCAACCCAGTCTAGTGGAAGGTGTCCCTGCCCATGGCGATGAAGTGGAACAAGATGATCTGTAAGGTCCCTTTTAACCTAAACCATTCTGTTATTTCTATGATTACTATGATTTCACTAGTTTTATACCTAATCAAGACTAAGACCCACCACAGAATAGTAAAAGACCCTTCATTCCCACCCAAGTTGTCCTTAAGGTCACATTTTGTGGTGCTAGCACCACCAAGACCTGCACATCAGTCCAGATCTGGCCTCAGTCTACCCTGCATCTCTTGCATTTTCAAGGAGCTCAGCAGCAATACATGGATCAAAGTTAATCGATAATACCAGAGCCCTTTCACCATATTGCTTTCACTAAATTACTGCATCCTTTAAAAAGAGAAATCTTAGCAGACTGCAGTACAATGCCAGACAGACTGTCACTTCCAAATTATGTTTATTTATTCTCTCTCTGGCTCTTGGCTGGCCCCATTACCAGCATGTCTCAGTGTCTCTCAGTCATCAGCATATTTGCCTTCCCTTCCTTCCCCCTACCCCGAGGTACATGTCTCCTCTCAAGTACAAAGCAGACTGACATGGCAAGTTTTTGAGCCTATTTAACACTGGCTTTATCTGAGGAGAACTGGGTTCAGTGACAGAGCCTCAGAATTAATTATATGAAGGTGAATTCCCTTCACAGAGCCTGGCACAGCGTCACTGCAAACATTTTAACAGCCAGTCCCTGGCCCTCGACTGCCTTTGTGCAGTGTAAAGCAATTATTTGTACCTGCTTGGTGAGACGTGTCAGCCCCTTCAGAGGTGCTGCGACACAGCAAACACGCTTCACCCTTGTTATTCACGAGGAAAAGGATGTATGGTGGGTCTTGGCTGTGCACACAGTCACTGGTGCTGCTCTGCTCAAGCCTTTCAGGGATGGGAATGCTGCTATTTGTGTGCAATCCAGATAGTGAGTACTCCCTTGCAGACGAGGTGCAGCCAGGCTCAGTGCTTTGGCCAAAAGCAGAAATGGGACTCAGGGCTGGGACCGAGGAAGCAAAGTCCGGAGTGCAAATCTCAAACTCCAGCACGTCCTTGCTGAGCCTCACCAGCAGGGAGGAATGGGAGACTGAACCCCCCCTCTCATCTCCCTTATATTAGCTCTTTTCTGTCCCTTTTCACCCTCCCTGCATCCCAGGGTATCCCTGGTAAAAAACATTTTTGTCTTTCACATCCCACCTCAACTGCTTCCCCTTCCCCTGTGGCAGCTGTTGCAGCTGACACATTCCTACCACACTCCTTCTTTATTCTTACCAAAAAACCAAAACAAAACAAAGATATCTTTTGGGGTTTTCTTTACACAGGTGTTACAGATTGTCACAGAGCTGAGCTGACATCGGGGTTAACCTGTAAAGTCCATTGGAGATGATCCTAGGAGACCAGAGGAAGAAAATTAGCAAAGCTCCATTTCATCCTGGAGCAAGGAAGGGAAACCATGTTTATGCCTTCCACTGCCACATGCTCCAGGGCAAGGAAAGAGGGATGAAGGGTTGAGGGGAGGTTGGTTACAGTGCAGAGGAAAAGGAATTGACTGTATAAAAGGGAGATTGTGGTAAAGGGCAGGAACAAGCATTGGAGGAGACACCGCTGCCTTTCCTGGAGGAAAAGGGCTGTCTGCACATCCCAAATTCTCCCTCCACTGGGACTAGCTGGGGCTGTGAGGCTCTTTTAAGATACATCAGAGGTATATCAGCTTTACTCAGGGACTTTGGGGTTTAGTTGGACCTCTTGGACCTCCCCAAATTGATGGCCAGCCTCAGGGTCACCTGGGGAAGGAGCGCTGAAGGCATGGAGTTGCTCCTGGGCAGAAGGTTCCATGGCTGGTATGTGGTGGTTTCCCCATACACAGGAGGACAGGATGAGCCCTTGGCCAGAGGAGCCCACAAGAGCTCCGAAAGAGGAAGTTTTCCAGCTGATCAGCAGGAAAACAGGGCTATTCTTGGTGAGCTCTGCCGCGGCGCAAAAACAAAGTTCTTTCTCATTAGGGAGGAATTCAATGGGCCTCTCTGGGAACCAGTGCCACGGCACGCTAAAGGTCAGGTCTCATTCTGGAAGCCTTTTCTCCCCTCCTTGTCAGCAGGAAAAATAATTTAAAGTATCCCCTAAAGAGCCCTGTTCTCCCGTGCTCCCTTCCAAATACAAAAAGGAGGACATCGCCTCAGCCTGGGGAACGGCGCTGTGGTGGGGATGGCCAATCTCCCTGCCCAGCCCATGGGACCCAGATCCCTTTGCACCTGACAGCCTTGTTATTAAAAGGCCACAACTAATTAGGAGGGGAAGGAACAAAGGGAACATCCTGTTCCCACTACAGGGCACAGTGCAAGATTGCCACATCTGTGGAGACCCGCTCCAGTGTCAGCTGTCACAGGTTGCCTGGTTGCATTTGGGACTTTCCTACTGAAAAATTCAGTCTGTTTAGTTGTCCCAGTTCCACCTCTGGTGCTGTGGGTGACCTGGGTCTGCCGGCCCCAGCCGGTGTAAAGTCTCCCTGTGCTCCACAAGTCCAGTCTCATCTTGGGGTGAAGACACATGGAGTCAACTCTAGCAGTGAAAGCCGTGTCAACACAAAGGTTTCTTGCCTTCATGACCAGTTACCGTCACCTGATTCTGCTCCTGAAGCTTCAGAAAACTCAGAGAAAATTCATCGAGACCCACGAAGGTCCATCTTCATGTCCCATAGCACAGCACATCCAACCTTTGCTGAAATAATTTTGAGTCCATGTTACATGGGAAAACTAACAGTGGCCTGTTGTCTGTTGTAATTTTTCTGTACCAGCTCAACTGGATTCTTAAATTGTTTGTGAATATGAAATTCCCCCTCTGCGATCAAGGATAATTATTTGCTCCAGATAATTTATTGTAGCTCTGAACTCAGCATCTTTACTTGGTAGTTTTATGGATTTTCAAATGGATTTGTAGAGAGCAGCAATCACACATTGTCCAAAACCTGGGACCTGAACTGAAGGAGTTTTGTTTCAGCTCCCATCAGCTGTAGAGGTCACAGTTAAGTAAAATCGGCTTAAGCTGGGATTGGAAAACTGTGTCTGCTACATTAGCAGAGAGATCAGATGACAGATTTGTTCTGGCCTCATTATCTAGCCATAAAAATGTAAGGGCCTGAAGTATTTGGGGAATGGGAATGCAGAGAGCAAGAGGGATTTCTGGAGGATCTCTATGCAGTATTTGCTGTCTGGGAAAATGAGACCAAAGGACCCCCTCAAAAAAAAAAACTGTCTGATGTGAGCTCTTATCTCCAACAACAAACTGAAAGCAGGAGAATCAGTCTCTTCCTTTTGCAAACAGTTCAGGCAACAGGGGCTCCTGTATGTCTACAACATCTCACATTTATTTTTAGCTTCATCTATTTGGCTAGTGAGGTCACTGGAGCCCAAGCTTAAACATGTTACCCTGACCTGCCAAAGCTCTGACTTGCCTGTAGCTATACAGACCCCAAAGAATCACAGCTCATGTGCAAGAGAATGTTATGTCAGTGTTTTATGCTAGAGCTCAAATAACTGTGTGCCCTCTTTCATTGCAACACTTTTTCTTTGGGTATGAAAAGTGCAAAATACACTTTGAGAAGTTTTGATCCAAGAAATATTGGATGAAGCTATTTCCTGGCTGAAATAGCCCCTGTACCTTTTCCAGTAAATCTGCATTTAGGATTTTGTTTACACAGTTCAAGGATTAAATCACAATTTCCAGTCTTTGGTATAAAGACAAACAAATAAAAAATTCCAGCCCTCCTTCCCCCAGAGTTGGGAAGCATTATCCAAGTTACCACAAGGAAATTAATCTCAGGGTACCTGGAGCCACAAACCCCTATCATTACCAGCCTCATCTAAACTGCAAAATGAGTTTGTGGGGGAAAACTTTCTCATAGAGCTTCAGAAGTATCAGAAAATAATGCTTTTTTTGTAATGGTGGCTCGTTCTGCAAGTGCAATAAGCTCCTAATGGAGTCCCCAAGCCCGGGCTGGAAACATGCCAGGACAGAGGTGCCGGAGAGCAGGCAATATTCATCACCATTCTAGGTGTGAGGTGAAGCTGAGGAGCCTGCAGGAAGCTCAGCAGGTGATAGGTAAGGTAGCACAGTCCTGGGTCTCGCAGGGTGAACACTTGTTCTAACAGGCTTTTTGACTGCTCTGCTGGGAATCATGAGCACACCGGCTTAAACCTGGCCTCCGCACATGCCACAGCTCCTGCTCGGGGAAAAGATGTCCCCCAAGGAGAAAAACACCTTCAGAAGCGTGCATCTATCCCTATTTTCACTCTTTCAGATGAGTCATTTTGGAAAAAGCCCTTTTCTAAATGCTGGTATAACTGCCTCTTCCCTAGGGAGATATTCATGTAGATGCAGGTGGCTGAATGAGGGAAGCTCAGGGAAAGTTCCTGCTAACAAAGTAAGCCACAGTGACTACCCATGTGCAGATTTTTAGCTTCCTGCAAATGCAAACCAAAATGTCCCTGCAGGGTGACTGGAGCTAATATGCTTTGCTTTGCATTTGCATTTGGCTCAGAGTCGCACAAGGCTTCTTGCTGGGGCAAAAGTGATAAAGAATTAAGCTCCTATTACTCAGCTGCTTGCAAGTGCTTGCTCTATTTCTGGTGGAAAAAAATGTTGCAGAAAAAGCACACCCCTTGCTCATAGACAGCCAGAAAACATTAAAGATTTGGTTCAGCTCTTCTCGTGGCTGGTCAGTCAGTGTGTCTCAAGTTCACACACCAAGAGGAAATTCCCACTTTTCTATTACCAGATTACAGGATATTTCTGCAAGAGAGGTTATTCATCTAGAGAAGTCGTGGTCACTGCCATAGCAGACTATATAAATCAAGGTTCTTGATTTGCTAATTCCAAAAAGCCACAATTTTTGGACTCTCATTAATAACATCCATTGGTTTTTCATTATTTGCATGTCTCCTTTCCTAAACTGCTAAGAAAGTTCCCCTCCTTCCCCGAATGCCAAGAGGATGGCTGCTTATCATGGAATCATAGACTGGTTTGTGTTTGAAGGGACCTTAAAGATCATCCAGTTCCAACCCCCCTGCCGTGGGCAAGGACACCTTCTAATTACACCTACTAATCACTGGCCAAACTCACAAATAATTTGTGATTTGTTTAACTATTAAAAAGTTTTGATAATCAAATTAACCAGTGAGTGACACCATAAATGGCACATACATGATGGGCAGTTCAGGAAAACTCACTGTAGACTGTTTGGAGATCTGTGCTATGAAAAAGAAGTCATTTAAAATATCCAGACACACAGAGCTACATATCCAGGCTCATTTTGAGTTGTTTGAGAATGGGCAGAAAAAAAAAATAGAAGAAAATCTCCTGATAATTCATCTGTGGAGGGTAATTTACTGGGTCTAATCAGAGCAAACATCTCTATGGCTGGAATGTTGAAATAAATTAAATATAAAGCCTTCAAGGTCATAGCTTCCCAAGCTAATAATGCAGCACTGCTGCGCTCAGGTGGAGACACTCTGGGCGACTGCACTGTGCTCCACTGTGAAAGATCTCCATCAGCCGGATGTAATGGGAATATTTCAAGCAGCCATCAGGTCTGACTGAAAGGAAATGGGGTAAATAGAGTATATAGAAGATTCAGTCTTCAAACGAGGAAACTTGAGCAGCATAATCATCGAAGTTTAGTTGCTCAGATTGGAAATAAAATACATATAAAAAGACATTTGCATTTGGGGTGGGAAAGAGGTAGTGAGGAGAGTTTGGAGAGTGTTGCTAGCAAGACATAAGCTGTAGGATGCAAATCTTTCTGTTCTGCTTCCAAAGTCTGATGTGGAAGCAATTGGATATTTCAGGAGTGGCCACGTTACACATCCCAGCTCCAGCAGTGACCATTCCCCTGGATCAGAGGTTTATGACCCTCTCTCAGCCCCAGCTGGCCAGAGGTTACCACCCCACCAGCTGTGCAGCACAACCATTTCTCTGCCTTTCCAATCCCAGCCCTCAAGAAATTTGGCTGCAGAAAGAAGAAAAGAGAAATCACCTCAACATTGGGCAGGTCTTGGCTAAAGGGCAGCCGGGAGGGGATTGATCAGGCAGGGGCAGATGGGGCAGGAAGCAGTGGAGACCCCAGACAAAGGCAGACCCCAGTGCACAGCCAGCACAGGAGGGTCTCCTGGTTGAGACAAGTGGGTGGATACCCTGGAAGGATCCTGGTGCCTGGTAAAATCCTGGGCCTTTGACTTCAGCCTTAGCAGTCTTGGTTATTGTCATCTTGAAGTGCTTGGGAGTCTGCCCTGTGCCAAAATGTGATACTCTAAGATTTCTTTGCTGCCATAAGTTAATTTTTTTGCTGTTCTGGTGGCTTTGATGTCAGCAAAGGAACCTTTCTATTGCAGGATTAGAAATTTGCCTGGTTTATTTTATTTTATTTTGATAAATACACATTTCACAGCCACTCTAAACTTCACACTCATTCCTGTGAATCTCACCATTCCAAATGACTGCTTTGCCCTAGGTGTTAATTTAAAATTAGATCCTGTATGTATATATGCACACATGAACACACACAGTGCCATCCACTTTGATTTAGTCTCCTCTGCATGTGTTATAATGTGGTCTAGAAAGATGTGATCACAGACCTATTCCTTTGCCCTCCATCAGACCCTGCTTTGCTCTGGATATGATGATCCACATCCCCAGATAGGGCAGTTGCTGGGAATTTCCCTCCCTGTTCATCACACATCCTCTTGTCCTCATTCCCTTACACATCTTTCTAATCCTGGGCTAAGCATTCCTATGAAGTGCTCTCTCTTTGAGATTGAAAACCTCATCAGCACTAATGGGGGTATCATCAGCAGAGCCCAGTGCCACAAAATGACACCATTATCCCTATTTTCAGAGACAGGGAAATGAGTTGCAGAGATAGGAAGGTCAACATCGTTAAAAGCATCTGCAAATTTGAGGAAGCACGGGGCTTGATTTTTTCAGAGTACTTATTTCTGCAGCACTTTACTTGGTCACAGTACAGGTGCCCTTTGACTGCATCTGCAGTTGTGAGAGCTTCACCCTGGTGTTTGGCAGAAGGGGGACAAGCTGGGCAGTGAAGCCACCAGCAGTATGTAATTAGTGCCCATCTCTGAGAAGTCTGACCCGACCAGGGACACACAGCAAAATTCCCATCTGAAGTAGGCTGGGCTGGAAAAGCTCTAAAAAAACCACATGCTGGGTCTTCTGATGGAAAATATCACATCCATCATCTGTGGTTTAATGGTTTCCAACTTGTGGCTTGTTCCTCTGTGAATTCAAGCATACCAGGAAGGTGCTTAGATTGCTGTAAAGGCATTCATGCCTCCACCAGAAAAACTTGAGCGTGAAAATCAAAGCTGTGAAAACCACCAAATTTTGCACAGATGCCATGATAATAAGAAACAAAGAGCAGGCAAGAGGCTTTTCGATGAGCTGATAGACTCATCAGCTGAGTTGTCAGCTGGAAAGGACGCAGTCAGCTCCCCTCTTTCCCAAAGTAGGAGTTTCATTTGCCAATATCTATCTGGGTTGAGGTCCAACATGCTGGGGGGACACTGCTTCTTCCTCTTCTCTGCTCTGCTCTTTCTTCCAGCACTTAGCCACAAAATCCAATAGTTTAAGCACAGTTGTGGTTATTTTCAGTATCTGGGCACCCTGTCAGAAAAGCCTGAGTTGTACTGTGTGTTCAGAGAAAGAATTAAGAACAAATGGGTTGAAAATCCAGGGGATGGGAGGGGGACCTTCCCCCTCTGCTTCCTGTGGTGACACAAATTCAAGTCTTCTAAAAAAAAAAATGGATATAATTCCACATTTTCTGCCAAACTTCCCATTGTTTCTTTAAGCTGAAGTTAAGATTCCACCTTTTTCTGTGTGCTTTCCTTTTTTGCTTACAGTCAGCAATAATTCTACCAGCACAGGTTTCAGCTGGTGTTAACATAAAATTCCACCTG
Organism: Pseudopipra pipra; assembly: GCF_036250125.1. NCBI lineage: Eukaryota > Metazoa > Chordata > Aves > Passeriformes > Pipridae > Pseudopipra > Pseudopipra pipra. Next base: position 60,528,596 of record NC_087554.1, read on the forward strand.
ATCAAATTTATGATCCAGGTTTGTTAAAATAAAACTAGTCTCATCAGGCTTGGTACTAGATAAGGACACGTGCTTGCCAAAATCCAAAATGCTGTTGAACAATCTGGTTTTCAGGCTTTCCAGCCTGTTGCTGAATTTGCTGGGGAAGGAACATAAACCATATAAAACAAATTAGTTTTAATATTTCCTAAGATGCATACTTTTCATTTAGAAAAGGTGAGGGTTTTCCCCAAAGTCAAGACAAGGAGAATAAATTGCAGTGAAAAAGTAATGGAATTTCTGGACCTCCTGTAGAGGTTTTCCTCTGGGGCAGGGGTTTGCCCCCATGTGGTGCTGAGCCTTCAAGGTCACGTTCCTGCACCTCAAGCATTTTGGCAAGGTCTCACCTCACTTTTCACCTTTATTTGGCTGCATGTCTGTTCAGTTGGAGCCCCCAAGGCCTTTTTCAAAGCCCAGCAGAGCCAACAGGGGGATTTCTCATTAATCCAAGGTGCTTTAGGTGTGGATGCTGGTTACAAAGCTGTGGTGGAGGAAAGAGGCACGAAGGGAGATGGGGGAGAGAACCGGTCTGGCTCTCCAGGGTAAAGTGTACTCACAAAGTAAAGCCTAGGAAATTAGGAAAAGTGACAGATTGGCTCCAAAAGTGCCCATTTAGGTTAAAACAGACTGTTGATGCAGCTGCACCCACCTGGAGCCACCTCACCTTGGAAATGCAGGTCTGAGAGCTCCCCTTGGCAAAAAAATCAAGCTGGTTCCAAAGAGAAAACTCTCCTTCAGGGAGATGTGGTCCCCACCTGTGCTCCATCAACCTCCATCAACAAAATCTGGCAAGAGCTGCAGAATGACCAGTTTCTGCCTAATCTTCTCACTCCAGCCAGCAGCACTAGCCTGGTCCCAAAGATGGTGATCTGGTAAGGCAGTGGGGCCAAACCAGCAACAAAAAAACCTGTACTGAAGCAACTAATGAGAAAACCACCTCTCTGACTTTGGCACAGATATTGCTCGAGCCACCAGAAATGAGTAAGGACTTTGTTCCACCCTCATCGTCATTCGTATCTAGTAAATTGGCAAGGATTTAGGACATTGCCAGTATTCCCATGCATGCAAAATAATCCCCACTCCCCCCCCAAAAAACTCCATAGCCCATTACTCACATCCCCAGAGAAATCATAATAAGAGACAGAGTTTACCACCTTCAAGCAGGAAATAGCTGCCTTTCTAATGCTTGCTAATTGCTTCACTTAAAACTAGTTTGATTACTTGGCACTGAGACAGTATTTTAAACCTGAATTATTGCTTGGAACTTTCCTTTCACCTACCAAGAGTGTAGCAAAGGTCTCCCTGCGAGGTGCAGGACTGCCTGTTAACTCTTTCATGAACTATGAGATGTTTGGCCTCTGGGACAATGTCTTGCTGTCTTGTTGTATTTCATTAGTATCAGGTGCTGTTTATTAATACTGGGCTGCTGAAGGAAGTCACACTGTGGAGTTGTCAAGGATATTCTTAAAAGCTATCACCTGGGGTGGGATCACATTTTCATGCTCTGAAACCGATAGGACAAATTAGTCACTCTGAGGTGAAAACAGATTATTTATTAACTTGGCTTTACTTTTTCTGTGCTACTTTTAGGGGGTGAAGGACATCAGGGCAGTAGTCACAGGAGAATGAGCTGTACATACTGACCTGGAGAAGCAGAGTGGTTTGTGGCTTGGCTGCACCAAACGTTGTCATTAAAACTGTCTTTGTCACTGCACTTCTTTAGGATCAGAAATTAACTTGCATTTTCCACTTGACAGGAAGTCATTAAGAAATCTCCACAGCTACAATAACACTGAAGCGTAAATTGCAATCTTTCAAAAAGAATTTGAATCTCAATACAAAGCCTCAATAAGGTAGGAAGCAGCTGTGGAGTTGGCACATCCTTGAAGTGTCTGTTCCTGAAAGTCTCCCTTCAGGTGGGACTCAGGTGGGGAGGAAAACCAGGGTTCCACAGCCAGGGATGAGCAGGACAGCAGCCAACCCCGTACGAAGAGCTTTAGGGGGGGTTTTAAACCACCTCCCACACCCATCAATTATGTTTCCTATCAAATTCAGTATGAATTTTCTTTATCTTCTTGGCAAATGAAGTTTTTCACAGCTACACAAGAGCTGCCCCATAGGATAAGGAACAGTTTTGGCTTTTTGCTTGCCCACTCAGGAGCAGCTGACTCTGACCTGTCATTTATCTCTGAGAAGTTTGGCAGCTCACAGCTTTCCTTCAGAAAGCCAGGGAAATAAAAAAACACAAGAAAATGGTGGTGACGTGGGTGTAAAACACAGCCTGACTCTAACACAGGATGTTTTGAGGCAATTAGTCAAAATATGTGGAAGAGGGTGGGCTTTGCTACCATGCCATCACTTTTGTGAGCAGCAGGCACCCAGAATAAAACTGACACATGAAAAAGTGTATCTTGAAAGATCCACATGCAAAAAATTTCATCCTAAGTGCTACTCAGCCACAGAGAAAAGGTTTCCTGTGGGGGCCTGCACATAGGTCTATACTCAGCAAAACATGGAATTATATATAGCCCGTGCATCTGCAACCACCCTTCCTATTTCTGTTCTCACCTGGGAAATTTTTGAGCAAATTAGAGAATCTCTAATGGTCAGGAGAACATTTTGGAAAGGGTCACTAGCTAAACTGTTGGCCTATTGATCAGGAAGCAGGGAATCAAGTCAAAAGGAAAAAAAGTATCTGAATCTACGTGCAGTGGGAGGAAAATAACTTTTTTTTTTTTCATCTTAGGAAGCAAAGCTTTCCATGGGAAGCAGACAGATGAAGTAGGCAGATCTAAGTGAATAAATGCCTAGTGCCAAGTGTTGGCTCTGAAGGTGTCATTGCAGCTGAAGTTTTTAAGCCTCTGTGTCAGTCAGGAGCAAATGAAGCCATGGGCCAGTTTCTCAGCTGGTGCTGGTGACTGAATACTTATGACAACAGAAACTCTCAGATGGGTTCTTGTGAAATGGAGGGTAGGAACAGAAGATTAGCAGCAAATAGTCCCATTTCGGAGGTGATGCCCTCACAAACCTCCAGGAAATGCTTTCAGCAAGGCAGCTCTTTGTTCAGACCACAGGATGGCAGAGAGAGGGACACAAGGCACTGACTCATCAGCTGTCCCACCAGCCCCAGCAGTGGACACGGAGATGGAGGAGCTGCTGTGATGGTATCCAAATATGTCTTGCATTTCCTGAACCCCAAGAAATGCAGTCTGCTTCAGAAAGGTATAAAGAGGGGCAGATATGGGAAAAAAGCATCCTTTGGAAGGGTAATATCACAGAAAAAGAAGACAGGAAACGCACAGGAAAATCCTAAAGATGGGCTGTAATATTTGAGCAAATGGAATCCAAGTGGAAAACGCTGGCCCAAAGAAATCTCTATCACCAGACATGCCCTGGACTGGGAGATGTCTCATCTAAACTCCAGAGTCAGCACTAAATTTTAGTGAGAAAAGTCACTGCTGGGGATGGGGATGATGCAAATGCCACACCTGACGGAGAAAACTCCAGTTCTGGCTTCCTCAACACTAATTTTGGCACCCAGCATGATATTAATGGATGCAGGACTGATTGAGAACACCACATTATTAGAGGAGCCCCTTAACTTGCCATGTATAAAAGACCACCCCATGCCTCCAGATAAATATTTGTGGTTTTATGATCTTTTCTCCTCTTTATCCCACTTCCTGCATCCTTTACCAGTTCCCTATATGCTTGATGAAAGACTGACAAAGATCATGGCAGGAACTGAAACTTAACATTTTTTTTTCAAGCTTCAAAAATATTTCCCAAACATCTCTTATTTCTCTACAGGAAATCCCTTTAAAAACATTCTCCAGTGAGCAGTTAAGAAGCTGAACCAACACACATCCCATCTCAGGTTTCTGGAGGTAATTAATAAACCAACTGAATATCTGGCAGGATGGCAACTTTTATCATTTCTAGATAAATGTTAATGCATCTATGTATTTCCAGACCTTCACTGATGCCATCAGAAAAGCAAATTAGGCAGTGTTGTAACAGTCTGCCTGACATTCCTTCTTTTGTGCTGTTACTGTTAATTTATTCCTTTAAGCCAATTTTTGCTCTGTCACTACTGTGAAGGTTTTCTCAGCAAATTAATTACGAAAAAGAACACTCCAACATGAAACTGCTACAGGATAAAAATCCATATTTAAGGTGTCAGCTTAAAAACAGCTCATACCTTCTGTGTGTTTAAGGGGGAGCATGTGCACACACCCATCAAGCTTATTTGAATATGTAAATTTATCGTCTCTTTTTTTTTTTTTTGGTAAGGAAAACATTTGCCTTGATGTTCTATCATCCTTAGAACTAAATGTTTCTTGGTTAATTGAATAAACAATTTTTTCATTGCAGAAAAGAAAGAGAACTTATTATCCCTTAAAAATCCCATGCATCTGAGGAGGTTCAAGATTTTCTAAGAACCCAACATTTTATGAAGATTTTTGAGCATGCATAATTTTTTTGCCCATAAACGCCACCCACTCAGAAACAAAGGAACTAAAGTAGGCTGTAATTACTTCCCTGCACAATGGATTCCAATTGCTTCTATCAAGAAATATTACATAATTATTATAACTTAGGGCTGTGATTATATATTTGTTCGAAGGAGAATCACACATAATAGCAAGCAGTGGGACTTATGGCTCCTTGCCTATTGTGTCAACTCATACATTTAAATTATTTGATTAGAAAATTAAATAAAGACCTTGATTCTAAACAACACTTTCTCATCAGTTGTCAGGATTGAAGGAAGTGATAAATGACAGGGCATGCATATTTGTGTAGGAAAACTGGGGGAGCAGGAGAATAGAGAGGAGAGGCGATGTGTTTCTACTTGTGTCCTTCCATCCCTCCATCCATTCATCCCTCCATTCTTCTATCCATCCATCCCTCCATCCCTCCATCTATCAGAGCCTTGGGCATCCTCCCTGCATATACCTCAGAAGGAACTTGCAAGGAGCTGATAAATAAGATCATCTCTCCATAGAAGACGAAGACAAAGGTCAGCCCGTGGAAGGCAGCAAGAAAAATCAACTCCTCCTCATGTTCTCGCAGACTCGCCCTCTCCCCTCCCTCACACCAGCTGGGTTCCTGACTATTTGTAAATTTTCCAGTGGAGGCAGGGTCTCTCTTCACTGGGATGTGGGAGGATGAGGAGGAGGCAAGGCTTCACAGGGGCTTGCCATGTTTCTCAGCACTTTTGCACGTCTGTTTTAAATCGATCGCTTCTGATGTGCACAACTCGTGCCTCGGATAACCCACACATCTTTCATGCCACCAGCACTTTGGGTAAGTCCTCCTGCTTTGTGTCCTTGGATAACCTGTGCAAACCAAGAGGCAGATGGCTATCAAAACCAGGACAAACTGTTAGCTAAAGAGGGGAGCCTCTGAGGATGGGATGCTGCTGGAGAAGATGCCTGAAGGTGACCTTTTTCTCCCAGACAGCATTCCTTGGTGCAGCTCTCTCAACGCAGTCACCTGTTGCACTTAGGACAACAACGATCTGCATTTCCTGAAAACCAAGAAATAGAATTAAAAAAATAAAAGGAAGATGTTTTGAGGCCTGCAAAATGCCATACTGGTTATACTAGCATGAGAGAGAGGAGACGCTGATTCAAATTTTGGCATCAAATTCAGCATCTGTCTTAGCACACAGGGTCCAGCAATGCTGCTGCAGATGGGTCTGTGACCACTCACTGGCACTGAGCCAGAGCAGCTTCAAAGAGAAATGCCACAAGAAGCTGATTTTTCATGTGTGTGTGTGTGTGTGTGTTCTTTTATTAGGAATTTTTGTATTTCTGCCTCATAATAGCAGAAGGAATATCACGATTTCCCCAAGTGTAACAAATCTAATGTGTCATACATATTGGATGGAAGTAATTTAACATGAGTGCTCTTTAATTTCATTGATCTCTTGCAAATGGGTCCTCGTTAATGATTGGGGGGGTTGCTGTTTTTCCTTTTTAAAGTCGAATCTTTTAAAGTCCAGATGGAGAGGGTTTGTTACAGCTGTGCAGGAACAGTGACACTGATACATGCTGAACTCTGTGGGCGGTATTAAGAATCTGTCATCTATTTTAAAAGGATTTTTGAAAGTCATTTTAAGGGGACATCATCAATTTGAAGATCACTCTGGATCTCATAATATTACAAGTAATATTTCAGACTATCACCCGAAGCCAGCTGCAGGGACAGAAATCGATGCTACGTGCCAAATATGCCTCTTTGTATTTCCCTGATATTTTATACTGGACTTTTAAAATCTTCCAGAGAGAAGTTGCAACCCTGTGAACTGCTACTGAATGGCCAGGTAAGCCCCAGCAGTGGTCACAGGCTGTTACACCAGGCCCAGCACTTCCAGCAGCAGCTGAGCGCTGGGACTGGCCTCATCCTGTGCTGACAGGGACACTCTTGACAACAGCCAGAAGTAGAGAAATGCTGGTGTTGATTTCCAAAAAAGAGTGTTGTCTTTTGCAACACTCCTCAGCATTAGGACAGCATGTAAAGATGCAAGGAAGCCTTCTGGTTCCAGCTGCTTTTGCTCCCACTGGGACCTCCTTTGGTTTTTATTAAATCGTGGTTAGGAGTCTTCATTGTTCAAGGCGAGAGCTCTGATTTACAAGGGGCTGGGGCTGCACTTTATCCACAGAGAGCAAAAATGCTTCAGAAAGAGAAAGCTCTGGAGTGGAAACAATGACTGAATTGCTTGGAAATGAAAATCCCAGCACGGGGAAACACTAGCCAGGTTGTGGTCTAAGAAAGGGACTAAGGAAACTAAATATTTTACAACTGAAAGTATACTTTAGAGCAGGGATGGGCAACATATTTTAAACTCTCTTTCACAACCACCTCTGTTGGGTCACCACCACAACCTGTTGGGCTTCATTTCAGAGCTCAGTGGTTTTATGAGACGAATCCATCTCATCCCTCTACATTTAATTCACACGTCAGCTTGAAGAAGAAAGAGGGACATCTGGCCATGGTGGGCTCTGATGGGACTGGGATGGTCTGGGACAGGGCTGGATCCATCCTCTCTTGGCATCCTCCCTGCAGTCCAGCCCTCAGAGATTTAAACCTTGTGACGTTTTCTCTTTACAATACACGCTATGATGTTTATGCATAAATTCTTAAGGAGAAAAAGCTGAAACTAATCCTGGCACTGTTTGCTTTTATATTCATTTTCTCAGGCAAAGTATAGCAGCATGGACAGATCCTTGAGCAGCCTGCTTTGGGAAGGTGTCACTGTTTCAGGTTGGGGCAAATTTTTGCATGTTTTTTCCATCAAGAAGGTGCCAAACCAGCACAGCCCCGGACGCAAGAAGCTCTGGCAGAAGGAATGAAGCATAGTCCCCTACACATGCCGGGCTGTTGAAGTTTCTCAAATACTCTGCTGCAAATGAATGTCAACAAAATCACCAAAGTGACTCTTTTTCCTCTAACACAGATGCAGAGAGAGGTAAACAGTGTCTTGGGACTATTGTGTCCTCCTCAAACGTGGGGGGTCAGATCTAAAGGGAGTCCTTGAAGCACCTTCCAGTACCTAAAGTATCTACAACTCAGGAGAGGGACTTTTGACAAGGGCATGGGGTGACAGAACAAGGGAGGGAATGACTTCAAACTGACAGAGGGCAGGATTGGATTGGATTGGATATACAGAAGAAACTCTTGGCAGTGAGGTTGGTGAGGCCCTGGCACAGGTTACCCAAGGAAGCTGTGGCTGCCCCATTCCTGGAAGTGTTCAAGGAAAAGCTGGATGGGGCTCAGAGCATGTGGTGGAAGGTGTTCCTGCCCATGGCAGGGGGGTTGGAAATGGATGATCTTTAAGGTCCCTTCCAACACAAACCATTCTGTGATTCTATGATCTCAGCCAAGGAAGAATCTTAAGGCCTAGAACCAAAATGGCATGTGAGTCTGTGCCTTTGTTCCCCTGCAGAGCACCTGGCACCTCCAGAGGTCATGAGGCTAAATAATTAGGAGATTTGGAAGCCATCAGGTACTACAGGAACTAGTATGATGGTGAAAATCCCTATTCATCATTTTCTGCTGTTCTGGTCTGTCTTGAGGACTGATACCTATTGATCATCTGGATCCCAGCAGCTGATAACTAGTCCTCAGTGTCTGCTTTTTCTATAGAATCCTTGTGTGACATGCATTTTAAAAAATGCTCTCACATTTATTGCAGTCTTTTTACATAAATTTAAATAACTGGATTTCATTTATTTAGTCAAAAGCATTCTGAAAGACACATCTTGTTCAGCGTTACAGCTGCGAGTGTTAAAAGCTCCCATCAGTAACAACTGCTTATGAAAATTTTCCCCAGTACACCATAAACACAGAGGGGGATGTGGGAACTGATGGTTTGTGCTGTGACAGGGAAAGGGACCCCCTACCAAACACTAAACCCACCAAACCCTCCAGCTGTCTCCTGGGGAACACCAAAACTGCCGTGGGGAGGATCTCATTTCCCTCACCGGAACACAGGCATGTGGAGATCCCTACTACAAGTACACAGAGCAGAGAGAGATGAGGTTGGATGCTGATGCACAAGCCAGTACAGACCGGAGGGAACTGAAGATGTGGGCAGAAATCTGGAAGCAGGCAGGGAAGGCTCGCAGCTGGGTCGTGTGGTCAGAGCTCCCTCTCCTGATAGCTCAGCACCGTCCCTTTGGGATGTGATCTCTGCTTTTACCCTCTCAGCAGGGATAGAAGCAGAAACAGGACTTTTGCTGGTGTCTCTCAGCTCTCTAGGAAGCACCTGACTTTGCAACTCCTCTGGTCAAACAGCTAAAAAAATATAAAGAACATACATGTATCTGTAATTAAATTTCAGGTAGCACTAGTGTTGCTTAATCTTCAGAAAATAGCCAATGTTGCTATTTCCCTGAGAAGATGGAATTTCCTTCCTAGTCTCACAAGGTGACACACTGCAGCCCTTTTTTGAGGGAATGGTAGATTTTATATTTCTTTTTCTTGCACTGGTGATCCCTGTGTAATTTCATTTAGTAACACCACTGTGCTAGGCTGGCTGGAAAGGAAAATCCTTACGCTAAAAGAACTGATCCAGAGAACCAGTTTCTGAGGAACAGCCAAACATCTCTTGCAGCATCTTGGCATATTATGACTTTTCTAATTTGGCTTTGCATTTCCTAGAAGTTTTTAAAGAAATGTGTGTGTCAGTGGGGCTACAGACCTAGAGGGAGCGCCCAGCTTGTCACCATTTATTTTAGCCTCTGATTTCATTTGGATTTCAATTAAACTCATCATGGGTGTAGAGAAACAAACCAAAAAATCCCTGCTAAATAACAAAAGCCATAGATAAATTATACAGCCATTGAATTTTGCAATCTAATTACTTTAACATGTAGGGATGGAGGAGGGGGTTATTGCTCATAATACCGGAAAGCTTTCATGGAATAACATAGAATTATTAAACTTTTCAGAAAGAATCCAGTTTGCAGTTCCCACTGCACATTTACCTGGGCAATTTTCCCTTTTCCTGTGGCCGAGAATCACTTTGTATTACACTTTCCTGCCTATAAAAGAAGCCCTTGTTCACAGCTGCCCTGAGGTGCTCATAATGTTATTGGTTCTGTGCTAAGAACTTGGGGTTGCTGTGAATTCCTGCCTTGTGGCTCTCCAGTTCAGAAAAGTAAACACATTTGCTGAGTTAGCTCGGCTTCATGGTGCCCAAAATCCTGCGGGGAATGAAACGTCCTATCGAAGGAAGCTTTGAAACTCTAGTTGCTCTGCACCACTTTTCTCGGGCAGGAGAGCACACAAAGCATGCTTCTGTGCTGTATTTACTGCTTTTTTTGTGGATCCAGTGCATAAGAGCTGCATTGAACCTTGGCAGAGGGGAAAGGGCTCCCCTTGGAAACATGCAGGATGCAATGGAAAAAAAGAGAAAAAAAAAATCAGTGCTTTTCACTCCTTACTGAGTCCCTTGTGCCCTGCACACAGGTGGCTGCCTGGAGATGAAAAATACACTCATGGGTGAAGGGAGAAGCAGCCAAAACAGTAATTTTCCTGGCTCAGATGCACTTACTGAGAAATAAATAGGTAAAGCCAAGGCCAGTTAGGGCAGGGGATGCCTGCGGCACACGTGTCCCTGCTGCCACAGCAGCTCAACACTGAGTGCTATAGGAACCCTCACCACGATGCTTAGAGGGGGAACACACTGGGTATGTGCCCCCTGACATACAGCCTGTTTTCCTGCATGGTGGCTCTCTTCAGTGAACACCCATAGGCAAAAGAGCCTCTGAAAAATGCCTGTTTCAGACACAGCTTCTCAAATTCTTCGTTTTCTTCCAGCACTAATTAGATCCAGGTGAGACCCGGTGGACGCTAGTCTGGAGTTTGGGGTGGGGGAGTGTGCAGCAGGATGAAACAGATGAGCACCAGTTAATTTAGCTGAGAAGGTGCTGCCCAATTAAAAATGATGAACATCAGTATGAGAGTTTGTTTTGGAGCGAGGGTGTCTTTTGTTGACCTGAATTTTCTCCAGCACAGCTCCCGCAAGAGATGAGAGCACTGGGAGAAGTTCCCTGGAGAAAGTCCCTCTTTAGAATGACATGCCCCTGCCCTGGAGCCCTCTCCCCTGTTGAAAACACACGGGACAACCTCCTGGGGTGGAGAGGACCAGGGGAGATGCTGATTACCAGAGACATGGCCCAAGGTGACAGCATCCTGAAGTGCAAGCTGGCACCCCAAAGGTTGGACTGTCCTTCTCCTTCCTTGCATGGCATGCTGTGGCAGTAGCTGTGAGGGGTGGTGTGGACAACTGGCAGGGGATTATCCTGGGAAGAAGGGCATTGCCAATGATGTCTCTGTGCCATCCCTGATGTGGGAAAGCAGTAACACGTTTGAGAGCTCACCCTCACTGCAGGAATGGTGCATGTGCTCAGGACATGGCCCAGCTGCTTATCCGTTCGGATTGGGGATTGCCAGTGACACTTTTGTGCTCCCACACCCAGAGCACACGCAAGCAAGCAGCAGAACTGGCATGCTATTCCCTCACTTATAGTGAAATGCCCTTTCTGCCTTAGGCTCCTTAATCTGAAATTAAACTCTAGCTCATCACGGAGCAGGGCACGGGGAGGCTGCAGAGAAAATCACAGCCCAGCACTCCAGATGCTTGCGCTTGCTCCCAACACCCATGTCATGTTGCCATCAGACACATTCCAGAAGTCTTCCTTTCCTGGGCATGAAAACATTTTAACAATAAACAGAAATTCTTCCGATTACATGGTTATATTTGGCTGCTGAAAGCAGACTCTTATTAAGCGAGGCAGAAAGCAATTAATGTCACGTCGAGAGCAGTCTTCCACAGGGCAAAAAGTGGGACTAATATATCTTTCCCACATCCAGCAGCTGGGACAATGAGTTAAGGCTTCAAGTTTGCAAGAGCTTATTAAGATGCTTGTTGTAAGGATGTGAGCAGCTCCCCTTCAGTCGGAGCCTGGTGAAAATCTGTCTGTAATGAGATCTGTGAAAGTTTTAGCATTGAATTTAGTGGGAACAGTGTCTTATATGTGTGCTTCAAAGGGGTTTTTACCTCAGTTTCACTCCTTCCCACCCCTAGCAACCTGGATGGATATTCCTTCATTTACATGCTGGAAGTTGAAATGACACAGAAAGCATAATTGGCCTGGAAGATCTTCACCGAAGGAGTCTCAAGGCTATTCCTATGTGTCTGCAGCTCCTAAAGAAAGAAAGAAAGAAAGAAAAAAACCAACATAATGAAACTGAGCCACAAATTGCTTCACAATTATTTTTACCACCTAATTTGGTGCACGAGGCTGGAGGCTTGCTCTTTGCATACCGCAATCCTGCCGCAAACTCAGGAACAGCCCGAAAGGCCACGGAACAGACGAGATGTTCATTATCATCTCTTTCATGTTGCAGCTGTGACAGAGGCCCTGGAGAATTTGCCCAGCATGATATTTGCAAATGCCTGCTCGCCCCTATATTAGCTCAACTTGAGAACGGCTGCTGAGGATGATGTTCCTCCTCCTGCCCTGCTCCCGCCCAGCAAGCACAGTCGTACCACCTGGAAAGGGCAATCTGGACCAACTTCCATGGGAGTCTTCGTTCAGGCTGTCTGTCTGTCTGTCTGTCTCTCTGCTGATGTTACACTTGGGATGTGGAGCAATGATCCCACCGCAGCTCAGGCTGGAGTCGCTCACGCCCAGCAAGCCAAGGGCTCGGGATGTTGCAGGATTTACAGATTTTTGCAGGGAGTTATGGTGCTCATTGATGAGACAGGGAAGTTACAGTAAAACCACTAACTCCACAATGAAAGGGCTTTTATACGCTCTGCTGCAGCGGTGGCTGCCAATTCCACACAATTCACTTTCAAGCACAAGAGCAGCACAAACTGGTTTAAGACGATTTCTGAATGATGAATGCTGACTTGAAAGGTTTCCAGTACGACATAATTACCCTGCATTAATGTGCAATACACAATGGTCTATATGTATCTCAATGGGAATCTCAGTGGGACTTCGTGGGCTCCGGTCCAAGTAACCTCCGCCGGGAGTCACACTCAGAGTCCTGCAGGCTGACGTACAAATAGATCCCATATTCATTCCTGAATTATTTCTGTGCAGAATCAGACGTGAGGGATCCAGGGCTATATTCACTGGTGTGTGGCAGCACACAATTGTACTCAGCTGTAGCATATAGAGCCCGGGTTATTTTCCCCCCTTGGCCTGATGTGTTTTTCCTTTAGCTAATCTATGCACACCTTAATCTTTAGCTCCTCAAAGACAGACAATTCTAATGAACTCCCTGCAGCTTCAAACAAAGATAAGGGAGATCAGGGAGAGGAGACTCAACCACTTGTCCTGAGCAAAGGCCAAACTGAATGAAGAATTCATGTACTTATTCCCAGTTAACCACCATGTGCTTTGAGATTTCACCTAGCCCTCAAAATGAACTGTAATCCTCTGTAATGATTGTCCTTCTGCTGAAAGAGAGTAGGTTTAGATTGGGTATTAGGAAGAAATCCTTCACTGTGAGGGTGGTGAGGCACTAGCACAGGTTGCCCAGAGAAGCTGTGGATGCCCCGTCCCTGGAAATGTTCAAGGCCAGGCTGGAAGGGACAGAAGCTGATCAGGATGGGATCCTGATCAGCTTTTGAATACCTCAACATTTGGCTTTTTTTTACCACTGCCAGGGGTCCAGGGATCTTGGCGATAAGTGGAGGATAAATGCATTCAGGGGGAAAAAAACCCAACACTTACTAATCAATTCTTGGTCCTGGGCTAAAACTTCCCTCCAAAGCTCAGAGCTATTTGAAGCAGGGATTTTCCCCTGGGCTCATTTCCAATCAGCATGATAGCTGTACTGGTTTTGTACCCCTGTGCTCTTAGCCCTGGGGTCATGGCAGACTGCTGCAGTTCTCCTCGTGGGAAAGAGCCAGTGGGACACTGGGCACATGAAAGCATCCCTCATCGCAGCCAGCAAATCCTCCTCCCAGAGCCAGTGTCTCCAGCCCATGGGATGGAGGGAGAATATTTAATTAACACTGTGGGTGATTCCACTTCCCTGTTTGGTTTTGCCCTGCCAAATGCCTGGGGTGGAGGCAAAGGCAGCTGTGAAGGGGCTGTTAAAAGGACTTGGAGAAGTGCACAGAGAAGTGCACTGCAGATAGGCTGCTTCAAAGGCACAGAGATAACAATGGCTGGACACATCCCAGGTGGAGTGAGTTATTCTTCACAGAGCTAAGCCCTGGATCAAAGGAGACCTCAAACCCCCAAGACCCTGGAAGGCAGAGTATGTTTGGGTGGTGGGTGGTGGCAAAAGTTGGAGAGCGAAGGAGGGTTCCCTTTGTCATAGTCAGGGCAGGCCGTGAACAGATGAGTTCATTATTTACCACACCAATTAGCTGCCTCATACACAGCAAGAGAATGTTATGTTTGTGCAGAAGGAGAAGGAGCCATTTTTACCTCAGGAAACAAGGTTTATATGAGGATACAACCCGTTGGTTCCTCTCCAGCCTCAAACTTTTGAACCAGATTGCCAATTTTAACCACATTCAAAAGAGGGGTAGATGCCTTCAAGATAACACTCCTACTGATTTGTTTCTCAGTTAACAGACAAAGAAAAACTCATCACCTGCACATAAAGGAGGGAAACCCAACCAAGCACTCCTGAAGAGGGAAAGAGAGGAGGAATATCTCTATCTGTTCCCATTAGCCCCTGGCTGGCTGGCAGATCACCTCACCCTAATCTCCCACCCAGCCAGGACACAGATGGGAATTGAATTATGATCCAAAGTGTTCTCTGAGTCACTTTTCATCAGTTGATGCCCTAGGCTTCAATGCAAAACCTTTTCACAAGCTCAAAACATTCTAAACTCACAGCAGGGGTAACACAAGAGGGTTAGCTCTCTAAGCCTGTGACTAGGTGAGGAGTGGTGCCTGGGAGGGGGAACGTCTGAATCAAACACTTAGAGGGACCTCCAGGATGATTCACCCCATAAAGAAACAGCAAACCATGTGTTGTAAATAAATAAAATGTAAAAAGGAATGGATGAAGCTGAACTGTTTGGCTCCTGCAGCAGACCTAGCACAGAAAGAACAGGGCCTTGAGACCTCTTGCAGGGTAAAAAAGTGTTCTGGTCATTAGGATCTTCACTTGGAGTTTAGGACATCTGTGAGCAGTCTCTCTCACAGGGATTTCCTAGGTGGCCTTGGCCATGTTGCCTGCCTTCTGCACACTTCTCACCTGTTGAACCTCCCCACCCCAAAATCATCAATAAATCTCTAAACCCTTTCTGATCTTATCGTATTTGAGGTCTTTGGATTTGCTTCGGTTAAGACAACAAAACTGGCAATGCTGGAAGGGGTATAGTTGTACTATTGATATAGTTGTACTTTTACTGAAAACATGCAGTTGTAACCCCTAGACTGACTCACAATCTCTTTGCCCAGACGTATTATCCTCTTCCAGCCATCTTACAACCCACAGGACTCTCTTCCTGTGCTTTTTTTTTCAGAGCTGTGGGGCCAATGCACTTTCATCTGCGTCTCCTGCTTCCTGATGGCTCTCCATATCTGTTTTCAGGGGGTTGTTTTAATTACTCCTTCCTTATCAGCCCTGTCCCCAAAGGTCCTATGTAACCATGCCGTCACCAGAAATCTATTTAAACAAACAACACCTGGTGAAAACTCATCTTACAATGCACATTACATGTGGAGAGAGGTCAGGACCATCTCAAATACTCTGCTCCTTTGGGAAACAGTTACTCTTTCCAGGTCAGGTTTTTAGGAAGCAACTGATACAATTTGCAAAAGCTCATTATTTCAAAAGTGAACTTTTGAAAAGTTCTTTTTTTTCAGGATCAAGCCCTTCCTCAGGCTTGAATTATCAGCATTACAAACCACAACAGCCGAGCACTTCTTGATTTTTACGCTGGTAGGGAGACAGGCTGGGAAGAAGAGCTCTTCTGTGGCTAAGAGCCTGTCTTCCTATCATGCTTTCTGTCAGAGAGAGATAACTTGAGATTCATCCCAGTTTCTAATTCCTGGGTGTGGTGCCGAGAGCTGCAACCCCACTGGGGATATGTGAAAACAGCAGTCGGGGCTTGCACAGCCCCCGTTTGCAGAGGACAGGTCTCCTTTCTGGGCCCACTCGTGACCAGTGCCAAACCCCACTTCTCCACAGATGTCTGAGGACCCCGTTAGTGCAGTGGGGTTGTTTGCACAGACCAGCAGGAAGCAGCCTTTGGCCAGTAAGAGGAATTATTACCACTCCCCAAGGACCTTTACAGTGTAGTTTCTGGCCTGTGTCCACTCTGCTTTTTTGTTTAAAGTAACCTCCATTGGCACTTGCTTTCCATCCTCCCTCTGAGCACCACATCCATCCCATCCCACTGAATTCAAAGGAAAGCAGCTGAATGCCACGCACACATGATTTAAAATGAGGCCACTTAGATTAACGTAAAACCATTGACAGCACCACTTTTACCCATGCCAAGGCCAGGGAAAGAAGCAAATGTGTCTGTTCTCCACTTTGTTTGCAGAAGAAACTCTGTAAGTTTGGCACAGGTGAAGCCTGGACAACTCTTGCAGCTCTTTTCCAAAACCCAAAGGACCATCACCTTGGGGTCTCTAAGTGTCATATCCTAGCTGGTCTATAACCTTCACTCTGCTACGAAACCAGCACCCTCTAGACTGACTCATTTTGGCAGGATTATCCCTGGAAGCATTCAAGGCCAGGTTGGGTGGGGCTTGGAGCAACCTGGTCTAGTGGAAGGTGTCCTTGCCCACAGCTGGGTATTGGAACTAGATGGGCTATGAGGTACTTTCAAGATAAACCACTCTGTGATTCTGTGATTATTAGATCTTTCTGGATGCAAGATGATTCAATAGTTGGGCAGTGGACCTAAAGCCCTCAAGCTTTAGTGGTCACAGCCCAAAGTCTGTCAGAGTTCAAGGATGGTTTGGACAACACTTTCAGGCACATGGTGGGATTCTTGGGGCTGTCCTGTGCAAGATCAGAAGTTGAACTCGATGATCCTTGCAGGTCCCTTCCAACTCAGGATACTCTATGATTCTATAGGATCCAGGTCCAAGTCCACCTGAGAATTTGCCTGAGGCACTGTGGCAAACAGGGCAGGGAAACAGCAGATTTGGGCAGGGAGGGCTTGCTCAGCCAGCAAATGCTCTCCCAAGTGCCCTCCTGCTGAAGCTGCTCTCATGAGTTAAAGGCAGCAGAATCTCCACTGTATTTTATATTTTGACAATACACCCAAAGGCCAGGGTTTTGTCAGATCTCCAAATACTTGTCTTCACTAGTGAAAAACAGTTCTATTTCTTTTTACTGGAAGGTAACTAATGGCCAGCAGCCCTCTTGAGGTAAACAACACAGCCAAGACAGAGGACTTGAGTTTTACTGTGGGTAAACTCACCAAGGTCAATGCTGTGATCCCGCTTGAAGTTGACCTCTGCAAATTTATCTCACGGGGTGCTTCAGTTTTACTGCCTTGTTTGTGTTCTTACCTCAGGATGTTGGATGAGCACTTGTTCCCCTGGGGTTGAAAAAAAAAAAAAAAAAGGAGATTTAAAAAATTTAGCAGTAAAGACAAGACCAAACAATCCTCTTCAAGGGGAAAATATCTCTACAGGGGCTAAAACAGCTGTTCTTTGTATAGGTCGACTGACACAGATGTATATGCTTTTCCCCACTGGCAGAAAACAGTGTAAACCAACAAGACAAGCCTGCACCCTCTAGGAAACGTGATCACCAGAAAAAAATGTGTCACTAGGAAAGTGTGTTCTTCTTATATAAATCCACCAGCTCTTTCACAGCAAAACTATGGAGGAGGAAACACAGTGCCAGCAAGTTAACAGCATTTTTACAGGAAATACTCTACTCCTGGTAAAAGCCCAAATACAAAGACACAGCCCTGGATCTGGGGCCAATAAAATTAATGTGAAACTGGAAAAAAAAAAAGAAACAACACCTCTAGCTGTTTGCAAAATTACATTGTGCTTTGTTTTGAGCAATCAAACAATGAGAGTTAATTTTTTTTTTTTATAAGAAGCCTGTCTCCAACAGAAGACTGCTTAAAATTATTTAAGTGTTATATCTTGAATCACAGGCAGGGTTGAAAAATGAATTAAAACACATTTTGCCCTCTACCATCACGTGGAAATACCAAATGATACAGCTGAAACCAGGAAGTTGATGATTGTTTTCCAAAGCAGTTTTGGAGACTTTAGCCCACCAATATTTTAATACTGATTCAGAAAAGGGTGTGGATGTCCAGTCTGTGCCTTGGGTTTTTGAAACACAAGTGATGAGTTCTGGAAAGGGTTATGAGGATTTTCTTGACCATCTTCAATTATACTGCTCCTTCCAAAGAAATCAGTCAAACAAGAAGTTTAGATAATAGTGTCTTTAACCTACTGACTCTTGAATTTTCGTGGAGATATTTCCAATTTAAATAATGTATTCCTTTGACCTGAGCAAAAGAAGTAAGAGTTAAGGAGAGCACAGAACTCCCAGAAAAGTTTTCCCTTTCCCTGCCTTTCCTTGTATAATAAAACTGTCTTTTTCCACAGAGATTTTCAAGCAACGGAGTACTACAAACACAACTCTCATGTAGGTGGGACTGGAAGTTATATTATCTTCAGCTAACATAAATGAGCATAAAATATAAATGAACATAAAATAACAGCAATCTTTGTGGCTTTACATAGCTGCTTATGTATCCTCTGACCATCCATGCACTCCTCTCTTCTGGAAAATCCCCTTGGGCTCAGAATGTACATCATCAAGACACGAGGACAGCACAAGCCCATTATTTTAGCTTGCGTGTCATGTAAGGAATGAGGATACTTTCTTTAATAGGGCGCTTGCTGGCTGTTTACTGAAGAATTGCCTCTTGCTGGAGGTCATTTTCAACTGTGCTGTGAGAACTGCTTTAAGGGGACTGTTTAGTGCAACCAGAGCAACGTCAGAAAAGTCTGAAAAAAATAGCTTTCCAAAGTTTTTTGTTGGTTTTGTTGCTTTTTTTTAACAGAGGAAGTTGCTTTAACCTAGATATCTATTCAGAAAATATATTTTCTGTTCCCAGGTTATTTGACTTAAGGAGAACAATAAATTCCCAAGAGTTCTTAAAAAGATCAGTCATGCCTTTTTGTTTTAATGGCATATTTTGAAGTTTCGCCTCCAGAATATTGATAAGAATCAAAGTAACTTTTGATATATGGCGTTAGATATGCTCCAGGAATAAGATCCCTCTCAAGTTAGACTGTCTGCAGACAACTCAGACCACCCACTTTCAGCTTAAACACAGCCTGTTCAAAGTCTGCAGTGATTCAGATCAGAGCAGTAGCTGTCTGCTCAAACTGTGAGATCTTGGCATTCGTCAGACATGTCCAGTGCACATCTGATAACGCAGCTTAAACTGCCCTGGGCCATTGAAAGGCAGGTGAGGGAGAGCTAGGAAATATCAAAGTTGGAAACAGCCTAATCTTCAGCTCAGCACAGTACACATTTTGAATTTCACACGCATTCCACAAAATTCCCCAAGTCCCAGAAGCTTTAATCCAGTCACTTTGCAACATATGTGTGTTTTATTTAAAAATAAATTATTCAGTATTACTTTTCCTTTCTTGTATCCAGCTGGCAACATTTTCAGTTAGTTCTACAGGAGCCAACATAACCTCCTATTAGTTACAGTATTGTCCATTTGTCTACATCTTCAACTGATTTTCTGCAAAGCCTTTGGAAAATGCACTCAGTTGACTTTTCAGGCAGTTAACCCTGTGCTCCAGGGACGTCACAGTGACACTACCAAGACTTTGGCCATGCACCTCTGGGACTCTTTGTCAATGATGCTTAGAGGTGGGCACACCACCTATAAACTGACCCAGCTGCCTATTCTAGCTGAGAGTTATCACTCAAGAGTTGATTTCAGGGAACTGACTATGGGGGAAAGTTCTGATGCAAAGACAGAGCATTAAATTGGTCTGTAAGAGACAGAGAAAAGTGAAACAGGCAACTACGTCAGACAGTGCAGCTCTCTTTGCCCAGAGAAGTTGTTGGTGCCCCATCCCTGAAAGTGTTCAAGGCCATGTTGGATGAGACTCTAAGCAATCTGGTCTAGTGGACCATGGCAGGGGGATTGGAATAAGGTGGTTTTAAAAGTCCCTTCCAACCCAAACCATTCTGTGATTCCATGATTCTGTGAAACATCAGCGGTGAGGCTGGTAAGCCCTGGCAAGGAGAACTGAGAAATGTTTGATCAGGAATACTGAATAAGCCATAAATCCTCCCTGAACAGCTACGTAAGACTATGACTGGCCTCCACCTTGAATATGGTATTTCTTTGCCTTTCACAATCTCAGCAAGATGAGCCAGATTGCACAGAGGAGGGTGACTAACAGTTCCAGGGGTACAGAGTCTCTCGGCACCAGGAGACAGAGACAGAGCCCTGTTAACCCCAGAAAAGGAGGAAAGGGAAAAACCAAAGATCATGAATGACCCAAAGGAGATGAATAGGGAGGTTTTACTCACTACCCCACATATTGCAAACTCTGAGGGTCAGGCCTTGAAATTATCAGTGGCAGATAAAAACAGCAGCAACAAATCAGCCACACACAAAAAAAGAAAAAAAAAAAAAAAGAAAAAATAAACAACAAGTTGCCTCATCACACTTTAAATGGGGTGCTCCTCACCTGGGCCACAGCGATGGCTGGAAGTTTCTTTTGCTTAGGCAATGTTTGAGCCACATTTTTTTGAGAAAAGCCCCTCAAGGTCTGTTACAAAGGTAACGTTGACCTGTGAACTGCATTGCAGCACAGTGGAGGAGTCTATCAGAGAACTATCACTATATGCAAGTTTTGTCCTGCTACTTTTCCTCAGGCATCTGCTGCTGGCTATGGTTGGAGGTAAATCAAAGTGTACTTTCTTACAGCTCTGTGAGCTTTTCACCCAGCACAGTACAACTGCTACACCTGCAACCGGGATCTGCACCTCCCCAGGTAAGAGATTGTTTCTGCACCCATTGTAATCCAGAGCTTTTACTTCTTCAGCTGATGAAGTTTTTTCTGTCCTGCAGAAGATCACCACTGAGCTGGAAAGACCTTTACCACACAGGTTTGCCCTGTTGCCTGAGCAGGGATTGTCTTCAAGGAAGCGGCACGAAAGGCTGGAGGTGGTTTTGCCACTTCCACATTTTTGATGTTTGAGAAAGGCAGGGAGAGATCTCGGTGGATTTAGACATGACTGACATGATGTGAATGTCTGAATTGATGCAGACATATGCAGACAAGGCTGGTGGTCCTTCACTTGGAGGAGA
This sequence comes from Pseudopipra pipra, assembly GCF_036250125.1. NCBI lineage: Eukaryota > Metazoa > Chordata > Aves > Passeriformes > Pipridae > Pseudopipra > Pseudopipra pipra. The sequence goes on from NC_087554.1 coordinate 60,549,471, forward strand.
GGGACTCCTGGGGAGTGCTGAGGGGCCCAACAGGCCTTTGTATTGCCATTCCAGAAGATAACAAAAATCCTTATGAAATCATGAGGAAAAATCTTCCCCCCCCCCTCCCCCCCCCCAAGGAAAGGCCACTTATTTGCCTCCAAACCTGGACCTTGTGTCCTGAACTAGACAGGGCCAGAAAGGCCAATCTACCCAACTCATACTCCTGCCTCTGAGTTTAGGACATTTCTTGGAAGTCTGGGGAAGAGTGGAGGTAAATGGCTATTCCACAGTTCCCTACCCATGCCCTGCCATGTGGCTTTCTCCAATTTTCCAGGCAATGACTCTCCAGCTCTCTGGCCTCCATCATGATTTCCCTTGCTCTGTAGGATCAAAAACCACTACAGCCCAATCCCATGGGGTGGACCCAGGTGGCATGTTCTGCCAGACAAGGTTATTTTGCACTATCCAGCAGAAGACAGCATTATTCTGGGAAAACTGGTGCCTTCCCACAGCCAGAATTGTGATCCATCATGATATTTGCCTTGCAATGCTTGACAGGGTCAAGTGCACACTGTCCAGCAGCCCAGTGTCTGTGCAGTGTCTGCCCCCTTCAAAGCCTCCCGAGGAGGGAGGGCACAGGCTGGAGGATTGTTTCCTCCTAACATCATTGTTTGAGAGTCACCATGCATGTCTGCAGCTTGCATGATGGGAAACTCTTGTGCCTGCTGGCTAGGTTGAGCTGAGACCCCAGAAATGAACATATGGAAACACTGAAGAGTGCAAAAGGGAGGTGAGGAAGGAAGCAGGAAGGAAAAACCTGGATTTCCTCACTCCTAGTGGGGAAAGCAGGAGGTTTGAGGAGGTGCTATTGTGAGGCCAGGTATGTTGAGTTGCCAGGACCAAAAGCAGCATAAAGCTGGGAGAAGACACCACCTTCCAAAGTCAGTGCATGCAAAAGGGTACAAGTGGGCAGACTGGACATTAGGAAAAGGTTCTTCTATGAGAGGATGGTTGATCACTGGAACAGGCTCCCCAGGGAAGTGGTCAGGGCACCAAGCCTGTCAGAGTTTAAGGAGCATATGGATGGTCCTCTTAGTCCTGTGGTTTGATTTTAGATAGCCCTGCAAGGAGAAGGGAGTTGGACTTGATGATCCTTTGGGTCCCTGCGAACTTGAGATGTTCAGTGATTCTATGAAGCCGGCTACCAGTAAGAGGAGAAAAGACCCATCCCATATCCACCACACAGAAGGAAACACCTGGAAAAGAGAAAGAAAGTGTGTTAAGTGAAAATATTCCCCCTTTCCTGAATGGATGTCTCATGAAGAGGCACCTGTGAGCTCCTGGGCACACACAGAGGCTGCTCAGCCTCAGAGCTGCTCTCCTGCAGCAGCAGTCAACAGCCCCAGGGGGACAGTGCTGAAAGAGACTCATCTCAGCCCATTAGGGCAGAACTGCAGACACAGGGTGCAGGGCTGGGCACAGGTCCTTGTCCAAGTGCGATAAAGAAGGGGTTTTTTCCCTTTTTCTTCTCATTCCCTGGTTCTTTTTCCATCTGTTTGGTGAGATCAGCAAGATGAGTGAGCATCATGGCAGCATCTCCTCTGCTCTTCACCTTTTTGTCCTCCCCAGTACAGAGCAACAGTGATCATTGCTGAAACACTAAATTCCCGGTTTTCCATAGGAGGCTACTGGAGAAAATACCACTGCATTTTGGGGTCAGTGCTGGAATGGCAGAAAGATCCAGCACCAACATTAAGCAAATTATTAAATATGAAAATGGGATTTTAAAACAGTATTATTGATTTTGCATAATGGAAAGCGGTTTCCATGTTCTGCTTAGAAGGAAAGAGTGAGCACAAGCTCATCACATGAGTATAGAGATGCATTTACACATCCACGAGTGCAGGGATACACTTACACATCTCAGGCAGCCACCTGTAGGGTGCTGCCAGAGAGCCCCACTCAAGATGGGAAGGGGCTGCAGTGGGCGCAGGGCTGTCTCTCCACGCTACCACAACCTGCTTAAACACCCTGCCCCCGCTTGCAAGGGGAGGTTTGTTTAAGAAACAGTTTTTCCTCCCATTTCACCTCTTTGACATTCACTGCAGGCCAACTGCATTTCACATCCTGCCCGCCCAGGGCTTCTTTTTCACCCCTAGCTCTTCCTACATGCCACAAAAAGCCACGTTCTGTGTATGTAAATGTAAGGAGACACACGGGCCGTGTGTGGTGATGAAATGGCTGTTTCAAGGGGCCAGCGGCAGCACTGGGAGTTACTGCAGATCTAGCCCATTTACTTTTTGCAGCTTTACATATTTTCAATAGCTGCTCAGCCACATCCTTACCTACAACACAGGGCTGCTTTGAGCAGCACTCGGGGGAGGGAGGAGCAGCAAATCAAATGCTGTTTCTGAGGGACCTCTCTTTGCTCCAGGGTAGCCTGGCTTTCACTTAATTTAACAAGTTTTCTAAGAGGATTTCCAGCTGTGCATGGAAGGAGATGACGAGTGTGGCTGCAAGGGGTTAATGCCTCTGATGGCTTGCACGCTGAATGCGCCTGTCCATCCATCCATCCTTCCATCCATCCATGCACCTATCCCATACCAAACCCAGTAAGGGATGATAAACCCCAGGCATGGGACATTGGGGACTGATCAGGGCTGGAGACATCACCCAGCAAAGTAGAGGCTGGGGAGCTGTGACAGCACCTGGAGATCCACAAGGGAAAGGCCTCTGCAAGGTCCTGTCCCAGAATTTCCTCTGTCTGACCCATAAGACCATCCAGGATGCTCCATACTTCTTTTATCTCAGCTCTTACAGATGTTCATGAGCATGGGCAGGAGTCTCAGCCACTGAAGCACAGAGAATATTGCTTTTTTCCAGGGGAGTAATCTTTCTGGCCCTCTGCTCCCTGTAGGAAAAAACTCTAAAACCATAGACTCACTAAAATAGAATTAAGGTCTGGCTGCACCCAAGAGTGTGGAGAAGGAGGTCAGAAAAAAAAAAAATAAAAAAAAATTGTAATATATTACACTAAGCTTTTGATCTTTTGGCCCCAATAAAACAAGTTTTGGGAGTTATTTTATATATACAGCAATATTCCTAGTCTGAATATTGGCTTGAATTAAAAGGTGGCCGGCAACAATGTGGAAGAACCTCAGGGTAAGAGCAGGAGTCCCTTGGGCTGTGGACCTTGCACAGAAGAATCTGCTGATGGCACGTGGGGAGAAATCCCATCCCTAGACCAGAGGTACCTGTCATTTTGCAGATATTCAAAGGCCATATATGACTCAGACCCCACTCACACCCCACCTCCATCATGCCAGCATCTCCTCTGCTCTTCACCTTTTTGTCCTCTCCAGTACAGAGCAACAGTGATCACTGCTGAAAGACTTAATTCCTAGTTTTCCATAGGAGGCCACTGGAGAAAATATCCCTGCATTTTGGGGTCAGTGCTGGAATGGCAGAAAGATCCAGCACAAACATTAAGCAAATTATTAAATATGAAAATGGGATTTTAAAATAGTATTATTGATTTTACATAATGGAAAGCAGTTTCCTTGTTCTGCTTAGAAAGAAAGAAATCCAAATTAGACAGCCCCTTATTAAAACCCCTCCGCTTTATTTCTTGGTCTAATGAAATTCCCAAGTGCGATTTTTTATTCTGCTGTCTTAAATGATTGTCTCCTTTTAATCATCAGCGAGAAAATTAACCTTCTGAACAAAGACACTTTCAGCATTTTCATATTCAGTCACATAATAAAAGACAAACTTATGCTAAAACATCAAAATTGCTGCAAAACCAGAGGAGAGACAAAGGCATTCCATGGGGGAAAAAAAAGAACTGTGTCTCCAAAGAACAGCAGTGCACTAAACTTCTCTGAATCCCCACCTTCACAGCCCTTCACTTGTCATGTCCCATCCCCACCTCAAGCAGAAGAGTTAATTTATCACTGCATCACTTCATTACTTCATTAGGCGTAAACACAGAAAAGCCCATGCCTATAAAAAACATGTTTAAGGTGGTAATTAAAGGAGAATAATTGACCAGCTCGAGGCTGCAGGAGGGAACAGAGTGCCATTCTGGTATTTTTATTAATAGGAGACATCACCCAGCGCACTGTGACAATGACGGCGACGGTGGGGTTGGAAGGGGACTGCGGGGAAAGGGGGGCTTGGTGCAAAGTGACTGCAAAGCGTGAGCTGAATTCAGGTGCTCACTGGCAGCTTAAGCTCCTTAATCTTGGCTGTGAAGGTCCCCAGGGAGGTGAGGTGGCTGTGGTTTAATCAGAATCATCTATTTGTTCTCCAGTGCAAGGACTCCCTTCGCTGGCGCGGCTGAGCAAGGTCATTGTGCGGTGCCGGCTCCGTGGGATTGCTCATTAGTATTCTGTGCATTACACCCTCTAAATTTGCCATTTCATTTAGAGGGCTCCTGTTTGCATTTTTCTTCCATATCGTAGGCCTCATCAGAAGAAACAGGTGCTACTGGGTAAGATCCAATAAGCATTTATACATATTTACAGCAAATACTGGACACGGCTTTTTCACTTAATATTCTGAATGTTCAATCAGCGTCTCGTTCTATGCATTGAAAAAGACAGAAGGTCCAATTTGGAATTAACGCTGTAAATATTTGCAGAAAATGAAAAGGGAAAATCACAGCAGAAAGAAATTCTGCTGTATGCCAGAGTGGGAAAGAATGGCCCAGAGACATACTGGTTCATAGAATCGTAGAATACCCTGAATTAGAAGGGACCCACGAGGATCATCCATTCCAAGTACTGACCAGAGTCAGCCTGGACCCAGTGGAGGGTCTGTTTCAGCAGGATGCTGGTCTGCACCCCGAGATGCAAAGCACCACCTGAGGTGACAGGGCTGCATTAGACTCCTGGCAAATCCAATGCCCAATTTTTACGAGCATTTATTCCAAATGCCTAATCAATCAAAGCACTGCTGTGTTAATGCACTTATGCATTAAGTCCAGTGCTGTCCAGAGCAGACTCTAAGTAGGTACTTCCTTTCTGTTTTAGCTTCCATGGGAACACTCATGATTCCTTGAGATCCCACTTCCCTAAAACACCGTTTGCAGACAATTCAGTGTCCATGCAAAAACAAGTTTTAAGGGGTTGCTGAGTCTAGGGAGATCATCCCTGGTCTCTTCTGGATTACCCCCAAAAGCAATAGTTTGGACCATTTTCCTTTTTTTTTTCTGCAACAGCTCGCTGCCAGGAAAACTGTCCACTGGGTAGGAGGACTCATGCCCAGCCTGGCATGGGCAGGGGACACTCACTGAAACCTCTCTGCTCTACAAACTCAGGGCAGAGGCAGAGCTGCTGCAGTGGCTGAGCAAACACCCACACTGATTTCTGCAGTGCATGATGTAGCCACAGGCTCTTCCTCCTTTTTTTTTTTTTTTTAATAATTCCGGAGGTCCTTTTTGCCAATATCTATTTCGAGGTCTAATTTGTTACAAACCCCACCCTGTGGCATGGAGGGTGTCAGCCATTTTTGCTTTTAATTGCCTATTCCAATCATTAATGTCTGCCCATGTTCTTATGGAAGCTGTTAAAAGGTAAGCTCTTAAATTTCCCAGGCTCTCATAATAGTACAGAAAATACCTTTCTTCACACCAGCTAGACTGGTGCCACAATTACACATTGACTGGCTTGGCTTTAACGTTATATCACTTCCTGGCATTTGAAATATTCAGTAAAAAAAAAAGGTAAATAAATAAAAAACCTGGTCCCGCCAGGAAACAGAGAAAGTCCCAGAGCCTCTGGGACTCCTTACAAAGAGCTCCCTTAAAATCCGTCCATGAAAAAAAAAAAAAAATAAAAAAGAAAGAAAAGAAAGGAAACTCGGCTAATAATACTTTTCCACATAAATAATGTAGATTATAACTGGCCTTTGGAGAAGGCTGAGCGTAACAGAGGTCTCTTTGTGAGGCCGAGCACTGATTACATGCTGCTGAGCGCTTTCGTGATGATAGCTTTGCATACTACAGCATCTCAAGCACACTTAAAATTAATAAGCCAGGCTGCCTCCTCCTGGGCTGCACCATCCCAGAAGACGAGTCTTGGGGTGGATGTAACCCTGGCAGATGTCAAGTGAAAGGACTGTGGGCCTTTCCCAGCCATGTTTCCGGGGCTGACAGGCTGCACGAGCTCGGGTCCCCGCTGACGTTCGCCTCCGCCCTTGTACAATAATAAAGGGATTAGTCAGCACATCTACCTGCAATGGCAGGAGACGGGATTTGGTGACCCCCGAGGTTGCCCCTGGTCATATTCCTTAATGAAGCGGTGAGATAAGCCCTAATGCACACACATCTTCGGGAGAGGAGATTGCTATTGAAGCTTCTTGGAAGGGCTTTAATCCCAGAGGTGACTCTGCTGGGGCTGTGAGCGGCCCAGGCAGGCTGCTTTGCCATGCAGCAGGGATGTTTTGACAAGATCCCCCTCCCAAAAATATCAGTATGTCCCTGTCCTCTCTCCACCCTATATTGCATATGCAAAAATAACCATTTTTTTCCAGTTTCCAGGGAGAATGTGACACCTCTCAGCCCTGGTGGGAGCTGGAGCTGGTAGCAGAGCTGACCTGTGCAAACCTCTGCTGCTGCACCATCCGGTTTCATCACCCAGTTTTTGGGATGTTGGGAAGTCCATAGACTCTTGTGTGAGACAAAAAGAACCAACATAGCTTATCATTACAAGGAGGTCTGCACCTGCATCATCTCCTAACAGGAACTGTTATCCTGGTCTTTAAACCAATGATGCTCAGCTTTAGGTACCACTTTGAGAGATTTTGGTCCTCTTGGATGACTGTACAACAAGGTGGCAAACAGTGTGCCTCTTTTCAACACATAAAAATTCCAAGAAGACCAAGTTTCATATCATAAATGGGAAGGAGAATGTCTGAATCAAAAATTGGGGGCACCGAAGGGTCCAGGCTGAAGGGCTTGGCTTGCAGCTACATTTGGAAGGAGAAAAAAAATGAAAATTCTCATGTTCTTTCTTAGCAAGAAATCCTTGGCAGAAATCATCACAGCTTTCAGGCAGAGACAGATCAGACCCCTAGATGTGTGTTGAATTGATAGGTTATTGCTATGAAGAAACTCCAAACCTAAAAGCTGAAAATAGCTCACTTCTAAATGTGAGCATGAACCTTGAAATTAAGCACAATATTGCTTTGCTTCCACAAAAGAGCTCTATTCTCTGACAGCCAACATCCCAAATTAAACAGCTTCCACGTGTGTCAATAAAAGGCATTGGCTTCATTATTTGCAGTCCCCCAGCGATAATTTCAAGTCCCCTTTAGTAAATGTCATTACGGTTCCAGACAGACATCTGCACCACAGGCAAATTGACCGATAAATGCTCCTTGCTGGGAAAACAATCGGGAGGGATGGGAGATTCTTGATGCTGTGGGCTGCTTTATGAGAGCAGAAAGTGTGGGCAGCCTCTCCCAGAGAGAGCTGCATCATGTGTGCGGGTGGGAAGCGACCATTGGGTCTGCATGGGGTGTTGGTTGAAACTGAGCTGATGTGTAACCAACCCCCTCCGCAGGCACCAGAAGGGAGACAATCTGGGTTTCCCGCTCTAAGTTCTCCTCCTGTTCACTCTGGGTTTTCTACCACTCTTCTCCAAGTGGTTTTCAGGTCCTTTCCTCACTGTCCACAGCCTGCTTAGCTCTAGACATGACTCTTCCTTTTTTGTTTTCCACCAAAGGGAAGGTTATCAATGGATAACTGTGGAAATTGCAGGTAGGTTTTTCCCAGCATGGAACAGCTGTAAGCATGCCTGGGGCATGCTCTGTTGATTCCAAGTGGATCCTCTTGAGGAAACCAAAGGTCTCAACTACAGTTTGTGACTCTTCTGATGGGGCTCAGGGCAGGACCTGCAGCTCTGGTGAACACCAGAAAGAAGACCCAGACCTTGCACAGAAGAACCTGCTGGATTCACCCATCACAGACATGACATGTCCCTTTTCCCTGCTTATGACTCTGGCTTATGACTTTATTCTTACACAGCATTGTACAGTATCTCCTGAATAAAAGATGCTAAACAGGAGAGAAGGAGAATGTGATTTTGGTCCAGGACAGTTGGCAAGCCTTTCACCTTATATTAAGAACTCATATTGTGTTAAATGAACCCTTACTTGGGCCTCCCTCCCCTTCAAACCATCCCACACTCAGTAAATCTACCTGAACAGTGAGCAAGAAAGACCATTTAGTTCATTCCCCAAAAGAAAAAATCTTGATTAAAAGGCCCCAATTGGCAAGCAGTTGATTGGGGTTTCTAATTGATCAGCAGAGCCACTGTTAACCCAGGTACTTGGCAGTGGCACCAGACCACTCCTGACTCTCACTGCTGCTGGGGCCTGGGAAAAGACACAAGAAAAGCAGTGGGGCTGACTCTGTCCCCACTCTCTGCACTGGCCCAGGACTGATTCCAAATTCCACTTGCATAACTAACAGCTAAAGCAGGCCCAGCATTTTCTGTAGCAAAACTGTCTTTGTGTTGAAAAATTACCTGCTAAACTCTGCTTTTCCAGTAAATGCCAGACTGCTTTTCGCTCACCCCCCTGCTACAGCTTTTCTTAGTTTATTATTTATGTCTCCTTTCACAGTTTCCCACCTGCACCATCTCTATCAATGTGCGTGAAATAAAAATCAATAGCAGCTGTCTCGATGGCTGAACAACAGAGCAGCAGCTCTGGTGTTACATCCCAGCCAGGAACCACTGGATGATCCTGCTGAGAAAACAGGACCATTTTGTACATGTGTGGTGGTTAATTCCAACTCGCTCCTTGGCACACCAGGACGTTTTGGGGGCTGGATGTGTGTGAAGGCGGGAGCAATTGATCTTTAAGGACATGGGGAGGTGGTCAAATGCGTGGGAGACTGCAAGGAGCATCATAACTGGCTGGTCCTGACTGTCCCTCTGCTCTGATGCACCTCTCGTTCATCCCTTCCCAGCAGAAATTTGTTTTTCCAAACTGCCAGCAACAGGGATTTCTACAGGCAAAATACAGGTGTTTCACTGTTACCCTTACAAGCACTTCATCAGTTCTAGTGTTGGATTCTATGGAACAGTCCCCTATGGCACAGGGAGGCTGGATCTTGAGGTACATGGCTAAGCCTCCATGAAATTCCAGTTCAACTTTGCAGAAGTATTTATGCCATCACGTGGTTCAAAAAAAATTTATATCCCCTGGAAAGAGTGATCCTAAGTCTGAAAGCAGTGGTAATTGGAGGTGCATGTCTTGCAATGCATGAGAAAGAGTAGAAGACAAATTTGGCTACTATTCCTAGCAGAGAAGCTGGAGAAGGTATTTGTTACCTCTGGTGTCTTCAATGCAGCGTCCAACTCATTGGACACTCATTGTCCTGTTGCAATAGGACAAAGGGTAATGATTTTAAACTAAAAGAGGGTCGTTTTAGATTAGATATAAGGAAGTGGGTTTTTTACTGGGAATGTGGTGAGGCCCTGGCACAGGATGCCCAGAGAATCTGTGGATGCCCCTGTAAGTGTGGATTCCTGTAAGTGTTCAAGGCCAAGCTGGAAGGGGCTTGGAGCAACATGGTCTAGTGGAAGATGCCCTTGTCCATGGCAGGAGGGTGGGAAATAGGTTGTCTTTAAGGTCTCTTCCAGCCCAAAACATCCTATGATTCTATGGTCATTCCCAAGAGACCATCAAATGACTCAGGAGCGCCAGTCAATGCCAAGCATGAGGATACATTAATCACAGCGAAACACAAAGGAGGCCATGGGACCATTAAAGAAGCCCAAACCACAACAGGCCCCTCTTTTAAGCTGCACTTTTCCCCTTTCCCACCAGTTTCATCTCTCTGTGTGCTGTTTTGCCTGCTTACCCGTGGCACCGGCCTTATTTTCAGCAGGAACAGGCACAGACCAGCTCAGATAGGGAGCAGCTTGTTGCTGAAACCTGGCACCTCCTGTATCAGTGGCATTTATTGCTAAGCACCTTTGTTTGCTCTGGGAACACTGTGGAAGTAATGTGATTTCTGGTGGCTGCCAGATTTTCCCCATCTTCACACCTCACCACCAGCTGAGGACTCACCCCCAGGAGATGGCAGCTCACCCTGTTTGTTGGTGCAAATGGACTGGAAGGGCACCACACCTGGGCAGCCACCAGTGAAAGAGACATAGAGATGGAAGGAGGGGACAGTGTGTGAGAGTGACTGGAAGTGCCCCCTCCCCAGCTGCACTGCTCCCAAGGAGCCTTTACACCAGCCCAGAGGCACTGGCAGCTCCCTGGGACCATGCACAGGCTGTGCCCCAAACCTACCATGGAGAAATACAGGGGGAAATGGAAAATGGAAAGAACAGAAGACCTGAGATTTAATGAAGTCATATCTGAATCTGAACAATTCCTCTATAATAGAGTGGATTATTTATAGCTGAGGTAGCCCATGGCTCTTAGACTGCATCCTTCCCTCTGAAGGAGGTTACACATGTGCTGGGTTAATGATTTGAATCAATGACCTTAGAAGTCTCTTTACCCTGTTTCCCGTATATGGAAATCTTTACATATGTCTCACTGAGTTTTAGGGCTGGCAGCTCCAGGAGTCTCTGCCGGGTCCTACCTTCAGGTCAGGAACCAAAGGTGCAGGTGTTGGGCCCAGGAGGGTTTGTCTGTGCAAATTCAAGAGCTCTGCAAACTAAGGGGAAAACTTCTCTTGTTACCAAAGAGAAGCACTGGGATACAGCTGGGCTCAAGCAGGAGAGACATGGCTCACATACACCTGATGCTGAAGGCACATCCTTCCTCTAGCAGGTATTTAGAGCACTAGAAATTGGTTTACCAGACATTATCCTCCTCCTCCTCACACTTACTAGTAGTGGAACATAGGAGAGCCTGAACAAAACCTCAAATTCAAGCAGGATGTATTGGCCTGAAAACCATCCAGTGGGGTTTAACAGTGAGGCATGACACGCTGTGTCTCTGCTGGGGGAGAATTTCTCTGAAGGGAGGAAAAGAAACCAACACCTCTGAAAAGGGCAAGGAAAATATCCAGGAAGAACCACGCATGAAAGGCGAGACAGCAGCAGAGGTTTTCAGGAGATACATCCATCTGGGGGGGGTTTCAGACCCATGTGCTCCTGGTGCTGAAGGGGGGTGCACAATATCCCTGGGATGACTGTAAAAGCAGCATCCCCTCTCTGTCTCTAACTTGGAGAGCTAATTTGGCAACAGCTCCAGATTTTATAAATTGCAAGGCATAATCATACCCATAAGAATTTTTAGAAATAGTGTAAAAAGCCTCATGACTTACAACGCAAGTGAATAGTACAGTTGGGATCTGTTTCTCATTCTTTGTACAAGGCACTCTTGCACTTTGCTGTTCCAACCTTTAAAATAAACCTAAACTACATTTGCAAGAATCCCTCTGCCATCACAAGGTGTTGCAACAAAAACTCACAACTCCCACAGAAATCACACCTTCCACACCAGAGCTTGGTGTGAGAGGCAGCAGTTCCACTGTTTGTGGAAGAGACAGAAGTGGAAAACACTGAAAACATGGTGTGGCTCCTGCTGTGCTCTCTCCCAGCAAAGTACAGCCCAAGTCCAGCTGCACTCAGAGCTGCCAGGCCAGCAAAGTTCAGGAAATACCCCAGGGCTGCAGTTATACGTAGCAGAGCCCTGTAGGTCCCTGCTGAGGTCCTGCCTTTAAGGGAAAAGCCACTCTTTCCAGTGGCAGCACCTGGCTGACACCTTGGTGCTCACAAACTCCCCAAACCACGAATTTGAAGAGGGGGTCCCACCTCCTCAGCAATTCCCAGCAGCAAATTACATCAGCTTGGGCACCATCTCTTGTCCCTGTCCCTGGGAGGATGGGGCAGAGCTCTACAACTGCCTGAAAAGAAGTTGTAGGCAGGTGGGGGTCAGTCTCTTCTCCCAGATAACAAGGAACAGGACAAGAGGAAATGGCTTCAAGTTGCATCAGGGGAGTTTTAGATTGGATATTGGATGAAATTCCTTCACTGAAAGAGTGGCCAAGCATTGGAATAGGCTGCCCAGGGAAGAGTCACCACCCCTGGAAGTATACATGTGGTACTTGGGGACATGGTTTAGTGGTGGACCTGGCAGTGTTGGGTTAATGGTGGGACTCTATGATTTTAAAGGTCTTATCCAACCTTAATTATTCTATAATTCTATGAAAAGTGAAAAAGGAGCTTTGGCTTCAGGGCTAACAGGTCCAGGATTTCATCTCTCCAAGGACATAATTCTGTTTAACTTCTGAACTTCTGAGCTAAAGCAGCCACAGCAGAGATTTGTGGCCCATGCTGTGATCCATTGTAAGGCCAGGAGATTTGACATCTCCTATTCCAGCAGAAACCCTGTGTTTTAACAAGCCAGAGGAGGCATCCTTCTTTCTCCCTTTCATCCTACAAATGGAGACTCTGCAAGCCAATGGGACCAGCTACCAGCTCTGCTGGGACTCTTGGTCTGTCTCTGTCTTGTGCCAATATTTTTGGCTGATGTCCCTGCAGGACATCCAAAATATAGGAACAAGCATGGCCAGTGTGTCCTGGCTGGAGCTGAACATTAGCTTGGTCATTAAGTTGCTTAAAGAAATACAGGAAAAACCCACTTGAAGATTAGGAATCCACAAGGATCTGCTTCTTCAGCTCAGTCCGCTCCAGGAGTTATGTCAAGCTACCCACAGCAAGTGGAGAGCAGACTGCAGCACTGCTTCATCTAGGGGCATATTTATGTGAGTGTTTCCTTGTCCCTCTGCCCACCAGTCGGCTCTTGTGTTTTTTGTAAAAATGACTTGAGCTGCAAAGAGGCAGCTGTGTCCTCAACACCTTTAACCAATTCCATACCATCTGCCCTGAGCCCAAACTGCACCCTGCATCCAGCAGGAGAGGGTGAAGGAGGTATTAAACCAGCACATGACTGACATCAGCTCTGTCAATAAGCCCTCAGTCCCACTGATGATGAGAGGAGGAGGAAAACATACACCAAGGACAACATCTGTCTTGTCAGGACAATTTTGTCAGTCCTTGAGGTGGGGATTTACTGGCTGGGTCGTACAAGCTGGATTGAAGCTTGAAACAGCTTTCCCTCAATGGCTTTGGTTTTTCTGGCTTCAGCCCAAGTTCCTGAGCTCTCAGTCTGTTTCCAGTTTCTCCAAACCCAGGGTAAGGTATACAGGGGAAGTTCTTACTCCACTACATCACCCCAAATGTTTATACCTGGAGCAAACTCAATAGCACCTCCCTGACTCTCGGGCAGTGGAGGCCAATGTCAAGAGCAGGTCAGGCTCAGCCATTGGATCAGAGGAGCCCTGAGAAAGCAGCAGGATGGACAACAGTAAGGTGGGGACATAGCAGTCACCTTGAAAGCTACATTGCACAGCTGGTAAAGAAATTATAAATCAGGGATAAAATATGAAGCACACATGAATGTAGACCCTGCTGCCAATAATTCCCACTCTTGGCTCAATTACCACTGCTCTTCTTGCAGCTGCATACATGCAGTCATTACTGAGCATTTTGGCTAAACACATTTTGTCTTCTTTTAATGTCTGCCAGCTGAATCAAAGGTCTCCATGCAAGTAGTGCACACCATGACACAATCCATGACACTTTCCCGAGGAGCTCTGGATCCCATAAAGCAATAAATTGATTTCAGCATGGAAAGACGTGAAAATCCTCATCTTCCTTCTCTGGAAAAGAGACACAAGTGTGGTCCTCATGGAAGGCTACATCTCTTTTTTTTTTTTTTTTTTCAGAAGTACCACCCCTGAGCAGAAATAAACTGAGTTATGGCTAATATGAACTGAGGTCATCAATAAAAACTACCTTCCCTCTGGGATAGTTTTCTGGTGGTGGTATCTGAGCACACACCTTGTACCTTCCTTCCTGATGAGAGGTCTGTTGCATGGTTTTGATCCCACAAATCAGATGCAGCATGTCAGGGGAGGGGGGGGAGGAAGCGAGGGCACAACAAGGAGCTATTTTCTGTCCACAAAGCCCAAATGTGGAAGGCTGTAGCAAAACAAACCATCAACATGGCCATAGCCATCAGAACACAGATCAGCCTAACTCAAGAGGAGGTGGCTGTGAAAGAGTCTTAGCTCAGGGAAGCAGCTACTGGTATTTCTCCAGCTTCCAGCCATTTTCAGCACAAGGTTTTCCCAAGAGAGATGTGGTTTCTCTGTATATCCCTTGCATGAACTTCTTTAGCGTTTGTGGGAGCCTTCATTAATTTTTTGTCATCTGTACCCACAGCTGATCAAGGCACTGTGGTTGTTCCACAGGCATCAGCCTAACTTGGGAAGGTGCACTTCCTACTGTTTGTGCTGAGTTTCTTCTGGCTTCCTCAGATACCTCCTAGTCTTTGTAGTGGAAAAAAAATAGTGAGAATTCAGTTCCAGTCCTTCTTGGCAATGCCAATATGTTGTCAACACTTAAGGAACAGCCTGTGTGGCACACACAGCACTCATGAGGTTTATGGTTCAAGCTCTTCCTTCTCCCAGTAAGTTCTCCAGAGTCGGTGCCTCAAGATGCCCATCTAACAAAGATAGCAGACGTAATTGTCCTGACACTGATAAACACATTTGTAACCCTAATCCTAATTGCTCCGTGACCTCTGTGATATTTATGTCATGGGAAGGCTTGCTGGTGTAGAGTTCCCTGGGGTAAAACCATGCCAAACTTCTGGTGAATTACTGTCAGCTCATGTTAAGACTTACCCAAAGGAACTTGTCCATTGCCAGAAATAAATCTCAAATAATGGAAGAATTCAGTCACAGACTTGGTGCATCTACCCCTGAGAAACTGTTTCCAGCCATTTCAAATGGGAACCTCCGGAATTGCTCAGTCAGGTTTGACACAAACCTTGGCCTTGACACTCAAATATCAGGAGTGACTGGCTAGAGGACACGTGGTTTTAGACACATGAAATCCCTCCAGGTTGTAAACCATTAAATCCAGAGCAAAGTGAGTCCCTGTGGAAAGCTGCAGCACTCACTGTGGGATAAGTGACCCTCCATCGCTTTTTCCACACAAGCTGTCATAAGCTGCAGGACACCCCAGAAGAGAGACTGACCTCACATGTACTTGGCTCTGTAACCCTGTCTCTGCAGGTGTAGAAAACAAGGAGTGATGAAGGAAAAAGTCAGTCCAGGAAGCTTTGTATACACATCAGAAATGCTATATAAATAAGTAGCTCTTTTTTTTCCAAGTGTCAGCTGCTGGAAAGTGCAAGAGCATTGCCAGAGAAATGTCCCAACTCTGGAAGTTTTCAAGGCCAGGTTGGATGGGGCTTGGGGCACTTTGATCTGGTGGGAGATGTCTCTGCCTGTGGCACAGCATTTGACACAAGATGATCTTTAGGGTCCCTTCCAACCCAAACCATTCTATGATTCTGTGAAATGCTGCCTTTCTAATTCAGACCTGGTCCTAAGCGAAAGTTTTGGGGTCTCTAAGTGGCTGCAGGGTCCACTGCTGTCATGCTGCTACCACAAATCCTGCTTAGCAGAATTATCTTTGTTCTCAGAAAGGAATGCACACTTGATCTGTTCTTTTCTGAAAAAATTCAGCTATAAAAGAAATGTGTCCAGATTTGGAGGTGTTCTTGGAACCTTGGCTGTAAAGTTTTCTGGTAAGTGAACTTACTGGGGGAACAAAGATTGACCCTACGAAAGTGGGGATTTAAATATATAATATTTTATATAAATATAAAAGCTGAGATTTAACTATTAGAGGATGATTATGCAATGCTAGAAGCTCCTAGTGAATAAAATGATGTTACTTCTTACGATGCATCTGAGACCAGTTTCACACTGGAATTGTCCCAGCTGCAATGGAAAAGATTTAAAATGTAAATTAATGCATCTATCAAGCTTATCCAGCATTATCCTGATTAATGATAAGCATTTTCAAGGAGAATTTTACACCTAAAACTTTAGACCAACCCCTGTAGGAGAGCAGAAGGGAATCAGTCACCAGCAGAGCAGATCTGTAGATGGACACTGGGATGGTCCTGCTAAGTGCTCACAGGTGTGCAAATCTCTTTGCTGTCTCTGTTGCATCCATTTTGTCTTGCCTTGGTTTGTTGGGAGGGAATTTGTTTCTTCTTAGCTTTCTGCCTCCTGCTAAATTGGCACATTTCATTTCTGTGTCTTCCTTAGGAAATACCCTTTCTGCTCCCAGGGACTTTCACTGGCCAATATCCAAGTTACCTGGTGTCCTCCCTTTATGCCTTGTCTTCTCCTCCGTTTTCCAAGACTACAGACAGCCTGTTGCAAGAAAATCTTACTCTTCCTGATTGTTTGGAGAGCAGCTAGTCTCAAGGTGACTTTTGTATGTATAAATCATAGATATCATCATTTTAGCACCACTATTCAGGCATTCAGAACCAAATCTAAACAGGGGAGCTCATCAATTTAGCTGTCTCACAGCTAGACCTCACCATTATGCATGGCTTCCTTTCCTTACTGATTACTGTACAGGAGATTCATTATTATTATTTTTGATTTGGTTATATACAGCTGCGTGGTGTCTTTTAATTGCCTTTTTTTTTCCCAATTGAGCCACCAAGGGATGTAAGCAAATTATATGGCTTAACAATTCTGTCTGCTGCAGACAGACTTGTGTGGCCAATGCACCAAAGACACTGTGAAAACATTACCTTTTACTGGAAGTGTAAACTCAATAAATCCCCAGGAGAGCAATAAAAATGCAGTAGCCAGCAGATTTAACAAGGACATGCTCAGTGCACAGTGTAATCTTATTATGTGCTTAATGCCCAGTGGAATTACAGGAATTTGATTTAGCAACATCAGATTTCAGTTTCTCAAATTATACTGACTGCTTATAAATTAAGACTGCGATTTGGGATAATTGCTTTTCATTTGCATTGGCAAAGCCCATATATTGTATTTATTCTCACTGCACTGTTTATATGTTTGAAGTGTCACGGAGCATTGCCTTTGGGACTTAAAACTGGGGTGATGGAGAGCTTTCCTTTGCATCAACGACACTCATGTTACTTCCCCATTAAATCCGGGCAAACGTTCTACACTGGTGATCTTTATATGCTTCAGAGGTCTATTTTATGTTTTCCCAAACCTGACTGAGCACAGTGAAAGATGAGGGAGTTCTGGGGAAGGACTCTGTCTTCCCCTCCATCCATCTGAGCTGGGACAGATTCATTGGAAAGCCAGTGACCTGCAGATGTGCAGTGAAGAAGTGTCCTCGCGGCCATACCAACATCGTGCTCTGGAGTGTTTTCTCTTCACATGGCCATTTTTCGGGCTCTGCCACTGCAGGGTGTGAATGAACCGGGGAGAATGAGGCAGTGAGTGATTAATTGCCTCTGGGGAGGGGAGTGGTGATGTCAGCAGGGCCACCATGGAACTAGGAGGTAATGCTTGCAGGGCCATGAAGTGCATCAGTGAACGGCTATTGAACTGCGTGAGGACATTATGAGCACTTGTACTATGGGACAAATCATTTAATCTCAAGAGAAATGAATGAAATAATTAAGTCTAATCGGATGAGCAAAGGGCACAGGAACACCTCTGGAAGAAGACAGGAAATACCTTTGCTGCTGATTTTGGCTTGCATGACTAAGACATCTGTATAATCTTAAACAACCCTCTCTGTGCAAACTGCAGTGTACAGTAGAATTACTTGATTTACCGAGGATCATTCAGGCTGGCTTCCAAAGCAGTAATTCCCCAGGTTATCGGCATAACTTGGGCTGGAGAACCCTTACTGCTCCAAAGTCATTAATAGATCATAATGAATTGATTAAAAAAATAACAAGGCAACAATTCAATTAAGTCTTGTACCGCTGGGCAACAAATATAGCTGCAATTGGCAAACACATCAACAAACTGCTGAGCAAGATGCACATCTCTTTACTTTCTGCACAGCACATGAATCCAACAGCTCTCATTCAAGGCCAGGGGGAATAAAGTGTCATTTAAGCATTTTGTGATGGCTGTGGATATTTGCTGTGAAACACAAATATCGTTCTTGTTTTGATGAAGTAGAACTGAGCCAGCAAGCCCTTTGGCCTGAGATCAGGGTGTTAGGTGGCAGATCAGCTGTAGATAGCTCGGAGGCAGCTACAGAAATTCACTGACTCCAGATGTATTTGAAAGTTTAACTTACTCCTTAGCAGTATCTTGTAAAATGACAACGAAGTCCTCTGGCATTTTCCCAAGTTTCAGCTCATATTTGCCAATGGAACAAATTGGAACACTATCCCAGTAGCTGCTGGAGCAAGGCTGCTGCCCAGGGCTTTCCTTGGTGCTGGGAACCTTTTCCCAAGGTGAATAAGAGGTTTGGACACCATTTCTGCAGCACTGAGCTACAACATGGGCACCATAGGATATCTCTACTGGTGGTTAGCACTAGTCCAGTGCCATCACATGGTGCCACCCATGTTGGGATCAGTCCATGCCACCCTCACCACCTCTGAGGCCCCACAGAGGCAGCACTCCTCTGTCTGCATGGCCACAAAGAGTGGTCCCCATGGCAGAATCCCACTGACCCCTAAAGCCCCAGAGAGCCTCACCAGACGTGTTGAGAGAAATATCTTCTCTGGAGCTGGTCTTTCAAAGCCCAGAAGGGTTCACTCAAAATCAGCAAGAAACCCAAAGAGCCACATTTACCTCTCAGCACTTCCTGGCAGCTGAAGCCAGGGAGACCCGTTATAGCTCTTTTTTCATTTCTGCAGCTCTGGCTCCCAGAAGGGCTGTGTTCAGAGCTGTGTTTCTGGCACTGTTTTCATGTGCTTTTAATCTGCCCCATCTGCACTTGGGGAGATGCTGTTCAGCCGCCTTTCCCGACATCACGCCTGACAGATTTATGTGTGTCGGTTCTGCACTGCCGTGTTGCACTGCGCTGTTAACCTTCATTAAGATGTTTTAATAATTGAATAAACGATGTGCCAGACATGCAGTTTAACCTCAGAGTGTAACGAAACAGAGGACACGATATTAACTGCAAGCCTTGGAATAAATATCACCATAAATACCACTAAGTAGGTATCACACAAAAACACCTGCCCTTGACATTAAAAAACATGCTCAGCCACACTGAGAGGGGAATACAATACATGATACATTACATCTTATCTGCATCTCAATACCATTTAATGAGCATGGTTAATGCTTTAATAATCTGCCAGGGAACACTGTGGGCTCTACATCTGAGCTAACCCATGAAAGAGGAAACTCTCTCATCTGTTGCCTCGAGCAAGATGAAATACCATGGGCCTCCCTTGGCAAAGAGGGATTTTTTTTGTGCAAAGACATAGAGAGGGTTCAGGAGGAGCCAGTTCTGTCACTGGCGATACTTCAAAGAGTGACATCAAATTAGGGCAGGAGGACAAACTCGTGGAGATGCTTATTTGTCCCTGTGGAGAGAGAATAAGGGATCCCATGGGAAGTGAGGACGTGTTGGGGAAGTGTATAAGAAATGAGGGATGGACAAAGGGCTGTTTCCCAGGGTCTCTCACTGTATCTCATGGACCTCTCTGCTGCTGAGCAGGTGGCCATCTCCCAAACCCCTGTTTGTACCTGGACCCCATGATGGCCACAGTTGGTTCTGTGACCCATAAATGTGTTTGTGCACTTCAAAGACATTTATAATCTTTGACCTCTTTTAGGCTGCAACAGGTGCCCGTCCTGATGCATCATGCAAAGAAACATTTCCTTGAGGCTTTGCACCTCCCTGACATCCTCCTGGACATTGCTGGGGTATCCTTTAGGAGGGGTGGTGGATAGGTCCACATCCTGCATGACTTCATGGATCTCCATCACACCCCTTTCCCAAGCTTTCACTGCGTGCTGGTTTCTAACAGACTTTATCTTTTTAATCAGTGAGAGCGAATCCACCAAGAGCACTCGGAACCTCCTTGCTTATTCAGCTCCCAACATAAGGAAGGATGGGTAAAACAGACACTTTGGGCCAGTGTGGTTTTGTCTGGATGCACACAGAGACCAGCAGGATGAGAACATTCGACTTGCCAGAATTCACAGGGCAGGTTGGAGATTAATTTTCCAGCTTTTAATTTATCCATCTCACCCAGGAGTTCAGTGTTTTCCCTTCTTTAAATAAATATTTTTTTCTTGTGCTTATAATTTTTGGGTAGTAATAAAGCAGCTTCAAAGATCAAAAGCTCTTGGGGGGTCTTTCGGCACCTTCAAGGAATTAAAAAAAAGAACTGGGTTAGAGGGGGGCAGCCCTGCTTCCAAGCAGACTTGCAGGCACATATGTTTCCAAGTGATGCTTTCATTTTGAAAGGAAGCAAGGAAACCAACTTGAAAGTCAGTAATTTTCTAATTTTCTTCAATGGGATGAAAAAACTCTAATAAGGAGTTTTTGTTGGAACATTTGGAAAGGTAAAAAAGCCAAAGCCCAGGTATGATGCTTTCCTCATTTGCATTTGCACCTGCTAGTAATCAAACTGGAATTTGCTGGGATCTAATGCTTCCTGATCCTAGTAATTTCCCTGTAAAAGAAATTCCAGATGTGGGAATTTCTAACTACATTTTTAACTAAATTTTTATCTTCTAACTAAAGGGATCCTTTACCTGTCCCTGCTGGCAGCAAGGTTTGGGAACCATTTCTGTTTATTTGCCCATTGCTAGGACTACTGGTCCTGCAAGAGAAATCAGCAAATGCTAGCAGAAAACAGTTGTAAGACTGAGCTTTAGAGGGGAAAAAAAAAAGAAAAAAAAAAAAAAGAAAAAAAAAAAAAAAAGAAAAAAAAAGAAATCAGTGTCCCTTTGGGAAAAAGTGCTGGTGCCATTGAAATCCACATCAAAACTTCCAGTGAGTTTAATAAGGGCATGATTAGGCCCTGTGCCTTGTTCTGCTGGCAAAGGAGCATTATCAGTAAAATGCTAAGGAGCCTCAATGGAGCCTAATTTCAGCAAGAAATGAATATGCAAGGCTCCTCATTCTAGCTCTAATTTTGGGTACTGCAACATGTGATCCCAATCCAAACTGGGGAAGAGAAATCTATAAGTACAAAAGCCATTTCACTCCATGTTTAGAGAGATGCTGGCATGCCTGAAGCAGAGATTTTGATCAAGCTGTGCTTACCCAAAGGAGTTCTCTTCATTTTACAAGCCCCAGCAGATTTTCTGCTGGGACAGAATCGCCTTCTGCATAGTTTTTGGGCTACGTGGAAAGTCACACCCTGCACTGGTTTTTCTGTCACCAGCACAAAGAGACAGTCCCAGTTCAGCTTTGGCTCCTATAGGATGCAGTTGAGTGTGCTTAGGCTGAACTTTATGCCCTTGCATATCATTCCTTCAGCTCTCTATTTATCATTTAGGAATCTGGCCCCCCACCCTCCTGGCTTTCCCCTACACCCAGGGAAGGGACAACCAAGCTGGGCACATGTGGCATCCCTGGTAGCAGCTGAGGGATGATGCAGGACATGAAGCATTTGCTGCAGGATATTAGAAGATGGAAGAGATCTGCTGTCCCCAGCCACATCTCCTGGCCCCCTCTCCACTGGAAAGGGTCAGAGAGCTGCTGCAGCAGGCGAGCAGCCTCTCTGTTATCTCTGAGAGGGTCTCCAGTGTCATGGTGGGGTGAAACAGGGAAAACAAACCACTCACTCGACCTGTCTCCAGGGGGGTTAAATGTGAAGTTTAGATTAAACAAACCATGTAATGAAATGTCCTGTATTCCCATTAACGGAAATCATAGCTGCAATCAGGAAGGATGAAGCACGGGGTCACGTTTCCCCCTCTGGCACTGTCCCTCTCTCACACCCACCCTCATGCACCACACACACTCACATATCCACAAACACACAATCTTTCTTCTCCTGGCGTGCTCCCCTGTGCATTCATAGGTGGGATATGCTCCCAGAGTGGTGACCCACTGCACTGGACAGTACCAGGGGCAGTGATGCAAAATGGTTCAGTTGCCTTGGGATTGCCAAGGAGTTTAAAAATAACACGGGGCTGAGCATTTTATAGCAGATTTCAAAGTCTAAATCCAGGTGAGAACAGGTCCTTCACATTGTCAGCCAGTTCTGCAAGCGCTGACCGCCTGAGCATCCCCACTGCCCTCTGCAAGCCCCTGCTGCACCCCCTTCGCCCCGTTCCTCTGTTGGATCAGCCTTTGCCTTCCAAAAAACCTCTCTGAAAAGCGTTGCATGCCTTAGCCTAATTGGTTTATCAGAGCAAAGCTTGAACTACACTTTTAAAGTAGAGAGGACTAGGCAGAAGAGAGGTTAAAGAACGAGGGGCTGCAGCCCTCCCTCCCCACCAATGTCCCGATGGTGCCGGATGTGTCCAATGGTCGCAGCCTTGTAGGATGTCCTAGATCCTGCTGTGTCTCACTCCACCTGGACAGCAAAGAGCCGCCCACATCATGCTGGGAACAAGCAGAATTAAACAAACACCATCTGCCACCACCACCATCAGACCAGAAAATGCTCCCCACACCGCAGACACTGACAGAGCTGGCGAAATGTCAGGGGAGTCGGCAGGACGACGCCGTGTCCGCGAGATCTAATCTTGTTACGTCCGTGACAGGTGGTTGAAGAGCTTTTATTGGGGTGGGAGAGCTGCAATTCTTCACAAATGAGTCTTTCCAGAGAAGGCAAATTTCTGTATTTTAACTTTTAGACTCGTAATTCCTGGTGAAGGTCATTGGCTCTAAACAATGGGGGTTTTAGGGAGAATATCTGAATGAGGCTGGTTTGGTCAAGCTTGTGAATGAGCTGGGGGCCAAACCAGCTTATTTAGTCCATGATAGAAATTAGTAAAACTGTACACTTTCACAGAGGAATGGGAAGGTTAAAATGGCAACCTCATCTTTCACTTCCTAACTTCCAAGTATTTGGAGAAACTGGAATCTCTGTCTTGCTCAGTGTTACAAATATGGCAAGTGCAGGACTCAGATGAGGTGGGACTGCAAGAGCAGCTCAGACATCTAGTAGCCAACCAACCCTGTCCCGCCCCAAGAAGAACAAACCCCTCCAAAGGCAAAAGATCCAAGACAATTCATAAAAGAGCAGCAGTTTTTATTGATGGTTGTTTATATGGAGACCAAATTCCAAACCAGATTCCCACGCCAAACTCGGGTAACTCACACCTGCTGAAAAACAAAAAGTATTTTCAAATCACAGAATCATAGAATCATTGAGGTTGGAAGGGACCTCTCAGTTCATTGAGTCCAAACATTAAGTTAACACTGCCAGGTCCATCACTAAACCCAAGCATCACATCTACACATTTATGAAAATATCCAGAGACAATGATTCCCTCACTTTCTCAGGCATCCAGTCCCAATGCTTGAGCACCCTTTCAGTAAAGGAATTTAAAAATCCAGAAGAATCCCTTTGTTTTAGAGGAGGGCAAACCCACAAAGACATATTGGCGATGTAAAAGCACAAACATTAGTGAAATTAGAAGGAACATGGGAAGGGTGTCTTGGTCCCATAGATCCATGGTAGTGGGACCTTCACAGCTGTTCCTCAACATACTTCTGCTCACAGCCTCCTCCATGGCCACAAGTCTCCTTGCAAGAGCTGGGAAGCACAAAAGGTTCATTCCTTTCCCACTGAGGCCCCACACAGGCCACAGACACCCTCCCCTTTGCTCCTCTGGCTGCTGCTCCCATGGGCATGAAGCACACTGGGTAGAGCACTTCTTTCAGCTTTCAGCCACTTTATGGTTCTGCTTCCGTTCACTTTAATGGATTTTTTGCCCAGCTGAGAAGAGAAGCTGTGGTATTTGGCCTGCCATGCACTCACCTCTGCTGTTTTTGAATCAAAGCACTTAGCAGGACTATCCTCCAGCCCAACTGGACTCCGCAGGTTTCCAGTTTCACCACAAACACAAACACACCCAAGTGCATAAACATCACTCCCCATGCCTGCCTCTTTCTAGTTGCCAAAGTCACAGGGGAAGGCAAGACCTGGTATGGCAAACAGCTCCTTTTAATCATCGGGTACTGCGTTTCTGAAGGCTTCAGCAGTGCTGTTACACATCAGTGACAGATCTGTTCAGCTGAGGTTACAGGAAGGTGGTTGTTTTCAGGGTACAAGGGCCCTTCTGCTCTCCAGCCAAATGGCTACATCTAACAAAAACATTGCGGGTAAATCATGTGTTAGCAACTTATTCCTGATATAATCCAAACAGATTTATTGTTGGCAGAACGAAGATTTCAGCAAGGCACAATTACAATTTTTTCAAAAGACCACACCTAATTAACTGCATGTAAAGTAACATTCATTAGTTCTTTTTCCATGGCAGAAACTAAACAAACAGGCATGCCAAGCAAGCAGAATTAAGATTTTTTTTCCCCTGATTGCCTTCTGTATCCCAGAGGCTGAATTTTGCCTTTTGTTATGAATGAGTTGACTTTTCGCAGACTGTCAACTCACAATCCTTTTTGATTTCACATCTTCCCCAAAAGCTCTCCAGGCAAAAGCTCTCTACCATTTCCTGAGGGAGCTCTTTCCAATATCAATATGCAAATGCTGAGATCACAAACCCCGTATTCAATCCACGTACTCCAATAAAGAGAATATGGAAGACAAGCATCCCCTGCATCCTACCTCTACAATACCTGTCCTGACACGTCAGGGTCCATCCCTTGTAGGGAAGGATTATTTTGTTAATTGACCTGTTTATAATCTGCTGGGATAATCCTTTTCTTGCTAGGGAGCTGTATCTGACCTGTCTCCAACAAATCCTACATTGCAGCTTGGTAGGAAAGGCTACATCTGGGTGCTTTTCTCACTTCACAAGAAGCATCAGCTTACAGAGATGATTTATTTAGTCTCAGATAACAAACAGACATCCCATTGCTAATATGTCTAAAAACATGATCACTCTCCAGTAAGTTACCAAGAAAACACTTGTAGATCATTGCTTTTATCTAAATCGCCTCATTTGGTAGCTCCATATACCTTCCTCCTAAAAAGCCTCTGAGGCTCTTTAAAATGCTAATTAATCTGTAAATGGCTTTTTCTTTTTACATCAAACCACCATTTACACTTTCCTCTTTTTCTCCTATAAATAGTAGAAAGCTACGCTCCCAACAGGTAAATGGAAAAGACCTCCTAGGCTTGACAGCTGACAGGCATACACATCTCTTTCCCATCCCTTCTCCAGACTCTATCTTGTACCCAGATGCTGGCACATGAGCTGGACACTCTGCTCCTGGGCTGAGAAGCCCCATGGCCGGGCCAACACCATCTCTGGCTTCACTCAAAGCTGAGACGAATAGAGAGAACCTCATGGGTACCTATTTCAATGGGGTTCAGGAGGGACTTGAGCACAGAGATGTAACTGCTCTGTCATTCTGATGCAATGCAGATGTCTGTAACCTTTTGGGATGCTGATTGCTGTGACTCAGTGCAAGGTCTTCAGCCAATTGATAACATCATAGCACAAGCAGGATAATCATTTCTGATTGCTACAAGGTACTGCAACAAAAGCTGTCTCAGGGCTCCTGTTCCATTTTGGCATTTGCTCCACGAAGCATTACTCATCATCTACAGAGACCTCTTAGTCTATTAAGTGAGGAAGTGGAAGACTTAGTCTTTTCTAATCACTGTACCACGAGTGCAGCTTGAGGAATGAATATCCAGCCCAGGTCCCCTGTCCCCACCCAGCCTGTCCTCCCTTCCTCATGCTGAATACATTAACTCTGCAGGAAAATTTTTGCCTGCATCAAATTTGGTGGGAACTGTAATCCAAGCCACCAAAAGAGAAAAAGACAAATATACATTAAATTGTAATGGAGACAACTGCGTGCTCTGCAGCTTGGAGGCATGTACCATTCCATCATTAAAACTTAAACATCAAATAAATTAACTATATATGGCAACAATAGGAACTAAACCTGTTCTGTGTTTTTAAAGCATCCTAATCGAAACCAGACATGAGTTTGCACTTCCTTTGTGGTCCAGGTGGGCACTCATCCTATGATCATAACGGGGGTGCTACAAAGGTTTTCCCCTAGCCCTGCAGCCCCTGTTCAAGATCACAGCAGATTGCTCGGTTTGAGAGCTTTCTTCCTCTGGTTATACAATGCGGGGAGAGGAAGCAGGGGTTGTTATTGCTGCAGTGAGCTTGGGCTTTTGATAATATTAAACTGTTTAGGTTGGATGTGAAACCTGACTTTGTCGAGAACCATATGGTGCTTAAATGATGTTGTTGCCTTGAAAGTCTGCAGGGTGGAAAACAGGGCCAGATTCCACAATATCTGCAAAGCTGCGAATTTAATGAAGAAGGAAGAAAGATGAAGGAAGTTCTGTCTTTGGTGGCAAAGGTATAAGTTGGCACGGGGATATCCAAGAGGGAGGAAAGAGACTACTTGAATAAATTACAGAACATACTTAGATGTGGGTTTAATTAGGAGCAGTA
Organism: Pseudopipra pipra; assembly: GCF_036250125.1. Classification (NCBI taxonomy): domain Eukaryota; kingdom Metazoa; phylum Chordata; class Aves; order Passeriformes; family Pipridae; genus Pseudopipra; species Pseudopipra pipra. Next base: position 60,575,851 of record NC_087554.1, read on the forward strand.
AGAAAGGATACTTCAAGGAGCTTGGAGCCCACAAGTCTTAAGCTGAGACACCCACCTCTCACAGGCTAGAGGGAAGATCATCACCCCACATCTTCTTTGATAATTATATTGATCATCATAATTTTGAAAACCTTATTTGATCATGATAATGCTCAATGGTGATCACCTACAATGTTCTAAAGTTTTCCTTTCATTATAACAAAGCATTTGCTGCATCAGCCTTCAGTCCTTATTAGGTGACACTCCATCCAGAGAGTGAACTGCACTAGAGGGATCCCGGTCAGGATCTCTTGGACCAGAAGAAGTTTTCTCAAGAGTACCTACTATTTTCTGCCTCTTCAGCAGTGCTGTATGTAGTTGTTGAAGTGCCCCAGCATCCTTCAGGATGAAAAGTGCCATGCACAGGTAAAATAATACTGCTAAATCTGATAGGAAAATATGCACTCATAGCCTGAAAGCATTCTCTGCAATCCAGACTTCCTGACAGGCAACGAGAGCAATGGCAGTAGTTTTCCCCAGTGTGTCCAGATTGTATATTATTTTTCTGCTCCTTCGAGGACTGTTATTTTAAAAAATTTAAAAAAAGAAAAACACCACAGAAGATTTTTTTTAAAGGCTCTTAAAAATTTTCCTTTTATTTATTCTTTTCATCTCAAGAAAAGCAGAAGTACTGGAAGAAACACCTTTGATGTAAGGAAGCCTCTGTGACAGAACTGGAGCTGGCAGATAAATCCATTGCCTTCCATGCCTGGATCATGGGAAAAGCCCTCAGGGGGCTGAAACTATAGGACAGAGATGAATTCTTATGGCCCAAGACTTCCAAGAAGTGGCACAAAAATCAAAACTATTCAGATAGTCTTATTAGCATCTACATCCATCTCTGATACTATGACTGCTGAAGGCCATGGTTCAGACAGGATGCACCAGTTCCTTCCAAGACACTGTTCATGGTCCATTGCTGAGGCAAGTCTCATGATAGATCCCATGGAAATGGTCCACCTAAAACCAGCCCAGGTGTTTTGTTCTGTCAGACAACAGTTTCAGTCCTCTGAAGGTGAATACCTGCCATGGTGTAAACAAGACCCAAGAACCCCAAGTGATGGACATTCCACAGGCTCCTCACAGTTCTACCACACCCGTTCGTGATCCTTAAATTAAAAGTTGTGACTAACGTTTAGTCTAGGTATCTTTGCAAACCTATTTAGTTTGTTTCCTTCTTTTTTGCAGCTACTTTTGATACTTGAAGACCATCTGAACATCTCAGTCTTCTCTGGACCAAAGGATCCCCAGCTGGTTTGCTGTTTTGCTTGCCGTGTTGCCTGAGGTGTGATTCTCCCATCTGAACTAGTGAGAGGCAAGTTACTATGGACCAGCTGGACACCCTTATCCTTTATTAACATTGTTATACCTTTCTTTCCCTGGCTTTGTTTCCCACCATACACTCAAGCTGAACTCAGCTCCATGCCAAGCAAACCAGCTCATCTCATTGCTCTCCTCCTTTATGATTCCTAGAACTCCTTTCACCTGTTTTTCACACCAGACTTCCTAATATTTCAGGACTGTATTAACTACTAATACCCTCAGGCATCTCTTTTCCCCTTGTCTATCCTAACTAATGAGCTGGTCCCTCACTGTGGGAACTCCCAGGACTCTGCATTCATGCTGTCCCATCCCAGCACTCTCCCTTCCCTTTCCAAAGACACACACTTCTCACCAGAAGGCACTCCAGGGCTCTGTGTCAGGGACAGCTTGTGCTGTCCAAGCTGTCACAAGCTCACTGACAACAAATTAAAGTTCATTTCACGGCCAACCTTTAAGTGACTTCCCCAGCAATTTCTTCCCACCCTCCAAAATTCCCCTCTTAGCAAAATCCACTAGTTCTCTCTTTTAGACATTTTTATACCCCATCACCTCCAATTCTCATATTATTCTTCTCCTGTCAGCTCAACTAGTCATTTTTCACAAGGCACTATATTCACTTCACTGAATGCAGTTAGGAAATGCCATAGATCTAATCTATGTCTAGAAAAATCCATTATTTTATCAAAGTTATCAGGTTTGTACAACACAATCTGCCTTTGCTAGGCTTGGGCTGCGTTCTCTCCAATTTCCTATTTAACTTCATGTTTTATTTTTCTCACGGAAAGTTCCTTTATATCCATATAATTGAGGTCACAGTGAAGGGCTCCCAACCCCTCCCTCCCTCCTTCTTGCATCCAGACCTGTCTTTCCTGTTACCTTCAGTCATCATCTACTTCCCCCAGTTTGATGCACTCAAGAGCCACCACTGCTGCTGGATGTGCAAAGCTGCATTTCCTGTGCTCTGGGCTGGAGATTTCCTACCTTGTTTCTATCCCCTCACCACCAGCCCGAGTGCACTCAAGTCTGAAATTGGCTCCTCTCATGAATGTGGTAATTTCTGCGCTCACAGCCTCATTATCACGTTCCTACCTGGTTTTGCCTTAAATGTTCACTGTGTTACAAGTGGGGCAAGGGATTTGATTTTGCTTTCAGGCCACATTTAAGGTTATCTTTAATATCAGCCTCAATCTCATTATACAGAAAACTTTGCTCCCTTCCATATCAAATATGGCTACTGAAAAGAACTATATTTCTTTAAATTTTCTCAATAAAAGTACTCTCACACCTTGCTAGCAATGCCTGCTTATTTTTTCCAGACCATCAGCACATGTGCTGCTTCCCTGATGAGCCTTACCTCCAGGAAAAGGGCCATGTAGTCTTTTCCTTGTAGACATCCAAAGGGATATCAATGGAGAATGGTTTTAATTTCCAGCTCTGTATCAAGAGCTTGAGTCAGACCACATCCACCTAGCCTTTGGGACACATTCCCTCCTTTGTTGTAATCGCAGAACCACTGATTTCTATTTCCAATTTCTACTTCCAAATCAAATTTATAACAAGAAAGCCCTGAGGAGCCCCACAGTGAACAGCAGGTAATGAGTGAAAAAGACAAATAAAAGAGATAGAGCTCAAAATTACACTGTAGGGAAAGACCTGGGAGATCCCTCAAGCATCCTAAGGAAAGGTGGGCAGAGCCCATCTGTCTGCACCGCAGGCACCACCCTCGTAAAAGGCTGAGCTCCAGAAATACATGAGATCATTACAACCAGCAACTAAGCCCTTCTGCAGTGCCTGTGCATGCTGTAGAGGGGAAAAAAGTGCTTGTGCTAGCACTGGAGAGGTTTGCCAAGGAAAGAAACTACTTCTGGCAGCCTCAGCTCCTGAGCATGTCAAAATGAGCGTTCAAATCTTGTCAGAAAGACAAATTAATGTCCAGATGGGCTAAATCTGGTCCGTCTGAATGAATGGAGCTGTTACTGATTGATACCAGTTAGGAACATGGCCCACTGCCTAGTGCTCGAGAAAGCACGGGCATTCACAGTTTTTAGGAACAAAACACTACTGGATGAATAATCTGGAAAGTCTCCGCTGGTTTCGGAGTTGTTATATTTTTATTTCTAAATGTTCGATGAGGACACAATTTGCATATTCTCTCCACTTTCATTTAGGGCATGGAAGCAGCAGGCTTTGTCACATGTAGAGCTAACACTTTGCTTTGGCATCTGTGGTGCTGCAGAACAGCTATTCCCTCCTGGGCATTTTCTTCTGTCTTCCAGGTCCTTTTAAGTCAGATGGTCAGAGCCCTGTCTGACAGCATGCTGGGATGGAGCTTCTGATGGAGCTAACACTCACTCCCCCACAAAATGCCAGCTCTCATGGCAGGGGGGTTGGAACTAGGTCATCTTTAAGGTTCTTTCCAAATCAAACCACTCTAGAATACTGTGATTCCGTGATTCTAACTTCGGTCAACCTCATTGGAAATCCTCACTGGAAGTGACACTGGGGAAAAAAAAGCATTGATTTCACACCAAAAACCACAAGACCCAAATCTCCAGGCTTCATGCAGGAGAGAAACTCCCAGCAAGAGCCTCCTACCGAGATTCTTCAGACCACCCGGCTCCCCTGCCAGCCGAAACATCCCCGATAGCGATTGCGACAGCCAGGAGGGTTTTTATCGGCCTCTTTCCCCATCGTTCCTGAAGACTTGCAAATGCTGTGGAAATTCCCCGCATTTCAATCTGACCACAAACCTTCTCTAAAGAGACTCTCACACAGTTTATTATGAGTCCATTTTATGAAATTAATGTGATGGTAGTCTGCTAATTAGTATCTGGCAGGAATTAAATGAGAGCGACTTCTAATGCCGCTGCCTCCCTCGCTGGTCAGTTCTTTCATTCCTCGGTGCATCAGTCATGGAATATCCTCAGTTGGAAGGGACCCATGAAGTTCATCAAAGTCCAGCTCCTGGCCCTGCACAGGAATACAGTCCATACTGAGTTACAGAAATCACAGTTATTATTTGATCAAAAGATTCACCAAGCTGAGACATCAATTTGGATGGCAGGGGAAAGGCTGGTTCGCCAGGAAGGAGATGCTGAGAGGGTAAATGAGTGACCCTCTAAAAATCTTTACTCGAGAGTTTTACTCAGCTGAACACCTGGCAAATGTGGAACTTTTACCGGTTAACTTCATATAATACAACTTTTAAGCCTGCAGAACAGAAACTAGAAGGGAGTGAGCAGAATTAAACAGCAGCTATTAAAAGAAAAATAATATTGCCTTTCATACCTTTTTTCCACTTTTCCTACCTCTTTTTTTCTTTCCCCTAGTAGCTTTGGCAGGTGAATTTGAACTGCTAAATCCATTCCTGGTGGTACTACACCAAACCAGCATTTATATGTCAGGAGAAGAGCAAGTTTTAACAGTAAAACCCTAGTCACCAGCCACAATGGTGTTACATATTCATTTGTGTTGGTGCAATGTATCAGGTAAAGACTTGCTTAGAAAAGTGGATATAATCACTGCAATGAGAGAGCCTAAAAAGCATTTACCCTGTGAAAAGCAGAATGACTTCTCTAAACAACATTTCTTGCATGCAGTGAGAAAGCATCTTTTGTCTTCATGATAAAGCAGCATCGAAACTGTATCTTTGGAACCAGCTTTAAGCAAAACACCCATTGCAGCTGATTAGACAGGTACACTACTGTGTTTTAACCTTGGCTCAAAATTTACTCTAAGGCCCTGACATTTTTAATATGTGATAATATTCATATAAATATAGCACTGCTTCTAATGGGTACCTATGAGACAGATTTGCCAAAATTAAGAGTGTACATTAGGACTCAGCTAAGATTGATTCATATGGAAATAGTTTACCATGTGTTAGAGGGTCTGGCCAGGCAGTATAAACAACAGCATGTGGATGAAGAAGTCGTCAAAGCATTAGGAATAAATTACGAATGTGCCACAAGCTGCACAGCTGTAATGGCTATTCCACACCTCAGAAGATGCTCCTCACATAATTTCAAATAGCAAGTGCATCCATAAAGTGTCTGATTTTGTTAGAGTTTGTTAAAGGAATACTGTATGTACTGGGAAGTCTAAGGTGAAACCTACACCAGGAGAAAAGTCCTCTTCAAGGAAACACTGCAGGTTTTACTGTGAGGGTGGTGAGTCCAGAGAAGCTGCGGATGCCCCATCCCTGGAAGTGTTCAGTCCAGGTTGGATGGGGATTGGAGCAACCTGATCTGGTGGAAAGTGTCCTTGTCCATTGCAGGAGGATTGGAACTTGATGATTTTAAGGTTACTCCCAATCCAAACCAGTCTATGATTCTATGAGGTTACATTAAAATGTCACACAGTATTTTAGATAGAACGTTTATCCTTCATTAGCCTAGTTTGAAGTGTCAGTGAATATATTTTTGTAGTGCAAAGATCCTTTCACCAATAGAGGACCCATTTCCAAATATCATCATCCACTGAAATTCTGATAGTTTGAAGTTACAAACTAAGAAAAATACCAGGGAAGGACTGGATGCTGCACAGATCTTCCTTTCTTCCCACCGCACCGTTGGGTGGTTTGTTTTCCTTACACTCACTCTGCACTCCCTCTCTTTGGGCCTCCACCACCATATGGGCAGTATCACGTCTCTTGGCTCACAGGATGCTATTTCTGGAAACACCATCTTGCAGAAAGCCTTGGCATGGAAGTTATGATTCATACATTTCATAGGAGCAGAAGTGTTAGTGAATTTGGGCAGGTGGCGGGGTGGCACCATGAGCGTGAGGTGGCATGACAGATGTCAGCAGCCAGGAAAGTATGCTCCAGAGGTGCAAGACATGAAGAGTTACAAGTCCTTGGGGAGTTATATCCACTTACATCAGACTTGGGAAACTGGGCATCATAAGCACGCTGACATTCGTTGTTTTGCCTGCCATTTTTGCAGCTTATGTCACAAGAAACTGCTGTGTCCCCGCTGTCTTCTCTGTCTGAAATGTCTCCCTTCTTGGCTTCTGTCTGCCTCCCAACTCTGCCTTCACCACCTCTCTCACTCCTTCCCACACCACAGCTCAGGCAGGACCAAGACATTACACCATTTCCCCTGCAGCCTTGTCCCTCTCCAGCCTCAGCCATCCCTCCCACTGCCCCTCTCAACTGGAACTTTCTCCTCTCCCTCTCACCAACAGGATCACCTTCTTGAATGCAGCTCCTTCCCCAGCTCTGTTGCTTTCTCCCCCTGCAGCTCCAGTCATTTTTAACCAATTTAATGTAAAGGCCCTTAATTAAGCATTCACAGCCCAAATAGCAGCAAGAAATGCTTCGTGACACTGTGTGGTCCAAGGCATTTCAATTCTGAAATATTGTCTTACACGATAAACTCCTCAGCAGCCCTTACCCAACCCTTGTATTGCAAATTGCTGAGTTTTGTAATAGACCACAGCTTTCACTAAAGCCAGAGCACAGCACAGCCTCAGAAAGGTGTTGGCCCAACTCCACAGCTGTTTTCCAAAGCATCCATCTTCACCTCCCGCTTTGTGCTGCAAACAGGGCTCTCAAACCTCTATTTCAAACCTCTCTCAAGGGATTCTCTTATTCTGAGGAACTAAATAGGGAGTCTAAATAGGGAACTTATATGGTGGGAAGAATGGATGCTCCTCTATGGGCCAGGAGAGGGAAAACTGCTCCTCTGACAGAAACAACCCCCCATCCAAGGCTCATGAGTGCACAAGGAGAGGAAAGATTAGGAAGGGGAGCCTGACAGGACTTCAGTGGCACAAAGAGTAGGTTAATAAACGTACAAGATAAACCCAGCACAGGAGGGAGAGCAGCACCAGCCCTAAAATCTGTGAATTCCTCTCTTAAAATGTGAAACAGCTGTTATGGACCACATATGGATCATTATGTCCCACACAAACGAGGGTGCAGTGAAGGATGCTGAGTGCTGCGTGGTCCCTCTCTGCCGTGCCAGCAGTTTCGCAGCCTGTCCTGGGCACAGTGTGATCAACAGCCCAAGGGCTTCCAGGCCAGGACAGCACAAGCCAGCTGGACCCTGTTCTCTGGTGACAATCCATGGATCCTTCCCCTTCACACATACAAGGCCATTCATCTCGCCGTTCCGCGCGGCGCTGGCCGTCTCTCGTGTAAACACTGCGTAGTGTGTGTGGCGCACTGCAATACTTCAAGGACGTTGGAATGCACTTTATCAGCACTTTTAAACACTGCAGCTTTATGAGGGGAGTCTGAAAATGTATTTACCACTCCAGACTGTGCACAGATGTGCTTTTAATGTAACATCCTGATGTTTTTCTTCTCTTCTCATGACCCCTCGCTGTCCAGGCAAGGGCGGTTGCCTTTCCTCATGCCACCAAGATGCTCCAGGAATTCTCCCTGCAGCACCAGCCACCAGAGATTTCCCTGACTTGAAGCAGCTTCTTCACATCTGATGATGTTCTTCTTTGAGTGCTCTGAGGTTTGTTTCATGTTGCCTCCTTAACTACCCTCACTTGCCACATGGATGTTTCTTAACCCATGTCACCAGTATTCACCTCTCCCCAAGGAGCTTCCTCCTGTGTACCAACCTCATGTGCAGAGCTGTTGATTGCTCATTGTGTGGCATAGCAGGTCATGCAGGTTGCCACAAACAGACAGATGGACTGGGGCTCTTCTGGGCTACACCCTCAAGGCTGGAAAATTGGGGAAATGCCTTCTGTGTTGCTGAAGTCACCATATGCTCCCAGGCAGAGCCTTCAGGATGGCTCTCCTGATATCAGAAGCATGTCTGTCCCCCAGCCTCAGCCCTGCAGTGGTGAAAGATGAACAATGAAGAATTCACCTTGGCTCTACTGGTTGTAGTGGATCAAGGCAAAGAAAGCCTTCCCAACTAAAGGAACAAAGGTAAAGACTCCAAAGAACAAGAAAACATGGGGAAGCAGGAAGGAAGAAGAACCTGCAAGAAGGTCTTCACTTGGGAAAAGCAAGAAGCACTTTAAACCATTTTCTCTAATCTGATCTGCTGCTTTTACAGCTCCATTCACAGAAGCCATTTCCCAGGTATATTCTCCTGTATCTGTGTCATCTCCCTTTGAAATTTACTATTTGTGTAGGACCTCACAGGAGTTACACCAGATGAGCTGCCAGGCCCAGCAAACAGAAAAGCAAAGGCAAAAGCCCTGATTCCTCTCTGGTGCCAACTCTTGGTGTCTCACAGAGAGCTGCTCACAGAGAAGAGGTTGTTACCAACCAGGACCTTCTGCAAAACACAGAAAGGCATCACCTCATCCAGATGTTGGCATCTTATGCTAAGTCTTAGCTATGAGGTTACCCACTCCATATCTGGAGGAGAGCTCACACATGTCCCCATGGGGGTTGCAGCTGGTGCCTCAAGAGCTCAGCACCAACTTAGGGTGGGCAAGGTCAGTCCACTGTGACCAGTGTAGCCGATCACAAGCAAAACAGCACAAAGCAACAGATGAGACACATAAGGTCAACAAATGACAAGAATGTAAAATAAACTCCTCAGGGACTGGCTCAACAGGATCAAGATTTGTTCCTCTGTGAAGATCCACCTGTGCACTGTTTAATCCCTGGAGCTGGAGCCAGCTCCTATTTGTGTCAAGTGAAGATTTTCCATTTACTTTAATGGATCTGGAACAGGCCCAAGCAGAGCTGTATAATAAGCAATGGTTTTATTCAACAAGAGAAATAGCCTTCTCCCTGATTCCCTCCTACTCCTCTGCACCAGCTGTAGGTCAGAATCTGCCACTTCTGTTTTGGAGACTGAGTCTTCTCCCGAGGTGTTTATTTCAAACCAACCGATCAAAGTGGCATTTTCAATGGGGGAAGAGATTTATCCATTGCCAGTGGCAACAGCTTCAGATGATGAGTCGGACTGTGCCTGACTCAAACCTTCCAACTCATTTTCTGAAGAACAACGTGTTGATTTTATACCAGTCTTAGTGTCTAAATTGGGAACTTCATACCTCTTGCTTATGTTTTCCTTTAAAAACATTTCTTATCTTGGAGCAGTAGCAGGAGTCCAGAAAAATACGCAAGTTGAAAAGACAACAGAAATATTTTGTGCCAAGGAAGGATGGTTGTAAGTGAACCTGGCTCTAGTAACCATGGAAACAAAACACGTGTCGTATGAAAATGATTCACATTGTTTTGAAGACTGTTCTAGAAAGCAATAACTTACTCCCTTGGAGGCAGCACAGCAAAACACCACAACCAGAAAGTCAGGAGAGATGTGTCAGAGCAGGAGTGCAACTTAGAGCCACGGAATCACAGAATGGTTGGGGTTGGAAGGGACATTAAAGATCATCTTGTTCCAACCCCCTGGCATGGGCAGGGACACCTTCTACTAGACCAGGTTGCTCAGAGCCCCATCCAACTTGGCCTTGAACACTTTCAGATATGGGTCATCCCTGTGTCAAAGATCAAATCCTGTGAGCTTTGGACAAAAGAAAATATAGAAAATAGATATTAGAACATGCCTAGGTCACTTTTTTCAGGTTTGCCCCACAGCATCAGTCAACCCCTGTGTCTCAGGATCTGCTCCTCCTTACACTGTGCATGTGTGGGACCTTCTTGGCTCTCCCCACCTCCCAGTACCTCCTCACCAAACAAACAAACAAACAAACAAGAACCACACATACCCCTCCCAGTACACTGTAAAACACCTGAAACACAGTGATAGCATTTAATCCCTCTGGCAGCACATTACAGCAGCTTTCAAACTCCAAACAAGCTCCACACCACCACCACAGCCTTACTCGTGAAATTATTTATCATGGCTTGATTCATAGAGTCTTTTATAAGCTTCGTATTGGCTAATAATGGCCTAGAGGTCTTGTGTCCTCCGGCTTGACGGATTCCATGTTTATGAGGCTGGGAGCTTGGCTCCTGGAAGGGATTTGCAGTCTGGAGCCGTGCTGTCTGCCTGGCCCTATGCAATGAGCACCACTTAGGCAGTAAGAACTGCACTGGGTGAGGGCTGGGCCAGGTGATGGGTACCCCTGTCCCACTAGAAGTGAGGTCAGACATGGCTTGTCCCCTCCCATCACACCGGAATTATTTTTCACCAGTCAAAAATCAGAGACATGCATCCAAAAATCATGCCCAAAATCAAGCAGATGCTGGCAAGGCTTTTTGGTGAAATATTTTTGAGCTGTGGTACATCAGCTCTGGGCAACAGCCACCCCTTTGAAAATTATTGGAAACTTCAGGAGTTTTACAGTTGTTATCCACCTCAAGGGTCACAGCCCAGGGAGCTCCTCTTCTCACCATCGCCCAAGAATGCCCACAGTACATGATCCTTCCTTCAAATCCCCTGGGAGGAGCAGATAAAGCCAGGCCTAAGAAAAAGCACAGTTTGTTTATCATAGCAGCCAGTTCACAGCAGAGATTAACAGATGGGAAGCACTGCAGAATAAAAATGTTGTCGTTGGATAACAAGCTGGTAGCTTTTTAGTTGATGACCTAAAATATAGGTATGTTTATGACATTAGAGTCAATGCACTGGGATTTGGGTCTTATAAAATAATCCTCATCTACAAATTGCATGCTAGCTGTAAGATTAAAAGTTCAGAGATGCAGGTAAGAGCTTCATTAGGGGGTTCAGAGTGCATGTGTTTGCATAAGCCTATATGTAAATGAAAAACAAACACAGTGTGAGAGATCAGAAAGCTTTTCTACAATTGCAATTTTTTATTGACCAAAACAGGGAAGAGCCATAAGGGAAAAGGTAAGAGGTTTTGTTTTGGAAAATGACTAGCAGCTTAGAAGAGATGTAACTGGGAGGCACCAATTAGGTGCTTAGTGTATTAATAGAACCTCCTGTCCCCAGCTAAATCTTAAAAAAAAAAAAAAAAGGAAAATAAAGAAAAAGGCACCCACAAGTGGCATTGGTTTTTTCACTCTCTCTTTAATATTTTCTTTTTGATTTGTTTTGTTCTGTTCTGTTTTTTGTGGTGAGTTTTCTCTAGGCAGCAATGAGAAGAGACCAAATTCTTCCTGTCATTTCAGCATCAAGAAAATTCTGCAATGGGGAATGGGCAGCCACAAATGCCCAGGGCAGCTACTACCTGAACACAGGGAAGGAGGCAGTGACCACAGCTGCTGAACTTGACCCAAGGAGCAGCAACTGTCACTGCATTAAACAGTAGGAGGAAAGCAGATGCAAAAGAGGCATGTTTTGACACAAGTGTGGGCAACCAAGCTCAGCCATGGCTCAAGAACCATTCAAGTTTGCTGATCTGTCCAAAGTCTGCACTGGTAGCCCAGCACATCTGTTTCAGCCTCAAAAGGAGAGGCTGTTTCTGATGTCTGCTCTGCAAGAGTTTCACACCGCAGGGAAAAACCAGCCCACAGCACGGGTATGTCTTGTGATCACATCCATGGGTTTTATGGCTCTTTCATCCTGCCAGAGCAGGAGGTGGGTGTTCAAGTGCACTGTCCCCAGCTGGCTGGGCTGATGCCAGCACAGAGTGAAAGGGGTTTGTTTGTGTTACCTGCCTACGTGAGACACAACCCTCATTTTTGCCACCTGCCCGACACCGGTTGCCAAACAAATCATGGACACAAGGCACTCGTGGGGTTTTGAAGTCCCACCCCCACCCCGTGCTTTTGTTACCAGCCACAGCATCTCTTAGTAATCTCAGGAACCAGATGGCCCCAACGTGAAGCCAGAGCGCGGCAACCTCTGTTCTTTCCATTTTCTAAACTTTCCCTTGAATCTATTATTCATACAGGTCATTCTCTTGCAAGGTTAAATGAAAACCGCAGCATGTTTCGTACCTGCCAGATAAAATTAGAGCTTTCGTTGCACAGCATTCAGACACCCTTCCCTTTCTCCACGGGAAGTCACGAAATTATCACCAAGCTGCTTAAGCGTGACAGCAGAGAGGATTTGGAAGTGACATTTTAGGAGCAGGAAGGCAAGATATGTTTACTGGAAGCTCATTCAAATGAGAAAAAGTAAGATGATTTAAGTTGCTGAGTAAAAACTGTTGGTTTAACAGTGTAGCCAGCAGGTGAGATGGCATTTTCCAGGAGACTGGAAAGTGCTTCGGGCCGACATCATGTGGCACACAAGAGAAAATTGAGTCCAGAAGATTTAGGGACTTTGGAAATCCTAGTTGACTCAAATGTCTTCCCTCTTGTTTGACAGCCAGAGGGCATTGAAGACCAAACTTTTATAAAGCTGGAAAATCTGGGGGATGGAAAAGACAATCCACCAGGTGAAAGAGCTCTTCATTTTATAGATTTTTGAGTGCACAGCAGCTTCTCCAACTGCACAGCTCTGCCACTGGTCTCCTACAAAACCACTTTCTAATACTATGCCTTCTTTCTAATAACCAAGTAGTGCCCAGTCCACCTTCTACTACCACAGACAGACTTTCTTCAAGTCACAAGCTCTGCAAATGTCAGTCCCATGCTCTCATTTGGGAACTGCTTGCCAAATACTTACAGTGTCCTGGCACTCACCGTCATGATCCATGGACAGAAGTGTTTAGGACACAAGCATCTTTGTAATCCATATTTACATGAAAGTCAGTCCTGAAGTAAAATCTTTGTAATATCCTGGTCCTACCTTCTGCTTTCTGGGCAGCTCCCTCAACTCCCTCCTTTGCCTGAAGATCCCAAGAGAGCAGCTCTTGGCCACCCTCCTCACTCTTTGGTGTGAACTTTAAGTATTGAAGCTGTTTTCTTCCAAAGCTCACAATTTCATGGAGGTCTAAGAAGCTGAAACAGATAAATTGCTATTTATTGGCAAAAATGAGAAAGGAAACTGGAGTTGATGCTCCCAGAGCTGGAGTTTGCTAAAGGCATTGCCAGGTCCCTACATCAGTGATACTCTGTCAACACAGCACAAACAGCTATTTGCACACAGGGTACATAATAATGAGTCTAATGAAGAATTTAATTATAGTCCTTAAACTAATGGCTGGTAATAGCTAAGTGTGAGATGACCAGGATAAAGTGATATATCATTTGTTTTCCTGTGGAGACTGCTCTGTTCCGTCTTTTGACAACAACCTTTCTGGACTGCAATTAGTGCATCATGCAAGCCCACCAAAGCAGGATATCCCTGTTGCTTCCAAACAAGTTGAATTTTAAAAGGTGAATCCAAGACCTGAAGCTCAGGCCAATGTAGACACAAGAGCCCTGTTCAAATATTTAGGGCATGACAACAATGTGTTGAGGGTTTTGCCTGATATTGTCAGTCTAGAGCCTGGAAACATACCTGGAAACCAGCAAGAAATAAACCTTAGAGTCCTTCTCTTTTTTTGCCAGCTTTCCAGGAAACATTTACTTTTGATTTCACAGTTTTAAGCTCAATCTGTTGTCAGTGTACAGTTCACTGTAAAATGAGGATAAGAGGTTCCTATGCTATTATAAAAATATTTTGTAGTACAAGAGGAATGGAAGACAGATCTTTTAGTAGATACAAACACTTCAAAAGCTGAATAATCTTCTTAAAGATCCTGACTCCATCTCGGTGTCCTATTTTCCTGTGATGGAAGTAGAATTTGGTCTCTGAGCTCTGTTGCACCAGTCAGAGGACTTCTCAGAGGGGAGGAAAAGGCAGCACTAAGCTCAGTGGCTGCAGCCTGGTCCTTCTCCCAGTTACACCAGCACCAAGAATGCTGGAATGAACATTTCTTTTACCAACAGCAATACAGGACAGGAAATACCACCGTGGGAACAAATTCCAGCTGTGCCATGACACTTACAAAACACTCAATATGTAAGTGAAAGTCAGAGGCTGAGTATTTCTTTTATCTCAGAAAGGGGGAGGATGGCAGCCCCTGCAAGCCTCACCTCCTTCAGCCACCACTTGCATCTTCAGTTATCTACTGGGACACATTTCAAGTCAAATCTGTCCTCTGAGATCACACAGCAAGGAGACTTGCCCTGACACTGGAGGTTGCAACCAGGGTAAGGGACGCTGGGACAACTGTGAACTAGCAGCTGTGGTTTTTCACCTTAACAACCTAGGCTTCCACCCCACACCACAGACCAGAAGGTGTGGAAAGAAGTGCAAAAATCCACCTTGGTCACCCTTTAGTCCTGTCAGTTGTAGGTAAGATGACTGGCTGAAAGCTGAGCCCGTGTTTCTCTAGCTGTAAAGTGGAGATGGTGATGCCTCTGAGTGCATTTTAGCCAGAACAGAGAAACCAGCCATTCCCTACAGTCTTGCCTTGCAGCTGGCTCACAGACTGGCTTGCAACCCTACTGTCAAGCTGTTCTTCGAGTACCAGTTCCCAACAGTGCTTCTGGGATCCTCGTCTGTGGGACAGGAAGACAGCTCATTTCCTGCTGGGCTCCCTGCTGTAAGCCAGGATTTATCTAGAGTGCATTTACAGCACCACCACAGCCCAGGGCATGCTGAGCCTTGACCCTGAAGTGAGATGAGCAGTCAACCCTGCCATGGCCAGACTCCTGGGTCCTGAACTGGCTAGGGAAGAGCCAGGTGAGACAAGCCCTGCCCAGACCCCACATGGTAGAACTTGATCCTTGGACCACAATGGGAGATAGCACAAGGCTTGTTTCACTCCCTGGAGCAATGATCTTGGAGCTCTTCTTTCTTTTCCATCTCAGCCCTTCACACGCTGGTGCCTGGAGCACAGGCAGAAGTCCCTGCGCCGTGGTCTCAGGATGCCTCAGCACAGAGGAGGAAGCAAACACCATCAAAACAAAGAAATGGAATTTCAGACACAATTTCATTGTGGAGATTAAGAGCTAAGAGCAAATCAAGGGGCTGCTGGATGAGACGTTACCACGCAACAGCAGTTCACATGCTCTTGGTCCCCCACTGATAGAAGTGATGCGAGGAGAATTGCTCTTCTGTCACAAGCTAAAGATATCACACTGAGCCATACTGGAGTTCACCTTTCTGAGAAGAAGAGGGTTTTTAGTAGCCTCTCTGAGAATAAATTGTCAGGTAAAGCAATAAACCTGAAAAGGCAGCTAGAATTCAAACACAATTCTGATTAAAAGAGATGTGTTTTGAAGAATGAAGGCAATTAACCATTTGACCCAGCCACCAAGGAAAGATGTGAATCTCTTGAGAGTCTTCAAGTGAAGATTTTTTTTCTGGTGATGGGCAATGGCCAAATACTGGTTCCCAACGTGAGCCCAGCGACCCGTGGGTAACTTTCACAGTCCCTGCCAAGCCAATATTTAAACAAAGAATCCCTTTGTCTCTTACACAAAATAAAGAGATGGCACTGGGCTGGGGAGGCCACTTTGTGCCCCAACCAGCTGAGGGAAGCACAGAATGACAGAACAACTGAGGCTGGAGTGGACTGCTGGAGGTATCTGTTCCAAGTCCTGCTCAGGGCAAAGCCAGCTTAGAGCAGGCTGCCCAGGGCATTTTTCTAGTTGAATTTTTAATATTCCCAAGGACTGAAATTCATGCCTGTGTCGATGTTTGATTACCCTCATGGGTGAAAAAAGTTCCCCTAATACCAAATCTGAATTTTCTTCATTGAAACTTGTGTCCAGAGGAAGCAACTTGGAAGCCTGAAATTCACTGCTGGGGATCAGCCCGGCTCTGAGGTGCATCAGCACAGCCCCAGTTGGGTTTGTGATCCGGTGTGGGGTGAGAGAAGGGTCTTGCAAGACCACGCCAGGATCCCTCGTGTCTCCCCCAAGGCTCCCCGCCCCTTTCTGCTGATCACAGCAAGCTGTTGTGTGGTCTGTGCAGGGAGGTTGCAGTCTGCCAACACGTTGCTCTTTTCAGCTGGTTTAATTATTCTCTCGTAATAACTCTTCCCCTTTTTCTATGAAGAACAGATGATCAACACGGATTGCACGGCGTTTCAAAAGCTGCTGTGCATGTCCAGGGAGAGCTTTCCAGCCACCTTCCCCCACCTCCTCCCCAGATCTGCGGGGGCTGAGCTCCCTGGGCTGACTCTGGAGTCCCAACTTCAACAATGACAGTGCTGCCAATACTGATACTGAGCTAAATGCTTTCCATGTTGGGGCACAACTAACAATAGTCAATATTTTGGTGAGGCTGAATTACAGGCAGCAGTTGCAACAGCTGCCTTCAGTTTTGGCTCCAACACCCTGCTCCCCAGTGAGGTACAACACACCATTTGATGAATTCCACACTCTGTTCTTCAGTTACAGTTTATTAAAAGATGGATTAAAACATTGGCACAACAGTGGCCACAGGAATATTTTTCCAGCAACATCATCCCAGAAGGTTTTGGAGATGCAGAATTGTGTCTAAATTGGGACACCATTCATACACAGTTTGAGCTGGTGTTCAGAAAGACAATGCTCTCTGTTAAAGGAGTATTTTGTTACCAAAAAAAAAATCTCTTTCCTCTGTAGACTCTGTTACAGATATGGTAAAGTCTGAGAAGCACCTTTTGAACTTTGAAATCAAAGGATAGAGACCATTAAGACTGGGATAACATTGCAAACAGCTGGTTTGCAATCACAGACAACATGTGTGAGCAGCAAGACCTGCATCGAGTTCAAGTTACTCCTCCAATTGTGCTTCCTGGATGCAGAATTTAGTGCAAGTTGTGCACAAGTTGAGTGGCCCTTTCAGGAGACAGGTTACCTGTCCCACATGTATGAATCCTGTATTCCATTTTACAATCCTCCAGTTCATGGCTTTTACAGAAAAAGTAAGACTCTGTTACCATGATCCTGGCTTTAACATCATGGAAAAATCATCATGAGTAATTGAGTTAGTGGCATGCAATGCCATGACAAGTTATAATTGAGGAGGAGACAGGGAAATGGTGGGAGCTGAAGTCAACAGAAGCCAAGAGGCAGCAACAAACTGTAATTTGAGCTGAAATTCTCCCTGTTCACCCTTTCACTTTTCCTGCTGAGCATGCAAAACTGTTCAGAAGATCTTAGCCAAACCACTTGGTGTGAATGAAGAGACAGGGCAGAGACTGAGCTTTCAGAGCTGTGGATTTGATCTTTGCTGCACTGAGGAAGCCCAGTTCAGCTGTTTACTTATATGCCAAGCCAATAATCTGGCCACTATTAAAGAAGTGAGGGCACTCATTCCCTCTCTGCTCAATATTTCCCTGCAGCTGAGGTGCTCCATCCTTTAGACCACTGCAACAGAGGGATGGGAAGCACATTCCTGCACATCAACTATTACTTTTTATAAGGCATCCACACATCTCCAGTGCTGTTCAGCCAGGGTCAGAGACTGAAGGGTTAAACATTGATCCAAATATGTGCCAGATTCAAATTGACTGGCCAGTGTGAAAAGGAACTTGAGCTTCTGCATGAATTAAAATACTCCCTGTGCAGCTTACCCACCGCCGCTGCACCGCGCTGGCCATTGTCCTGTGGCCAGACCTCCTGGAGAACATTTGCTGCTTCTCTTTTTTTTTTTCCTTGGTACAACTCCCAGCTTCACCCTGAGAGAAAGAAGAAGTGCCTGAAAAGAACATTTCATGGAATTGCACTGAAATGTCTCAAAGCTGTGGGGCTGCCTCTTGCTGGCGGGCAGCAGCCGCGTGCCATGGTTGGCCACAGGAGCTGTGGGTGTTAGTGAGGTGACAGTGGCAGTGAGAGGGTTTGCAAAGCACTGGGGCAGGGAAAAGGTGTCCCAGGCAGACTTCTTTTAGATGTTCTTTTTCAGGACTCACAAATTTATACACAACCCCCCGTGGGAGAGCCTTCACCAACTCACCCCTCCACCATCAAGCAAGGAGTTAAGGCATCACCCTGGTTTCTCCTGCCCTTCCCACTTGTACTTTCCATTTTCATCACTAACATACACAGACACATGCTAACACCCTGTTCTTTGGGGAGCTGGAGTGGCTTTTCCAAAGTCTGTCCTCACATCAGAGCACGTCAAAAACCACTGGCAGATGTGTGGAGGAGTGGGAGGGAAGGGAAAACTATTTTGAATTTCATCTGCCTTTGTGCTTTTGTATTTGTTGTAAGGGTGTGCAAGCTGAGTTCAGTCCCATTGACATACTCCTTCTTAAAGTGGGATGAAAAAGATTTTATTTATTTTTAACTGCACTTGGTTCCACATGGGCTCCCAACCCAGCTATAGCAAACCTGCTCCTTCATTTCTTTGGAAATCAGCTTGCACACAAGGGATCTTTATTCTGAAGCTGTGCACGTTGTGTCCCAAAGCTGGATTGACAAAGGATGCCATCTTCAGAAGTGAGTAAATGTTTTTTCAGAATGGGTGCCACAGGAGACCTTCCCACACTCCCTCCCCAAACTAGACAGATGTGCATACAGCTGCTTCAGTAGCTCAGTACCAACCTTCAGAAAAGGCAGATTTTTAGAGCTGCTGTTGAATACTGAAGACAAGCCAGCTTGAATACAGCAAAGAGATAAGTGAAGGTAACAGGACTAACTTCCAGGAGACTGATCCCATCCTAAAAAGGCCAACCTTGCACTATATCTATCTCAGCTCTGCTAACCCTGCTCCTGCCAGCAGGCCAGTCCACCAGCAGGATCCCTTTGCTGAAATCAAAGTCTGCTGGAGCCCAGACCCCTTCCCTGCAAGCAGCATGAGGGCACAGACATCCCTCCCACCTGGAAGAAGCTCTTCTTTCCTACAGATGCACCCAGCCCAGACTTCCAGATGTGTCAAGCAGAGCTCAATCATATGGGTTTCCTGTGATGGGAACAAGGGCTTTTCATTACTGTAGGAGGAGAGAAGTAATTTGCTTTGCTTGCAGCTTCAGCTAAATCAGGCCACACATGCAGAAGTTCGGGGTTTATATTAGCATAACTCCACTGGCTTTTGCCAGACCATAACAGATGTCCCCCATGTCTGTGGCAGGTTGAGTGCAAGTCAAGCCCCGAAATAGCACAGATCTTTAGCAGTCAGAAGACAAAAGTTAATTCTTCCAGTCCATTTACCATATGTTCTATTTTGGTGTGATGCACCCTGCAGTAGAGGGGGAAAAAAAATCTTACACGCTGACATAGGCAATCATTATAAATATTTCAAGTCTGTCAGTCAACCCTCTTTCATCTCACCACTTAAGGGAGCCTTCATCTGCACAGGGGACCTCACTCAGAGCCTGATGTGAGTGTGAGACTGACAGTGAGAAAACACCTGCAAGTGTTCACACCTTAAAGCAACCTCTTTGAAACTGGAACATTCGCTGTGTAAAGGTGCAATCTCTGAGAATTATCACAGAATTTCCAAAGAGGGGGAAGCTCCAGGAAAGTGCAATTCCAACCCACAGTATACAAGGTGGTATTTTGTCCTGTGTGCATGTCCTTCACATCACAGAGGTATATAGTTGCCCAGAGAAGCTGTGGATGGAAGTGTTCAAGGCCAGGATAGGGCTTGGAGCAACCTGGTCTAGTGGAAGGTGTCCCTGCCCATAGCAGGGAGGTTGGAAACAGATTATCTTTGAGGTCCCTTCCAACCCAAGCCATTCTATGATTCTCTGATAGCACTGGATACTGGACACTTGGTTTCCAAAGGAAGATATCCCACCACAGTGTTCTATTGCCCCTATATAGGCACAGTGATATCTCTTTAGTTTGAAGGATTTAGAGGGGGGTTTCTCCATTCCAGTTTCCCCTTAGTTACCCACATGGGAGACCTGACCTCTACAGGAATTTGCTTTCATATCAGAAAGCCCATTAAGGCATTCCAGCCTTTCAAAAGCCAGCTCTGCCCTTGTATCTGCAGCTCACAGCACTGACTGAAGTGTAAAGCGATGTAGCAGGAAAATGAAACAGTGACACTCACATCAAGTAAAGGTGAAGTCCCCAGAAACACAGACATCCAAAATCAATAGCAGCAGACCCATTTTATGTGCAGAAGACTTCCTGCAGGCAGGCAACAAGAGAAAGATGGACATTTTCATTTCCCAGATCTATTCATCCCCAGTCTTAAGCCTCAGCTTCGCAAATCACTGCAGTGGAGCAGAGCCCAGAAGCATCCCTTGAGCTGGCAGCAATAACAGGAATGATGCATCCCTTTACATTGACCTAAATCTCAGCTCCTGCTCACTGCACACCAGGGGAACATGAATGGGCACCTGCCAGAGCTCGGCTGTGACTTAGGAAACTACATGTTTTCTCTATGGGCCTCACTCACAGGCACACAGTTTTTAAATGTACTCACAATTCAGGAGGGCTGAGCAAAGCCAGAGGACACAGACATGATCCAGCAGGTGCTGTCACCAGTGTCCTTCCTCCTACTCAGACAGCTGCTGCAGAGAAAAGCTTAGAAATTAAAGATTAGCTGGATACAAAGTGATTAATAAACAGCTCACCTAATAAAGAAGATTATTCTTCACTTAACAGCTGTTATCTTACCCCCAGAAAGCTTGGTGATTTATAGCTTGTGTATCACTAAGTCAAATAAGCCCTTTCTCTCACATTTTACTGTTTCTATTTTAACCCTTCTTGGCATTGACCATCATGAGATAGCGCCTGGCACAATGGAACAGATATTCCCTCTATGTCTGCAGTGATGCCAAGCTCATTGAGGCAAGGATATGATTGCTGTGTGAGGCCAGGAGAGGTGCACACCACACAGCAGACACACATCACTGTGAATGACCTACAGTCCTTCTTCACCAGCTCCTCTCTCCCACCATTCTCCTGACTCCACCACAGCACTCTCCTGCTTTCTAGCAGCAAGAAAACCTCAGCCCCCAGCAAGACAGCAGGCATTTTCCTGGCATTACCAACTGTGACTTTCTCCATTGGCATTTCTGACCACTCACAGTCCCACATCTGTAATGCTCCCACCACCAAACCCCTCTTTCCAAGTATGAGAGACACTCCCGAGCTCTTTGCTGCAGACTAGTCTTCAACTGCAGTCCCATGCAGGCAGCCCCAAGCCTGCCAAGTACTGAGACCAGCATAAAGTCTGCTGATCACATTCCAAACACACCCTACAAGGCCAGGAAATGCCCTCACTCCTCTGAGCCATCTACCTATCAGGGGAGCAGCAACCATCATCCTGGGGGAAGAGCTTCTCCTCATTCAAGGGTGTAGTACCTTTCCTGAAAAGGGTCGTTCTCACCAAACAGGAGATGGCACACAAAAATGGGAAATGGTGAAGTGTTTTCTCTGGCAATAGAAGAGAATTTAAGCGAGTAGGAGTCCTCCACTGTGCCTGCCCAAACACACAGGGACACACTGACTGCAGTCCCAGCAATGAGGGACCCAGGCTGTAATGAGCATCCTTGAGTGAGATAAGGTAAACCCATGCCACAGTCTTCCAACTGAATAGCTGTAAAGACAATCAGGGCTGGATTTCAGCCAAGGCTGTTTTCAGCTGACAATGACTTACAGTTAGACATGAGGCATGGTTTTGTTTTAAATGGTGGGACTGCATCCCCAGGGCTGCAGGGGATTTTCCATCAGTGTCATTATTTAAACCCAGATTGGATGTCATACAAGATAATAGAAAGGATGTTGGAATAGTCAATCACTTTTGGGCTATATAAACCACTGCCTTAGATACTAAAGGCTCATGCAAAGGACTCTCATGGGACAAGTGCAGAGTCTTGTGTTTTAAGAGTACCTTTCCAGTCCTCATAACTAAACACCAGAAGAGTCTAGAGAGCAAGTGGTATGAGCAATTCATCAACTCTCTGACTTGATGAAAGTTTTTGGCTGTGGCTCACTTTCAGTGCAACCCTGACGCTGCCAGTGGCTTTGGGCTCACCTGGGATTTTCACACCAACCTAGTGGGACTCTGCAGAAAGCAATGAGGAAAGAAGAGAGCTTTTCACACCCACATCAACAGATCCCATGTCCTCTTCTTGAGGGACCTTGTGCTATTTGCAGGAGGAGAAAGGAGCCCCCACTACTATGGACAATGGACAGGGCAGCACCACTAATAGGTCACAGGGATGGACCAGATGCTGTGTCCCAAAGCTGCAGGTTAGGGTTTATATCAAGGGGAGAAGAGGGAGGGAGGAATAGGGTAATCCACACAGCCTCACTTGGTCCAAAGCGTTTGCATTTGACTCCAGCAAGTCATTAATCTTGGCTTGCAATCACAAGCGAGTCTTATCAAATAAACCAAATAATTGCCTGTTTGCTTCTGCAAATCCTACAGCCCCCTCTGGAAACATGCACAGAAGAAGTTACTCCAATCACCAACATCTTCTGCTCTAGCCACTGATCCCCTCAACCTTGAAAATCTCCCAGTACCTCTTCACACCAGGGCCATGTCCCAGCCAGCAGCTCACCAGTTCCCAGGATGTGCTGCCTCTCCTGCACCACCACTGGCATTTCAAACTGGGACTTAGACATGCCAGGGGAGGTGCTGAGGGTGTTCTGGAGGCAGAGCACGTCCTCATCTCTCCTTCCTCCGGGGTCAGCAAGGACCAAAGCCGGCAATGCTGGAGGAGGCTGAGGCCCCAGCTTGGCCCTGGTCCCAGCTGAAGATGATGTAGTGAGCACATATCTATCTAGAAGAGGTCAGTCAAGTGCCTCCCACTCAATATTTAAAAGCTGTTTCTCTTTCCAACTCAGGGTCTCTGGGATCCTCATGGCTCACAGCACAACAGATCACATTCATGTTTTTCAGATGTGTATAAATGTTAAAAATAACCTGCCAGGTTTCTCTCAAACAGGGATGAGATCAAGCCTCTGAATAGCCCATTGCAACTACATGTCAATTTGCAGTGAACCTTTGGGAAGAAGGGAAGGGCAGGGTGAAGAGGGAAGGGTAATTTATAATGGAAAAAGTGATGAAACCAGCCATCCCCCTCCTAACTACTTGGTGCATCACTGCAAGATCTCCTCTCAAGCCGAAGAGCTGAGTAACAGGAAAAAGTCCATAAAAGACTCAAGGAAATTCCCATCATTGCTGAGCAAGGGAGGCTGGTCAAAAGAGACAGAGTATTACCAGAATATGCAGTTTAAGAGATGGGACATGACTGACAAAAAGGAGGGGGAAAGATGTTCCTATTGCTTGAAGAGATGCCAGGAAAGAGTGTTAAGATCATGGTTCTACCTGTTGACCACTGCTGTCTGAGTCAGAGCTTTGGAAAGGTGAGAGGGTGGATCAGACAGACACAAAACTGCAATGAGAAACAGAGAAAGATACAGTGGCCTTGAGAAGGTGGTACCCAGGCACCCTGCTCTGTGTCTGGGTGGCAGCTGGGGCTCTTGGCTTTGCACGCACCCTGGGGGACAGAGTTAGGTGACAGTCACTTGGGCAGACAGTCACTTGGGCAGACCCACCTGCAAGGTTACTGAACCTGCATTTTCAGGAGTCACATTTTGGTATGTTGTCTGGATAACTGAGGAAGGGAATAGCTGTTGCCCCTCCTGCTGCGAAGCTGAAGGGGGTTCAAGAACTGGGTTTTCTGGTTAGGCTGTGATAGATTTTTGAGAGGATCTCATCTTTCACTGTTACCATACCACTATTTGTTCAATAAATCTCACTGCCAGCTGGATCAGGCTGTAAGATACTGGACAAAAGCCTGGATGCATTTCTGCATTGGAAACCTGACTCCAGGGTGATGAGAACAGGGAGAAAGGACAGGGCCATGCTGGAAGGACAGATGCAAGCAACAGGAAGAGCCAAGAAGGTACATTTCTGGGTACTGCCTCATGCTTATATCAGCACAGCTTACCCCAGAGCCCCTTCACGACCTCACACCCTTCGCTCCCGATTACAAGTCCCACCAGGTCAGCACGTGGCTGGTGGCCCAGGACCACATGCAGGGGCACAGTGCTCACAGCAGCAGCAGTGGGGGTCTGTCAGCGTGATGGATCGAGAGAGGCAGGAGCATCGACCGCAGCCGAGTTCGTGCGTGTGACAGAGATCCTCAGAGCAGGGGCCAATGTGAGACTGTCCAAGCGTCTCAGAAGGTGGCCCTGGAGAAATAACCCCAAGGACCCACCGGGCTGTGCAGCCATCGAGTATTTGTTTAATTGGGATGTATTTCCCTGCTCGCCAACAGAAAGCTTAGAGGGTGTTTTCTTTGTATTGGCAGGGAAGATGAGAATTCGTGGAGGATTCAAAAAGAGAAAGGAAGTTTTGTGGTTTGGTTTTATTAGGGCTTTTTTTTTTCCCCTAGAATTTATTTTTCTTTGGTTTTCGTGAGATAAATCTCACTCTTAACCCTAGACAGATGGAACAGGAGCAAAGGACAACAGACATGGGGGGAAAAGGAACTCATCTTGTGACAGGGGAGACAGGGGCAGGCCAGGCCTGGACTTCTCAGGAAGACAAAAATGTCCATTGGTCCTCTAGACCAGAAAGAAACAATCCTCCTCTCCCCACTGCCGAGTCCCTCCTCAGCAAACCCTCCCCCCAGAATGTGACATCTTGGAGAGAGGCCAGTCATTGCCTCATCAGAATTCAACAGCACCACTGCAGCACGGCGGGATGGAGGCTGCGAGCTGGGAGAAGGCACAGCACAGCTCTGCCTTGCACGTGCCCTCTGGAGCCCTGGCCCACCCCCTCCATGGTGTGGTCCAGCTGCTGGCACGACACACAGACCACAGATGGCCAGGAGGGCACTGGGACGTGGGTGACACGTGGCTCTGAGTCTGCACGCCAGCCCCTGCTGCTGCAGCGTTCGGGACTTGGGAAAGGGAAGGGAGAGGATGGATGCAGAGATCAGCTGAACTGTCTGAATCCATCCCCACAGATATGAGGCCAATGGCTCGACCCTCAGGTTTCTTCTTCCCTTCCCAGATCTGACTCAGTGTCTGCTCCTCTTCCTCACTTCTGCGCTGAGTGGGAGACCAGAGCAAGCAGGAGAGACACAGAGGGGAAGGATTGCCTGTACTAAAAATATTTGCACACTGAGGCTGACACACAGATGCAGGGTCTGTGCTGCTTTAGCCCAAGTGCTTTTGTCCAAGGGACTCCTTGTGGTAGGTCCTGCTGATGGGGCCAAGCACTTGCAGCTCTGCAGTGCCTTGTGCAGTGGAGGGACTGGTTGAGACACTGTTCTGTCACTTCTCATGCTGGTACAGGTGTAAAAGCAGGAACAGAGCTGTAGCTGGTTTCCGTGTGGTAAGTTCACGGACAGAGATAGAGCCAGTCACCTCCCTACTGGCATCTGAAATTAGCTCAGTTGGTTAGAGCATGATGCTAATAATACCAAGGTTTTGGGTTTGATCCCTCTATGGACCATTCACTTAAGAGCTCGACTCGATGATCCTTGTGTGTCCCTTCTAACTCAGAATATTCTGTGATTCTGAAAAATCCTCTTTGTCCTCCAGCCTCTCAGCAGCAAAATGGACAGATGGGACCTTCCAGCTCAGCACGTTTCTGTGGGTTAGTGACGACCTGTGAGAGCCCTGATACATACCTGCAGCACCCGTTTTTCCAAGCATCCTCCTGTGCTAGGGACTGTGGTTTCAAGGTCAGAGAAGGTCAGGTGCATCAAGCCCTGTGCAATCAGTTAAAATTTTTCCCTATCTTGCTCTCTCCCACTCCTGGATCCCAGAGCTCCGACACTGCCTCTATACCCACTTCTGCCTCAGGGATGGACCAGATTCTCTGGGTGCTAAGCTCTTCATCTCCTTTGGTTTGTGCTTCATCCTGCATCTCTTCTTGCCTCTTCAGCTACATCTCTCTCTCATCTCTCACCTGATCTTCAGTCACAAATACTTCCAGACTCCCCATCCTCCAACTTCCACCCTAGATTTGCTTCAGTCCAGTTCCCAAAACAGTTTTCCAGCTGCGTCCTACCCATCACTTTGAAACAGGCAGCTGTGCCCTTCATTTTCAAACTTTTCCTCCCTTGGCCTTATGACTTGTGTCTCTCCTTTTTTTACCTCCAGCTTCTCAGTCGCTCCCTGTGCTCCCCAGAGTTGTCCTGTGAGCAGTGCCAGCTCCCTTCTGAGACTGCCCCTTACCAAGATGCCTACAAAAAGGCATGAATAAGGCCAGTCATGTGCTAAGACCTCTGGCTGTTCAATACTTTCTCATTATTTCATTGCTCTCCTCACTCTGCCTGTCATCATCTGAGGGCTCTTGTCTTGAGCTGTGATGGGGCAGCTTTCTGGCACACAAATATCCTTTCATTTGGAGCAGCCTGTGACGGGGCCTCTTCAGCATGAGAAGAATTGTGTATAAATAGCACACAATGCACCTCACCCTGTGATCACTGCAGGGACACAATTAATGAACAAGCCCATGGTACATAAAGGTGCATTCAGACTGTGAATATCACGAGCATTTCAAAAAATATGTTATTCTGTGTTATCTCAGCACCAGAGACAAGACTGGTGAGATTTGCTTTCTCAGGCTCTTTCCAGCAGCGCGGTCTGTGGCCTTCCAAACCTCCATCAACCTGTCATGAAGCCCTTGGTTGTTATTACATAGAAAAATTAGTATTCAGCAGTGGACTCAGCAGTAATTTTTAGGGTTGTGGAGCAATGAAAGTTGATTCAAAGAATCAGATACAGAAAAAAAGATCTAGATGCATCAACTGTTCCTCTCTCCAGTGATAGCCCATCTGTTTTCCCTACCCTAAAACAGCTGAACCACCAAGCATGAGACTTATCAGAGTCAGGATCAGCACAAGCCCAAATAATTGCACATTGAAAAATATTTAACATTTTATTGTAGGGAGAGGGGTCAGCCTCCCATTGCTTGATGAACCACCAAGTACATCCTGCCAGGAGCTGTAGAACTAATTACGGCCCCACGCCTACCCCATGGGACCTCATTCCTTTTCCCAGAAATGGGGGAGAGGTCCCTGCTCATACCAGTCTCCCTGTGTAGGAATTGGGCTTGGTTTGTTTTTATGTTCTACATATACACAAAGGAAGAGCTAAGACCTGGGAGTCCATCTGAAAAAAATAAATTAGAAAATAGTCAGTGTGCATAAACTCCACTAAAATTTCAGTAAATGTTTGTTCTACCACTTTGTTAGCCTCTTTCCAGTTTTGTTTTTAATGGATTTTCTCCCAGTTTTGAAATCATGTTCTCTAGGACAAAATGAAGGAGAGGGGAGCCTCAGTTACATGGGTTTAAGTGTTGCCTCAGGAGCATGCTACTTATCAGGTGCTGGAGACATGAGCAAGAGGAAGAAGTAGGTTTTGGATAAAAAAGTTTTGAGACTTGGGGAGGAATCTGTGAACCCCTTCTGAGGGATCTGAAACATATTGCTTAGGAAAGCAGCAAGTGATGTGGGTGGGGATAGTTCAGAGGTCCTCACCTTGACAAAAATGTGGCAAGTTTCTACAGAATGATAATTGCTGTCCTTTCCAGCCCCAAAGACCTCTCAGGGCCCCTCAAGTGCTCTCTTCTGGCGTTGTGCCATGACATGAGCACACATATCTCAGTTCACACACTCTCCTCTGCGGAGTTTCCACCACTCTGCCATACAAATACCTAAACAGCAAGTTACAGCGTGTAGGGAACCACACGGATCAGCATTGCAGGTGAAAGAAAACACAGTGCCCAGATGTGCAAGTATCCCAATTCCTGTGGATGGCTCGGTGACTGTGACCCCACAAGGGGTCTGACTGTCAAATGGGGCAAGCAGAGGCAGTATTGAGGATTGCAGGATGGAAGACAAAACACAGCCTCAGTTAAAAATTAACAGTCCTTCCTGAGAACAAATTAAGGCTGCTCCCCTTCTTAGATGCCATTTGTGGATGGCAATCAGAGACCATGGTTCCTCACACTGGGACCAGCCCCAAGCGAGGTGGTGCTCCAGGGAGGATCCCTTCTGCAGACCGGTGAGTTCAACACAGTCATTGCCTCTTCATCACCACCCCCAAAGAGCTCACCATGCAACCTGCAGAGCAGAAGGGTCCTTGAGGTGAGAAGGGATCTTCTCTGAGCCCCAGCGTGCGTTCCTGTCTCATGGAGAGCAGGAAGCAGTGATCCCAGCTCCCAGAAGAGTCCCAACATTGCTCTTTTTTTCTCTTTTGTGCTCAGTGCAAAGACTAGAGCTCCTGGGATTCCAGATGGGGATCAGCAAAGTGCTGTTCAATATAACCACTCTTCAATACCATCTCCCTGAAAAACACTGGTACACTGCATCAGCACACAGGGTTTTATTTGTATGAGGTGACTGAGTCTGAGCCTAGCACACAGGAGGAATTTTTAATGTTATTGTTCTGCCTCAAGAGCGTGAGACTGAATTTCTACACCTCTGTTTCTCCAAATGTTGCTCGTGCTCAGAGAGCCTTTTCCCGTATGCATTATGCACCTTTGCAGCCTTCAGTGGCTGCAATCAGAGCTTTTCCAAGTCCATGCTCTGGGAACTGGAAATTATTTACCATTGACCATAATGGTTATTTCACACCCACAGCAGAAGCTCAGACAGAAGCTATTGATAAAATATTCTTTATGCTCTACAGAGAGCTTTTTTTAGTGGCCCAGCTGTGAGAACATTTGCAAATGCTATACATTGCACGCCTATTAGAAATGTGTGTATTTGCTGAATTTTCAAAGAGGAGGCTTAATGAAGTGAGTATTACATGGAGAAACGCCAATGTGACACAATTACTGCGCCGTTATTTAAGATTTTGAGCACATCGGGTTTAAAGCACTGTTCATCCAAGCATGATGGTGATGAAATCCTATTCACATCACCCATTCCAAGAGCATAAGGTTGGGTTGCCATCGGATCACCTGGCAGCATCTGACTCTTGCATTTCCTCCTGCTCTCACTGTGAGCCCAGTCCCTTGTGTTTGCCAGGAAAACAGGATCAAGACAAAAAGAATTGACCATTTCCTTCCTTAGTTGTTCCAGTGGCTAATCACACTAACTGTGATAAATGTGCATCTTAATTCTGGCTTGTGTCTGTCAGTTGTCAGCCACAGGTCCTTGCTCTGTCCTTCCTGTGAGATTTCTCAGAGATTTCTCTCCAGGGAGATGCTGCAAGGATAATAAGGTCACCTCACCATCTCCTTTCTGTGAGGAAAACAGAACTCTCTGAGCCTCATGGTGCAAAACATCTCCATCTTCGAGCAACTTTTGTGCCTCCTTTCTGCAGAGACAAATGGCCCAGACTGGCTCTGCAGGGCAGTGAAAAAGGAACTGTGGTTTCTACTCCACAGCCTGGTCTAGTCCTTCTGTGCTGCAGGGAAATCCCTGTCACCATCTCCATGTCCTGGGGCATGACCACAGCCTCTCCAGGATGTGACGACCTGTTTAGAAAGAGTGACCTTTGCTTCCCTCTGGATCTGGATTGAGGTGTTCCAATGCTCACTGTGTGAACAGGCCTGACTTGCTAAGGAAGCTGGGGCACTGTTATTGTCTTAACTGTCTCTCCTCTAGTCCCACATTCCTTTCTCAAACCAAAAAGATGCTCTGAATGCCACAATGCATTGGGGTTACAGGCATCATTAAGGCATCAGGATTACAGCTTTAAATCATGCACGGAAGAGATTCCCATGACATTTGTTTCTTCCCTCTGTCCCCGCTTGCCACTACCATTAATCAGTTCTCTTTCTCTCACAGACTCAGATGCTTCCTGCAAGAAGGGAATTAAAAAGAAGTGAAGGAGACCTCGGTGAGAAATCATTGGGGTACACATCATCCACCTGTGTGGTAGATCTCCTGACACCCATCGAGTCTGTGTAGCAAGGTAGGAGGTCATTGGCCAGTGATGGCTGGTCAATGAAGCCTTTGGAATCAGCTCTTGTGGGTGTCCATCCCTCCACGGTGGATGTCCATTCCTCCATCCAACCACCCACAACAGGTGTCCATGATGGATGCAGATGACAAGTACACAACAGAAGCACAGAAAGACCTGTGACACCATGTAGTCACACTCATCCCAGCTGCCAGGAGGTGGTGGGCTGATGTGACCACAGCCAAGCAGCCACCTCTGCCCTCACCCCCTCAGCTCCTCCATGCACACAGGCACGATCTGTTGGGGGTGTGAGAGAGTGTCCTTTCAGCCCTTCAGCTTCAAAGTGGAGGGATGTTTTTCTGCAAGGCTGCCAAGGGGATTTTTAAACAGGCTTCTCATTCATACAGAGGTCAAATTAACTTAGGCACCTTTGGTGGTATTTCAGAAACCCCCAGATACCAGAGGGCTTTGAAACGCTGCCTGCAATCACAGAGCTGGGCTCTGTGATTACCTGGATCCACACAGCAGCACTGAAAGCCAACCAGCCCCAGTTTTGGACAAACACTCATTTACCTCTCCTCTGCATACCACCACCCCTAAAGAAAGAAGGGTTGGTGTAATTAGGGTCACCTAATTTGGTGGTTGCTGTATTATCCATGCCCAGAAGCTCCAGGCTGTTCTCTTCTCACAGTCATGGTGAAGAAAGAGCAACACTGTGTAAGAGAGAAGTGGTGGCTGCGGGAGACAAGGAGACACTGTGATGTTAAACCTGTTTTTTTCATCAGAGCCTAACCCCATTCCTCTGTCCTTTGAAACATCCTTGCTCTGAGTGCCAAAGAGATAGCATCAATAAAAACAGCTGTCACTTGAATCTCACGAAGGAAAGGCCAAACCTCCCATGCCCTCTGTACAGTTTACATAGGGGTGAGGGGGGAAGAGACCCAAAACATACTTAACTTGGCAGGTCTGTTCCTGGGAACCCAGAAGAATGTTTGACCTTCTCCAGACAAGTACAGCAGTAGCACTGCACTTCCAGAGAAAGTCTTCACAGTTCTGGGAAATTGAGGGAGGGATTCAGAACAGACACTAAGCTCTCTTGACCAGGAAGCAGGAGGACAGACTGCAAACCAGTTCATTCCAGAGAAGCCTGGATGGGGAGAAAAGAAACAAATAATTTTTTCCACACTAAGACCAACCCTAGCTGTTGGTGTTTCTGGACAGTAACTTTTGTTGACAATGCTCTTCGCTGAGTTTTTGTCAGGAAAAGAAGGAAAAGCAACTTCCCTCTCTAAGAAGCTGAACAGACAGTTCCAAGCACAGAGAAGAGCTGTGTTTCCTCTTGCTGTGTGGAGCCCTTGGAAAACACTCCCTCTGCGGATTTGGTCCCAAAGATCAGGATGCTGAATGAAAGGGGCATTTAGAGTGAGCTCAGACGTGAAACAAATGATGCTAATGATAAGTCCATCCCCCAATGCTGGACAGACATGGGTGTCCACAGCTAAAATAAACAAATGGCCCAGGCAAGCTGACAGGCTTGTTTAGATTCTGCTTGGGATAAATCGCAGTGCCCTTTGATCCCGCGATGTTTTTGGCGCCTGTGTTGCTGTCTAGCAGCAGGGTATATTTTTCTATCCTGAGGAGCAAGTGGATGCAGCTGCCTATAGCTGATTTATAGTAGGAAGTGATTAACGGGAAATCAAAGCTTCTCACACAATAAAAATTGCTTCTCTTTTCACCTCCGCCACCACTGCAATGATCAGAACTCTGGGGACTTTGGCTGGGGAGATCAGCAAAGTGTTTTGTGCTTAGCATAAATCACTTTCTGCCATAATTCACAAAGGATGTTCACAGCACTTGCCTGGATGTCCTGACACATGGGCATTGACAGCATTTGCGTTCAGTCCCATCCCAGGGATTTGAAATTCACTTTCCTGTGCACTCTGCAGCAATGAAGGGTGGGTTCTGGATCTGGATTTCCTCTATTAATCATATTATTGCTTGAGGTTTGGGTCTCCTGCACAACTTGTAGTTCAGAATGGGTGTGAGTGCTGTGAGGGAATTTCCCCTGCCCATATACCTCCACGAGCTATGTCAGGCAAGACAGTCATCTTTTTTCATATATCTGAAGTGTGTAGCAAAGCGAGGACTACATTCAGGAATTCTTATCACTAAAAATGGCTCTGGATTACCAGGCATGTTATTTAGGAGCACCAGCTGCTTACAGTTTCTGATTACTGCTCCCACCAGCCTCAGAAGCCAACAAAGCACTTGTTTATTACTGCAAAAAACTTGAGACCTCGTGGGACAACCGTCAAATATCTCTGTGCTTCTAAGAGAAGATTTGGCTCCAGTTGCATCCACTGCGAGTGCAATCCTGAGGAGGATTTGCCATCAGCATAATCAGAAACATGGTGAAAGGGAAGGATGGGATTAAGAGCTGGCTGCTGGCAAGCATATGTCACGTCAGTTAACTGTGCAGAAATTTCTATGCTCAAGACAGTGATAAAAATCAAATAAAAGAAGTGTGAAAACTCCGCTCTGGAGCACACGCCTGGCTAGTTAAACGTGGAGGTGTGCGTACACAAACACACAAATACATGCTGGTTTTATTTTTTAATGTTCATTAATATAAATAAAGGTCCTAGTCTTCTTGGGTGAGCACCAGGGCCCCCACTCAGAACACCAGAGAAGCCAGATACAGCCTCCTGGCTCCTCCTTGCCTCCCCAAATCAAGCTCCCAGCCTTCAGCCAGTCTGACATCTCCAAAGGCAGCACTTCTCCCTGTTAACCTGTGACCTCACACAGCTCACATCTGCACAACATCCCCTGGGCACAGCAGCAGAGCAACTTCTCTCAAATCTTCTAAGGTTTTCCCTTCTGTTTTGGCCCCCAGGCACAGGCTGCACCC